>NC_138846.1:1901016-2637413 GCF_965183815.1 Platalea leucorodia | reverse complement strand
GGGACCGGGGGGGGACAGGGGGACCGGGGGGGGACAGGGGGACCGGGGGGGGGTCACAGGGACCGGGGGGGGGTCACAGGGACCGGGGGGGCTGGGGGCCTGATCCAGCCCCTCGCTCTGCCCCCCAGACTGGAGGCGGCTGCCGCGGGAGCTGAAGATCCGGGGTGCGACGGCTGCGGAAAGGCCGTGAGTGTCGTCCCCCCCCCCTTGTCCTTGTGTCCCCCCCCCCCCTTGTGTCCCCCCCCCCCCCTTGTGTCCCCCCCCCCCTTGTGTCCCCCCCCCCCCTTGTGTCCCCCCCCCCCTTGTGTCCCCCCCCCCCTTGTGTCCCCCCCCCCTTGTGTCCCCCCCCCCTTGTGTCCCCCCCCCTTGTGTCCCCCCCACGGGCCCGGACTCTGCCCCCCGCAGGGACCACCATCCTCATCCCCAAGTGCAAGCAGCGGGTGACGCTGGACAAGGAGGAGGCCATTAAGAAGCTGGAGGTAACGAGGCCGAAGGCTCGGCCACCCTCCCCCGGGGGGGGCCCCGCTGGATTTTGGGGTCCCCCCCGCGTTAACGCTGGGGGGGCTCCCCTGAACCCCCAGAGCCTGGAGAAGAAGGAGGAGGAGGTGACGTCGGAGGAGGAAGAGGAGAAGGAGGAGGAAGAAGAAGGGAAGGAAGAGGAGGAAGAGGAGTACGACGAGGAGGAGCACGAAGAGGTGGGGGGGGGGCCCGTGGGTCCCAGCGGGTCCCAGTTGGGGTGGTGGCCGGGGGGGGACGCACTGGGGTGCCGCCCCGAGCCCGGCCGCGTCCCCGCCGTCCCCAGGAGACCGACTACATCATGTCCTACTTCGACAACGGGGAGGACTTCGGCGCCGACAGCGATGACAACATGGACGAGGCGGTCTACTGACCCCAGTGCCACCAGTCCCCGGGGCGCCGCGGGCCCCCTCACCAGCTGGGACGCGGGGGGCCCCTGTCACCCACCCTGCAGACGCTGGGGGCCCCTGCCACCCCCCCTGGGAGCCCGGGGTCCCCTGTCACCAGCCAGCCCCTGCCCCGGGACACCAAGGTCCCCTGTCCCCCCTCCCTGGACTCCTGGGGCCCCTGCCACCCCCCTGGGACACCGGTGTCCCCTGTCCCCCCTCCCCAGACACCGGGGTCCCCTGTCACCCACCCTGCAGCCACTGGGGTCCCCTGTCCCCCCGTCTCTGGACTCCTGGGGCCCCTGCCACCCCCCTGGGAACCCGGGGTCCCCTGTCACCAGCCAGCCCCTGCCCCGGGACACCAGGGTCCCCTGTCCCCCCCCCTCCCTGGACACCTGGGGCCCCTGCCACCCCCCCTGGGACACCGGTGTCCCCTGTCCCCCCTCCCTGGACACCGGGGTCCCCTGTCACCCACCCTGCAGACCCTGGGGTCCCCTGTCCCCCCGTCTCTGGATGCCTGGGTCCCCTGTCACCAGCCAGCCCCCCCCCCCCCCCGGACACCGGTGTCCCCTGTCCCCCCCCCCCCCGGACACCGGTGTCCCCTGTCCCCTCCCCGGGGTCCCCTGTCCCCCCCCCCGGGACACCGGTGTCCCCTGTCCCCCCTCCCGCCTGCAGGTGGCACTTGTGCTCCAGGGACGGAGCGGGGGGGGGGCACCCAGGGCTGGGGCACCCCAGGGTGCTGGCAGCTGGCGGGGGGGGGGGACACACATGGGGACATGGGGCTACCCCGCTGCCCCCCAACCTGGGGGGGTCCCTGGGGGTCCCCCAGCCCCTGCGGGGGGGGGCAGGACCCCCCAGCCTTGTCCCCAGGCCAGCGGGGGGGTGGGGGGGGGATCGTCCCTTTCGGAGGCGGTTTTAGGGGTGACGGGGGGGGGCCCCCAAACTCCCCCCCCCTCCCCTTTTTGCGGCAGCTTTTTAACGTTTGGGGGTTTTAATCCTTTTGGGTGGATTAAAGCTGATTTCTGCACCTCCCGCTCGGTGGCGGCCATGGCCCGCGGGGGGACGGGGGGGGCCCGCGGGGGGACGGGGGGGCCCACGGGGGGACGGGGGGGCCCGCGGGGGGACGGGGGGGCCCCCGGGGGGGGACGGGGGGCTTTGCCCTTGTGGGGCTGTTTGCCAGGGCCGGTTGTTGTTGTAGGGTCTCCCGAGCCGATTGTAAACAACACCTTGTTCTGGTCGGGTTGCTGGAGGAGAGGGGGGGGGGACCTGCCCCGGGGGGTGGGGGTCTGGGTGCACCCATGGGTGTGGGGGGGGGCTGGGTGCACCCGTGGGGGCGGGGGGTGCTGTTTGGGGGGTGTCCCTTCACCCCACACGTGTGGGGCCGGCTCCTGGCCTCGGCCGGGTGGGGCGGGTGCCCGGCGGCACCCGATTTTCCGCCCCGGCACCCGATTTTCCGCCCCGGCACCCATCTTGGCTCACGCTCGGGCACCCCGCCGGCCCCGGCCGCGTGCGGGGTGGGCACGTGGCACCCGCTGGGTGGCGGGGATGGGGTTTAGGGTGCGCAAATCCCCAGCTCCCGGAGTCAGGGGATACAGCGGCACCATGGCCCTGTCCCCCCCCGTTGTGCCCGGGCTGGGGGCAGCAGCTCTGGGTGTTTTGGGGGGCTGAGCAGGTCCGGGGGGACCCCAACGCCCCCCCCCCCCCCCCCCCGGGGTTTCCCCAGCCTGGATTAACCCCTGTGCTGCTGGGCTCCAGCAACATTGGGTGCAGGGTCAAACACCCGGGGTTTGAACCCCCCAACCCCTGGGCCTCCCGTGGGTCCCCCTGAACCCCCCCCCCCCCCCCCCCGTTGGGGCTGGTTCAGGGTGCTGGGCTGAGCCCTGCCAAACTCGCTGCGTGCCCCGGCAGCGAGAAAAGCTGCTGGGCGGCGCTGGGGGGGGCAGAAGGTGTTTGGGGGGGCAGAAGGTGGTTTTGGGGGGGGCAGAAGGTGGTTTGGGGGGGCAGAAGGTGGTTTTGGGGGGCAGAAGGTGGTTTGGGGGGGCAGAAGGTGGTTTTGGGGGGGGCAGAAGGTGGTTTGGGGGGGGCAGAAGGTGGTTTGGGGGGGGCAGAAGGTGGTTTTGGGGGGCAGAAGGTGGTTTGGGGGGGCAGAAGGTGGTTTGGGGGGGGCAGAAGGTGTTGTTTTGGGAGGGCAGAAGGTGTTTGGGGGGGGCAGAAGGTGTTTTTGGGGGGGCAGAAGGTGTTTTTTGAGGGGCAGAAGGTGTTTTTTGGGGGGCAGAAGGTGGTTTGGGGGGGCAGAAGGTGGTTTGGGGGGGGCAGAAGGTGGTTTTGGGGGGCAGAAGGTGGTTTTGGGGGGGGCAGAAGGTTTTGGGGGGCAGAAGGTGGTTTTGGGGGGGGCAGAAGGTTTTGGGGGGCAGAAGGTGGTTTTGGGGGGGGCAGAAGGTGGTTTTGAGGGGCAGAAGGTGGTTTTGGGGGGGCAGAAGGTGGTTTTGAGGGGCAGAAGGTGGTTTTGGGGGGCAGAAGGTGGTTTGGGGGGGGCAGAAGGTGGTTTTGGGGGGGGCAGAAGGTGGTTTTGGGGGGGGCAGAAGGTGGTTTTGGGGGGGGCAGAAGGTGTGTTTTTGGGGGGCAGAAGGTGTTTGGGGGGGCAGAAGGTGGTTTTGGGGGGCAGAAGGTGGTTTTGAGGGGCAGAAGGTGGTTTTGGGGGGGGCAGAAGGTGGTTTTGGGGGGCAGAAGGTGGTTTTGGGGGGGGCAGAAGGTGGTTTTGAGGGGCAGAAGGTGGTTTTGGGGGGGGCAGAAGGTGGTTTTGAGGGGCAGAAGCTGGTTTTGGGGGGCAGAAGGTGGTTTTGGGGGGGGCAGAAGGTGGTTTTGAGGGGCAGAAGGTGGTTTTGAGGGGCAGAAGGTGTGTTTTAGGGGGCAGAAGGTGTTTTGGGGGGCAGAAGGTGTGTTTTGGGGGGCAGAAGGTGTTTTCTGGAGGCGGAGGCGGGCGGGGGCCGCTGACGTGAGCCTCACGCGCCGGGGAGCGCCGCTCCCGCGGGCAGGGTTCCTGGTTGTGGCGCTGCTTAATCCCTGGGTAACTAAAAAAAACAAACAACAAACCCCAAACAAAAGCAGCAGCTCAGCAAAACCGGGGCTTGTTTGCTGTCGGGTGCCCTTCGCCCCGAAAACAGAGGCGTCCCCAAGGGCGGCCGGGCATCACGGTGCTCCAGGAGGTGGTGATTTCCTAGTTACAGCTCCCAGCGCTCCTGCGGGGCAAAGAAACGATCCGGGGTGGGCAGCAGCGGGGCCCCCGCGCCGGGAGGGATCCAGCCCCACCTCCAGGAATAAAACTGGCTGGAAAAAGCTCCCGGGAAGGGGAATTTGGGGCTGGGAAGAGCCCCGGGATTCCGGGCCGGGGCCGGGGGAGCCCCCCGCGTCCCGCGGGAGAGGAGTTGGGGGGCGCGGGTTTGCTTTGCCCCCTCCGCCAGCCACGGGCCGAGCTCGTGCCTCGGTTTCCCCGGCGGCGTGGGGGCCTCTTCCTCCCCGGCGGCGCGGTGCACGCGGGCGGCGCGTGGGCCTCCTCGTGCTCGCCGCCCTGCGCCGCCCTGCGCCGCCCTGCGCCGCCGCGGTTATTTTTACCGCCCCAGGCCGGGAGGGGGGCGCGGAGGCCCCCGGTGGGGCTCGGTTTTGGGGTCCCCTGTGTTGGGGCACCCTACGCTTCGGCCCTGGGGGGTGCAGGGCTGTGGGGTCTGGAGTCCCGTCGCCCCCCCAGCCCTAACGGGGAGGGTCAGGGCCTGGCTCCCCGCTGCGCCCCACAAGTGCCGTCGGCCCCGGGGGGCCGCAGCGCCCCGAGCTGCACCCAGCGTCCCCGGGGCGCCAGGGCCTGCGGGGCCGGGGCGGGGGGGGCGCGGGCTGGGGCCAGGGACCCGCCAGCGTCGGGGGGCGTCCCCGTGTCCCCTGGGCGAGAGGCGGCCGTTTCGCCCCGGGCTTTGCCAGCACCCCCCACCCCGCGAGAGAGAGCGCGCCCCGATCCCGGCTGCGCCGCACCCCGGCCCCATCCCGGGGGTGCTCGCCGCTCCCCGTTGCCCCCCGCCTCGTCCCCCCGCGGTGCCACCCTTGGTCCGGGGACCTTTGGCCGAGTTGGCAGCGGCCGGCGAGCGAGGCCGGGGCCAGCGCAGGCCCCGCGCCAGGAGCCGGGGCGAGCGGCCAGCTCGCTGCGCCGCGGGGGGCCCGGGTCCCGCCGGGGCTGGGGGGCCTCGCACCGGGGGCGCCCCCACTCCACGGGGTCGACCCCCGCCCCGGCGGGCACCGCGCGGCCCTCGCCGCCTCCATCCCTCCTTCCGCCTCGCCCCGGGGCCGCCGGGGTCCCACCGCCGCGGGTGGCAGCCCCCCACCCTGGGGTCGGATCCTGCGCTGGGGGGCAGCACCTAAAATCCCTTTTTTGTTTGTGTTGGTTTTTTTGCCAGAAACCCACCATTTTTGGCCCAGTTTCGCTGGAAATAACGGCCTGCGGCCTGGGCAGGGGGAAGGAGGAAAACCAGGTAAGCGCAGGCGGCGGCCGAACGCAGGCCGGGGGGGGGGGCAGGATGCGGCCCCGCGGTGCTGGGGCCACGCGGAGGCTCCCGAGCCGCTCCAGCGCAAAGTCCCCGCCGGGGCGGCGGCGGCGGCGCGGGGCGGGGTGGGGGTGCGGTAACCCCAGTTTGTTGAATTGGGGCTGTAAAGCGTGGGTGGGTGGGGTGGGGGGGTTCAGCCACCCCGGCGGGGCCGTGCGGGGGGGGGGGGTGTTATTGTAGGGTCTCCCGGGGGGGGGTGTGTTATTGTAGGGTCTCC
The DNA here is from genome assembly GCF_965183815.1 of Platalea leucorodia. Taxonomy (NCBI): domain Eukaryota; kingdom Metazoa; phylum Chordata; class Aves; order Pelecaniformes; family Threskiornithidae; genus Platalea; species Platalea leucorodia. Next base: position 2,631,708 of record NC_138846.1, on the reverse strand, counting down.
GGGGCGCCGCTGCCCCCGGCTCGGCGCCCTGTGCCCATACTTGGCCCGGAGCGGGGCTGACCCTTGGCCCGCTTGGAGGGCGGCCCGGGCACCCCGCCAGCCGGGCACGGGGACGGCCGCGCGGCGCGTGCCGCCGGGAGGGGAAACTGAGGCACGGAGGGGAGTCGGAACAATGGGATTGGGGGGGGCGGGGGTCCCCAAGAGCCTCGCCCCCATGGGAGCAGCTGGGGCGGGCTGCGGGGAGCGAGGATCGCCGGGCCGCGGCGTCGGGGCGCGTTCCCCTGGCGGCACCGGGCCGGGGACGCGGTGACTTTCCCGGGACGCGGTGGCTTTCCCGGGATGGAGCTGGGACAAGGGCAGGGGGGAACATGGTGGTTGGGGCAAACGGATGAGAGCGGGGCTAAGCCCGCCGCGGCGTCGCCGGCCCGTCACCGGTGTTGCCGGCGGTGGGGCTCGGGCAGGGACGCCGCTCGCCCCGCAGGGGTCAGGCTCGGCGGGGCCCGAGGCGTGCAGCCAGACAAACCGCGCTGGCCTGGCACGGCCGGAGCCGCCGGCTTCCCGGCGATAAGGCCCCTACGTGCCGAGCCGGTGCCGTGCCGCGCCGGCAGCAGGGAGATAACGGCAGGCAGCAGGGAACGGGGCTCCCGGCGAGGTTGGAAGGGGCGTCAGCGGCTCTGGCAGGACGGGGAAACTGAGGCACGGGGGGTTTGCACGGTGGGGGAGCGGGAGCCCCCGTGGTGCTGCGGTGCTGGCAGAGCCGTGCCAGGGGCTCACCGCGCACCGGCTGCCAAGTCGGGGAGGGGTGAGGAGCCCGCGCCAAGGTCGGGGCTGTTCTCGCGGCAGCGCCCCGGCCCCTTTTTTCCGTTAACTTTCACCCACATCCCCCAAACGAGGGCCGGCGCAGGGGGCCGCCGCCGGTGCCGCAGGCGGTGGGCATTTCCCACCCCGCTCTCCCCGGGCAGCGCCCGGCGTGCCTGTTTCCCCTCCCAGCCCTCGGCGCCGCTTTTCCACCGGGAAAAAGGCTCGGCAAAGGGGCAAAGGACCCCCGGCCCCCCGCCTCCCACCCACCCCCTTCCCCAAGTTCACGGCCAAGGGGCTCCGCGACCACCGCGCGTCTCTTTATTACAAAGGCGGCGCCGCACGGCGCGCGCCGTCGCCAGTACAAAACTCCAAAACACCCGGGTTCCCCCCCCCCCCGAACCCCCAATACAAAAGAGTAGAAAAGGAGTCTCTCTCAGTCCGAGGCCGCCGGCGGGATCGCCAGCCCTTCTCCTTCCCCCCGCGCTGGCAAGAGCCGGCCCCGTCCCGGCAAAGCGGGAACGGGTGAGGAATTCCGCAGGGACCCCAGTCCCCAGGCCAGCGGTGAGCGGGGGCGGCTGGCGCGGCGGCTACCGACAAACCAAGAGCACGCGGGGCGGGCTAGCGATTCTTCCCGTCCCACCGGAGCGACGCTTCCGCGGGCTGAGGAAATACACGCGGAGCTCCCGAGGGAATTCTAGAGCGAACCGGAGCGGGCCGGCTTCTCCGAGCGGGGCTGGCAGTGGACGGAGCCGCCGCGGCGTCGCTCCCCGTCTCCGCATCACCCTCGGGTGCGGCGGAGAGAGGGAGCTCGGGCGGCGGCAGGACGGCTCGGGTGTTTAAGGCGTTCGGAAAAGCGCCAACGCCGCCGCCGGAGGAACGAGCCGCCGGGAGCTCCGCGTGCGTGCTCGGATGCGAAAGCTACAGGCGTGCGCGCGCCCGTCCCCCGGGACGCCGGATCGGATTGAAGGCACCGCGACGGCCGTTTCTGACTCAACATCTGGGTTTTTTCAGTCTTTTTAGGCTGGGACCTGCCTCTCCCAAGGGTCTGCGCCCCCCCGCTCCGCCGGGACTCTCCTGCCAGTCTCCAGGTAAGCACCGCGGTTGGGCCGGTTTTTTCGGAAGACGTCGGCTTCAAGCGAGGTTTCGGGGCAGGGCCGGCACGCGAGGGAACACACAGACTCGCAGACTTCCATCACCTCTGCCACGCTCGCCCGGCAGAGCCGCGCCGGGAGCCGCCGAGCGGCCGCTCCTCCTGCGGCAGGGCCGCCGGCCCAGGGCCGGGCCGCTGCCGGGCGTCCCTCGCGGCCCACTCCAGTCCAGAAAAAGCGGGAGAGTAACGGTTTTTTACTCGGCGCTCACTGCACGTTGTTGTTGGCGACGCAGGGGTCCACCTGAGGAAGCAAAGAGGCCGTTTAGAGGCTTAGAGCCTTAGTCCCAAGCCTAAACCGAAGCTTAAGCCAGAGCCGGCTCGCCTGCGCTGCCGCCCCCGCCCAGCGAAGCCCCCGCAGCTCACCTCCGTGTAGGTGGGCGGCGGCATGAACTTGAACTCGGGGGCGTACATGAAGATGGGGCTGTCGAAGCCCTCGGGGTCGTCCAGGAGCGGGGTGGTGGGGCTCTCCAGGCGGTGGTCCTCCGGAACGATGTCCAGGTAGCACGGGGGGGCTGCAAGGGAGGGCGGGGACCCGTCAGCTCTCCCGCGTTCCCCCACCGCGACCCCTCTTGGCCCCCCCCAAATTGTGGGGGGGGTCACGGCGGTGCCGCTGCGCTCCCCTCTCTCACCTTCCGGAGCATCGGGGAGGTTCAGATCCACCCAGCTCATTTCGGAACTGGTCTGACTGGCCATGCTGGAGCTGCGGCTACCGATGCCCGAGCGGCTGCCGATGACGAGGGGCAGCTCCAAGATGATCTTCTTGGAGCCCGGGACGCTGACGTAGATCTGCGAGGGCATGAACCGGAATTTTAAGGGATGTCGGGAACCAGGAGGGGACACAGCTTACGCGCCGACCGAGCGAGGAAGAGCGACCGGCAGCCCAAGCCGCTCACCTGCAGGAAATACTCGACGCGCAGGATGTTGCAGCCCAGGATGGACGGTTTGAGCTTCTTGACGCGGATGGTTTTGCCCCGCCAGGAGTCGGACGTGCCCGAGATGATGTGGTTGCCTCGGACGCAGGAGAGTTTCTGGGTGAAGACCTTGGTCTGCCCGTTGGCCAGGTAGGTGTGCTTGGCGATGATGGCCGCCTTGGGCACCACGATGCGGGAGCACGTGTTCTCGAAGTCGGCGTTGATGCAGATCTCGTCACCTGGGGAGGGAACCGTGCTTGGGTTTAGGACGGTCCCGACTTTTTCCTTGTGGGAAGCCTGTTTGAGGTGTTTAACATCCCCCAGGCTTGTCCCGCCGCCCCCTGCCCCGCTCCTCCGAGAGGGGAGGAGAGGCTCGTACCTTCGCAAAACCCTTTCCTGTCGATCTGAGCGCTGACTGACACGCGGCCGTCGGGAATGAACATACAGGACACCTTCTTCTCCTTCTTGGCAGCGACCGGGGACTGCAGGGAAAGCAGACTGTTACCCCGGCGAAACCTGCCCGCCGCTCCCGGCCCGCTCCTTCCTTCCTCTTGGTTTGCAACAAGAGCTCGAGTTCCCCCGAGGCTCGAGCGTCCTGCCGCCAAGCGAAAGCAGAACAAGCGCCTGGCTTCATCTGCCTTGGTGTCGATTTCTAGAAGTAACTGGGACTTCTTAAGAACTAAGCATTTAATCCACGCTCAGCAATAAAGCCTATTAGGGGAGCCTTAGTGACAGAGGTCGGACTGACCGACCCCGGGCTTTTCTCTCCCCCAACGCCCACGACGCCCAAACCCCTCGGCGCAAGGCGGCACCCACCAGCAATTCCGGAGTGTTCACGTCCACGAGATCCATCACCTCGAAGCGCTTCTTTATCTCCTGGGTGGGAAAGGAGGGGCGCTCCAGGAAGGCCTTCACCCAGTAATCCACACAGCCGTACTTGCCCTTGAAGGTGGTACCCAGAGGCCTGTGGACAGAGACACTCGTCAGGCCCATCTGCGGCAACAGGAGAATTTTCCCTAGAAATCCGATTTAATTTTCTTTGAAGAGGCAGCGTTCGTCTCATACTCACCCCTGGGGAAGCTCGAATCCGAATTTGTACTCATACTTGTTCCCAGGTCTCAGGATTACAGAGCCGTCCCCATCTGGGAAAAGAAAAGGGGAAGGGAAACGTCAGCTTCAGCTCCACGGGTTGGTTCTTAAACTTCATCCTCTGTTCTGCTTACACAGGCGCTGCTGAAGCCGCGCGCCGCACGGGCTGGAGCTGCGTTAGCTGTTTGCTGAGAGCCGCCTACACCTGTCCCCCACGAACAGCGCGAGAACTCGGTGTCTTCCCAAAGCAGGGAAGCGCCGCTTACTCTCACTTCTCCTTTCAACATCCCCGCCCCAGGCCAGAACGCCCTGTCCTGATGCACTCGGGCCCCTCTTACCGCTCCTCGCCGCACCCCGCCTCCACTTCGTGGGAGTACCAAGTACTCGCTTCTCTCCCCGGCTATCTCCTTATCTCCGAGACTTCACCTCACCCCCGTTATCTCCCGGGACGCTTTGCCAAGTCCCCGTCTCTCGCCTTCCCTGGAGCCAGCCTGAGGAGGAGGCTGCTGAAGGGAGTTGTCCGTGCCCAGGAGACGAAGCTCCTTGTCTGGGGCGAGACCTGCGCTTGCCGCTCCCTGCCCACCACCCGTCCCAGGCACCGCACCCATCCAGCGGCACCTCCCGACACCCAGCCAAGGCCAAGCCCGGTACTCGCTCCCTGCGGGCACACGGCATCGCCGCCTGTTCCGCGAGCCGCGCCAGCCACGCCAGCTCCCGTACGCTCCGGCAGGCTTCTGGTTTAGGCTCTAGTTAGGGCTCAGCAGCCCTCAGCTTTCAAACTTTGAACTTGACTTAGCCCAGCCCTGCTGTCCTCCGCCTGTTCGCAGGTTTCAATGCTCTTCCTTATTTCTGCCAAGACTCCGATAACAGCTGATCCCGCTTCCGTCCCGGCGCTGAGCCCCGACACCAGTGCCAGAACCAGCCCGGTCAACGCGTACCCCAACGGGACGCAACCGGAGACTCGCTCCAGCCTCCCGAGACCCAACCAGCCGGAAAAACCGCCGGCCCCCGGACAAGCCCCCTCCTCCCCACCACCTTTAGCCCCCCAACTCCCTTCTCCCAGCCCCCGAGCCTCACCCGTGGGCTGCTCCTCCAGGGTGAGGACGTCCTCGAAGCGCAGGTACTCCATCTCCTGCCTGCACTGCTGGGGGCCCTTGGCCCAGTTGACTTTGGCCACCCCGCAGGCCAGCACCTTGACGGCGCTGACGCGAGTCACCTCGGCCACCTCCACCAACACGCGCCCGGCCACCTTCTCCCCGCTGCAGTAGACCTTCTCGGGCTCGCTGAAGGTCATCAGGAAGGTCTTCACCTTCTTGAACATCACCATGGCTGAGGTGAGTGTGGGGGAAGCGCTTTCAAGGGGGCTGCACAGGGCAGGAACTGCGGGTCTTTTTTCCCCCTGAAGAGGATAAAACCCCTCTGAAACAGGTCAATTTCAGCCAAAAAGGGCGAGTTAACCCTTCGCTTCCCGGAGTTAAAGGGCTACGGCGGGGCTGCTCCGCGTCACGGCCGGCCCGCACCGCTCGCTGCCCTCAACGCTTTGAGAGCGGCCCCCGCCGGCCGCCGCCTTTTATAGCCTCGGCGCGCGGCCCGCCCCCCCGCCCGCGCCTGTTGATGCCAGCAGCGCCACGCCGAGGGCGCGTGGCCAGGCGTGCTACTCGCGTGATCAGCGCCCCCATTGGCCGCCGCTGCCTTGTTTACAGCCCCGCCGTCCAATCAGCGCGCCGGGTGCGGAGCGTGGACAGCGTGTGAAGGAGAGGCGAGCGTGTTCAGGGGAGAGGAGGGGGGCAGGGGGGCGGTGAGGGGGGAGGAGTGACAGCGCGGTAGGCCAATGGGAAGCGAGGACGGGCGGCGGCGGTGGCCAATGGCGAGCGGGGAACGGGATGTAATGTTCTCAGCCGGGAGGGAGGGGGAGAGCCCCCCTGCCCAGTTCGGGACCTACTGGGCTGTGCCCTGCTGTACTGGTTGAACTGGGAGCGGCTTCACCGGGCCTCTGCTGGTCCCCTCACCCCTCGGGGGGCTTTCAAACCCCTTCTTTCGTCCCCCCCACCCAGGGCAGCCTGGGGGCATTTCCACAGCCCCCCCTGGCCTCCCCTCAGCCGGCGCCTGGGGGGTTCCCTCAGCCCCCCCCCCCCCCGTGCCCCCCCTCCCCATTATTTGAGGTAAAAAAAGGATGGATTTGGGGTAGGGGATCGAAGCCTGACCCTGGGGGCCTCTCTCCGTCCTCCTGGGGTGGCAGGGGGGGGGTTCCACAGCCCCCCGTGATGGGGGACCCGCGGCCCCTCCCCGCCCGCCGTATTTTGGGGGCTTTTCCCAGAAATGCCCCTTCCCAGGCGCCGTCGTTTCGCCGAAAGGGAAGCGTGGCCCCCTCCCGCTCCCCCGCGCTTCGGGATCCTTCGACCCAGCGTCTCGGGGGGGGACGACGACGACGACGACGACGACGGAACGCAGCCGGTGACAAAACCTGAGGCAAATGTTTATTTTTAAGATCGCGATGTCTCGATGTCCCTCGCTGCTCGACGTAGAAAACAGGGGATTTTTTTTTCACCAACAAGCCTTCCTTGATCTAAGGGAGGGCAAACAACCACATCCTTCCTAGGAACCGTGCCCGGGGCAGGCCCCTCGCCCCCGTTTTCCAGCCGGGATTTGGGGAGCGGGGACAGTTGTGTTGTCCCCGTAGAAGCCTTTGGACTCGGAGAAACCCTTGCGTTTTCCTTCCTAGATAATTTTTGCTGAGCATACATTCTTCCCCGACAGGCGGGGGCTATATTGCCCTTGGTTTTGAAAGCTGTTAAGGCTTTTACAGCTCAGGAAAACACGGGGAGGGGAGGAAATGGGAAAACAATCCTTTCGGAGCCACCCAGCAAAGCAGGAATGGAAAACGGGGGTTCCCAAGACCTCCCCACCCCGAAGGAGGAAAAGGGATGTTTTTGTTAGGAGTTGTCTCCGTTGTCCTTTGGAGCTTGTTTGTCCGTGCCTTTCTGGCACGCACCGTGCTTTCCCTTCTCTGCCGCCCTCTCCTTCCCCCCGGAGTTAATTCACACCTGTTAGGATAAACCGATAAACCAGCCAGATAAACTGCGGGGCATAAACTGTTCGCCCGCCAAACTGCGGGACGATTTTCCCTACTTGGGAGAGAGCTGGTTCACAATGAGGGACGTCATGGAGGAACTGCGCCCTTTCCTGCCGGCCCCGGTCCTGGCCAGCTCGCCCCATTGTCTCTCGTGGCACACTAAGAAAAAAGGTGCCGGATTAACGAAGAATCGTGGATTTGTTCTAATTTGGCAAAACGAGGAGAGCTCTCTTTCCAGCCTTGCCAGCTATGGGATATTTGATCCCAAAGACCCCAGCTTGGGTCCGTGCCCGGCATTCCCTTCGGAGCCGTGTTTACGCTCTCCCTCTCCGGTTTCCTTCGGTGCCCGTCTTTCCAAGGAAGATGCACCCAGCCCACGGCTGCTCGCTTTTGGACAGTAAAAACACATTCCAGCCATGTCAAAGGACGATCGAGTCCGAAACCAAAGAGCTTGCCAGCGATACGGGCCAAGGCACGTTCCACAGCCCCAATCCTCTCCAAATTTCTCTTTGTCTGTCAATCAGCTTTTGCCCTTTGCTCCCCTAACCCCTATCCGCCTGGAAATGCCTCCCCGCTCCTTCTGCCGAAGAAGGAGCACCTGTAATTTCCTCGGGGCTGAGACTTGGTTCACAAGGTTTCCCGCGCGAGCAGCACCCTGGATTAAGCGAGGGTTTGGGAAATGCTTAGGAATTTTAGCTTGTAAAAACGAAAGCTTCGAAACGTCGCCTCTCTCTCAAAAACCAAGGGCAGCAGAAGAGAAGCCAGTTGGATTTCTGGGCAGAGACCGGCTCCTGGGGGCTTCCTTGCTCCCAGTAAAGGATCGTTTTAAGGCATTCAGCCCGCTCTCAGCTCCTTTCCCGCGGGGATCGGGGTGCTTGGAGGATCCCCCCACCCTTAACTGCCAGCAAAGCTGCTGCTGAGGGTGGACGGGGAGAGTGGCCGGAGCCCTGTCCCCTCCGGCCTGCCCGGCGGGGGGCGAGGGACGGCGAGGAGGCATGACTAATGTCAGACGCTGTGGCTAACGCCGTTCGGAAGCTGCAGGGCTGGGCTGAGTGAGAAACCAGGCCCCGAGGTGACTCACTGCAAGCCGGGGCTGGTGCATGGGTCATGGAGAAGGAATTGGGTAAGGCAGAAACCGGGCAGGACAACAGCTTTCAGCGCCGCCCTCCCTGCCGGCCACCCCGTGCCTTACTGGAAACTGCCCTTCTTCCCACCACCTGTCTGCATCCTCCTTGTAATAAAAGCCTGATACTGATAAAAGCCTTTTTTTTTTTTTTCTTCCCCTGGTCTAGGTTATCGGGAGCCGCTACCCGTCGTTGCCGGGAGAAGCCACGCTCCTCTGGTGGCAGACCGTCCTTTGTCCCGGCTACCAGGCAGCCGGCTGCCAGCCCTGAACCGCTGGGAGATCTGGTGGGCGCCTGCCGCAGGCTGCAGCCCTGGAGCTTCTCGCTGCCGTTTTCTCCCTTTTTTTCACCATATATGGTTGCTTCCAGCAAATTCGGGGTGGGGAGGGGAGGACGAGAGGGACGCCCGAAGCGAAGGGACAGAGTATGCCTGTTGTGCGGCCAAGAGCGGGACCGGGGCGGAAAAGGCATTTCCTTTGGCCAGGCTGTTTATCCACAGGGAACACAATAAATAAATCCCACGCTGACTGCATCGGGTGCGTGTCGCTGCAGCTGGAAAACGAGGGACTGTGGGACTTGAGTGGCTCCTGGAAAGCCACCGCTGTCCCACGCTCGGCTTCTCGCTGCTCCCGTTTGGCTGTTGCCACCGCAGTGATTCGACAGCAAAAGGGCTGCCTGAGATTTCTAGGTTTGAAAGCGGGCAGCGAAGCAAGGGGAGCGTCTCCGTTTCGGTTTCCAAAGAAAAGCAGCAGTTTTGGTGAGGATGAAGAGGTTTGTGGTGCCTGGCTTCAGGCAGGGGAGCACAGCACGGCTGGGGCTTTCCCAGGGATCGACCAGAAACGGGTTGGAAAGCTCTCAGGGCAGATCCCCGTTTCCAAAATCAGCTTTTTTTTTGCTGCTTTCATCTGCAGCGATGGCTTCCGTCACCGCTGCCTGTGCTTCACAGCCTTGCGGAGGCTGCAGGTGGTTTTGAAACGCGTCGTGGCGCAGACCGGGATCCCCTTTTCCCCTTCCCCGTCCCCGCCGAAGTCCTCTCAGGGTTCAGGCGTGAGGACTTTTCCCCCGGAGCCCCAAGTTTCCAGCTCCTGCCAAGGAGCGCGATGCGAAAGCTCTCCCTGACAGATGGTTCTCTGCCGTGGTGGGATTTCTTAATTTCTTTTCTGGCCAGATTGTGTTTTTGCAACAGAGGAAGGGGAAAGCCAGAGCTAAAGTGTCAACATCCTGTGACAAGAGACTGAGCTCAGTCATCTATAAACAAGGAGGGCTTTGAATTCAGGGTTTGGGAAGTCCCGTGTCTACCATCTGCTCTGGGCAGGAAGACTCAGCTCCATCAGCTCTGTTCTCCGGCTGGGAGAGCGTGACCTCTCCCGGGCTCCCGGCGCACGGCAGGGCCAGCTGAACCCACCGCTCTCGGCTCCGTCGGCCAAGCCTTCCCCTCCTAACAGAACAAATCCGGCTCATCTCTTTGCCAAACCGCGCCACGAGCTCCTCTTTGCCTTTGGTGCCACTTGGGTTTGGAATATGTTGTTACAGAGGCAGGAAAAAATATCATAAAGCAAAAGATTTCCTGAGCTTCCATCCCTGCTCCATCCAGTTGTCCCCCAAAAGGCCCCAGCCGGGGCCGCAGATGCTGGAGGCAGCAAAGAAATAAGGAAGATTTCGTGCTTTTCCGCAGCCAGAGCTACCCTGAGGCTGCCAGCGCGCGTGGGGGCGAGGGGATCCTCGCTGGAGGTGCTCACCCCAAGCATCAAGCTCCCGAATTTAGAGGACCAGGTTGGGTGGCTAAAACTGGGGGGGGGGGGGAAATCCCCTCCTCGACCTCCTTCACCCTCACCGCTCTCGCAGGCCGGGCGGTGAAACTTCTGTGGGAGCGTTTGGTGGCGAGGGGGTGAGGATGGAGATCCCTGGGCTGGGGAGCTGGGGCTCCGCCAAGTCCTCCTCATCCTTTGGGCTGTGCGGACATCTAGAGGCCTTGCCAGGAATGGCGCAGAGGGATTCTCCATCCACCCACGCAGGCTGGTGGTTTGCATCCCGCACGCCGCGGACTAATGATATCGGTGCTTTCGGCCTGCCCGCCCCTAGGCGCAAAGCTTAAGGGGAGGCAAGCGAAGCTGCGCTTAAATTCGGCTGCTGTGAGCCGATTTCTCGTGTTTTGGGCGCGCTGCTTGCGTGTTTGTCAAGGTGAGAACGAGCGTTACTCTTTGGGTCTTTGCAAGAAGAAGGAATGGCTGTAAGAGGCTGACAGCGTGGCGCTTGCCGCTTCATGAGGACAAGGGGAGGTTGGACCCCCAGGGATCTGGCTTCTGCGCCTCCGCTGCCCAAACGCCGCTGGCAGCTTATTTCTTTTTTTTTCTGTGATTTGAGGTTATTTTTCAGGCCAGACGAGGAGGAACGCGAGGAAGCAGTCCACACCGAGACGTGCCCGTGTCCGTCACCGTCCCTGTTCCCGTTCCCTGCTGGTGACGCTGCTCAAGGCGTTGGCCGTTGCGAACGTGAGGGAGCCGAATCTAACCCCGAACTTTGTGGAGGAAGTCCTCGCCTTGGCCTGAACATCTTGCTAACAAAACATGCCGGAATTTGGCAGGAAACACGCCGAGGAAAGCGGCACGTTGGGGCGGCTTTTAAACCAGCGCCGCTATTTCGAAGACCTCCTCCTGATTTGGACAGCTCTAGTTTGCAGGTGAGAGGCTTGGCAGCTCCAGCTTACGCGGCTGCGTGCCCTCGCTGCCACGCCGGGAGCTGGCAAACGTGGCCGCCTCGGATGATCGGGCTGGTTTATGACACGTAGAAGCAGCTGCTAATGAAGATTCAGGTTTGGCTACTACGCCTCGTGCCCCAAGGCCTTGGCATTTCTCTAACTACTCGAAATCAGAGTGAGACGGGATGTAAGCGGAGCGGATTGTCCCAAACTTCTCACACCTTCCTGCGAGACCCGGTGCTGGCCGCTGTTGACAGCCGCCTCCCAGGGCAGGCGAAGCCCAGGTCCGATCCCGGCTGGGAATTCCCTTGCTCCAGCCGCCCAAGTTGGGCATCTGGATGCAGAATGGCCCAAACTGGGCTTGCTTTTGAAAATGCTGGCCAGCGTTGCCGGTGTCTTTTTTAGCAGGTGATACATGCTAGGAAACTTAAGGGCTCAATCCAAAGTCTACTGACGTCAATGGAAATACTCTTGTTGACATCAGTGGGGCTTGGATCCACGCCTACGTTCCGCTTCTTTATTTCAGACTGCAATCTGTCAGGGGTGGAATGGCCTCCCTTCTACTTACAGACTTTAGCACGTCTTCGAAAGGTCTCGCTTCCTCGGCAATCGTTGAGGATGCGGAGTACAGAACAATTTGGAGAACAGGCGCCAACCCATTCAAGGCTGCACACGTTCCTTCCGCGTTGCTGGACCCGGGCCAGGCTGCAGCTCAGGTTTAAGCGTCTGCATCGCCTGTAAGGGAGGTGGTGGCCTTGGCTGTGACGTGCCGTGACTCCCCAATACCTGCTCCAACCAGAACCAGAGCTTCAGACCTCCGCCAGCTGCTCAGGGGGGTCCAGCTCACCTTTTCCAGAGAGCTCTGGCCAAAGTCCTCTCTTCAGGGAGCGTCTGGATGACGCTCTTAGTCATGCGGTTTCGCTTTAGGCGTCCTGCGAGGAGCAGGGAGTTGGCCTCGCTGGTCCTTATGGGTCCCTTCCCACTTGGGACACTCCATGGCTCGGGGTTTGTCGGGTGGGTGATTGGGGGGGGTCTTGAATCCACCTTTCACGGGCAGACCCAGGAAACTCTGCTTTTCTTTTCGACGGGAGGAAAGCCCCTGCAGCCCGCTTCATTGCCTCCTCCCCGGGTGGGAGGTCAGCGAGCCCGCTGGGAAGAGCGAGTCCGAGTAACAGCCCTCCCGCAGGGCTCTGGGTCGGCGCTCGCCACGCTCCTCGCTGGGGACGGGGCTGGCCTGAGGCTATGAGACACAGGGTCCTGCTGCGCCGCTTCCCTGCCGTGCCCAGGATCACCTCCGCCGCCTTCGCATTGCTGCTGGGTCCCGGGGACTCTTCTGTCCCCGTTTTGTGACTGGGGGGGTACCGAGAGGCTGGATCTGGGGGGCGAGTGTGGCCCCGCTCGCCTGCAAGGGTCATCAGCCAGCGAGATCCTCATCTCTCCCTTAGGAAAGCCCCCCTTTCCCCAGGGCATTCTCGCTGATTGCCTCCGTCGGCCAAAACCTAAAGGATAATTCTATTCTGCATCATAAAATCTGACCGCGACGCTATTTCTGGCAGTTGCGTAGCATCGCTGTGTGCTGTTAAAGAGCTGCCGTTTCACACCGCGGAAGCGGCTACCTTTTATTACGGAATCAGGCCAACGCCGTTTCCATAAGGAGCTCCGGCACTCCCAACCCCGCAGCCCCTTCGGGGCTCCCGGGGATTTTATGCCCGCGGGGGACGCGGCTCCCACGGGGACCTGCAGTCCCCTGCGAAGCGGTGGAGCAGAGCAGCAAGGCAGGGCTGGCTTCCCCTCCTCATTCACGGCGTGTATATATAGACCACAAAATGCTCCGGAGTCAAAGGAGCAGTGGGTGGAAGGCGAGATATTATTATCTTCACCTGCTGCTGCCGACCAAAGAAATAAAGAGACAGATGACAGGAAATGAGGACTTCAAAAATAGACACCTTTAATGTCAAAACCTTCAGGGATTAGCGAGAGCACCGTACAAGAAACGGAGGAACTCTCACGCTAGTCACCGTGTGCTTTGAGTGCATGGCGGAGGAGGAAATAGGCCGCGATAGCTAAGAAGCGTTTCCGTATTTATTCTTTGTGCCCTCGGCAGAAGAACCAGAGAAAAAGAAAAAAACAACTGACCAAAGAAACTGCAGCTGTACGGAAACATGAATTGTAAAACCTCCCTTTACGGCTCGAGAGATCTCCGTACCTGGACGATCTGCGGTTCTCGTTCCCCGAGCTGCGTGCCCAAGTCCTGCCCTTGCCTCCGCGCGGCTAGGGCTTTGCAAGGCTCCGCGGGGCAGGAACGGCAAAGTTTTTAATGTGAGCCCTCTTTATTAAAAAAAAAACCAAAAGTCTTTGCATATGGAAAATATTTCTTATCATATACTCTATCTGCTTTACTTAAAACCTCTTAAATATATTAAACATCTAATTTGGCCTCACCGCTGCACTTAGGTACACCTGCTGGTAGTTCCCCTGCCCATCGATATAGCCATCTGGCTTTTTGCCAGCTCCGCGCCTTCATTATTAAGTCTCTTTTGCAAGTCAAACCCACAGCCTGGGTTGGATTTGAACGGGGCTGGGACAGCGACAGAGAGAGTTGGGCCCAAGGCAGAGGAATACCAAGGGGTATTTTTCCTCCCTGAAACTCAACGCTGGTCCAAAGTCCAGAACTGGCTATATTGAGTCCTAGACAGGTGCCAAGACAACAAGGAAAAATAGCAACGGTAGCCTGAAATGCCAGAGTCCTGACGCTCTGCAGCTCCCGACGCTGGAAATCAGCACATTGCTAATCCAGAGAGAGGAGAACGCGGTACGAAATGGTTGATTTCTAGCTCAAAAATCTCAAACCTTGGTCACAACGCTCCGATAACCAACTTACCGCCTTGCTTCACTCTCGCGTGACTTTGGTAGCAGCTGGGTCAAGGGGCCCCAAATCCACCAAACAACATTTTTTGACTGCTAAAAATTGGGATCTGGGCTTTGAGCCCGTTATTTCTGAATCTGTAGGGTTCCCGAGTAAAAGTCTGATGTAGTAACACTGGAAGAAAGGTGTAAAGCGAGTTTATGGAAAGGCTTCGAGGGGCAAAGAGGTTTTCTAAACGTGTCTTCACCCCGCGTATTTCTTTTTCTTTGGTACGGCTGCAACGTCCTCATCTTTAGCAAAAGGAAATGCATCAGAATCCAACAGAAAAAGATGCGATCTGCCTTCGGGAGAGGCACCCGGTTCAGCCGGTGCCGTGCGTGCAAGAACAGCGGGGGCAAAGCAGCGCCTCACTGTCTCTCCTCTCCAGCGCTCCCCTCTCCAAAGGCCCGGGTCTCCGATTCCTTGTTGCCGCAGAGATACGTGATCCTGGCCGAGGCATCCCTCTTGATCTGCACGGCGTGGGTCTCGAGCCAGCAGCTCTCTCGGGTTACCCCCGCGCGCTGGCTGGATGCGTCCCCTGCGCCGTATGCCGTGCCAGCGGGAGTTAAAAGTGCAACAAAACAGCCCGAAGACCAGAGGTGAGGAGGAGGAGGAGGAAGAAGGAAGAAGAGATGCGTGGGCAGCCTGCCCCGGCCTGGAAGATGTGCAGTTTCTCAGCGTTGGGAAGGAAGACCCTGGCATCCTCCAGGGCCCCGTGAGCCGCCATGGTGAAGTTGGCATCCCCCGAGGTCACCACGTCGAAGACGCACGACTGGAAGTAGACGTCCTCCACGGGCAGCATCTCCTTGCAGAGCGCCCGAGCCGTCTCGGCCGCCGCGCGGCCGCGGCAGCACTCGCTGCGGGAGATGCGCTGGCTGCGGGGGCAGCCGCCCACGCAGAGCTGCAGGTCTTGCTCCTCCGTGAAGGCGCGCGCCACCTCCTCGGCTGCCCGGATGGAGAAGGAGAGCTGGCGGCCGGCCTGACGGACGGCGATGGTGGTGCCGATGTACTCCGCGCGGATCTCCACGTGCCGCCCTGGGCTGCGCTCCCGGATAGCCAAGCTGCTCCCGCCCGGCCTCTCGCCCCCGTTCACCGAGCCGTCCTCGAAGGCCGCCGGGAGGTTGTCTATCTCAGCCTGGTAGACCTTCTGGTCGATGCATTCCTTCATATTCTTGAAGATGATGGTGAGCTGCAGAGAGCAGAGCAGAGGGGATCTGAGCCGACTGGCGGGTGCGAGAGCAGCGGCCGCGTCCCCGCCCCAGCTATCTCGGGGAGGGCGAAGCAGACCGCACACGGCTGCCTCACCGATGCACCCCCCCCGCCCCAAACCATCTCTCCCACGTTGCTGCAGTCCTTTGGGGAAAACAGCAACCTCCCCTTCTTTCCTTCCTTAGTTTCCTTCTTTCTTTAATACCATTTAAGCAACTGAACACCGAGACGGAGGCAAGCCTGGGTAGGTTGCGTGCATGGACCACAGAGTAACCCATCCCCAGGCAGCAACGGGAGCGTTTGCAGGGCTCTCTGGTCCCCTCAGGGACCTTCATCCCCCTTGTTCCCGCAGACATTAATTCCTGATCCCACGGGGCTTTAGCTGCAGCTATTGCTGCCCTCCCCAGCCATTTTAGGGAGCGCCCGAAGCCGTCGCTGCCTCCCGGAGGTGCCTGGGTTTGCTGCCAAGCCCTACGCACGAGCGTTACCTTGCTGGTGACCGTAGCGTTGGACCCCTTCGCCACCGGAGAGCTGGTTGCTTGCACGAACAAGTAGTCATTGTCCAAGAGAGGCCAGGAGCCCTCCACTCGGCAAGTGTGGAATTCATCATGGAAAGTGCGGATATGGGGGTCCCCGAAAGCCGCGCAGTGCTGGTAGCCGGGGGGCTGGCCGTGCTTGTAGAGAAAACTCTTCTCGTAGTTGCAGATATCGAGAGACTCGAAGCCCTGATGGTTGGGGGCCGGGGGCCGGGGTCGGGGCGGCGATGTGGGACCCTCCTTGGAGCAGTTGTTCTGGATCATGAGGTCCTCGATGCCGTGGACGGCGGAGTGGTAGGCCAGGTCGCCCCGGCACGTGCGAGCCGTCTTGCGGGTGCAGTGGGAGTAGGAGCGGAGGGCGTTGCAGTACGCCGCGTTCCTGTTGGAGCCGCGCAGGTTGAGGGTGGCAGCCACGTACTCGGAGTTGCAGCGCAGGATCTTGCACTGGGAAGAAACTGGGAGAGACGGGATGGCCCGGGGCATCCCAGTAGACCTGTAGGGGTGGGGAAGGGCAGCCCCTTCTCCTCCCACCGCCTCCCACCGTCTGGCCCTCTCCCGACCTCATGATGGAGACACTTTCTGGAGGCGCTTCTCCCCCTGCGTTAACGAATGCAGCGGCCAGTTTAAATGACCTGCCGCTGAGGGGAATGAATCCGGGGCTGCCCGCTGCAGGAGCAGGCTGGAGCCCGGTGCGGAGGGCAGTCCCGGGGCCGAAGCGGCGTCCTGAAGCAACTGGGATGTGCGATTGTACCTGGGGCACGAGCGCGGCCGAGAGCCAGGGCAGCAGTTGCGGCTGTGGCCCTGGGACGTGCCTCAGACTGAGATTCTTTGCCCCAGGGCTTGCCAGGGGACAAACGGGAATTTCTGAGCTGGGAAACCCCTTCTTCCCATTTCAACCTCGGCCGGGCCGTGCGATCGCTCCTTTGCGAGAGGCTTGGCTGCCCCAAGGACAGCCTGCCCCTCGGACGCGCTGGCTCCGTGCTGCAGAGAGCAACGCCCGGTGCCACAGCTGCAGGGGAGCTCCCAGCTCGCCCCAGCAGGGATCGCTTAGCTCGTTAAGCAGAGGGGTTATAAGGGCCGGCTCCCCTTGCAAGGGGAGAGCGTGAGCTGGGCTAGGGGATGGGGTGTGCTGCTGTCTGGCTGCTGGGAGGGGATCTTGGGTGCTGCAAGGTGCTGGGAGAGGATTTTAGGTGCTGCGAGAGGATTTTAGGTGCTGCGAGTCTGAGCCCTGCCAGAAGAGTTTCTGGGCTGCAGGAAAGCGAGGGGCTGAGCGATGGATACGGCCGGTGCCTTTCGCTGGAAGACCTTGGGCTTTGGCTGGTCCCTGTGCCCTGCTGTCCCTCTCTTATTTTGGGAGATAATAGAGCTTTTAAGGGCTCTCCCAGGGCAAGTGCCCGCTGCAGGAGCGCAGGGGGATGCTCTCCTTGCGGAGGGCACCCTGGATGCTGCCTGCCCTTCGCTCTGGCTGTGGTGGGCCAGGGGCACGCCGATGCTGCCTGAGCCTTTCGGCTGCGATGAGAGGGTCTTCTGCTTGCTCCAGTCACCTCCCGGGAGCTCTGCCACCGTTGTGCCCTCCCTGCACAGCTCCCATGGGTGTCCTTGCCTGGGATACGGCTCTGCCCATGCAGTTCCTTACCATGCCTGCAGAAGAGGAGGATGAAGAGAGCTCGAAGGAAGAAGCCGGGGTTTTCCAGCTGCCCTGGGCTCTTACTGCAGGCAGGTTTCCCCATTCCAATCCATGCAGAGCCTGGGGGTCGCTCACCCGCTGGCTCCTCTCGGCTTCATTCAGCAGGTCCCCTAGAAGCAAAGCGGAGGTGGGATCTGAGAGGGGCCAGCAAACGGGAACCGCCGCAGGTACGGCGCTGCCGGCACGCGGGCAGCTGCCAGACATGGCCCTGCAGGGCCTGGCTGTGCGGCTGCCTCCCGGGGCAGGCGAGCTTTTGAGCAAAATCCCGGAAGGTTTGGGTTTTTTAACTGCTTTCAACCACTGCAGCTCTCATCTTCCACCCCGAGGCAGCTGCGCCGTGTAGTTCAGCGTGTCAAAAAGTGAAAGCCTCCAGCTGCCCTTGGAGAGGATCCGTGAGCTCCAGGGGCTGGGAGAGCCTTCGCCGCAGGGATGCGAGCAGCCGGTGAGCGTGGGGAGGACCCAAGCTACAGGTCGGGTGCAGCCTGGGCTGCCGCTGGCCCCACCAAAACGAAGGTTTGGAGCACAGCATCCGAGGGGAGAGGAGATAAGAAGCCAAATTATAAGCGCGGCTGCCGTGACGTCCACAGCCAGCACCGCTGGGTGATACCAGCACCTCCTGCTCCACCAAAAAACCTGCGTCTGGGTTCCCTCAAAGCTGGGGAAGGTGCTCTCAGCCACACTCCGCCTTTGCCCCTTGCTGCGCCGGCGCTGGCTGCTCCCTGGGTGCCGGGGGGCTGGAGGTGGCTGGAAGGGGAGCGCGAGAAGCCGCGCGCGCCCGGACGGTGGGCTGCGGCGGGAGGGGGTGCAGCCACAGCAGGAATTTAACTTCCCTCGTGCTTCCTCAGGGCTGGGGATCCGAGTCCTCGGTGGCTTATTTTAACAGCTGGTTATTCATCATTTGTTAGTCAAATAGCTTTTTGCAAAGGTCCTTTTGAAACTGCTGGATGGGAAATTGGTATTTTTTTTCTCCTCCCCTAGCTTGTGCGAGGTGCCAGTTGCCATAGGCTGATGCTCACGGTGATGTGTCCGCGCCTGGTACCCTGGGCAGCCCGGGGAGTTGGTACTACTGACGCTGCGATTGCTAGTAAGTGTAAGCTGCAACTGGGGGGGGGGGGGAAGAGACTGAATTCTCCTTTTTTTTCCTCAAAAAAGGAGAAATCGCAGTCCTACCAGCTCCGTCTAGCACCTTTCAGCTCCCTTTGTCATGGCTGCAGCCGTCACGCAGCCACCGTTAGCCGGGCTGGCTGGCACGGTGACGGAGCCGAGTGCTGGCCGCCCCCCGCGTTCCTCTGCCAGCTGGATTAATGGCTAACGGGGCAGATGTCTGGAGCGCAAACATGCTCCAGACCTGCTGGCGATGCTCTGGCTGCCAGCTGCTCTTGGCAGCGAGGACAAGCTGAGCCGGCCATGACAGAGGGGGGGAAAGCGGTCTCTGCAGGCATGGGGACACGAGACCCAGTACTGGCAACTGGGGTTGTATTTGGTGCGTACTGGTGAGCGAGGTACAAGCAGACCGTGTGCTCCCGTCCTCCCCCGATGCCCGGCACTTGCTCTGTCGTATCTCGCCCTGTCTGGCTTGGCTCTGACCAGGCTGAGCATCTTTCCTGGGGCTCAGAGGAGCCGGTGACCCCTCAGCGCTCCCCCCCAAATCCCCGGCGGTGGTGACGCGGAGGGGACCTGGCGCAACGCTTGGCAGATAAAGAGCTGGTTAATGTGTAGCAGAGAAGCGTGGCTCTGGCCGGGGCAAGCAGAGGCCCCGCCGTGGGTCCTGTAGGCAGCAGGACTGTCTTTGGGACGTCCCGATCCCCGTGGCGTTAGGAGAAAGGCGGTAGCAGCGGTGAGAGATGCTCCACAAGCCCAGGGTGATGCCACCTGTGAGAGGAGATGGATGGTTTCTGGCTGTGCCAGGCGGGGCAGCGAGGGGGGCTCGGACACCCCAGTCCTCCCAGTGTTCGGGGCCGCCCGCAGATGGGAGCGGAGCCTGGGGCAGCCCTGGGTGCCAGTGCCGATGTCCTGTGCCTCAGACCCTCATCCCTGCCCTTGCTTTGCTGCAGCCCCACTCACCTGCGTCAGCCTCCTCCGGAGACGAGCTGGCTCCGGGTGCAGGGAGCTCCTTCCCTGGTGGAGACACGGGCTGGCTTGTCCTTGTCACCCAGCTCTGCCCCAAGTGACAGCCAGGGAGATCCATGGGCTGACAGCCGGGAAAATGCCAGCCTCAGTCCTGGGCACCTCCATGGCCTCGCAACCGGATAAAATCCAGGGCGCTGGTGCGGAAAGCCCGGCCGGGGGCGCGGGGAGCGGACCCCACCACGGGACACGGCCGTCCCTGCTCTTCCTCCCCAGCTACCTTTGCTCCGTCCTCTTCCCCCCGCAGGGCAGAGGATGGGTGTTGAAATAGATCCGCCTAAATTTAGACAGGCTAAAACCCAGCCAAGAACAGCAGGCGGAGGGGGCAGAGGGAGCCGGTGTGTGGCAAGGGGAGGGCTGAGGAGGGGGTGGGAGCCCCCAGACCACCCTGGCTGGGTGCCGCTCCTCGGTGGCGTGGGGTCACGTCGCTCGTGGGGCGCAGCACGGGCTGCGGGAGCTGGCTGCCTGGTTTTCCTTCCTTGGGTGATATTGCAACCCTTCTCCTCCACCCCTGCGGAGTGAGTCCCCGTGGAAAAGCACTGCGCTTTTCCCTCTGGGCTGGATCCCCCAGGGAATCCTTGCTGGGCCGTGTCCCGCGTAGCTTCCCCTCCTGGGGCGCAGCCGAGTCCTGAGCACAAACGCGGCACGGGCCAAAGGTGGCCGGTGTCCCGGGGGTTGATGAACGCCGGGCCACGCCGGCTGGGTTCCCGAAAGCCCACCTGCAAGGGCTTGGGTGCAGAGAGCGGCTGCACAAACCTCCTGCAGGGAGGAGGAATGGTGGGGAAATGTCCCCGTCGGGCTCTTCCAGGGGTGGCCTGTCCGTTTGGGATCCCTGGCTGGAGGGCAGGGATTGACAGCCGGTCCCTCCGTGCCCCCAGCACCCCCAAACCCCTTTGGGAACCCATTCAGAAAAACCGCCTGCCTCCTAAACCAAACTCCTGCTGTTTTCCAGGTCTTGCTCTTCACAGCAGGGAGCGAAGCTCTGCAGACCCGCAGTGTCCTCGACGCCCTCGCGCCCGGAGCCTCGTGCCAGCCTGAGCCCGGGAGAGCTGCGGGGCTTAACCACCCCCCCAGGTACCGCCGTGCCCCTCCTGCGAGAACGGCTCCTGGTTTCTGCCGTGCACCTCTAGGCCAGGTTGGGTTGTTTGGGGATGGAGGGGCAAAGGGTTTCCCCCTCCGACCTTCCCCTCTCCTGCTCTGACCCCTGTGCAAGCTCTGCTGCCGCATGAACCGTGGGTCACGGCAGCTGCTCCCCAGTTCTTCACTTGGGGAATTGGGGAGAAAAGGAGGGAGAGTGGCTGCTTACTGCAGAGCAAGCTTAAATCTGCAGCCAGACTCTTGGTTTAAGTGTAACAGAGCATCTTCCTTGGGGGCAATGGACAGAGGAAAGGGAGACAAAGAATAAATACCAGCTTGGGTTCAAATCCCAGCTGGGATTTACGTCCGCAGACATCGGAGGAGGAAGGCTTTAGATGCCCATGTTTCTTTTTTTTTTTTTTTTTGCTCCGGGGGTGCATGGAGGCTTTGCAGCTCTTTTCCCTGCCCAGTATTTGTGCTCTGGGCCTCTGTTACCTGGTAACAAGGGATAACCAGGGAGTGGAAAAAATGTTGTTTAAAAAAGACGACCCATATCCTAGCGTGGCCTCGCAAGGCCCGCCCTGGCCGTGCCTCGGGCGCCTGGTGTCCTCCCCATCTGCTGCCGCAGGCTTCCCCGCAGCGAGCCCCCGGCGCGGGCGCCCACCGAGGGAATCGGTTACACGCAGGGCGGGAGCAGGGGCGGGCAGGTGGGAATTCTTCTGGAACAGCAGACGGTACCATCTGGGCTCGGCGAGAGCGGAGGCCTCTCGGCATCCCACCCACCCGCTTCCTTTGGACAAGGGAGGGGAAACTTCGAGTGGAGAGACCAGACGGGGATACCCAGGCTGCTGCAGCCCAGAGGGTCGTGGGGTCCTTCCCCTGCCTCGCGGCCCCGAGACTCTGCTATGGGTGCGCCTCCCTGGCGACGTGCCGGATCCTGGCCGTGCCCTGAGACGGAGCCATCGATTGCTTTAACGCCGTCGGTGCGCAGCGGCTCTCCGGCTGGGGCTGCAGGCATATGTTGGGCTGAGGAGGCTGGGAATTTCTCCCGAGCTGGCAGAGAGTCACGGTACCAAGACAAAAGCATCTGTGATCAAACTGCTTCCGAAAGCCAACTCCCCCCGCCTTCCCACCAGCAAAATCAGCTGGAGGTTTAGGAGGCACAAAGCACCGGATCCCGCCAGCTGGGTCACCAAATCCTGCCGCCGAGGGGGCTGCGGAGCAGCTGGCCTCAGCCAGCCCCTCCTGCCCCAGCAGCGCAGGCTTTCCCAGCGCTGCGGTGCCCCAGGAGGGGGGAAGAGACCCTGAGCGTGGCAGCTGCCTAATCGTTGGTGCAAAGCGGGTAACGCGCAGCTCTGCCCGTGAGCATCCCCCGTGGATTGTCACCTGGAGCCGCGTCAGCCCTCCAAAGGTCGGGACAGCGTGGTCACAGCTCTGCTCCAGCCCCCGTCTAGCCCAATCGCTAATGCATCGAGTTTGGCAAGGGTTTGCTTTAACCCTCGTGCTTGGGAGATTTAATTTGCTCCGGGAGAGCAGCCCCAGCTTGGCTCTGAGCTGGCATCAGCCGTGTCTGCAAACCCACCGCTACCAGGAGCCCCGGTCCAAACCCAGGTGGGTTTGCAGCCGAAATGACCTGTGTGGATGGGGAAACTCAGCAAAACGGATCTAAAGAGGCATCGGGCCTCCAAGGAGCTCGTCTGCCTCCATCAGAGCTGCGGACAGGAGCAAACCCTCCCGCTACCCACCAACATTGCGAGATGAGCACGTACAGCTCGTGCGCAGCACGTCCACGCCGCTCCTGAACGCAGCTCGGTTGAGCCTCCGCCAGGCAGAGCTCCGCCAGCCTTTCCCGAGCATCCCTGGGCCAGCGGGATCAGCCAGGCTCTCGAGGTTGGAGGCAGGGGACGAGCCAAGCCGTGAGTGTCATCCCCGTGCCCCCTGGACCACGGCGCAGCAGCCAGCATCCCCTGGGAGCTGCCAGGGAGAGCCGAGCCGCAGGGTTGGGATCGGAGCTGGAAGAGGGGCCCGGGGAAGGCAGGATTTGCCAGAGAGCTGGAAGAAAGGATTTTGCTTCTCTCCAGGTACGGACCCAGCAGCGGACGGGCCGTTTGCACAGTGCCTGCTCAAACCCAAAGCATCCACCCTTCTTTCCACGCCGTGCTTGGTGTAAAGCCCCCATCCCTCCCTCCCCAAACCTCTGCCGAGGATCCCAGCGCTCCGCTTACCCCAGCAAATGCCGCTCCGACCAGCCAAAGGACGGGCCACCAAATGCCACCCGACCCTCCGGACGCGAATCCTGGTCCCCGGCGTGGGTTTGGCTCCGGGCAGGAGCGAGGAGGGAATCACGGCTGTTAACGCCCTGGGCTCAGTGCGGAGGGAGCAGCAAACAGCTGAACTTTACGACAGCCCGATCCGTCACCGCAAGCTGGAGGAGAGGGGGCTAAGTCGACGCTTTAAAAATAGCCAGTAGTATTTTTGATCCCGAAAGCCGGATTCCAGTGGGGAGGGGAAGGGAAAAGGGAGGGAGAGCCGAAGGCTTCCCAACTGCGCACTTCAAACCTGCGGGCAGAGCAAACTGCGTGCGAGATGGGCACGGGGTCCCGGCCGGACCACGCGGAGCTGCTGATCTCGGGGGTTTCCCCAGGCTCTGGGGGGAACGAGCAGGTTGGGAATGCGAAGCACTGCTGGAAATTCACGGCAGGCTCCTCTTCCAGCAGCACCCGCCTGCGGGAGTGCGGGAGCACCCGGCCTGGGCACCTTCCCCCGGCAGGGCTGGGAGCGAAGGGCCTGCGACTGCTCTTCTCCTGGCCGTGCGAGGAGGGAGATGGCAAAACTGATGAAGGTGCGCGTCTGGAGTCAAGCTAAACTCTTCCTCCAGGTTTCTCCAGCCCACGGCTTTCCCTCTCCCCTACCTGGGGAGCCCCGGAGGTCCCGGAGAAGAGCAGATGCTGGGAGGACCAGAAGCCTTGGTGCTACATCTGGAGAGGGAAGATCTTGAGGAGGTCGGGGAAGAACCGGGGAGCTGCGTCCTTCAGCCTCCCCACCCCAAGGTGCGACCCAAGTCCCGCGGGACGGCACATCCACGCGGAGCTAGCATCCCTCCGGAGGAAAACCAGCCATCCCGCTCCCCTGCCCGTGCCTGCCCGCTGCTCGGAGCCGCTCCGGAGCTGCCGAGGTGCAGATGAATCCCCGGCCCCCAGCACCTCCTGCGGGGCAGCTGCGGGGCTAAAAAAAGATGGGAGCAGATGGGGGCCGGCCGCGGCCGCTTCGCAGAGGGCCCGGGAGCTCTCCCTGCCCTGTTCGGTCTCCGCCAAGCACGGATGATGGTGGCAGCTGGGATGCTGGGGACCACCAGCAAGCTCATGCTCTGCCTCCCTGTGCCTCAGTTTCCCCATCAGTTAAAACTGCAGCGTCCCGGCGGGAGAGGAAGGTCTGGGCTCTGCGCGGCTTCGGTGCGGGGATGTCACCGGGTGCGTACGGACCCTGCGGGCACCCCCGGCACCCCCAGCCCCGCCGGGTGCAGGATGCGGCCGGGCGCCCGGGGCTGGCTTTGGGGACATGGGGACAGCAGGCGAGCGGGGACACGGCACCACGAGGTGGCAGCAGCACTTTGCGAGTGACAGCAGGGCCTGCGAGATGGGGGGCTGCCAGCCCTGCCTGCTCCCTGCCTGCTCCCTGCCCACCTGCCTGAAAGGAGGGGAGGGGAGGCGAGGCAGCCCCAGGGTCGCAGGAGGGAGAGGTCCCAGCTCAGTATCACAGCGGTGCGGGGACCGGCCCGTTTGGTGTCCGAAAGGACACCCCAGGACCCTTGGTTTCCACCCCGTGCCTCAGTTTCCCCACTGCTGCTTTCACGTCACCCCTGGGGTCCCCGAGGCCGAGCCAACGGGCAAAACGGGAGCGAGGGGCTTGGAAAAACCAACTCCAAGCATCCCTCGGGGACTGTCCCACCCCCCCAAACCCTGGGGCGCCCGCCCTGTCCCCGGTCCCCCGAGCTCCATCACCGGCTCCGAGCTGGTGCCAAATCTGGCCTTCCTCTGCCTGGGAAGCGCTGCTTCCATGGCCGGCTTTGGCTTGGCACGGATGGCTTAGCGACGAGCTGGGGCATCGCTTCCGTGGGTTTGCTCCCGTAAACAGGAATAACGGCCTTTCCAGGAGCCGCCCTGCCCGTCTGCAGGCCTCCAAAATGCTCCGGCGAGGGACTTTAATGACCTTGTGGTTGCCTTTAGCGGAGGTCTGGGGAGAGGAGGAGATGGGCTGGAGAGGGGGGACCTCCAGGGACCGGTTTGTCCTTGTGCCCGCGCAGGAGAAGGAACCGGGCTCCGCACTGAGCTGCGGCCGCTGCCAGCGCGGCCCGAGAAAACGGTGCGGTTCAAAAGGGGGAAAAAACCAACTTTCAGTTTATGGGCTTGTCTAGGGGGGGAATAGAGAAATACCCCCCAACACGGGGATCGGAAAGCGCGGTAAAACCAGCCAGAGACTTTTCAAATTTGGTGTAATTGTGCGGCTGTGACACAGGATTCAAGGGGGTCCCTCTCCGAGGAGGTGGGGGGTTGGCTGGGAAGGGAGGAAGAAACGGGGGGTTCCCGGTGCCCCCGCTGACCTGTTGGGCTTCACTTTGCGAACCAGGTTCCTGCCAAGGCGACCGAAACCCTCACCAGGCTCACCGGCGGGAGCGATCCGGCACGGCTGCCTCGCCGGGAGATGCTCCCGCGGCCGCCGCCTCCTCCTCTCCGCTCCCAGGTAACGTGGGGACCGGCGCAGAGCCCACGGCGGGGAAACACGGCCCCGCACGCGTGTGTGGTGCGTGGGGTCCGTGCGTGGCCTGACCCTTCCTCGCCGTCCTGCTGCCTGCGTGGTTACATGTAAACACCTGCACGAAAGCATCGGTGTTTCAGAAACACCCGGCGTGAGCGACGCGCCCGGATCGCTGGCGGGTGCAAGCGTGGGCACGGCGTGTGTAAGCGTGAGCATCGCGTGTTCGCGTGGGCTGGTGCAGAGGCAGGCGTGCACGGAGAGGCGCCGCGTCGCGGTGCCGGCCGCGTGCGGCGGCGGCGGCGGAGCGGCAGGGCACGCGTGGGCTTGGCAGGTGCCGGCGGCAGGGCCTCGCTCCTGCCAAACCCTCGGCGCGTGGGTGTAGCCTCCCGGCTGCAGCGCCGGCGCTGCTCTCCATCACCCACCCGGCAGCGTCCGTCACCCAGCTGCTCCCGCGTGGGTTTGTCCCAACCAAAGTCCTGGAGGTTTCTGTTCCACGGTAGCGAGTTAAAACCCCCATCTCTGTTGCAGACGCCTCTAACGGGAAAAATCTCTCTTGGCTTGAACCTGCTTCGCCCTCGCAGGGCTTTGCGATTTGCCCCAAAATCAGGCAGGGCGGCTTCCTCCGCACCGTCGGTGCTCGCCAGCGGCAAACGGGGCTCCGAATCCGGCCCGGAGCGCCGAAAGGCGTGAATCCCCGGAGCTTAGAGGGCCGGGTTTTGGTGGTTTTTTTCTTTTTTTTTTTCCCCTCCACAATGCCATTCAGGGCCTGGAAAGGCTGTCCCTGTCCCCTTGACCCAGTCCGGCTCTCCAGCACGGCTATGCAAATCGGTCAGCGCCTTTGCAGGCAGCGTTAGGACTCGCTGAGCCGGAGCTCCGGGGGTAAGGCGCCGCCGCCGCGGGCTTGCGCGGCTGTTTTAAGTGAGGCAAAACGAGGGAGGGATGGTTAATTGACTTCTGCGATTCACTACGAGTTTGTCAGTGCAATAGTCTTTACTCTCCTTGGTTTTTGCAGTCGGGAATTATTTATTTTTGAACAGTGTTTGGGGGGGAAACGTTTCTTTTTCTGTCTCTGAACGTTTCCAGTGCGAAAACCGTTCATCTCCAGCCGAAATTCAGCCGGGGGAGGGAAGCGAGCGGGTCCGGCCGCGTGGGAATGAAAAGCTTCAAACGGTGTTACGGTAGCTGGCAGGCGAACGCGGGCCGCGCCGGTGCGAGAGGCAGAGCACGCCGCTTTGCTGCCACGGGAGCCATCCTGCCGGGATCCCGCCAGGAGCCATCCCGCTCCGGCAGCAGATTCGGGACAGATCCTGCCGGGATCCCGCCAGGAGCCATCCCGCTCCGGCAGCAGATTCGGGACAAATCCTGCCGGGATCCCGCCAGGAGCCATCCCACCTCCGGCAGCAGATTTGGGACAGATCCTGCCGGGATCCCGCCAGGAGCCATCCCACCTCCGGCAGCAGATTCGGGACAGATCCTGCCGGGATCCCGCCAGGAGCCATCCCGCTCCGGCAGCAGATTCGGGACAGATCCTGCCGGGATCCCGCCAGGAGCCATCCCGCTCCGGCAGCAGATTCGGTGCCGGTGGCAAATCGCTGTCCCGGCCGGCAGCGGGAAGCGGCTGTAGCCGTGACTTCCCAGCTGCCTTGCAAACTTTTCACCCCTTCCCTCGGTGGAAATCCTCACCCGCAATTTTCTGCTTTCTCTTATTTTTTTCCATTTAAAAGTCAAGAGGAGGGAGATTGTGGCAATTGATTGTTTGGGTGAAAGCCTCCTTGCCGGTTTTCCGGGCGCCGGGGAGCGTCCCCACGCGGGGACGCGTTCCCTTTGTACTTCCCCGAAGCGGGACAGCGAGGGGTTAACGTGGAAAAGATCGGATTCCGTCAGGATCCACCCTGATGGACCTTGGGCTGGTTGGTTATTTTTAATTTAATTGACTTGCCACTCCGCGCCCGCTGGCTGGGCTGCCAGCCTCCCGCGCCTCACCCCCGCCGAGGCTGCGGTGTCAGCTGGCCGGCCGCAAAACCCACCTCAGCCCAGAAATTCCTATTATTATTATTATTATTATTATTATTATGATTGCTGGCAGGGAAAAGTGCAAGCAGGGAAGAGGTGGGGAGAGCGCGACAACCCCTCGGTTTGCATCCGCTGGTCGTCTCTCCCGTGCCTCGTGTTTTGTGTGGCTTTTCCTAACCGGAGGGGGGGGAAAAGAAAAATAATGATTTAAGGGATGTTTGAGTCGGCTCTTGAGAGGCTGGAGGAGGCTGTGTTGATCCCCCCGCAAAGGAAAACAAGGGAAAGAGAGGGGGGGGAAAAAAAGCCGTGTGGCTCTTTGTGAACGGAATTAAAATGGGTCCCGGCGGCTGCGGGTGCTGGGATAGGAGCAGGCGCCGATGGGAACGGGAGCCCTCGGCGAGAGGGCTCTCAAAAAAGGGAGCTGGGGGTACAAAAGCACCGGGCCGGGGAAGGGAGATGCGCTGGGACG
Source organism: Platalea leucorodia (assembly GCF_965183815.1). Lineage (NCBI taxonomy): Eukaryota > Metazoa > Chordata > Aves > Pelecaniformes > Threskiornithidae > Platalea > Platalea leucorodia. The sequence goes on along the minus strand of NC_138846.1, from coordinate 2,604,084 downwards.
CTGGCGGCCGGGCGCGGGCAGGGCTGGGCAGCAGCAGCCCCATGGCTCCCGTCGCCGCCGGGATGCTCCCGGGGGTGCAACACCCGGGGCCGAGGCGCGGGACGAGGGTGCAGCTCGCTGGGCAGAGGACGCCGGGCAGCGCGGGATGCCTGTAGGGCAGCCCTGGAAAACCCCCTCTGCCCGGCACCGGCCTGCCCTTCCCGCGCGGCTTGGCACCCGCGGCTTTGCTGGTTTGGAGGAGCAATTAAAAATAGCCGGGAAAAGCACGGTGAAGCTGCCGCGATGGGAAAGGCCTGGGAGCTGTCTTTAGGAGGCTTGAGTTTTTGCCCCCGAGACCCTCTAGGCAAATCCCAAGGGTGATCCTGCAGCCGTGCAGGGCAACGGGACCCTCTCGAGTCCCGGGTTCATCCTCTGCCGGGATCGCGGCCTCGACGCATCCCCGGGGCTCGCCAGACGCGCGGCTGCGCCGGAGCCGGGGCGAGCCCGCCGGCGTCGAAGCAGCCGCCCCAGGTCGACGCCGCTCAGCTAAGCTTTTCGGCGAGCGTTATCCCTCTGCCTTTTAAAAATGAGAATAACCAGGTAAAAAAGCAAAGAGCGAGGACAACCCTGTGGCGGTGAGCGCGGCGCTTGGCCGCTGCGCCCGGCGTTTGCCGTGCTACGTTGGGAAACCAATTTGGAAAACGGCCTCCCGTGGCGTCGCCGCTTATTTTCCCATTCCCCTCTCCTGCGTCCATCGCTCTCGCCAGCCTTGGGGTTAGACCCTGTTGGCTTTTCGTTTCTGTGGAGGGGGGAATCAAGTGATTAAAGAAACGACATTTTATGGAGCTATATAGCGTCCTCAGCCGTGCGTTTCCACCAGCTTCGCTGTGCAGCAGCTACCCTGAGCCGCGGTACCTCCTAAGAGAAGCACCCCCAAAGAGGTCGCGTTGGGTTGGGATGAATCATCCCCTTGCTTTTGTCTTTGTGAGAGATTTTTAATGCAATCAGGTCTTCCAGAAAATGGACGATAACAAAGCGCGGTAAATATATTGTCCGATGACCACAAAACAAATGCTGTCAGGAAAATGGAATGAAGGCTTGAAAAATGGGATTTTGGAAGGAAATATTGAGCTGGCATCAAAAGCGGCGTTGTTTTCGCAGCGCAAGGGAGGCGAGTCTTGCTTAGGACCGCTCGCGGGCAGAGGAGCGGTTCCCCAAACCCGTGAAAAGTTTGGATTTGGGCTGACTTTGCTGGCTGGAGTTCGTGCCACTGAGAATACTTGGGAAGTCCCCTTCTAAACTGATAGAAATAATTAAGTCCCAAGTCGCTGCGAAGAGACACAAAGGAGTTTTATTTTTGGGCTGGGCGTGAATAGATCTTCCTTCCCCCCCCAAAACGTATCGCAAAAGATATCCAACGTCCTCTGACGCCGCCGTGTGCGTTTTGAGTTCCTCCGCTCTCGGTCTGCGGGCTGTTTTTCCCGGGCGAGGAGCCACCGTCCCCGGGGAATCCCGCTCCCTGGCGTCCCCTCTCCCCCGCGCTCTCCGGGAGCGCACTTTCCCTCCGACAGCATCCCTCCCTGCCCGTTCCCGGGAGCTGTTTTATACCCCGCAAAGACCCTCCCGCAGCTTCCATTTTTTATTTCTTTTTCCCCAAAAAGCCCTTTTTGTGTCGCCTTCTCGGGGACCTGAATTAAATCCCATGCTTAGCAAACGGGGCGGCGGGATTTGAACGTTCAATGGCTACGGCATCACTCGTAAGGATGCTGCAAACGCTGTGGGCAGAGAAAATCCTTATTCCAGGGACGTGGCAGCGAAAATACTGGCTCGAAATGGCCTTTCTGATTATAGCCAGAAGCTTTCTGGTTTTTTAACTAAATTTATTTGCGGCAATGCTGATCCGTTGCATGCGCAGGGTCTGGGGAAGTTTAAGAAGCAATTATAAAAGCCTCAGCTTTTATAGCAAATTATGAAAGCTTTTCTAACAAACTGTAAAAGCCTCAGCTATTTACTGCAGGGAAAACAGATGCGTTTTTAAAGATACTTGAAAATTTAGTAAGCATGTTCCTGTTAGGGCAATCCCCCGGTCCGCTCGGTGAGCGTATTGGATCCACTAAATCCCGCTCCATCCCCTTTCTCCCCAGGGTGGAGGGGAGCCGGGAGCGGTCGCGGCCGGTGAATTTGTGCCGGGTCCGAGCCGGGTCGGAGACCCGAGCGCCGCGGAGGAGCTCGCCCGAAACCCGTGGCCGTTCTGCGCTGGCTGAAGGCCCTTTCCCCAGGGCTCTCTCCGTGTGCCGCGCCGATTCGCGCCCGGTGCGGCCGCTTCCATCGCCTCCGAAGCCGACGGCGGTGGGTCGCGCGCCTCTGCTCGCCCCTCGGGTGGCGAGGGGCGCGGGCGGCGCGGTGTCGGTACGAAGCTCGCGGCTCCGTTACGGCACGCTAACACCCCTGGGCACGCAAGGACGCGCCCGGCGCGCCAACGGCGCTGGCTTGTTCTGGAGGGCGTTATCCAGCCTCAATTGCTTTTATTTCTTTTAAATCCTACTTAACAGTATTAATCCGCGAGTATCCTTTCTGCTCTTTTCCGAGAGCCGCGCAGGCACGCCGGGCTGGAGAAGGCGCTGCTTTTTTCCTCCGAGGAATAGGCAAAGTCGCCTCAATATTTGCAGACAACGCTGTCGACTGTTGCAAAGGGAAAAGTTAAAGGCTGGGAGCCGGGAGCGAGCGGGGAGCAGGCAGCCTGCAAAACTTCAGCGGCCGCCAGCCCCGGTGAGCTGTAGAGCCACAAACCCCCGCTTTGTTAGCACGGCCCCATCCCGTGCCCTGCATTTTGGGGAAAAAAATAACAAAAAAAGCCCAAGCCACCCCTCTGTTTATTTTTTTAGAAATAAGTTTGGAAGGTAAAAGTGACAAGGGGTGATTTTTATTTTATTTTGTTTTATTTTTTTAAAGGCATCCCTGCGTTTGCTTAATCAACGTTTGCTTTTGGCTTGTGCTGGAGCAACACAAGGAAAAATAAATTCCTTGGGATAAAAGCAGCTCTCCGCCGCGGTGCTAGAAACACAAAGGTGTCGGCAACACGGCATAGATGAGATTTGTTTAACACTCCTCTGAGCCTTTTAAACCACAAATTAATGAACTGGAGACCACCGACGCAATATTGATGGTAATCTTTCCTTTCTAATTTGCTTACTTGTTCGCTCGTTTTCCTGCTCAGCGCTCGCTGGCTCTGACAAGGGCTCCTCGCTCCGCGCCGCCTCGGAGGGGAAAGGTTACGGGCCGGCAAGGTGGGTTGGAAATAATTTCTTACCAACGCATCGTTTCGCTGGGAAAAAACGCGTCGGCATCGGCGGGCTCCCGCGGGGAGAGCGGGGAAGGGAACTGCTCGTTTGGGGGCTTTTCCAGGGGAAAAATGGGGCTCGTTCCCATTGCTGGGGAGGTTTGATTCCCTTTTCCTCTGCTCCCTGCTTTTGCACTTAGAAAAATAAGGGCGAAGCAGCAGCCCTGCAGCTCGGTGGCTATTCAGGGGGATGTACAAGCTCCGGATAAATATCTATATTTTTTTTAATCTGTTGTTATCTCGAAATATCTGAGAAGAGCCATGACTTAAAGCCGGCGGCATCCTCTAACAGCTCGCTCTAAGCCGCCGCTCCTCTTTGTAAATTCAGAGTCCGTCCCTCCAAGCCCGAAGAAGTGATGTATTCCTGTCCTTATTTTATAGAAATTTTATAGATTTCCTATAATCAACTCCTCTGGCTTTTGCTAAAGGTTACTTTTTGATTTTTAAACAGAAGAAAGAAATGGATTTAGCCCTCCTGGATTTAAATAAAAGGTGTCAGGACTTTTAGGGCACAAAACAGGGGCATGAGAAGGCAGGTTTGCAGCCACAATTATCTAAATTACCTGATTTATCTGAATTATCCTTTTGTCTCCCGCAGGACAAGATACCCGGCTGGAAAGGCTGAGCTGGGCCGGCCAAAATAGCCCAGGGAGGGGAGAGAAAACCCAGCCGATGGGAGAAGCGGGGTAAGGATTCAGCGCCGGGGAAGAGGGATGTTCTCGATGGCTGTTTCAACGCCGCCGCGGGGACGTGGTACCCGACGGGCGCTCGGGGATGGAGTCGCGTCTCCGTCTCCTGGATCCGGGCGCGCCCCTGGGCGGAGGAAGGTCTCGGCCTCTCCCCGCCAAAACGCCCGCGCTGGGGACGCACCCGGGAGCTGCCGAGGGACACTATTCTCAAAATGCCTCTTAAAATCCCTATTTCCCCCCATCAGCTGAGACTAACCACCCGCAGCCTCATCCTTCAGATATTGCCACTGTTAATTATCTCAGGTACAAAAAACTTTTTAGGACCATCCTCATCCTCACGGAAAGATTTGCGGTTTGCTTCGTGCAGGCAGGGCTGGAGCCTTCACTGGCAAAGCAAAATAGGAAATTTCTTGCTTTATAATCAAATCCCTCCTTTTTAATATAGATAAGTAACGGTCCTGGAGAGCCGAGCAAATTTGCAGCATGTGGTTTTACGGAGGAAACGCATCTTAGAGGTAGTAAAAGTCGTATTTTATGGTGCAGAGGAAGCAAACTGGGTTTGGGGAGGAGGCTGCAGCGGCGCTGGTCCGGGCCGGTGGCGGGCGTCGCTGCCGTCACCTTTCCTAGTGCAAGCGGGAAAGGTCGGCGGCAGCCGCGCTCTCGCCCCGGCGTTGGCAGCCGGGGTGGATGCTCCCATCCCCATGTCTGCGGGGGGCTGAAGCCTCCCCTTCTCTTTTTTTTTTGGGGTGCTGGAGCTTGGAGCAGGTGGGATTTCTCCCCAAAGTGCTCCTGGGAAGCGAGTGAAGAGCTGGAAAATAGGCAAGGGAATTCCTGGCTGGAGAAGGGAATGCTTACAACAGTTCAGCCCCTGGGTCCGTCCTGCTCTAACAGGTCCCCAAAAATATCTGGGGGTTAAAAGCCTCCCTCCGAGTTGCGGGGAGGCTGCAGCCCCAGGCAGGATCCCGGCTCTTGGGGTTTTCTGCAGGATCTTTAGGGCGTTACGGGGAATTTTGGCCATGCACGGAGCCGCTTGTACAGCAGGGGAAACTGAGGCACGGAGCGAGGTGGCAACATCCTCAGCGGCTGGTGCAAAGCCCCTCTGCCAAAGCAGATCCCCTCCAGGTGGGGACGCCCAAGGTCATGGGGACGCCCAAGGTCATGGCCTTGATGCCTTCAGAGCCCCCCAAACCAGCCCCGTCCCCCCAGGGTGGTCCCCATCCACCCCGGGGCCCCCCAGCCCCGCTCGGCCCCACCGGCAGCGGCCCCACGGTTGGGACGAGCCGGCCGCGGCGCCCGGGGAGGCGGAGGGAGCCCCCACGCAGCCGCCGTGCGGCCGCGCCGTCTGAATTAACCAACTTTGTTTTCCACCAAGGCTTTTCCCTTAATAGCCATCCCCCTCCCCCTCGCTTTTGCCGGCGTTTGAGGAGAAGTGAGGCGTGAGAGATCCTTTGGAATAATGAGGTGTAATTAGCCCTGGCAGCTCTTATCTTCCACCCCCCCCTTCAATTAGATTGAAATAAAAAAAAAAAAAAAAGCAAGTAAAAGAAGCGGGGGAAAAAAATAAAAAGGGAAGAAAAGGAAGGTGGGGAGGGAGGCGAGAAAAAGTTGGACGCCTTGTGCGGCTCTGTGCTTCTGGGCCGGGCCTGTGGGCGCTGGCTCTGTCCCGCTTTGTGGGGCTGCTCCCTGGGGGGGAGGTTTTCTCCGTGCCTCAGTTTCCCTCGGCACCACCGGCCGCTGACTCGCCGGGGTACCGAAACCAAGCCCTGCGGCCGGGCGGGAGGCATCATTAGGGGAGTCGGGGATGGAACCGGAGCCCCGCGCATCCTCGGAGCCCGCGCATCCTCGGAGCCCGCGCATCCTGCCGGCGTGGTCCAGGCGCCCCGGGATGCGCAGGAGCGCTGTTTTCCCACCCAGCCACCGGTTTCTAACCCCAACTTTGATTCCCGTGTGCCACATCAGGTTGCTGGTAATGAGGGAGGTGGGAAAAGCCGCCACCAGCAGGAGCCGGGTGCAACGGGGCTGTTTTCGGGCTGCTCCATCCCTCCTCATCCCTGCATCCCCCCCGATCCCCAACACCTCCTGGCCTCCGACGCTGCCCGTCCATCCCGCTCCTGCCCCGCTGCCGTTCCCGCTCGGCCCTTGATCTTTCGTACCCGTGACCCTGATCTTCAGGCTGACAGGCTGATGGATGGGCAGCGCCCCGGTGATTTACGACGTCCTTTAATATTTGGCAAAGTGGCCGAAAGCCCCGGGCAGCCGATGGAGCTGGGTGGGGGGGAGACGGCCGGGAGATTTGTCAACCTTTGAGCCGGGGAGGCGAGGAGGGAGGAAAGTGCCCTGTCTGTCCGCAGTGATTTATACACAATCACCGTGATTAAATTGGCCTTAGCTAATGATAACTAACTAGTCAGGGGCTGACCTTTCTCTGACAATGGAAGGGGGCCGGGAGCCACGCTGCTGCGGGGTGTCTAATGGGGATGTTTCTTCAGCCAAGACACCGCTTTTTTTTTTTTAATATCGCTCTCTTTTTTTCCTTTAGAAACGGTTTCCCAGCCGGCCCCGCGTACAGACGATGCAGGACGCCGGATCTCCCCGCACCCCGGGTCTCGCCCCCGCCGCTCGCCGCCTCTCCGGGCTCCCTCACCGGGGCTGCGCCGGCGCGGCCACGGCCCGGGAGGGACCCGGGTGCCTGAGCCCCTGGTGCCGGGGCCGGCAGCGCCGAAGCAAGTGGGTCTGATGGTTTTTATCTGGGGAGGACTCAAAATGTGTTTCCAGTGGGAAATCTCACCCGTAGCCAAGCTGAGCGGGGTCCTGGGGGGCTGCACAGGCACCCGCAAGCCTGAAATGTCCTGGGTTTCCAGGGATGCCGTGGTGTCCGTCCGTCCCTCCTTCCCCAGGTCCATCCATCCACCCCTCTCTCCATCCCTCTCGCTTCTCCTCCTCCTCTTTCACCGCTCAGCCCCATCTCTCCCCCGTGCCGCGGAGGGGACCAGCCCCTTGTCTCCCTGCCAAGCCACAATGGGGATATTTGAAATGATCAAAACTGGGGTTTTCTGCCTTAAAACGCCTTTTGCCGCCTCTGCTTGCCCTAAACAAAACCCACAACCGTTGAGGTGGCCCCTGACCGCCTCCAGGCCGAGGTTTCACTGCTCAGCCCGGATTTTTCCCGTTGCGATTCTTTACACAGGTTTGGTTTTTTGGGCCCAGTTTGAGAGGCGTGTGTTGGTGTCGCCACATCCGAAGCTTTCCCCGGCCGGGAAGGATATCGCTGGCTCGCCGCGGCCCGGAGAGACACCGGAGAGATGCGCCAGCAGCCAGAGTTAAGGGTAAAAGGGAGTAAAATCCTCCGGGGATGGATGTCTCGGTGCGTGCCGCCCCGGCCGTGCCCCTGGCCGCGTTCGCCCTCCCCGCCCTGACGTCTTGACACGCGGATAAAAGCCGGGCTGAAGGGACGATTTCACGGAGATTAACCTCGCGCGCTGCGCTGGGGCCGCCGCTGCCCTCGACACCGGGTCCCCCGTGTATCAAAGGCGGATTACAGATATATTAGCCCCGCCACCGGTTTTATTAGCAGCGGTTTATCACGTGGAGGGGGGACGGCCAAGGGCAGGGGACGGAGGAGCCCGGCCACCCTCCGGGAACCCGGGGCGTCACCGGAGAGGCTTGAATTGAGTTTTTGGGAGGGGACGCGGGCTGGGGTGAGTGTTTTCTGCCTGGCCCCAGTACAGCGCAGCTCCCCGGGATTTGTGGCGCCGATGGGCGATGCCTGCGGCGCCCACGGCGAGGGAGAGGGGAAGCCTTCGGCCTCGCCGCGGGCAGGGCTGCCCCTCTGCGCCGCCCGGGGCTGGGTTAGAGAGATTTCATTCAAAAAAAAAAAAAAAAAAAAAAAAAAAAAATCACTTGGATGGCTTCTGCAGGGGATGGAGAGGCTGGTCGTGTCCCAGCCGGGCACGTCCCTCCCCGCCCCGTGCGAAATCTCCCCCGGGCTGGAGGAATTCCCCTCCTGGCACCCAAACCGCCGCCGTCAAACCCCGAGCATCCCGGTGCGGCACGGCGGTACCCAGCCCCGCGGGGGCTCGGGCGGCCGCCGGGCTGCCTGGCATCGATGCACCGAGGCACGTCGGTGGCGGCGGGGGGGGATTTGAGCCTGAAAGAGGTTAAAGTGGGGCGAAGCGGGGGGAAGAGAAACCTCCCGAACGGGGCGTTTTAATGACATTCCATTAAAGCTCCCTTTGGGGCCTGCGCGGCCGCCATGTGCTCCACATTCTCATGGTAATTATGAGACATCTGTATAGAGGCTCTTTTCTCATCAAAGATGGCTCTCTTCAAAGACACTCCTGGGAAACCCTTCACCTCTGACCCGGGGGGTCACTGCCGAAACAGTGCCTCTATAGTGCGCGCTACTGTAAAGCCCAGTATCCTTTTTCCTCCCCTAACCTGACCAGGTCCCGGCTTTTCAGGCGGGATTCGTGGAGCTGGGAGGGTGGGGGGGCCACCGGTTGCCGAGAAGGGTCCCCCCCTGCGTGGTGCCGGGCCTGGGTGCCGCCGCCCGCGCTGACCCCGGCCGCGGGAGGGAGATCAAAGCGGGATGAAAAGGGGTTTAATGAGAGGGGCCGGGGCTGCCGCGTTCCCCTCCCCGTGCTGGGGAAGGGGGATCCCCCCATGGCACCCATCGCCGGGGCAAAGCCCCCCCGCTCCCTGCCCGCCGCCTCCCACCCAGGTAGCGCCCAGTCCCAGGGAGTGATTTTTGGTGACCGCCACAAAAAGCCACCGTCCTCGATGCCGCGGAGGTGACGGCGACGTCCCCCCAGCCACGAAACACGGGCGCTTCGGCGTGGTGAACGCGTTCGCCGTCCCCGGGCGCTGCAGACCGCCTTCTCCCGTGGGGATGTTTCCAGCATCACCGTCCCATCCGCGGCACCGGTGTCCCTGGCGTCCCACCGCCCTGGTGGGGGACGGTGGCCTTGGGACGAAGGGGATGGACGCCTGGCGGCTCCCTCGGTGCTGGCATCCCCATCCCTCCGGCACGCCGGCACGGCACCGGCGAATGCTCCCCACGGCCCTTTCCAATAAGCGGCAAATGATTCTTCGTCCTGTCGCTCCCCGGCGGCAATAAACCTTAATCACAATGAAGTCATTTGATTTCCACGTCCTGTAATCGCCCGGCGATTTGGCATTAATTAACGAGCGTTTACGGGAAGGGCCGGCTGCCGGAGTTAGTGCTGTGCTTTTCCAGAAGATGGATTACCTCCGGAGCGTCCGTGGGGACTCTCCGGTGCCGGTTGTGCCGGGGGACGCCCCGACCGGGGTCCCGAGGGCCCGGCTCACGCGGGAGGGGACGTGGGTGCTGTGGGACCTCTCGTTTTCACTCCCACCCCGCTTTTCCCCCTGCCGTATCGGTCTTCTGGGCAGGGCTGTTGGGGAAACTGAGGCAGGGAGGGGGCCGGGCGGGGAGGGGGGTTTCTTCACCGCAGAGGGAAGGGCCGGGGCCGCCCCGGCGGCGGGGGGCCGGGGCCGGGGCGCTCTGGGGCCGGGGGTGCTGGACCATGGTGTTGACTCAACAGGGAATTAAGCTCGTTAGAAACCATCGGGGGCTGCGGGGGGAGAGACCCCGGGGCAGGAGGGCTGGGGGGGTCGCCGGCACCGGCGGATTATCGCCCTGGGGGTTGTTTGGTGGCCGTGGGCTTGTGTCCGGCTGGATTCTCTACTGTCTAATACAAGGGTTGGGTCCCCTCCGTGTCCTGTCCCAAGTCCAGCCGCCCTCCACCACCGCCCCCGCTCCGCGCCGACCCCGGCCACGCTTCCCCGCCGCCCTCGCGCCTCCGCCACCATCAGCCGAGCCTCGCCGGCACGCCGCCGGCGCGGGATTGTTCCCTTTGTGCCGGCGTCTCCCTCGCCGGAGGCTTCTCCGAGTCTGCTTCTCCCTCGCTCGCAGCTCGGCGTCGAACCCTTTTTATTCTCTTGGCAATTAGATTTTTCTCCCCAGGTCTTCGTGTTTTGCAGAGGGGGTCTCCTGCCGCCCGGGAACACGCCAGGTCCTCCACCGGCGCCGGAGCCCGCCACGAAATCCCCCTGCGGTTAATTCGCAGCCGTCGCCTTCCCTCCCCGGCACGGCGATTTACCGGGGCTCGGTGCGGTGCGCGCCTCGGGTTCCCCGGTGCGGCTGGAGGGGTCCCCCTCCATTGCACCCGAGGGGCTGGGGGTGACGTGGGGCGGCCGTGTTGGGGGGCGGAGATGGGGACAGGGAAAGGGACCGGGATGGGGATGGGGACAGGGATGGGGACGGGGATGGGGACAGGGACAAGGATGAGGATGGCGATGGGGATGGGGAAAGGGATGGGGATAAGGTTGGAATGGGAATGGGGAAGTGCTGAGGATTAGGATGAGGATAGGGATGGGGAGGAGGGTGAGGATGAGATTGGGGAAGAGATGAAGATGATGGGGATAGGGATGGGGATGGGAAAAGGGACAGGAATGGGGATGGGATTGGGGTGAGGATGGATTTGGGGACAGGGACAGGGCTGAGGGCAGGGATGAAGGTGGAGATGGGACTGGGATGGGGCTGAGGGCAGGGATGAAGGTGGAGATGGGACTGGGATGGGGCTGGGGACAGGGATGAAGGTGGAGATGAGGTGGGGATAAGGATGAGGATGAAGATGGGGGTCAGAATGGGGAAGTGCCGAGGACGGGGACAGGGACGGGGACAGGGACGGGGCTGCAGGGAGCGGCGCGGGCAGGGGACAAGCAGAGGGACACCGGCGAGGGGTGCGGGTGCCCCGGGCCGGCGAGCGCTGCTCCCGCCTGCTGCCCGATAAATCCTCCCGTCGTATATAAGCCACGCCAGCGCCGGGTTGCCAGATTTTGTCTGGTGCCTTAATGTCAGGATTGTAAATTAGCTCCCGGCACCGAGGTGACCTTGACGAGTTCTCCGCAGGGTTTAGCACCGGGGGGAGTGGAGCTGCGGCGGGGGGAGAGGACACATGTGGGTGCCCCGTCCCCCGCCGTGCCTCAGTTTCCCCCAAAGAGCCCTGACCCTGGCGGCTCCCGAGCGTCCGTTGGGACCCCAAGGAGACGGGGAGCGGAGGGGCCCGTCCCCCCCGGGAGCAGCTTCGCCCGGGCCCCACGGCCCGGGAAGGGGTCACGGCCACGGTCAGACCCTGCTGGCGGGGGTCTCTGCTCCCACCCACCTCCGGCTTGCGAGGGGTTAAGAAGCCTTCGCACAGCACCCACCGGCCACAGGCTTACCTCCCGGTCAGCGAGCCCCTCCCCGGCACCGCCACACGCTCACACACGCACGTGCATGTCCGTACACACGTGCTTGCATGCACACGCGTGTACACATGCGTCTATGCATGCACAGATGCGTCTATGCATGCACACATATGCACATTCATGAATGCACATACATGCACACACAGGCGTATACGTGCATGCACAGGCATGCACACACATGCACATGCAGGCGTGTGCATGCATGCACACCCATGCACACGCATGCACACGCATGCACATCGATGCACATCCATGCACGCACATGCACGCACACGCTGCTCTGGCCTTGCTTATGGTGCAAACCCCGCTGTGAGCAGGGCGAGCGCCCCAGTGGGTGCTGGGTGGCCGCGGTGGGGCCGCATCCTGCGCACCCCCTCCCCTTCCCCATCCTCGCTTCGGGCTCTCCTGGCCCTTCCCCGGGAGGAACCAGCCCGGGGGGGCTCCCCCACCTCGTCCCGGGGCCGGGATGCTCGGCCATCGCTCGCCCAACCGCGGGCGCTGAGCTCATGGCAGCCAAACAGCTACTTAATCGATCGATCGAGACATTTATCCGCCTCCCCCCAGCCCGTCGCCGTTGGATCGCCTCCAGGTCGCTAAAATTAGAAGCCGTTGGAGCGGCTCCGGCCGCGCTGGGAAGGGGGAGCGCGGCGGGAAGGGGGTGTTTGTGCGAGGGGCGGTGGGACCGGAGGGCGCACCCCGATGCTGGGTGCGTGCGCAGGGATGCGGGAGGGACGGGGACAGCAGCGGCTGCACCAGGGCTGGATGGGGCAGGGATGGGGCTGGATGGACCAGGAAAGGGGCTGGATGGAGCAGGGATGGGTCGGATGGAGCAGGGATGGGTTGGATGGGGCAGGGATGGGGCTGGATGGACCGGGAATGGGGCTGGATGGGGCAGGGATGGCGCTGGATGGACCGGGAATGGGGCTGGATGGGGCGGGGATGGGTCGAATGGAGCAGGGATGGGGCTGGATGGACCGGGAATGGGGCTGGATGGAGCAGGGATGGGTCGAATGGAGTAGGGATGGGTTGGATGGGGCAGGGATGGGGCTGGATGGACCAGGAAAGGGGCTAGATGGGGCAGGGATGGGTCGGATGGAGCAGAAGCAGCATCAGCTGCGCCAGGGATGGGTTGGATGGAGCGGGAAAGGGGCTGGATGGAGCAGGGATGGGTTGGATGGGGCAGGGATGGGGCTGGATGGAGCAGGGCTGGGTTGGATGGGGCAGGGATGGGGCTGGATGGAGCAGGGCTGGGTTGGATGGGGCAGGGATGGGGCTGGATGGAGCAGGGCTGGGTTGGATGGAGCAGGGCTGGGTTGGATGGACCGGGAATGGGGCTGGATGGAGCAGGGCTGGGTTGGATGGGGCAGGGCTGGGTTGGATGGACCAGGAATGGGGCTGGAGGCAGCAGGGCTGGGTTGGATGGGGCAGGGCTGGGTTGGATGGACCGGGAATGGGGCTGGAGGCAGCAGGGCTGGGTTGGATGGGGCAGGGCTGGGTTGGATGGGGCAGGGCTGGGTTGGATGGAGCAAGGATGGGGCTGGATGGAGCAGGGCTGGGTTGGATGGGGCAGGGATGGGTCAGATGGGGCAGGGCTGGGTTGGATGGGGCAGGGCTGGGTTGGATGGAGCGGGAAAGGGGCTGGATGGGGCAGGGCTGGGTTGGATGGAGCAAGGATGGGGCTGGATGGAGCAGGGATGGGTCAGATGGAGCAGGGATGGGTCAGATGGGGCAGGGTTGGGTTGGATGGAGCAGGGATGGGTTGGATGGAGCGGGAAAGGGGCTGGATGGGGCAGGGATGGGTTGGATGGGGCAGGGCTGGGTTGGATGGAGCAGGGATGGGTTGGATGGAGCGGGAAAGGGGCTGGATGGGGCAGGGATGGGTTGGATGGGGCAGGGCTGGGTTGGATGGGGCAGGGCTGGGTTGGATGGAGCAAGGATGGGGCTGGATGGAGCAGGGCTGGGTTGGATGGGGCAGGGCTGGGTTGGATGGACCGGGAATGGGGCTGGAGGCAGCAGAAGCAGAGGTGGCACCGCGGGGACGCCCTGGGAGGGGTTAATGCCGCTTTTCCCCTCGTTTATTTGTGCCTTGACGTCAAAGGAGGGCTTTTAAAGTGCTTGCAATGGCGCGCTCCGACTTTGCAGCCCTGGGTGACCCCCGGGGGCCGCGGCCCGGGGTGGAGGGACCCGGGGGTTCCTGGGCTGGCACGGAGGGGTCGGACTCCCCGCTTTTAGCTACAACGCGACAGGGAAAAGGGAATTAAAATGGGAACACGAGGCAGCAATTTTCTATTTTTCCCTGGACATGTTCTCCACTATTAAGAAAAAAAAGAATTAATAAAAAAAAAAAGGCAGGCTGCAGCTTGACGGCTGCGCCAACCCCCGCGCTGCTCCGACAGCACTCGCAGGTTTAAAAATGGCTTTTTTATTATTTTTTTGTTATTATTTTTATTCTCCCCCCCCTCCCAGCTTGGCTCCCCGGCTCTGATTGACTGTGACTGACAGCTCTGCCCATCATTTTCCACGGGAATCACTGCTGGATTTGCAGCGCCCGCTCGCTTTATCGATACAATTGGGGTTTTTATAAGGATTCTGCCTCCATCCAGGGGGGCTGAGCCCCCGCGGGCGTCCCAGCGCTCCCCCCCGCGACAATAACTTTTCCCCGTGGCCTTTTCCAGCTCGGCCTTGAATTAAGGCCCCGTGTCCCGCGCCGTGTTTATTTAAAATATTCCCGGCGGCGGTTATTTATGGGGTGAAATGGAGGCGGGCCAGCGCCGCTGTGTTGGAAAGGCCAGCGCTGCGATGGGCTGCGGAAAATCTGCACTAAACCGGCCCCAGCAGCGCCGCCCCCGCTGGGAGCTGCTGGGGGCCGGACTGGGCTGGACTGGGGGGCTTGCTGGGATGAAACTGGGACCATACTGGGACCGGACAGTGGGGCTTACTGGTATAACACTGGGACCATATTTGAATCAGACTCAGGGGGCATACTGGGATGACACTGGGACCATACTGGGATAAGACTGGGAGGCATACTGGGATCAGACTGGGACTATACTGGGGGCATACTGGGATGAGACTGAGACCATACTGGGATGGGGGGGGGGTGGGGGGGGGGTGTGTGCTACTGGGAGGCACAATGGGATGACAGTGGGACCATACTGGGGGGCTTACTGGGATGAAACTGGGACCATATTGGGATCAGACTGGGGGGGGGGGGGGGGCTTACTAGGATGAGACTGGTACCATTACTGGAATCAGACTGGGGGCACATACTGGCATGAGACTGGGATCAGTCCAGGATCAGACTGGGGAGCATACTGGGATGACACTGGGACCATACTGGGATCAGACGGGGGGGGGGTGTACAGGGATGAGACTGGGGCTGCACACTGGGATAAACTGGGGGGCCATAGTGGGATACACTGGGGCTGCACTGGGACCTCACTGGAGGCTCATACTGGTGGGACCACGCTGGGAGCATCCCATGGACCACACTGGGGGTGGATGGGCCTTAACTGGGACGAGGCTGGGACCAGCAGTGCCCACCCTGGGAGGGGACGGAGCCGCCGTCACTTTGCCTCCCACCCCCGTTCCAGCCAAGGCGATTAAAGGAGGTGCGGAACCCGACAAAGTCTAGTTTTTAACGAGATAAATTAATTATAGCCCCCCCCGGCTTCTCTCCCTTAAATGGGGGGGAATCCCCCCCCCCAGCAGCATCCCTGGCCCCGTCCTTGGGGGGCCCCGTCCTTGGGGGGCCCCATCCTTGGGGTCCCCTCCCTGGGGTCCCATCGTTGGGGTCCATCCTTGGGATCCCCATCCTTGGGGTCCCATCGTTGGGGGTCCCATCGTTGGGGTCCATCCTTGGGATCCCCATCCTTGGGGTCCCCATCCTTGGGGTCCCATCGTTGGGGGTCCCATCGTTGGGGTCCATCCTTGGGATCCCCATCCTTGGGGTCCCCATCCTTGGGGTCCCATCGTTGGGGGTCCCATCGTTGGGGTCCATCCTTGGGATCCCCATCCTTGGGGTCCCCTCCCTGGGGTCCCATCGTTGGGGTCCATTCTTGGGATCCCCATCCTTGGGGTCCCCTCCTTGGGGTCTCCAGCCATGGGGCCCCCATTTTTGGGGTCTCCAGCCTTGGAGTCCCCATTCTTGGGGTCCCATTGTTGGGAGTCCCATTATTGGGGTCTCCATCTTTGGGATCCCATCGTTGGGATCCCTCATGCCGGGGGGTCCCCATCCTTGAGGTCCCATCCGTGGGTTCCCCAACCTTGGGGTCCCCTCCTTGGGGGTCCCATCTTTGGGGTCCCATCCTTGGGGTCTCCAACCATGGGGTTCCATCTTTGGGGGTCCCATCATTGGGGTCTCCAACTTTAGGGTCCCATCTTTGAGATCCCTCATTCCTGGGGTCCCCATCCTTGGGGTCCCATCCTTGGGGAGGGTCTCCAACCATGGGGTTCCATCTTTGGGGTCCCATCGTTGGGGTCCCAACCTTGGGGTCTCTGTCCTTGGGTGTCCCCAACCTTGGGGTCCCATCCTTGGGGGGGGGGTGTCCCATCCCTGGGGTCCCATTGTTGAGGTCCCATCCTTGGGGTCCCAACCTTGGAGTTTCCAGCCTCGATGTCCCCATCTTTGGGCTCCCATCCTTGGGGGTCCCCAGCCTTGGTGGTGCCGTCTTTGGGGTCCCCTCCTCGGGGTCCCCGTCCCGGGGCGGGGCTCTCACTGCATGGGGCCGTAGGGCCAGTTGAGGGTGGCGCCGGCCAGCAGCATGTCGCGGATGAGGGTCTCGATGGGGGTCTTGCCGACCAGGCGGCTGAAGAAGAGCTGCTGGATGCCGGGGGCGGAGACGCTGCGGAGGGCGGGCAGGCGCAGGAGCAGGCGCCCGAAGCGGCTGGGCTGGCTGGGGTGCTGCCGCCGCACGTGCTCCTCCAGCGCGCACTGCGACTTCTCCTGCAGGCCGGCCACCTGCCCCGGGTCCGACAGCCCCACCGCGTCTGCCGGCGGCGGGGGAAACTGAGGCACGGCCGGGACTCCGCCCCTTTGCCCCCACCCGTTCGCCCCCTGCCCCGTTAAGCCCAGTCATCCCCAGTCCGTTCCCTGCACGCCCATGGATGCCCACCCCCTTGGGACCTCACCGCCCAAGCCCCGCCCTGCCAAGCCCCACCCCGTTAAGCCACGCCCCATTAAGCCACGCCCACTCACCCCCAGCCCATTCATTCCCTGCACACCCAGACACCCACCCCCTTGGGACCCCACCCCATTAAGCCCCACCCCACTTAGCCCCACCCCATTTAGCCCCGCCCAGCCATCCCCAGCCCATACATTCCCTGCACACCCATTGATGCCCACCCCCTTGGGACCCCACCCCACGAAGCCCCACCCCCTTGGCACCCCACCCCATTGAGCCACGCCCCGTTTGGCCCCACCCAGCCACCCCCAGCCCATTCATTCCCTGCACACCCTTCGGCACCCAACCCCCCTCGGGACCCCACCACCCCCTCGGGACCCCACCCCATCAAGCCCCACCCACAACCCCACCCCCTTAAGCCCCTCCCCTCGCCCCGCCCCCTCACCAGGGGAGAAGAGCGCCACGGCCTTGAGGCAGGCGTACTCGGCGGCGTCGACGTGCAGCGCCTTCAGCTTCTCCACCTGCTCCTGGAAGAGGCGGATGTGGTCCATGAAGGCAACCACGCGGTCGGCGGCCATGGGAGCGGCGTGGAGGCCGGCGGCGGCCAGCAAGGGCGCGGCGTGCAACGGCAACGCCGACTGCGCCGCGTTCAGCACGAAAAGCTCGCTCCACCCTAAGCGGAGCAAAGCTACTTGATCCGAAAGCTGCAAGTCCGGGAAGAAGGGGATGCCCTTGGCCCATTCGATGGCGCTGAAGAGGAGGCGAGCGGCCAGCTCGCAGATGCTCTCGATGCCCACCACGCCGCTGGGTTGCAGGCACTGGGCGCCGTAGCGAGCCGGCGGGTACGGCTCGGCGCGGAGCAGCAATGAGATGAAGCCGCTTAAGTAGCCGTGGCCGCCGTAGGGGTCCCCGGGGAGCACGGGGTATTGGCCGGGGCTGCTCGGGGCGTGCGCCATGCGGCCTCGCTGCACGGCTGCGGAGGGGAGCAGGAGGTCAGCACCCCGACCCGCCCCGTCGCCGGCCCCCCAGGCCCCAGGGGTTCAATCCCGGGGTGCACGGCGGGTGCTAGAAGGTCCCCAGGGGTTGCAAAAGCCCCGCGGGTGCCCCCAGCCATGTTGGCGGGGGGACGTGCCACCCGGGATGGGGACAAGGCCCCTCCTGGGGACCCCCCAGCGTGAGGCACCGGCCTCGGCCGTCCACCGGCTCCTCATCCAGGGTGGCCATAAAAGATGGCCCGCCGGGTTTGGGGGGGCCCACGCAAGCATTTGGGGTCACCCCCTTCTTGCAAGGGGATGGTGCCAACGAGGGGCCCCAAGGAGATGCTGTGGGTCCCCCCCAAAGTGCCAGCATCGGGGGGGCACAGGAGCAGCCCTCCGGGCCCCACCCCTGCAGGTTTTCGCACTTTGATCTTGAAAGACCCTAAATCAGTGGGTTTTTTCTCTCGTGGCGCTGCCGTGCGGCGGGTGGGGGGCTGCTCTCCTCCCCGGTGCCCCCCGCTCGCCCCCGGCATCGCCGCCCCCCGCGGCGGGGCAGGCTCTGAGCCAGGCTTAGCCTAATGCGGCGTGACAGTCCCAGGTGTCAGCCAGCGGTCGGGACCGGGGGCCGTGGGAACGGGGGTCCCCCAGGATTGGGGTGCCGGGGGCCCCCTCCCGCTCTCGCCCCAGCCCTCGGGTGCAGCGTGCGGCCCCGGCTCTGCCCCAACGCTCCCTCGGCTCAGCATCACCCGGCGCCGTTCGCTGGGTGCGGCCCCCTCCTCGCTGCCCACGCACCCCCCCTTGCACCACGACCCCCCAAACCCCCTTTGCATCACCCCAAGCCCCTTTTGCATCACCGCGAACCCCCTTTGCATCACCCCGAACCCCCTTGCTCCTCCATGAGCCCCAAACCCCCTTTGCATCACCGTGAACCCCAGACCTGCTTTGCATCACCCCAAGCCCCTTTTGCATCACCGTGAACCCCCTCTTTGCATCACGAACCCCTTTTGCATCATCATGAACCCCTTTTGCATCACCCCAAGCCCCTTTTGCATCACCCCGAACCCCTTTGCATCACCCCAAACCCCCATTGCTCCTCCCTGAACCCCAAACCCCTTTGCATCACCGCGAACCCCCTTTGCATCACCCTGAACCCCACTTGCATGGCCCCAAACCCCTTTGCATCGCCCCAAACCCCTTTTTCATCACCCCAAACCCCCAACTCCTTTTTTCCCCCCTTTTTGGGTAAAACAATCGCTTCGAGCCGCCGGGCGTGTCCTGGAAGGAAACCAGCTTTTTTAGCCCAAAAAAGACGGGGAGCGGCCGCGGAGGGCGTCCTCCCCCGCTCCCTCAGCCCGGCCGCAGGCTCCGGCCTCCCCCTCCCCGTGCCTCATCCCGGATGATTTTCGGGAAGCCAAAATTTAGTCTACCTTTCCCAGCGAAATCCCGCGCCCGGGGCTTGCACCCCCGGCCTCCTTAGGGAATAAACTCAGCCCAAAGCAGCGCTCGGCTCCCAAAGTGCCCGTTTCGGTGCTGGTTTTGGTGCCGGATTCGGTGGTGGATTTGGTGCCGGTTCCCAGCTGGGAATGCCGGGATAAGGAGCACGAGCCAGGGGGTTCAGGACACCCCAACCCAGCTGGAGCATCCCTGCTCCGGCGCGGCCGGCGATGCCATGACCAGATGGGGAAACTGAGGCACAGAGCAGCCGAGCCCAAGAAATTAAATCCCCGGGAAGGTTTAACCTCCCAGGTGCTTTTCCACAGGCATCTTTACGGCATCCGCGGCGTTTCCCCGCGTCTGGAGGTGCCACATCCCGCGGCGGCTTCACGCTCAGGGCAACTGGGAGCCCCAAAAATCAGAGCCAAGAGGGGGTGCGGGGGGGGGAAGGGAGGGCTCTGCCTGGGGAATAACGCCGTGCCGGGGATCCGCCGCGGCCGTGCCCGATGCCGGCGTTAACCAGCAACTCTGAATTAAAACAAAGATAAAAAAGAAAAAAAAAAACAAACCCCACCCCACAGAAGCAAACCCAGAAAGCCCAAATCTGCCCCCAAACCCGAGCGTGGGTCCCCGGGGGCAGGGAATTCCCCTGGAGCTCGGGGTTTCCCCAGGGATTTAATGCCCGGCTCCGGCCGCAGGGCGCGGGCGAAGGTTTGCTACGAGCGAGTCTTGCTGCACCCAGGGCCGCTGCAAAAAAACTGCACCCCCGGCACCCAGCCGGCCTCGGGGGAGCAAGGGGGAGCCGGGGGCCGGGCGCCGGCTGGTTTTGTCCCCGACCCTGGTCCCACCGAACCCACGTTTTTCTGCGCGAGCCGGGGTGCCGCGCCGCGGCCGTGCCGGGACGCCGCCATGGCCCCTTCCCACCCCCCCTGGCAATTCCCCACCTTGCCTGAATGGCGATTTTTTTTTTTTTTTTTTTTTTATGTTAGAAAAGGCAACTTTTGTATTTGGGGGCTTTTTTTTTAATGCTAAAAAGGGCGACTTTCCGGGTGGGAGCATCGCTGCCGTCGCTGGTGCCGAAGGACCAACCCATCGGCACCGACTCGAGGCGTTGCGGAATAAATCCCCCGTTCGGCGGGTAAGGCAGCGTGAGGGGGGCCTGAGCAGCTGAGCCCGGCCTGGGCCCTCGCTATAATTATTTATAAATACCAAATTTATAAATAAGGACCTTGAATATAAATAAGGAGCCCCCAGGTCCTTGTTCAAGCAGGGAGGATGCTGCACGGCAGAGATTCGGCGCCGAGGTTTCGGCACGGCAGCGAAGCCGATGCCCCAACGCATCATTTCAGGCTTAAAAACAAAAAAAAATCGGCTTCAAAGCTGCTGCTTTTAGGGGAAAAAAAATTACAATTAACCCAAAACGTGATGATGGGGTGGCTGGAGGCAGAGGGACCGGCACACGGCATATCGCTGGGAGCCTGAAATGCGATTTTAATCCCGGTCACGCTACGTATTCAGACTAATTAACTTCAGATTTACCAGACTCTCCTCCCAAAAAGCCGAATTCTTAATCTTTTAAAGAATATCTGTATTATCGCCCTCTAATCCCCGGGTTTTTAACAGCCGCGTCCCCGGGCTCCGTGCAACGGAGAGGAAAAGTGAATTGTCCCCATCGCGGCGTAGACCCAGACCCGCGGCCCGAGCCTAAGCTGAGCCCAAGAGCAATGTGAAGTTGAAAAGAGGAGTTTATATGACGATATCATTAAGGGGAGGCAGGAACGGGTTCCCTCGGCGGAGCCTTTCCCATGGGAAAAGCCAAAAAAAAGGGGCTGTGGGGGTTTATCCCGGGAAGGGAAAGCCGGGGCGAGGCGGGAGCCCCGGGATCGCCGCCGCTGAGCTTGGGGTGCGATGGGGAGCCGGGGCGAGGGAAGCTTCTCCCTGCTTCGGGGACGCTCTCCCCGAACCGATGGGGCCGGGGGCCGGAGGGAGGAGGAAAAACGAAAGAGAAGAGGGAGAGGAGTTTTCTCTTTCTCTTTTCCCCTTCTCTTTCTCTTTCCCTCCCCGCCAGCCCTTTCTCACCCGCTTTCACTTTCTTTCTTTTACTTTCTCTTTCCTCCGGCGCTCCTTTCTCTTTCTCTCCCTTCCCTTTTTCTTTCCCTTTTCCTCCTTGGTTTCTCTTTTTTGCTCTCTCCCCTTCTCACCTTTCTTTTTCTCTTTTGTCTTTACCCTTTGGGCTCGCTCCCTCCCGTCCCTCCTTTCCCCTCTCCTTCCCCCTTTCTCTTTTTTGTTCCTCCACTTTTGCCTCCTCTTTTTTCCTCCCTTTCCCCTTTTTCTTTTATTTTGCTCTTTTCCACTTTTTCCCCTCCCTGTCCTTTCTGCCTTCGCTCTCGCTCTGCCTCGCTCCCGCCGGCCTCTTTGCAGCACCCGCTCCCCTTTTCCGCCCGCTCCCCTTTTTCTTCGTCCCCTCTCTCTCTTCTTCTTTTTCACCCTCTCTCCTTTCCCATCCCCTCTCCCTCTTTTCCCTCTCTCCCTCTTTTCCACCCTCCGTCCCTCTTTTTCACCCTCTCTCCTCCTTTCCTATCCCCTCTCCTTTTCACCCTCCATCCTTCTTTTGCACCCTCTCTCCTTTTCCATCCCCTCTCCTTTCCCATTCCCTTCCCATCCCTTCCCTCTCCCCGACCCTTTCCCTTTCCCCTTCCCCTCCCTGCCCTCTCCCTTCCCTGCCTGCCCTCGCCCACCTTCCCTGCCTGCCCTCCCTGCCTGCCCTCTCCCCTGCCCTGCCTGCTCTCTCCCTTCCCTGCCTGCCCTCGCCCACCTTCCCTGCCTGCCCTCCCTGCCTGCCCTCTCCCCTGCCCTGCCTGCCCTCTCCCTCCCTGCCTGCCCTCTCCCCTGCCCTCTTCCCTTCCCTGCCTGCCCTCTCCCTCCCTGCCTGCTCTCTCCCCTGCCCTCTCCCCTTCCCTGCCTGCCCTCTCCCTTCCCTCCTGCCCTCTCCCTCCCTGCCTGCCCTCTCCCTTCCCTCCTGCCCTCTCCCCTGCCCTCTCCCCTCCCTCCTGCCCTCTCCCTCCCTGCCTGCCCTCGCCCACCTTCCCGCCGCATCCCGACGCGGAGGCACTTGCGGAGCCGGCAGTACTGGCACTGGTTGCGGTGGTGCTGGTCCACCGGGCAGTCCCGGCCGCCCCGGCAGCTGTAGGAGAGGTTGCGGCGCACCGAGCGTTTGAAGAAGCTTTTGCAGCCTTCGCAGGTGAATTGCCCGTAGTGCTTCCCGCTCGCCTTGTCCCCGCACACCAGGCAATCCCCCGCCGCCTTCCCCGCCGCCTCCGGGCCGCCGGCAGGAGGAGGAGGAGGAGGAGGAGGAAGAGGAGGCTCCGGCCACGGCCCCGCCGTCAGGGCCATGCTGGAGGGGAGGGGGGGCCGGGAGGGAGCCCCCCCCGGGGGAAGGGGGTGTCCTGGGGGAAGGGATGGGGATGGAGGGGAAGGGGAGGCGGGGGGAGCCCGGGGCGGAGAGGGGAGAGCCCGGGGTGGAGGGGTGGGAAAGGGGGTCCAGGAATGGAGGCGGGGGTCTGGGATGGAGAGGGGGCTCCGGGGATAGAGAAGGGGGTCCGGGATGCAGGGATGGGAAAGGAGCCCCGGGATCGAGAGAGGAGTCCGGGAATGGAGGGGGGAGACCCGGGATGGAGAGGGGAGAGCCCGGGGTGAAGGGGTGGGAAAGGAGCCCCGGGATGGAGAGGGGAGAGCGGGGATGGAGGGGGGGGGGGGACCGGGATGGAGAAGGGGGTCCGGGATGGAGGGATGAGTCCGGGGATGAGAAGAGGAATCCGGGATGGAGAGGCGGGGTCCGGGATGGAGGGGTGGGAAAGGAGCTTCGGGATGTGGAGAGGAGTCGGGGATGGAGAAGGGGAGCCCCGGGATGGAGAAGGGAGCCCCGGAGCAGGGAGCGCCCGGGATGGGGGAAAGGAGCCCTGGGATCGGGCGAGGACCCCGGGCTGGAGGAAGCCGCCGCGGGAGCGGGGACCCGGGGCTGGGAAGGACCCCGGGGCGGCGGAGCGGCGGCTCCGGGCGAGGGACGGGGAAGGCGGCGGCGGCGGCGGAGCGGGCGGGAGGGGAGGGCAGGGACGCAGGGCTGGGGAAGGACTGGCGGCGGCGGAGGAAGAGGAGGAGGAGGAGGAGAAAGAGAAAAGTTAATTCCCCTCCCCGCGGGGGCTGCCCGGCGCCGCGGGAGGCTCGGGGGGGCCGGGCTGGCGGCGGGGGGGGCCCGGTTCCCGGGGGGGGGCGGCTCCCCGGGGCGGGGGGGGGTCCCGGCGGCCCGGGCAGCCCCGGGGCGGCTGGCGCGGTCCCTGTGCCAGCCCCTGGCCGCCCCACGCGGGTCACGGCGCCGCGGGGAACCGGCCCGAGCCACCCGCGGGGCGGGGACGGGGAGAGCCCGGCCCCCCCGGGGGAGGAACCGCGGGTGGGGGGGGCGCACGGAGCCCCGTGCAACGCGGCGGGGGGGGGGGTGGTGGTGGTGCAGGGACCCGGGTGTGCAGCGTGTGTGCAACGTGCGCGGGGATCCACGCGTGCAATGTCCGTGCGCGCGCACGGGGCCGCGTGTGCAAGGCGGGTGCGTGGGCAGGGCCCCGGTGCCGGGGGGGCGCACAGGCCCTGCGCTGGGGCTGGGGGGGCCGCGGCCCCACGCCCGTTCCCGGCCCCGCTCCCGTTCCCGGCCCCACGCCTGCGGTCCCCACCCGCGTCCGCACCGGGTCACGTGGCGCCGCCGCCAGCACGCCCCGCCCCGCCGCGCCATATAAGGGCATGTGGGGCGGGGCGAAGTGCCGTCATCGGCCTCCCCGCCTCGGCGAGGCGAGGGAGGGGCGGAGGGCCGCAGCCAATCAGAGCGGCGCGGGGCGGGGTGGAGAGGGGGGCGTGTCCCGGGCTGAGGGGAGGGGCATGACCCGAGGGGGCGTGGCCTTCGGGAGAGGGGGCGTGGCCTGGAGGGGCCGGTGGGGACGGGGACGGGGACGAAACGGGGATGAAACGGGGGATCCAGGGCCGTGTCCCCAGGGAGAGGGGACAGGGATGGGGTCAGGGATGGGGACGGGGGATCCAGGGCCGTGTCCCCAGGGAGAGGGGACGGGGATGGGGACAGGGATGGGGGATCCAGGGCCGTGTCCCCAGGGAGAGGGGACGGGGATGGGGACAGGGATGGGGACGGGGGATCCAGGGCCGTGTCCCCAGGGAGAGGGGACGGGGATGGGGACAGGGACGGGGGATCCAGGGCCGTGTCCCCAGGGAGAGGGGACAGGGATGGGGACGGGGGATCCAGGGCCGTGTCCCCAGGGAGAGGGGACGGGGATGGGGACAGGGATGGGGACGGGGGATCCAGGGCCGTGTCCCCAGGGAGAGGGGACGGGGATGGGGACAGGGATGGGGACGGGGGATCCAGGGCCGTGTCCCCAGGGAGAGGGGACGGGGATGGGGACAGGGACGGGGGATCCAGGGCCGTGTCCCCAGCGAGAGGCAGCTGCACCGTCCCCCGGAGGGAGACGGGACAGGGATGGGGACAAGGGACAAGGACGCAGAGGGGGACAGGGAGGCTCCCCACGGTGGGAGCGGGCCGGGGAAGGGGCCGGGGCCGGGGCCGGTCGCAGGGCCCGTGTCCCCAGGGACGGGGACAGCCCACGGGCGGGGAGGTGGCACGGGCGGGGCTGTCCCCCCCCGGCAGCGGGACAGGGCCCGGCCGGAGCCGCGGGGCTGGCGGGGACGGCGGCGGCCGAGCCACCAGCAGGCGGGGGTGCCCGCGGGGGTGCCCCACGCACCGGAGGGCCCCGGGTGACCCCGCACCCCGCTCCTTGCACCGTGCACCGTGCACCGTGCAGCCCGGAGCCTGCACCCTGCCGCCCGCGCGCGCCCCGGAGCGGCGGGAGGCGGGAACGGGGCCGCGGGGGGTTCTGGGAGTTGTGGTTCTGCCGGCGTCACGTGACGGGGCGGAGGTGGGCGGGGGGACTCCATCTCCCAGCGTGCTCAGCGGCGGAGCGGAGCGGCGCGGCCGTCGGTGAGGGCGGGGGGCTTGGGGTGCACCGGTATTGCACGGGGGGGTTTGGGGTGCACCCCCTTTGCACGGGGGGGGTTTGGGGTGCACCCGCATTGCACACGGGGGGGGGTTTGGGGTGCACCCCCCTTGCACAGGGGGGGTTTGGGGTGCACCCGCATTGCACACGGGGGGGGTTTGGGGTGCACCCCCATTGCACGGGGGGGTTTGTGGGTGCACGGGGTGGGGGGGGTCTGGCCCTTCTCTCCCTGCTCCCCCTCTCCAGTGGGGGGGGCGGCTGAGGCTGGACGGGGGGGTCGTCCCAGCCCCCCAAAAGCCAGAGCTCCCCACACCCCCCTTCCTGCCGTCCCCCAGCCCCCCCAGCCCCCCGTGCAGCCCCTTATCCCCCCCATCCCGCTACCAGTCCCCCCAGTTTCAGGGTCTGATCCTGCAGGGCCCCCCCAAACTCACCCCCCCCCCCAGCCTCCCATGCCTTCCACCATAAATGAGGTCTGGTCCTGCAGAGCCCCCCAAAACCATCACCCATGGAACCCCCCTATCCCCCATTTACAGGGTTTGCTCCTGCAGGGCCCCCCCAAACTCCCCCCCCCCATGCAACCCCATGCCCCCCCCTTGCCACCCCCATTTACGGGGTCTGGTCCTGCAGAGCCCCCCAAAAGCATCAGCCTGAACCCCCCCATTCCCCATTTACAGGCTCTGGTCCTGCAGGGCCCCCCCAAACCCCCTCTCTCCCTTGCAGCCCCTCTCTCCGGATGCGGGGTCCCCTCCTGGCGGCCGCCGGCGGGGGCCTGCGGGCCATGGGGGACGGTGGCCCGCTGGCCCGCGCCATCCGCGCCAAGCTGGACGCGGCCCTGCAGCCCACCCACCTCCAGGTCCTGGACGAAAGCTGGCGCCACGGCGGCCCCCCCGGTGCCGAAACCCATTTCTCGGTGGTGGTGGTGAGCGGCCGCTTCGCTGGGTTGCCCCCGCTGCAGCGGCATCGCCTGGTCCACGCCGCCCTTCGCGCCGAGCTGGCCGGACCCCTGCACGCCCTCGCCATCGTCGCCAGGACCCCCCAGCAGTGGGAGAGCGACCCCCGTGTCCCCCCCCGGCCCCCGTGTTTGGGGGGCTCCAAGCAGGAGCGGCGCGGGGCCGCGGCCGGCGGGGACTCACCCGGGGATCAGTGATGGCTGACACCGCGGCGGGGACGGAGCCCGAATTTGGGGGGCCAAAAATATTGGGGTGACCCCCCCCACCCCACCCCGCATCGCCCCCAGCCACCCCCTGGGTCCCACCCTGACCCCGTCCCCACTCCCCC
Source organism: Platalea leucorodia (assembly GCF_965183815.1). NCBI lineage: Eukaryota > Metazoa > Chordata > Aves > Pelecaniformes > Threskiornithidae > Platalea > Platalea leucorodia. The sequence goes on along the minus strand of NC_138846.1, from coordinate 2,577,948 downwards.
CTGGGGGGGATTTTGGGGTGTCCCCCCCCCATTGGCTTTAATTTTTAAATAGTTTCACCGTCTCGGGGCGCGTCCCCTCCCCGCACCCCAAACCAATAAAGGCTCCGGCGGGAGCAGCTCGGAAGCGGCGGCCGGCCCGTGGCTGCGCGCCGGCGGGGTCCTCGGGGGGAGGCCGCCTGGGTGGGGGGCGTTTTAATTCGTTTACAAACATCTCAAAACTACAGCACGGCACGACTGCGCACGGACAGAACTACGGGGGGCTCCCCAAAGGGCCAGCTACACCGAAGGACGCGGGGCGGAGGAGGAGGAGGAGGAGAGGAAGCACAGGCCGCTCGATCGCTTGGGGGGGAGCTGCTCGCGATGCTGGGGGGGGCTGCCCGAAATATTGGGGGGCTGCCGGTGATGGCGGGGGGCTGCCGGGGGCCTCCGAAGCGCTTTTGCATAGACCGACACTTCCCATCTCTTGCTGGGGACCGACCCGGGGGGCGCAGCCCTGCGACCCCCCCCCGTACCCCGCTTTTTTTTGGGGGTGGGGGGGTCCCGGCGCTGCAGCCGGGCGCCGCTTTGTGCTTTGCAAACCGCTGGTGGTTTTGTGCTCTGGGCTGGGGGGGAAAGGGGGTGCGGGGGGGGGGAAAAGGGGGTGCAGGGAGCACCCCCCATCCCCCCGCGCCCCCCATCCCCGCCCCAGCACCCGTAGGAAAGAAAAATCCTTTAAAAACGGGTTAAAAACAGAAAAAGTGGCAGTTTGGGGAGCGGAGGCGTCCCCATCTCCACCCCACTGCACCCCAAAACGCAGCTGGGCCCCCCCCCCCCGCGCAAAGGCCAGCAGCACCCATGGGTGACGCATCGGGGCGCCCAGCCGTGGCCGGGCAGTGCCTGGTGCGGGGGGGTCCCTGCTGCACCCCGAAATTGGACGAAGGCCTGGGGCTGCAGTCGGGGGTTGCTGCACCCTGCGGTGCAAGGGGTGCTGTGCTCAGCGAGGGGCTCTGCACCCCGGGGGTTGTACACCCCAGGGTGCTGTGCGTTGCAGAAGCACCCTGCACCCCGAGGCATCGCGCACCCTAAAAATGCCGCCCCCACGGAGGCAGCGTGCGCCCCACGGCGCCGTGCACCCCGAGGGGCCGCGTGCTTTGCGGCGGTGGGCAGCCTGAACGGGCGCGCAGCCCCGCGGGGCTCTGCAGCGGGAGGTGTGGTGCACCCCAAATTGCCGTGCGCCCCAGAGGCTTGGGCACCCCCAAAGGGGTTTGCACCCCAACACGCAATGCGCCTCGGCGCGCCGCGCACCCCAAAGGGCTGCGCGCCCCGAGGCGTGCACCCCGCCGTGCCCTGCGCCCCGAGGCGTTGTGCGTGCCCAGGTGCTGTGCACCCCAAGGGGTCCCGCACCCCGAAAGGCTGAGCGCCCCAAGGTGCCCGCCCCCCATCCTGGGGCAGGGGGCGCAGATGGGGACCCCTCCCCTGCCCAAGCCCACCCCGCGCAGCGCCGAACACCGGCCCTCGGATGGGGAAACTGAGGCACGCAGCCGCCCCATCCCTGCTTGAGGACGGAGCCTTCATCCTCCTCCTCCTCCTCCTCCTCCCCAGCGAAGCGGGGATGCTGGGGGGCACAGGGCCCGTCCCACCCCCCGCAAGGCCGAGGCACCCGGACCCCCCGCAGCCCCCCGGCAGCGAGCAGCGTTTCACAGAGGGGACGACACCGAGAAAAGAAATGGGGGGGCTGGGGGGGGGCAGGGGGCTTTGGGGGGGCCAAGTGCAAATGAAAACGATCCCAAATGCTCCAAGAAGACGGCTCACAGTGTCTAAGGAGGCGAATCCCGGGGGGCGGGGAGGGGAGCGGGGCGGGGGCGGCACGGGGAAGCGGGGGCCCCCCGTCACTGCAAGACTTGCCCCCGCGTCTCCGGCAGTTTCAGGGCGAGGGAGCTGCCGAGGGCCAGGGCGGCGGAGGCCAGGAGGATGGGCACCGCCTTGGTGATGCCCACGAAGGAGGTGAAGATGCTGATGCCCAGCACGGCCGCCAGCTTGCAGAGGGCGTTGAGGAACCCGAAGGCCGTTGTCCTGCGGGCGCGGGGACACGGGGGTGACATCGCGTGGCCCCGAGGGACCGTTTCCGTCCCGCAGCGCGCAGGCGGCACCCGAAAATTCGCACCCGGCGCCCCATGCTTTGCAGCCAGCACCCAAAACCTTGGACCCAGCACCCCATGTCTGGCACCCAGCACCCAAAACCTCGCACCTGGTGCCCAAAACCTTGCACCCAGCACCCAAAACCTCAGTCCTGGCACCCAAAACCTCGTACCCAGCACCCCACATATTGAAAACAGCACCCAAAACCCTGCATCTAGCACCCCATGCCTTGCACCTAGCACCCGAAACCTCACCCCCAGGACCCCACATCTGGCACCCAGCACCCAAAACCTCACACCTGGTGCCCAAAACCTTGCACCCAGCACCCAAAACCTCCCACCCAGCACCTGAAACCTCACCCCCAGGATCTGAAACCTCACCCCCAGCACCCCACATCTGGCACCCAGCACCCCAAACCCGGCACCTGGCACCCAAAATGTTGCACCCAGCGCTCCAGCTCTGGCACCCAGCACCCAAAACCCTGTACCCAGCACCCAAGACCTCACATCTGGCACCCAAAACTTTGCAACCAGCACCCCAGATCTGGCACCCAGCAGCTGGCACCCAGCACCCCATGCCTTGCAGCCAGCACCCAAAACCTTGTACCCAGAACCTGGCACCCCACACCTGGCACCCAGCCCCTAAAACCTCACAACCTTGAGCCCAGCACCCCACATCTGGCACCCAGCACCCAAAACTTCACCCCTGTCACTCCACATCTTACAAACCAGCACCCAAAACCTTGCACCTAGCACCCCATGCCTTGCACCTAGCACCCGAAACCTCACCCCCAGGACCCCACGTCTGGCACCCAGCACCCAAAACCTCGCACCTGGTGCCCAAAACCTTGCACCCAGCACCCAAAACCTCGTACCCAGCACCCCACATCTTGAAAACAGCACCCAAACCCCTGCATCTAGCACCCCATGCCTTGCACCCAGCACCCGAAACCTCACCCCCAGCACCCCACATCTGGCACCCAGCACCCAAAACCTCAGTCCTGGCACCCAAAACCTCACCCTCAGCACCCCACATCTGGCACCCAGCACCCAAAACCTCACACCTCGCACCCTACAGCTTGCACCCAGCACCCAAAACCTCACCCCCAGTACCCCACATCTGGCACCCAGCACCCAAAACCTCACACCTCGCACCCTACAGCTTGCACCCAGCACCCAAAACCTCACCCCCAGCACCCCACATCTGGCACCCAGCACCCAAAACCTCAGTCCTGGCACCCAAAACCTCACCCCCAGCACCCCACATCTGGCACCCAGCACCCAAAACCTCACACCTCGCACCCTACAGCTTGCACCCAGCACCCAAAACCTCACCCCCAGCACCCCACGTCTGGCACCCAGCACCCAAAACCCCCCCGCCAGCACCCGCCCGCTCGGCCCCCGCGGGGTGCCGGCTGCGGGGCCGCCCGCACCTCTTGTCGGAGGGGTAGAGCTCCACGGTGAGCACGTCGAGCGCGTTCCAGGAGGCGATGCTGACGCCGCCGAAGAGGCAGAGCAGCGCGATCATGGCCGACTCGCTGTTGCCGAAGGAGAGGAAGAAGCAGCTGACGCAGGACATCACGCTGGAGCCGGCTGCGGGGGGACACGGGGACACGTCAGGGCTGGGAGAGGGGACGGGCGCCCGCCGCGTCGGGGAGGGGAAACTGAGGCAGGAGCTCATCGAATCCCAGAATGGTTTGGGTTGGGAGGGACCTTCAAAGACCCTGCCGTGAGCGGGGCCATCTCCAAGCAGATGGGGCTGCTCGGAGCCCCGTCCAGCCGGGCCCTGACCGTGACGGGGCACCCACCGCCTCTCTGGGCACCCGTGCCAGCGTCTCGCCACCCTCAGCGTAACAAACTTCTTCCTCGATGCCCACCCAGCATGCGGAGGCGGCCGATCTTGTCCATGAGGAGGGCCGAGACGATGTTCCCGGGGAGGACGGCCAAGGTGCCCAAGAAGCTGACGAAGTAGATCATGTAGGCGTTGTTGTCGTCGCTGAAGTCCAGCTGGCAGCCCTCCTTGTTGTGCAGGAAGGTGCTGTTCACCACCCGGCTGTTGATGAACTTGTACTCAAAGAGATCTGTGGGGATGGCGAAGGGGTTTGGCGGGGTCGCCTCCATCGCCCTCATCCCCTCGGCGAGCGGCCTCCCGCCTCCCACCTGTGTTGTAGAAGACGGTGGAGATGAAGGTGCAGTTCTTGAAGAAGGTGTTGCTGGAGGTGATGTCCTCGAAGTAGCACTCCTCGAAGAGCGAGTCCTCGAACGTCACCGACTTCATCTTCAGGCCGATGAACCTGGGGGGGTCGGATGGGGGGGAAGAGCCCGGCTCATCACCTCCGCTCGTGCAACGAGCGGGCCCGGCCTCAGCGCCCGCCCAGGACGCACTTGTCGTTGAAGTACTCCCCGCCCTGGTGGATCTGGTTCTCCAGGGTGAAGTTGAAGGTGAAGTGCCGGACCTTCTCGCGGGTGAAGAGCTTGGTGCGCGAGGCGTACTCGATGTTCTGCAGGTGCTTTATCATGTCCGGGAACCAGACCGTCAGCCCGTAGTAGCTGCGGGGAGAGGGGGGCTGAGCCCGGGCACCGCGATGCCCGCCCCGTCCCAGTGCTGCCCATCCCGTCCCAGTGCTGCCCATCCCATCCCAGTGCTGCCCATCCCATCCCAGCACTGCCTGTCCCATCCCAGTGCTGCCCATCCCATCCCAGTCCCATCCCAGCACTGCCCATCCCATTCCAGTGCTGCCTGTCCCATTCCAGTGCTGCCCATCCTATCCCAGTGCTGCCTGTCCTGCTGCCCATCCCATCCCAGTCCCATCCCAATACTGCCAGTTCCATCCCAGTGCTGCCTGTCCCATTCCAGTGCTGCCTGTCCTGCTGCCAGTCCCCTTCCAGTGCTGCCTGTCCTATCCCAGTTCCACTCCAGTGCTGTCTGTCCCATCCCAGCACTGCCAGCCCCATCCCAGTGCTGCCTGTCCCATCCCAGTTCCATTCCAGTGCTGCCTATCCTACCCCAGTGCTGCCAGCCCCATCCCAGCACTGCCTGTCCCATCCCAGTGCTGCCCATCCCATCCCAGCGCTGCCAGCCCCATCCCAGTGCTGCCAGCCCCATCCCAGCGCTGCCAGCCCCGTCCCAGTGCTGCCTATCCTATCCCAGTGCTGCCAGCCCCATCCCAGTGCCGCCTGGCTCCCTCCCAGTGCTGCCAGCCCCATCCCAGTGCTGCCCATTGCACCCCAGTGCTGCCAGCCCCATCCCAGTGCCACCTGGCTCCCTCCTGGTCCTGCCAGCCCCATCCCAGCGCTGCCTGTCCCATCCCAGTTCCATCCCAGTGCTGCCCATCCCACCCCGGTGCTGCCAGCCCCATCCCAGCGCTGCCCGGCCCCGGCCATGCCGCAGGGTGACAGCACCCCTGGGTGCCCCCGCTCCTCTCCGGGGCTGTCCCACCCCAGCCCGGCTGGCGGGTCCCCCCGTCCCCACCTGAAGGACATGGTGAACCACACGGCCATCATCATCAGCGTGACGCGGCGGTACTCGGGCGCGAAGCACTGCTGGAAGTTGCTCCAGACCTAGGGGGGACGCGAGCGGTGATGGGGGGACGCGGTGGGGAGGGGACGCGGTGGGGAGGGACGCGGTGGGGAGGGGACACGGTGGGGAGGGACGCGGTGGGGAGGGGACACGGTGGGGAGGGACGCGGTGGGGAGGGTCCCACCCTGGGGCAGGAGCCGGCCTCACCTGCTGCGAGAGGTTGAGGAATCGGACGAGCCAGCGCCGGTACCACGTGCCGGTGTCCGACTGGATCTCGATGAGTTCGTCCTCCCGCTTGATGGTCTTGATGTGGGTGACCTGCGGGGTACGGGGGGGGACAGTCTGGGGACGCTGGGAAGCGCCAGCCTCGGCCAAGGCTCCCCGGTGAGACCCGTCCCCACCTTGTGCCTCAGTTTCCCCACCTGTTAAAGCAGGGCTGACCCCTCCGGGCGCTGCTTTTCCCGGCGGTGGGAATTTGCAGCCCCCTGCTCCTCCAGGAGCCCACCCCGGGGGCTGCTGGGTGCCCGCAGGCTCAGCCCCGGGGCGGGGGGACCTTACCGAGAAGACCCTCTCGGGGTGGCCCTTGGCCCTCATGTTGGTGTCGTGGACCTGCTTCAGCACCATCCAGGCCTCGTCGTGCTTGCCGTTCTGCAAGGCAGAGCCTGGGCTCACCCGGGACCGATCCTGCCCCGTCCCACCGCCCGCTCGGGGTCCCTGCCTGGGTCCCCCATCTCCGCCACCAGCTCGGGGTCCCACCGCCCGCTCGGGGTCCCTGCCTGGGTCCCCCCATCTCCGCCACCAGCTCGGGGTCCCACCGCCCACTCGGGGTCCCTGCCTGGGTCCCCCATCTCCGCCACCAGCTCGGGGTCCCACCGCCCGCTCGGGGTCCCTGCCTGGGTCCCCCATCTCCGCCACCAGCTCGGGGTCCTCGCCCAGCTCCCCACCATCCCACCGCCCACTCGGGGTCCCTGCTTGCACCCCCAGCCCCCCAGCAGGACCCGGCCCTGCCTCCCCCCAGGTCCGCTCACCTCCAGGAAGAAGCGGGGGCTCTCGGGCATGGTGGTGAGCGCCCCGATGGCGAAGACCGAGGGGAAGGCGCAGACCAGGACGAAGACCCTCCAGCTGTGGAACTGGTATGCCGAGCCCATCTGGAAGCTCCAGCCTACGGACATGGGAGAGGATACGGCGGTCGTGCCGAGACCCGCCAAACTCGCTGCACGCTCCGGCACCGGGAGGCTCTTACCGTAGTGGGGGATGATGGCCCAAGCCATGGCGGAGGCGTAGATGCCCCCGATCATCCAGAACATGCAGAGCCAGCTCAGGTGCTCCCCACGTTTCTCCTGCGCCAGGAACTCCGAGAAGTAGGAGAAGACGATGGGGATGGAGCCGCCGATGCTGGGGACGGAGGGCAGAAGGGCGTCACCGCCCGCCCCGCCATCCCCGCCGCCGCGGGAAACGGGGGGTTTCGGCATGGCGAGGGAGCGGGAGGGAGCTCAGCCCCCCGCATGGGGGTCCCCTACACGGCGCCGTGCCCCCCTTACCCCACGCCCGAGAGGAGGCGGCAGAAGAGGAAGGTGCCGTAGCCTTGGACGAAGGAGGAGAAGAAGGCGAAGACGCTGTTGACGGAGAGGGAGATGAGGAGGCACTGCCTTCGGCCCAGGCGGTCGGCCAGCCCGCCCCACAGGAAGGCGCCCACCATCATGCCCAGGTACACGATGAGCCCTGGGGGGGACGGGAGGCGGCGATGTCAGCCCTGGGGGACCCAGGGGCCTGCACCCCCAGCCACCCGGCGGAGGGAGACGCTGCTGGGGGGCCACGGGGGTGGCGGTGACCCCCCCGAGCTGAGCACAGCCGGGGTCCCTGGGTCCCCTCTGCGCGGGGCCACGGGACGGGGGGGGCAGAGGTGCCCCCAGCCCCAGCCGGCTCCCCAGGGCCCCCCGCATCCAGCCCCCACTCCTGCCCCGAGTTTGCCAGGTCTCAGGGAAGGGGGGGATCGGTAACACCCGGGACGACGGCGGGGGCTCAGGCTGCAGCGGGCACCACGGAGCAGGGGGGAGCGTGCCGCAGTGCGGCCAGCGCATCGCCCGCAGCCCCCCCAGCCCCGCTCTCGGCATCCCCTTATCAGCCCCGGGCAGGAGGAGGGGGGGGGGCTCTGCCTCAGCCCCCCGCCGCCGTGCCCAGCTGCAGCGGGGAGATAAGGGGCGGGGGGCTGCGGGGTGGGGGGCTGCGGGGCCGTGAGTCACAGCCTGACTGCACAGCGGCGTCCCCCCGCCCCAGCCCCCCTCTCCCCATTGCTCAGGGGGGGACCAGCGCGGGACTGGGAGGAGGAGGAGGATGGTGGGAGCCCTGTGCCCGCGGGGTCCCATCACCACCCCCGTGTCCCCACAGCTCCTCCCGGCCCCCCCCATCTCCCTCTGCATCTCCGTGCCCCCCCATATCCTCATGGCTCCCGGTATCTTCTGGTGTCCCCCCCCATCTTGTGGTGTCCCCCCACTCCCCCCTGGATTGTGCCCCGCGTGTCCCCCCGCATCCCTGCACCCCCGTGTCCCCCTGTGTCCCTCTGTCCGCTCACGTTCCCCCATGTCCCCATCTGCTCCTGTCTCCCCCCATCTCCCCGTGTCCCCCCATATCCCACGTGTCCCTCCACGTCCCTCATACTCGTGTCCCTCTACATCCTTCCATGTCCCCTCCTGCTCATGTCCCCCATCTCCCCTATGTCCCCCCATCTCCCCATCTGCTCGTCTCTCCCCACACCTCCCTGTGTCCTCCTGTCCCCCCATATCCCATTTGTCCCTCCATGTCCCCATCCGCTTGCGTCCCCCCATGCCTCCATCTCTCTCCACATCTCCCAGCGCCCCTCCACGTCCCCCTGTCCCTCCGGCCCCCCACGTCCCCCTGTCCCTCCGGCCCCCCATGTCCCCCTGTCCCTCCGGTCCCCCTGTCCCTCCCGTCCCCCCGTCCCCTCCTCACCCAGCATGCCCTTGTTGGAGTCGGAGAGGCACATGTCCTTCTCGGCGCTGGGCAGGACGAAGCCCACCACGAAGACCTCCACGCCGTCGGCCATGAGGGCCAGTCCCAGGACGAAGTAGAGGGTCCACTGGAATCGGCCGTGGCCACACTCCTGCAGGATGAGCTCGTACTGCTGCGCCAGCTCCTCCTTGTCCTTCCGCCGCTGTCCCTCGCTGTCGTCGAAGGCGCCGACGGCCGCCTCGGCCCCCAGCCGCTCCCCGGTTTTCAGCGAGTCGTGCCGGGGGATGCCCTGGTATTCGCCCTCGTAGATCTCGTCCTCCTCGTCGTGACCCTCGGTGGCATCGCTAGAAGCCCCCTCCTCTTCGTTGGCCCCCTCGCCCCCCCGGTAGTAGCCGTCCTGGGGCGCGTAGTCTTCATCGTCCTCCTCTTCCTCGAAGCGGGAGTAGGAGCGCTTGGTGTACTCGTCCTGCATGCGGTCCATGCCCTTGCTCACCTTCTTGGCCGCGTGTTTCTTCACCTCCTTGGCGATGTCCTTGGCGCCCCGGATGAACGCCGTCCGGTCTCGGAAGCTCTCATCCATGGTGCCGGTGGGATCGGCCGGGACACCGGGATGGGGGTCTCTGTGTCGGGGGCGGCTCCCTCACACCCGGGGACCACGGTGGGACGCGGGGAGACGGGCGACGGCGCTACCCATCCGCGTGGCACCGGCTGGGAGGGGACACGGGGGGACCCCAGGCGCTGGCCCGGACCTGAGGAGCCCAGACACAAGCAGGGGCCGTTTTAGGATGGGAACGGCCCCGCACCCCACCTCCCACCGGGGTTTGCTCCGCTCTGAGCTCCCCCGCCAGCACCCCCAGCACTTTGCCCCCATCTCGCATGGGAACAGGAGGATTTGGGGGACCCCCGCGCCACGGCGAGGCGGCAGGGGGGCTCACCCCAGCGCCAGGCACCCGCAGTGGGGGCCGGGATGGGGGCAGCTCCGGGGACGCCGGGTCCGTGCCAGCCCCCCCAGGCTCAGGTGCCCTCTCTGCTTGCTTGGAGGACCGAAGCTCTCACAGCCACCCCCGTTTCGGCAGGATTTAGACCCCCGTTGACCTGAGGGGGGGATCCGAGGTGGATTCTCCAGTGCCTGATAACGTGGCTGAGCACAAGCTACGGTGCTTGTTTGCCCCCCTCTGCCTCTTGCCCCCAGCTGCCCGTCTGAACCCAACGCCGCCGGAGTAAATCAATCCGCGGGAGCGGGGAGCGCGGCCCCCGCGGGTTCAATACGGCGAGAGGGAGGACGGATCCGCAGGGAGCCGAGGGACGAGGGGGTTGGCCCACGCCTCCCCCGCCATGGCAGGGCCACCTGCCCCATCCGCCCGCCCGGGGACCCCGGTGGCCCTTGGGGACGGGGGTCCGCGCCCGGAGCTCTGCAGGGCCGCGGCGTCCCCCAGTCGGGCCCAGGGCGGGGATCCCAGCGGTGACGGATCCCAGGAGGGTCCCACAGCCCCGCCATGCCCCCCGGCAGGCCGGGGCCCCCCAGGCCACGGGGACCCCCCTGGCCCCACCGACGTCCCCCACCCAGCCCATTGAGAGAAGAGGCCCCGCCATCCGCTCAATGGGGCCGGGAAGGTGCGGCCGGGCCAAGGACCAATGAGCTCCAGGGGGCGTGGCCACCCCACCAGCATCAATGGGGCCGTGGAGGCATGGCCCAGCTGTGCAGCCAATGAGCTTCAGGGGGTGTGGCCACGCAGCTGCATCCCCCCCCCCCCCCCCATCTCGGGGTACCCTCGGGCGGGGGGGGTCACTGTGCTGGGGTGAGACCCTGGGGAGGGGGGGCCCGGGGGGACGGGGGGCCCGGGGGGACGGGGACCCCCCAGCTGACCCCAGCAGGGCAGAGGGTGACCCCAAGGGTGGGGGGTCCCAGGGGACACCCCAGCCCAGCGCCGGCAGGAGGGGGACCCAGCGCCACCGCCCCCGTGCTGGGCTGCGGTCCGGATCCGTCCCCACAAGGGAGCCCCGGGGGGGGGACGTCGGGGCCACCCCCCCAGCGCTGCAAGTCACCACCCAAAGCCAGGCCAACGAGACCGAACCCCGCTGCTTCCTCGGGAAAGGCCGGCGGGAGCAGCACCGGCGCCGGAGGGACGGCGAGGGGACCAGCCCCCAAGGCCATGGGGGTCCCCAAAGCCTCCCAGGGCACCCCCAGCGCTGCGGGGCGGGGCCCCGGGGCAGGGGGCTCAAGGGACGGGGGTCCCTCGGAGGGGTCCCGGGCTGCCCGAGGCTGGCCGCGGTGGCAGAGCGGCTCCGGGGACCTCGTGTGCCAGGCCACGCGCCCGGGGGAGGCTTCCAGAAGGGACCTGGCTGCGGGTTGTGTTTGGCGAGAGACGCCGGCGTCGGCAGAAGCTGAAGGGCCGCCGGGGGCAGAGCCGGTGGGTGCTGGGGGCACCCTCGGCACCCCCAGGGTCCGGCCTTTGGGGAGGAGAGGGGGCACCCGGCTACAGCCCAGAGGCTCTAATCTGCAGGTGGCACCTCCCTGTCCCCACGCACCCTGCAGCCCCGTCCCCAGCCCCGCAGGCTGCGAAGGCCAAGGGCAGGCGGCGTAGCCCCCCGCGCCTCGCAGAGCCCAGCCCAGCTCGTGACAGGGATGGACCCGCAGAGCCCCAGCCTGGGCACGGGCTGGTGAGACCCCCCCCCAAAAAGGTTATTTTTGTCTCTGGCACGGACGGCGAGGCAGGAGTTGAGCCGCAGGGAGAGGGACGCAGCCGGCATCGTGTCCCCCCTCCCCGAGCGAGGGGACGGGGCATGGTGGGGAAGCTAAAATTAGCCCCTCCGAAACAGCCGGGGCTGGGGGCAGCGCTCCCCCCGGGGCGGGAGCCCACGCCGGCTCTGCGCAGCCGGCAGGGACGCGGGGACGGTGCTGCGGCGCAGCACGGCCCCCCCAATTTCTGAATAAAGCCGGGCCGGTGCTTTTAAGCAGCGTAAAATCGTTAATGCACCCCCTGCCCTCTCCTTCCCGGCCGGGAGCAACCCCAGCCCCGGGCCCGGCCAGGGGAGCCCCCGCTCCCCTCCTCGGATTAAAGCCATCGGCACCTGAGGCCCCTGGAAGGAGCCAACTCATGGCCAAGGTCATTTTGCTCCAGCCGGGCTGGCGGCTCCCTGCGGTGCCTCCCAATGCGGCCGTGCGGCGGGATGCCGTTATAGGGCCCGTGACGTACAGGGCAAAAGGAAGAGGGGGGCAGAGGGAGGCCGAAGACCTGCCGGGGAAGAGGACGGGCCGGGGAGCAAGGTCACAGCTCGGCTCCGTGACCGAGAGGCTGCTCTGCACGAGCCGGGGAGCCTCGAGCGGCCGAGCCAACGCCGCGCGTCAGCGACAGATGCTTTTGAGATCAGGGCTTTGATTTCACAAGGAAGCCAGAAATCAGACAGACCGCAGCCACCCTCCGTGCCAGAGCCTGGGGGGGTCCCCAAAAATGCTCTTCTGGTCGCAAAAACACACCGCTGGCCTTGCCAGCCCCGTCCTGGCGCTGGCTGGAGCCGTCGCCGCCAGCCCTAGACAAGGTTATCGGGCTCTGGAGCCGTTCCCTCCTGCCATGCGTCCAGCCGGAGCCAGCGATCGATGCAGCCCTGCCGCGCGCCCCGAAACCCCCCCGGGAGATCCCACGTTTGGGCTCTCTGGGTCCATCCCCCCCGCCGCAGCCCCCAGCCTTTTTGCATTATGGCAAGAACATGGCGACAGGGGAGAAGAGTTTTAAATCGCCTGTGTCCAAGGTCATCCTCCAACACCCCCCCTTGCCACCCCCGGAGAGCTGTGACGCGCCCCCTCCCCAAAACCTGCCGGTACCACCACGATAAACACCCATCCCCACGCCGAAACCCCAGTCCCCATCGGCAGAGATTCCCCGGCCGTACGACGGCGCGGGAGGGATGACAAGAGGCTATTAAACACGCACATAAAAAGACAGAGCAAGGCTAGAGGCAAGGTTTTCCAGGACAAAATGGCCACACCAAGTGGGAAGGAGAAGCCGAACCCCTGATCCATCAGACGGCAGCTCCGAGGATGCTAATTAAAAGCAGCGGGGAGAGGAGGGGGATCTGCCTTATAAAAGGCATTTCTTTCTCTCCTTACCTGCTTCAGCCCTCGCTCCGCTCCAGCCCTCCTTTCGGCGTCCGCCTCCTGCGCTGCGAGGAAGGATGCTCCGGCAGGGATACGGCAAGAAAACAGCTCACGGGTACCAGACCCAGCGTTAACGCCGCAGCCTCCGACACAGACACTGAGCACTGGGAGAGTCCATTGCAACAGCCCAGGGAAGGGAGGTGGCGGGGAGGGCTGTGCTACCGCAAACGAGGAGCTGGGGGGGGCACCGGCAGGAGGACGGGGGGCTCGCCCCTCGCTTTGGCTTATTAGCGAAGCCGAAGGGAGGGCGATGCTTCCCCCGGGCTGCCCACGCTTGCGGGGAAGCTCCCTCGGGAACGGGGTTCCCGCGCCGGAGCTGCCGGGTTGAAGCTGCTCCGGTGACTGCGGAGGCGACCGTGGCTAACGGGGGGCACGAGCAGCCGGCCCCCGGTTTCCCCTCCCTGGGGATTCGCGGCGGCGTAAAGGCGAAGCCGCGGGGATTTGGCGGCGCTCAGACCCTCTATGGCAACCTCTCCTCCTGCCGCCCACCGCAGCCGCAGGCAGCGCGGCGGATGGAAACGCAGCCTGGCAAATCTGAGTCACGGCCTCCTCGGGGGTGAATTTTGATTTCTTTGGATCAAATCGTCTCCGCCTGGGCTGGCCAGACCCGGCCCCTCCGTCGTGACAGGGCACAAACGCCTCCGACATCTTTTTGGGGGACGCGGGGAAGAAGGGGGTTACCGCGGGGAGGCAAAGCGAGGCCCGGGGTACCCAAACCGGCCCCGATTCGCCCCGCGTCGCTCACCGACGGCGGGAAGCCGGGCCCCCGCGTGCTCTGGCCCAGCTCCCTCCCAGGGCTGGGCTCGGAGCGGGGGGTCCCCACGCTGAGCAAGGCTGGGAGCGCTCGCAGGACCTTCCCTGAGCCCCCCGCTTCTCCCAAACCACCTGCAACGAGTTGAGCCGCTCTCAGCTTCCAGCCCCAAAGCCAGGCGGCCATCGGCAGAGCCGGGTATGGGGCCGGGCTGCGCCGAGCTCGCGGCAGCTTGGGCACGACCCAGACCCCAGCGGGAGACCATCCTTTACCGAGAGGAGGAAGAGGAAAGCACGCTCGAGGCTGAAATAAGCACAGCGAGGGTAGGAACGAGTGCAGGACTTCAGCTCAGACTGGGCAAATGGGGTCGGGAACCAGTCCAGACCAGTGGACCAGCATGGGGAAGGATTTAGGAAACTGGGAGCTGAGAAATAATAAACAGCGTGGGTGGCTGCACCCCGGGCCGGGCGCCCGCTCCGACGGCGTCGCATCCGGGCTGCGGGGCTCTCCGGGAGACGCGCCCATCACGCGCCGAGCGAGCCCCAGCGCGGAGCCTCGTTGGCCCGGCCCGGCGAGCGCCGCTTCCTCGGGGCCACCGAGTCCCGTCGCGCTATGACTCATGTGCCACGTTGTCACCGGCAGATCTCCGCGTCCCCCTTCCCTTCCATCTCCGAGCATCCGTGCGCTCGCACTCGGCCCTAAGGCTTCAATACATATAACCGGCGTAAAATGCATCGCAGCAGGGAGAGGGGAACGGCTTGGCCCTGTCCTGAGGGCCCCGGGTCACCTCGCATTTGCCAGGGCCTAAAAACCAGGGGCGGTGGGACAAAACCGGTGGCGGTGGGACAAAAGCGGTGGCGGTGGGTCCATCCGTGGCAGGGAGATCGGCTGCCCCGGTGGCTTCCAGGAGCTAAGCGCCCAGAAATGCCCCCCCCGGGGCTCGCTGGCTTGATGGGGGAGGCACCGGTTTCTTTGGACACTGGAGACCTCAAAGCATCCCGGATCTCGGCATCACGGACATCGCAAGCTGCGGATAACCTCCGTCCCCACCAGCACGCCTCCCGCCCCTAAATCCGCCCGCTCCAGCCGTCCCAGCCCGACTCTCCCCCACTTTCTGTCTCCAGCGGCTGAGGAGGGGGTTGCTGATCTCGCCCCTCGCTCCCAGCCAGCCCGGACCACGGCCGTTCCCCACCCCGGCAGCCCGCTGAAGGGCGAAGAGGAGCCACCTCCTCTTCCTTTTTTTTGTTTGCTATTAAAATAGAAGTTGCTCCCTCCCTGCGCGCACGTATCGCAGCGGCTCTCGGAAGCCCGAGCCAGACGGGCTAAGGTTGCTGTGAAATTAAACCCAAAGCCGTACAGCAAACAACACCGAATTACAGGCTACGGCTGTCCCGGGGCCGGAGCTCCTGCGGAGACGGGAGCGTTTTGGAGAAACGCAGCCAGGAGCAGCCAGGAGAAGGCAGGATTGGGGAAGCGGATGAAGACGCTGCTGAGCACAGCCTCCGTGCAGATTAAGACGCTGGGATGAAGGAGGAGGCAGCACGTTCCCACTTTTGCGTCTCACCGCGAGCTCCCGGCTCACTCGGAGGCTCCGCCGCCGCCCGGGGCAGGAGAAGGGGTTTGTGTATCTCGGCCTCTCAATGCAGGCGCCTTCAGCAGCGGCTTGCTCCCGCTCGCCGTGACGTAGCGGCCACGCGCCTCTCCGTCGTCTCCGTCGCAGCTCAGAGGGCCGCACGCTTCCCACCCAGGGGGAGCGCGGACGCGCGAGCTGAGGTCACCCAGCCGCGTCGCGGCAGAGGCCAAGGCTTCTCCCTTCTGGCGGGCGTTTAGAGCCGATCGATGGATGCCCATTTGCCTCTCCCTTGGCATAATTATTTCCGCTCCAGGAATGCTTTTAATTGCTGCAGCGAGCATGGATTTTTCATGGGACTGTTTTGACTTTGCTCAAACCCTGGCACCAAAATCTTCCGTCGTCTGCTCTCCAGCCCGGCGTTACGACCGACACCCTGCGTCCAGTTAAAGCCCGAAACCGGAGCCCAGCTCAGCCCTCCGGCCGCCTCCCCGTCCAGCCCAGAGGAAACCCCACAGCCCCCTTGCTGCTTTAAGGTTTGTTCAGCCTCAGCGATGCTTTTCTCTGCTGCGCGAGGAAGCCCAGCGCCTGCAACGGGATTTAAGCATCTCCCTCGTCCGCACCCAAGGAAAGGCGAGAGCGTCCTTGCCTCGAACCGCACCCAGGCGTACGCAAACGCTCCGACACGCAGACGGCGGCAGCAGAGAAAGGCAAACTACGGCCCGGCGCGCGGGAAGATTGGCACAAACATGAGGTACGGTTTTAAACGCGCTCACCGGGCATCTCAAGAAAAACACCTACGGCCCGGCTGCTGTCTGCTCAGCCAGCAGAGCCCCTCGCAGCTTCTGGCCTCTTAACCAGCAACGATTTACTGCTCATTGACACCCGAGCCCAGTTTTCTCCTCTCTGCTCCTCAAAGCAGCAGCTGTGAAGCCGCTTCTCGTTTTCCTCCTCGAACAGGTGGAGGAACCGG
Source organism: Platalea leucorodia (assembly GCF_965183815.1). Lineage (NCBI taxonomy): Eukaryota > Metazoa > Chordata > Aves > Pelecaniformes > Threskiornithidae > Platalea > Platalea leucorodia. Next base: position 2,561,891 of record NC_138846.1, on the reverse strand, counting down.
AGCCAAACGGTGCCATGCCTTCGCCCCATCGCTTCGTCCATCAGCCGGCGCAGAGAAACAGCGGCCCCACCTTGCCGCTACGCGCCGCGAGGCAATCATGTTCGTGGCAGGCTCCTTCCGTCATTTTACCATCAGAGCAGCACGCGGTGGCGCGGCTCCAGGCTGGACACGATCCAGCAGGAATTGCAAGGCACGTTCCTCGGAGGGAGCCTGAACCGATGCGATCGTGCCGGGCGCTGGAGCGGCCCAGACCGGAGACAGCCAGGCCCGTGGGCGGTATAATGAAATCACAGAGGTTCGGCGAGCAACCCGCTGCCTCCGCGTCTGCTGGAAGCCCCCGCGCAAGTTCTGTTTCCTCCTCTGGACTTGGGTCTCCCCTGTATAAACTTGGGAATCTTCCCTGCAGCTCAGCATCTGGGGTTAATGTCACCAGCACCCCGTTTCAGTGGGAGCGCTGGGGGCTCGGCCTGGTCAGGATCAGCCCCCCCCAACCACAGTGCTTTGAGCTAGGAGCAGTCCTGGAAACCGTTCCCAACAGAGCAAGCCCCACAGCTCCCCTAACAGCCCTGAACTGGCCCCGGGAAGGCCGGAGCCGAGCAGGGCTGGCTGCTCAAGGAGCAGCACGAGAATCCGCATCAGCGGTAAAAGCTACGGACAGCCTAGACGTTACTTTTATTACAGCCTCCGACAAAGCACGATTATCGAGCAGCTGAAGTAAGCCCAGAGCTCTTCCAGTTCGTCTCACAGCTCCTGCACCGGCCGCTGACGGGCCAAAGGCAACACGAGCAGAGGAGCAAAGCTCGTAGCTCAGCCGTGCTACTTCCCCCGCCTTCCCCAGTCAGGCTCCGCACCTCTCCAGCTCTCACTTACCAAACCACCCCGCGATGACGAGAGGGGAAGCACGGCACCATCCTTTCTCTCTGGCCCGCAAGGGTGAACAGAGATGGGAGGTAAAGGTCAGTTTTAGCCCTAGGATGTTAAAATAAAACAGAAAGAAACCAGCAAAGGGTAAAATCAGGGCTGAAAGCAAGGCAGCTTCTCTGCAGAGCGCTGGAGAGCCACAGCAGCCTTCCAAGAGGAGTCACAACAGCCAAAAAAGCACTGCAGTCCCCCATTCGTATCCCCCGGCTCTCGCACGAAGCCACAAAACAACTACAGGCGGCCAAATATCTGGAAGCACCTTGATTTTTTTTGTCTTTAAATCGCCGGGATTTAAAGCCTCCTATGTATAAAGCCAACACCTCTCTCCCTATCTCCAACTGCAGGCTCTTCCGCCCTCCCGTAAGGAGCTCTGCAGAAAGGCAAGCCCCCTCCCTCCTCACACCTTCCCAGCTGCTGGGGAAGGCGTGAAACTTCCCATCCACAGGCTCCGCTTTTACGCTTCCCCAATTAGCGGTCTCGCCGGCGCGAAGACGCTGAATTCATTAGGAGAGGCAGGATGGTTCTGGCGACTCAGCCCCGGGAAGCGTGGAGACAACACGTGGCCCAGCCCCGCTCTACCTCCTCTCCCAACCGGACCGCTTCACCCCAATTTTATCGCCCCCCCGGCTAACACTATCCCCAGAAGCACAGCTATAACGGCTGCCTGTGGCTGCCAGCAACATCAAAATGGAGATCTCATTTCTAAAGAAGCCCCTTCCGCGTGGAGAGGGACGAGGCAGGCACTCAGGAGAGCGACTGTCCCTGCCAAATTACTCCTCCAAACGTCCTGCCCGCTCACTTGCGCTCTCTGGGACAGCAGCGTCCAAGGATGCGATGGACTTTAAGGCTTTATCGTACATTTTCTTCACCGCAGGAGCACCGGATGACGTGGAGCCTATCGGCCGCCAACAAACAGCCTGGATAGAGCAAGAGACCGGGAGCATCAACCCTGATTCGGCGCCTCACCAAGACAGACAGGCGGCATCGGTATCAGCAGAGGCGCAGAGCTTTCGCGTGCCGACGAACTCCATCGCGGGCGTCCCCGGGGCTGCGCGCAAGGCGAGAGCAGTCAGCAGCCGATCAGCGCCGTGATGACAAACAGGCAGAGCCTCGTCCCGATCTCAGAGGGACGACCCCCGGTTCTTAAAACGCTTTATTTGTAAATGGGTGATCGCTGCTTTACATAGAAAAAAATCCTGTTAAAAGTACCTTGAAAAATCTTCAAGGCCGAGATAAACGGGAGGAGGAGGAGGGGAAAAGTAACCAAAACGAACACTATAAAAAGAAAGGGGGAAAAAGACGGGGAGAGGGAAGGAGAGCGGGGGGAGCTGAGGCAGGGATGGACCCAACCGCCCCTCTTGGGTGCGGGGATGTGAGTCCCAGGGGGAACGAAAGCCTGAGGACAGAGGGGGAAGGATCCCCAGCAGGGAGGGGGTTTTACCACTGCTGCGTTTAGGGCAGGGGGCCCCTCAAGGGGCCGCGCGGCGGCACCCCGGGGGGCCTCTGTGCCGGCCGGGGAGGCAGGGGGACCCTCTGGTAGCCATACGGCGGGGGGCGTGGGGGACCGTTGTAGCCGTGAGGAGGCATCAGCGGAGGAGGGCCGCGCATCCCGTGGTGCGGCATGGGGCCCGGGTGACCTGCGGGGACAGAGCAGAGACGTTAACAACCGCCGTGGGGAGAAGCAGAAACAGCCGATCCCACCCAAAACCCACCCTTGGGTGCCAGCTCTACCGGGTGCCCCCGGTTTGGGCCAACGCTCTCCCCCATCCTCCCTCTACCAGCAGATCCTGGAGAAAACGTCTCTCCTAGGACGCTCCAACGGCTGGCGGACACCACAGGTCTCGGGAACCCTCCCTGTTGGCAAAGCCCAGCTGATATCCCGACGTGAGAGATGGGGGGAAATCACCAGAGAGCGCAGAGCCCCACATCGCGACGAGCACGAGGAAAGCCCCGGGAGACCCTGGCCGAGCGGCGCGCAGCCGCCAGGTCTTGCTCCAAGACACCTCTCCGCGGGGAGGCTGCGCTGTCACCTCCTTCCCGTCCCCGTTAAGCTAGGAACGAGGGAGGGCGCGGGGCCGAAGCAAGCGCCGAACTCAACAAAGCGTGTACGATCGATAGAAAAGAACACATACCGCCTCTTGCAGGCACCCACTTACCCATGGGCGACCCGAAATGAGGTCCTCGGGGTGGCATACCCATGGGTGGGGGTCCAGGGTGTGGCATGCCAGGTGGGGGCCGTGGGGGAGGCTGGCCCCCGGAGCCCGGTGGTCCTGGGTGATGCTGGCCCATCCCGGGCGGCCCGTGGTGCACTTGCATGGGAGGCATTCCTAGGGGAATAACGAGTCAAGGGATGTTCGGAACGAGGGCAGCCGCTCGGCACGGCAGCTCCGGGCAGCCGCGGCCCAGAGGGGCACTAACTCCCGCTGGACGGTTACGATGTCCGGCCTGCCCCGGGGGTTCTGCTGCCAAAAGGGAGGTTAAAGAGGAGAAAGTGCAAAGCTCTCCGATGAGAGGCAACAGGAAGGGGCTGCAGCGTTGGAAACGCTGCTTGGGTGCGGGTGAGAGGGGGGAAAGATGCGACAGCAAGCGTGGTGCAGCCCTGGGACAGGGGCTTGGAGAGAAATCACCACCCTTGGAGATTTTGGACAAGCCCCTGAGCAACCTGACTTTGAAGCTTGCCCTGCCCTGAGCAGGAGAGGCCTGGGTCCCTCCAAATCTATTTTCTTTCCTATTATTTTATCCCTTTAAAAACCCAAACAAACACAGATTCTTTTCTCCGCATCAGAACTCAAGAGCCCAGCGCACGCGGCGCGGAAGCGCTCGGTCAGGCTTTCCTTTGCCGCGTGTAATTGGCTGCTCTAAAGCCTGAAAAGCCAGCTTGCGATCGGGGACAAGCGGCAGCCATCTGGTCGCTCACACGGCCAGAGCCAGATCACACAAAGCGCCCTAATCAGCCAGCCTGCGAGAGCGTCTGGGTGCAGGGGTCATTTTACAGCAGGCAGGATTAAATAAAAACAAACAAACAAAAAAATTAAATGGCAAATTTCACTTAATTTTTGCATTTGAAACCAGAGTCTAGACAGATTCGCTGCTCGTTCCCCAGTACTACAGGGCTAAGAACAGAAGGAAATCAAAGAAACACTTTGTTCTCATGCCTTGAATTAGCTCCTGCCTGGCAGAGCCGCAGACTGTGCTAAGAAGGTTCGCACTTCACGTATTCATTTACACTGGAGAAAAACGGCGAAGGCCTGGAGTCTCGTTAACGTCCTCCCAGCCGGAACAGCACCCGAGAGCTCGCAAGCCCGCGCCGCGCCGGACCCTGCCTTCCCGCGCCCCACACCTCGAGGGAACCAACGTCTCAACCCGACCGGATGCCTCCCAGAGAGGCACTACTTCCTAAATTACCAAAGTGCTCCATAAATCCCGCCGGGCCCCGCTCCAGGCTATTTTTTAACACATTTTAGAACATCCAGGGGAGAAACCCAGACAGCAGGCGCGGCGCCGCTGAGGTGACGTACTCGCTCCTACGCAGACCCTCCCTTTTCTTCACCAGGCTGCCCTGCGCTGCAGAGAGCAACGTTTTGGGGAACAACGCCGCGTTCAGTCCCCTACAGAGGACGGCAACAGTTTTCTCCCCATTTTACAGAAGGGGAACATCAAGGAAGAAGAAGGAGGGGGCGATTTACCCAAGGCCACCCCCCAGAAGCAGAAGACGAGCAACGTTTCCCGAGCCCAATACCTGTCCGACGCTTACCTGGGTGGTGCATCCCGCCCGGAGGGAAGGGGTGCGGGTGAGGCGGGTGTCCCCCGCTGGGCGCAGCCCCGGAGGGGGGACCAGGGGCACCCGCGCCGGGCGGCATGGGCGGGGGCGGCATGGCAGGAGGCATGCCGGGAGGCATCGCTCCGGGGGGCGGCACCGGCGGGGGGAACGATCCTGGGGGCGGGAGGCCTGGGAAGAGAGACGGTGAGAATTGGGTTCAGTATAAAAAAAACAAACCAAAAGCAAAAAAAAAAAACCTCCCAAGCAATCGGGAAGGAGGCGAAAGCACAAACAGCCTCAGGAACATCAAAACACAGCAGACAAGCAGGATCCTTCCGCTCAGCCCTGGGACAGCGTAGGTCGAGCTGCCGCGGGGAGGGAAGAGGTCCCGCCAGCTCGTGATCCTACAGCTCCGCTGAGGGTTTGACGCCGACTGTCACCAAAGAGCGCCCACGCGGCGCGGTGCCAGCGCCCCGAGCCTCCCCAGGCGACAAGGAGCGGCTCCGCACCAGGCACGGCAGAACACGGCCACCCCCGGGACCGGCGGTGGACGGGCACAACAGCCTCCTGTCAACCAACGCGGCACAGGGAGGGGTCCTGCCAGGATTTACCCACCTGGAGGGGTGACGCCAGGTCCCAGGGAGGTGACAACAGGCGTCGGGACAGACGGAGGAGGAGGAGCGTCGGCGAACAGCTGATGGGGCCGATCCGCCTGCGAGAGCGGGTTCTGGGCTGCCAGGAGACGCTCGGCGGCCGAGCCATGCCGCTCGCCTTTGGAATCCTTTTTGAAGGCGTAGGAAACGGTGATGGGCCTGTTGCAGAGGTACTGTCCGTTCATGGCCTCGATGGCCGCGTCCGAGGCATCGAAGCTGGCGAAGTTGATGAAGGCGTAACCCTTCGAGTTGCCCGTGTCGGGGTCTCGCATGATCTTGGGCGTCTGCAGGATGACCCCGAAGGCGCTGAAGGTGTCGTACAACAGCTTCTCATCGATTTCGGGGTCCAGGTTGCCGATGAAGATGTTGGCCCCCACGTCCAGGTTTTTGTTGTGGGCCGAGGCTTTGTTCACTCGGATCGGCTTCCCGTACAACTTGATCATGTTCATGATCTTAATGGCGTAATCCGCGTCCTCCTCGCTGAGGAACTCCACGAACCCGTAGCCTGCAGCAAGTCCCCAGGCAGAGCTTTAGGAGAGGGCAGACCCACGGCCTCCCACAGCTCATCCAGCCCCGCTTGGTTTAAAACCAGAGAGCCCAAAGCTCCCCTTAGGGGAAGGAAGGTGATCCTTCCTGGGGATTATCCACCCCTCGCCTCTCTTCCCGCAGTAATCTCTCTCCGATTTTCCCCAGCTAAAGTATTTTATTCAGCGTGAAGCTTTTGCGAGAGAATGGTATCTCACCTTGGTGCTGGCCCGTGACTCGATCCTTGGGCATGTGGGTGTTGACCACCGGTCCCGCCTGGAGGAAGAGCTCCCACAGCAGCGGCTCGCTGACCTTCTCGTCCAGCCCCCCGACATACACCGTCGCATCTTGAGCGGAGGGAAAAAGAAAAGCTGAGCTCGACCCGGGAAGCTGGAAGTCTCGGCCGCGCTCGGACTTGAGGGCTTGACGCTGAGATCACTCAAGCCAAAGACAGGAATCCCCCTTTAGCCACATCCCCCACAATTACGCCCTCAACCAGGGAGGCGCCTGTAGCCCCCCCTTTTCTCTCGGGGGACCGGAACCCCTCCATGCCAGCTCCTGTGTGCCCACGAAGCCGACCAGGCGAGGCCAGGGCCCCCCAGCCCACACCCCCACACCTCTGGGGAGCCCAGGCCCTCTCCGCAGCCCCCCTGAGCCCCCCCCGAGCACCCCATGGCTCCAGGGAGCCCACAGCCCCCGCCCCAAACCCCGAAACATCCCCAGGGAGCCTGCCCCCCCCCCGGAGCTCCACCACGTCCCCAGGGCCCGCCCATGAGGTCCCCGTGGAGCCCTGGGTCCCCCGCAGAGCCCGCGGGACCCCAGGAACCCCACGAACCCGGGACCCCGGAGCCCCCCCAGGCTCCCCCGACCCCGCACGTCCCCGGCCCGCGGCAGGCCCAGGCCCAGGCCCCGGCCCCGGCCCCGGCCCCGGCGCTCACCCTGGTTCCGCTCGGAGATGGGCCCCGCCGCCATCTTGCCCCGCTCCCGCCCGCGCGGCGCCGCCCTCACGTAACGAACGCCGCAGGCGCGACGGCGCCGTGCGCCGTGACGTCAGACGCAGGCGCCGGCTCCGCCCCCTCGCGTCGGCGGGCCGCCGTCGGGCCGGAAGTGGCGTCGGCGGCTGGGCGCGGCGAAGGCGCGGCCGCCATCTTGAGTGTGGGCGGGTGGGGTGAACGGGCCGGCGCCGCCGCCCTCCTGTCGCGATATCCCCTGCCGTGACAGGCGGCGACATCACCCTCACGGCCAGGAGCACTGCCCCAGCGGGGACCCCAGTGCCGGGGGGGATCCCAGTGCCGGGAAACCCCAGTTCTGGAGGGATCCCAGCGCCAGGAGATCCCAGGGTGGGGGGATCCCAGTGCTGGGACCACCCAGCGCCATGGCAGGGGGGGATCCCAGTGCTGAGAGATCCCAGTGCTGGGAGGGATCCCAGTGCTGGGAGGGATCCCAGTGTGGAGGGATCCCAGTGCTGGGACTACCCAGTGGCATGGCGGAGGGGATCCCAGTGCCGGGGGATCCCAGCGTGGAGGGATCCCAGTGCTGAGCAATCCCAGCGCCAGGAGAATCCCAATGCCAGGGGGATCCCAACGCCGGGGATCCCAGTGCGGGGGGATCCCCACCCCGCGCCCCCCGCCCGGTTCCTCCTCGCAGCCACGCACCGGCAGAACCGCGCTTTAATGGGCTCCGCCATACGGCGCGCGCGGGGAGCGCCCGGCCCAGAGCCCCGCGGGGCTCCCGAGCCCCCACGCCGTCCCCGGCCCCCCGGCAGCGCCCCGGCGCCGGGTCCCTCGCGCCGTCCCGTGGCGGAGGGGCCGGGAGCGGGACGTCGGCCTCGTGGCGGCCACGGCCGGGCCCAGGGCCTTGCAGGAGCCAGGATCTGTCCGTCCCCGTCCTCCTCGGGCAGCCAACCCCAGGTGCGGCGCCGGCCCCGGCGCCGAGGGCCCCGCTCCCGGCAAAGTGCGGGGGCCCCCGGTGACGCCCCGCGGCGGGGCCGGCTCCTGCTGGCCCGGGCTGGACGGGGCCGCCCCAGCCCCGAGCTCCTCAAAGCCTCCGTCGAGGTAGCAAGAATTTAATGAAGAAACCAAGAAATCGCCGTGTCCGACGAGTCGGGGGGCGCCTCCGGGGACCCCCCGCTCTGCCTCCTCCAGCCCAGGCGCCGGCAGCGGAGCGGCCCCGCAAAGCCCCGCGCCCCGGCGAGGAGCGGGAGGAACCGGTCAAAGGCACCGGCGGAAGGCGCAGGGCGGTTTGGGGGCTCCCCCAAAACCCGCACGGCTGGAGGGAGCCCCGGGCCGGGACCCCCGGAGCCCCGCCGAGGGACGGGGCTGTCCCAGCAGTGTCCCCACAGGGGTCCCGTCCCGGGGGCCCTCACCGCGAGGGTGCGAGGGGGCTGCCGGCGGCCTCGCTGCGGGGTCCCGCCGGCTGCCAGGCGCTGAGCCGGTCCTGCAGCAGCGTCAGCTCCTCGGCCAGGCCGGCCGGCGACGGGGCGAAGCGCCCGCGCTGCGGGGAGACGTGGTGTGCGGCCGGGGGAGAGGCGTACGGGGCCGGGGGACACGGAGGGGGTCGGGATGGACGGAGACGGGGTCGGGAGGGACGGACACGGGGTTGGGATGGATGGACACGGGGTCGGGATGGATGGACACGGCGTCGGGAGGGACGGACACGGGGTTGGGATGGATGGACACAGGGTCGGGATGGATGCTCGGGGGTCGGGATGGGTGGAGATGGGGTTGGGATGGAGATGGGGTTGGGAGGGATGGATACGGGATCAGGATGGATGGATACGGGGTCGGGATGAATGGAGATGAGGTTGGGATGGACACGGGGTCAGACGGATGGACGTGGGGTCAGGATGGACATGTACAGGGTCGGGATGGATGGATACGGGGTTGGGATGGATGGACACGGGGTCGGGATGGAGATGGGGTCGGGATGGATGGACACGGGGTCGGGATGGATGCACACAGGGTCAGACGGATGCACATGGAGTTGGGATAAATGGGAATGCGGTCGGGATGGACATGCACGGGGTTGGGATGGATGGACACGGGATCAGGATGGATGGATACGGGGTTGGAATGGATGGAGATGGGGTTGGGATGGATGTGGGGTCGGGATGGATGGACACGGGATCAGGATGGACGGATACGGGGTTGGGATGGATGGAGATGGGGTTGGGATGGATGTGGGGTCGGGATGGATGGACACGGGATCAGGATGGATGGACATGGGATCAGGATGGATGCACAGGGGGTCAGGATGGATGCACACAGGCAGGACCACCCCCACCAGCCTCGACCCCCGTCCCGAGCCGCAGGCCACGGCTGGGGAAGAAGAAACCCCCTCCAAACCGGGAACCCCTCGGGTCTGCGCCCACCCGGGACCCCCATCACGGCGCAGCCCCGCCGTGCCTCAGTTTCCCCCACCAGGGAGCCCCCCCCAGCCCCGGTGCCGGTGTTACCTGTGCCTCGGGCAGACCCCGCAGGTAGCAGCGTCGCCAGAGCCGGACGGAGGGTGCCGCGGCGCAGGGCAGCAGCAGCCCCGGGGGGGCGGCGGGGGGCCGGCTGCCCCCCGGGCTGCCCCCTCGGTCGCCGAGGCTCTCCAGGGAGGGGGCCCAGCGGGACAGGCGTGGCGGGGGGCGGCCGCTCCGCCAGGGAAAGGGTTGGGGCGACAACGTCCCCTTGGTCAGCACGAACACGTTCCCGGCCCCCGGCCCCGGCCAGGCGTCGGCGGGCTGGGAAACGGGGGGGAAAAATAGGGATTGGGGAAAAAAAGACGGGGGAAAAGCCAGCGGGAAGGGAAAACCCCGCAGGTAGGGACGGGGCAGCTTTTTGGGGGGCACAGGGCACCAGGAAGGGATTTAACAGGCAGAGCACCCCAAATGGAGCGGGGTCCCTTCCCGGCGGTGCAGCCCCCCAGCGCCGAGCCCTGACTCACCCTGCCCGGCGTCTGGGGGTCCGCGGTGCCGGGGGGGCCCCCGCCGCCAGCAGCGCCCGCTGGGTTCCTGAATCGGGCCCGCTGCTGGCGGCTGTAGCGCAGCCCCCAGTCCCAGACGGCGGGCAGCCCGCAGGCAGCGCTGCCCGTCCTGCCCGCCGGCAGCATGCCCGGAGCGGGGTCCCGCCAGCCGTTCACCGGCGTGTAGGTCTGGCTGTGGGGCCGGTGCTGCGGGGAGGAGAAGGGGTGAAACGGGAGCTTTTGGGGGGGTCAGTCCCAACTGGGGATGCAGATGGGGAAACTGAGGCACGGGGACGGGAGAGGATTCACCTCCATCCCCAAACCCGTCCCTAAACCCGCTGCCTCTTGCTGGCAAGGGACCCGGGAGTGTCCCCCCAGGCTCACCGGGCTGCCGCGGCCCCGCTGCCGCTGGCAGCTGAAGAGGAAGGTGCTGAAGTAGGGGGCGAAGCTGCTGTCGTGGAGGGCCAGGAGGTACGCCTCGGTGAAGCCAAAAGCCGCCGGGAATTGCCGCACCAGCTGCCACGTGCAGTCCAGGAACAGCAGGAAAACGGGGGCCTGGGCGGGGGACACGCGTCCGTGTCACCCGCCGGTGACGGAGCTGGGGCGGCGAGGGCGCGGGGCGGCTCTCACCTCCTCCCGGGGGCTGTCGCGACGGAGGAGGCCGAGTCGGCGAGGAAAGGGGTGCCCGGCTGCCACCCACTCCCGCTGCACCAGGCTCTGGAAGCCGGGCAGGGTGCGGGCGTGGGGGTCCCCCAGGAGCTGCACCAGCGAGGCCAGCAGGCAGTTCAGGTCCCGGTCCGATGGCTCTGGGGGGACGAGGCGGTGACGGGGTGTCCCCAGCCCGGCAGCCCCCCAGCCCGGTGCTCCCCCCGCCGCTACCTTGCAGGAGGACGGAGCAGCGTCTCCCCGCCAGCAGCGATGCCACCTCCATGGCTTTTCTCAAGCAGGCGCTGGGGGGTAAAAGAGGGGGGTCAGGGCACCCCAAAATGCCACGGCCGCCTGCCCGGGGGTCTGCAGCCCACCACAGGGTGCTCACGCACCCACCGCAATGCCCCCGTCGCCCTGCAGCCGCCGGTCGGGCTGCGGGGGGGACCGTCCGCCGTGGGGAGGGGGGATCCCTCCACACTGGGATTCCCCTGGCACTGGGATCCCCCCGGCACTGGGATCCCCCCCTGCCATGGCACTGGGTTGTCCCAGCACCGGGATCCCTCCACACTGGGATCTCTTAGCACTGGGATCCCCCCTGGCACTGGGATTCTCCTGGCATTGGGATCCCCCAGCACTGGGATCCCCCCCACCATGGCGCTGGGTGGTCCCAGCACTGGGATCCCCCCACCCTGGGATCTCCTGGCACTGGGATCCCCCCCGGCACTGGGGTCCCCACCCCGCACCCCAAAAAAAGCCCCCGCCGCCGCCCGCTCACCGGACGTGGTCCAGCCAACGCGTCCCCTCCAGGGCCGAGAGCCACTTCTCCTCCGCGGCCGCGCCTGGCTCGCACCGGCAAAGGACGGGGGGGTCAGCGGAGGGGACGGAGCCCCGCGGTGTTGGGGGGTTCCCCCCACCGGATCCCCCCGTCCCCGCTCACCGGGCAGGCAGAGCGCCCGCAGCTTGAGGTGGGCGAGCTGGATGTCGGCGAGGGTGGGCAGCTCGGCGGTGTCGGCCAGCACGCAGGGCCCGCGGCCCCCCAGCAGCAGAGCCTCCAGGCACCTGGAGGGGGGGAACGGGACCCCCGGGTGGGGCCGGGTTGGGGCAGCACCCCCAGACCCCCCGGGACCCCCGGCGGGACTCACCTCACGTCCTCGCTGCCCGGCTCCGAGGCTGCGTGGAAGCGGGCGGCTCTCAGCAGGTCCCCGCCGCCCGGGTGGTGCCAGCACAGGCGCTGCGGGTGAGACGGGGCGACACCCCCCCACATCACCCCCAAACCCCTTCCCTGGCCCCCCCCGCACCCCATCGCCCTCCCGGGGCACTCACAGGCACCCGGCGCTCCTCGAAGTGGGCGAAGGTCCGCTTGAGGTCGTGGTCCAGGAGCCCGCTGGGCACCCACAGGTACCGGGGGAGGCTGCGGGCAGAGGGGGGGGGCGTGGGGCAGGTGCCCCCCCAAATCCCGGGGTGCCATTTCAAGTGGTTTACCCCAAACCGTGGGCGGAGGGGAGGCTTCTCCCCCCACCCCTTCACCGCTGCTCCCCGGTCCCCTCGGGGCGGGGGGGGTTCACGCTGGGCCCCCCACCCAGTGTGGGGTGCTGGGGGCCCCGGGGACCCCCACGTCCGTACCTGGGGGCCATGTCGAAGCGCTCGTTGACGGCGCTCACCCTCCAGCCCACGGCACCCAAGCGCTTCAGCTCCTTCTCCCAGTCGCGCAGGCTCTCGAAGAGCAGCGTGGCGGCCGAGCCTTCCTCCTCCTCCTCTTCCTCCTCCTCATCCTCCGCAGGGGCTTCGGCAGGGCAGGACCAGCCATCGTGTCCCTCGCCGGCGTCCCCCAGCCACGCGGCCGCTTCCCGCGCCTGGGCGATGGCGTTGGCGACCTGCAGAGAGGAGCCGGGACCGGGCGTGAGCCCCCCAAAAATCCCCGGAGCGCCCCAGCGGCGGCACGAAGCCTCCCTGTCCCCCCCGAACCGCCACCCCCCAGCTCACCCGAAACGCCTGCCGAGCCAAGCCGTTCTCGTGGAAGTGGAAGCGGAGCAGGCGGAAATCCCGGCAGAAAACGGCCAGCTCCTCGGGGATGAACTTGAGGGTGGAGGCGGCCGTCAGCACCTGGGGCTTGGCGACGCTGCTGGCTGCGACGGGCGAAGGGGCGGCCGTCAGCGCCGGCCGAGACCTGCCCAACTCATCACACGGGGCTCGGGGCTGCCACCTTTACCTGCCACCAGCTTGCGGATGCAGGGCAGCGCCACGTCGTACTCGCTGCGGAGGAAGGCGCGGGAGCCGGGGGCCTGCGGGACAGCGGGGAGAGCTGGAAGCCGCCCCGGTGCGTCCCCTCCCTGCCCCGGGAAGGGCGGCGGGGCCGGAGCCGGGATCCCGCCGCCTTTGCCGGGCTGGCGCTGGGCCCCGCGCCCGCCCCTCGTCCCCACCGCGTCCTGCAGCGAGGGGGTCCCGGGCGGAGGCAGCGGTTCTGCAGGCGATGAGCAAGGGTGGGGCCGGGATGGGGCCGGGATGGGGCCGGGATGGGGCTGGGGTGGGGCTGGGGTGGGGCTGGGGTGGGATGGGGGTCAGGATGCGGCTGGGATGGGATATGGATGCAATGGGATGGCGTTGGGATGGGGCTGGGTGCCACTGGGATGGGACCAGGATGGGGAGGGGATGCAGGCGAGTTGGGGTTGGGGATGCAGCCGCAACAGGATTAGGATGCAGCCAGGATGGGGCTGGGCTGGGGTAGGGAATGCAGTGGGATGGGGTCAGGATGGGACTGGGATGGGGATGCAATGGGATGGAGCTGGGATGGGGCTGGGATGGGGTGGGGATGCAATGGGATGGGGATGCAGCCAGGGTGGGGCCAGGATGGGGTCAGGATGGGGCTGGGGTGGGGTGGGGTAGGGAATGCAATGGGATGGGGTTGGGACGGGGCTGGGATGGGGATGCAGTGGGATGGGGTCGGGATGCAGCCAGGATGGGGCTGGGGTGGGGTCGGGATGGGGCTGGGATGCAGTGGAATGGGGCTGGGGTGGGGCTGGGGTGGAGAATGCAATGGGATGGGGTCGGGATGAGGCTGGGGTGGGGTCGGGATGGGGCGGGGATGCAGTGGGATGGGGCTGGGATGGGGATGCAATGGGATGGGGCAGGGATGCAGTGGGATGGGGGGATGCAGTGGGATGGGGATGCGATGGGATGGGGTCGAGATGGGGCTGGGATGGGGATGCAATGGGAGGGGGTCAGGATGCAGTGGGATGGGGCCGGGATGGGGCTGGGATGGGGATGCAATGGGATGGGGTCCGGATGGGGCAGGGATGCAGTGGCATAGGGATGGGGTGGGATGGGGTGGGGTCGGGATGGGGCTGGGATGCAGTGGGATGGGGATGGGGTGGGATGGGGCTGGGATGCAGTGGGATGGGGATGGGATGGGGTCAGGATGGGGCTGGGGTGGGGCCGGGATGGGGCTGGGGTGGGGAAGCAGTGGGAGGGGGCCGGGGCGCAGCGGGCCGGGGCCGGGGTGCGGGGCCCCGCTCCCGCTCCCGCTCCCACCTGGGCGGGCAGGAAGGCGACGCGGCGGTTGGTGCAGAGCAGCGTCCCGGGGACGGAGCCGTCGCCCTCGCCGCAGCGCTGCCGGGCGCCCGCCGCCTCCGCCAGCACCAGCTCCCCTGCGGGGACGGGGCGCTGGCTGCGGGGCCCGGCACCGCCGCCCCCGTCCCCGCGCCCCGGGCCCGGCCCTACCTGGGAGGCCGGGGAAGGCCGGCGGGCGGCCGCCCGGGGCCCCGCTCATGGCGCCGGGACTTTGGCCGGGCGGGCCCGCGGCGGCCGGAGCGGAGCGGAGCGGAGCGGAGCGGAGCAACGCGGGAGCCCCGACCGCCCCCGCCCGCCCCCGGCTGCCGGCGGGGCGGAGCGGCCGCGGGAGGACGGGCAGGGGGGCCGCGCTGCCCGCGCCCTGCCCGCGCCCTGCCCGCGCCCTGCCCGCGCCCTGCCCGCACCCTGCCCCCGAAGCGGGGAGAGCCCGGGGGGGGCACGGCCGGGATGGGGGAGGCAGGGGCCGGGCACCCCGAGAGGGACGGGCGGTGCTGGAGGGGGCGCAGGCAGCCCCCGGCACCCCGAAAAGGGGCGTACGGGGCTGGACGGTGCGGGACACCCGTCTCCAGGCACCCCGTGAGGGATGGACGGCATCAGAGGGGACGTACGGCTCCAGGCACCCCGAAAAGGGGTGGATGGTGCTGGAGGGGGCGCAGGCAGCCCCCGGCACCCCAAAAAGGGATATAAGGTGCTGGAGGGGGTGCAGGCAGCCCCTGGCACCCCGAAAAGGGGCGTACGGGGCTGGACGGTGCGGGACACCCGTCTCCAGGCACCCCGTAAGGGATGGACGGCATCAGAGGGGACGTACGGCTCCAGGCACCCCGAAAAGGGGTGGATGGTGCTGGAGGGGGCGCAGGCAGCCCCCGGCACCCCGAAAAGGGGCGTACGGGGCTGGACGGTGCGGGACACCCGTCTCCAGGCACCCCGTAAGGGATGGACGGCATCAGAGGGGACGTACGGCTCCAGGCACCCCGAAAAGGGGTGGATGGTGCTGGAGGGGGCGCAGGCAGCCCCCGGCACCCCGAAAAGGGGCGTATGGGGCTGGACGGTGCGGGACACCCGTCTCCAGGCACCCCGTGAGGGATGGACGGCATCAGAGGGGACGTACGGCTCCAGGCACGCCGTAAGGGGTACGCGGTGCTGGATGGGGTGCGTACAGCCCCCAGCGCCCCAAAAGGGACGGGCGGTGCTGGAGGGGGGGTCTACAGCTCCAGGAGGGGAACTGCACAGCTCCAGGCACCCCATAACGGGCACCCGGTGCCGGACGGGGTAGGCACAGCCCCCGGCACCCCCAAGGAACACTCGGCTGGCCGAGGGGCGCACCGCGCCGTGCGCGGCGGGGTTACGCCGCGACCCCCGGCCCGGGTGGGTGCCCCCAGCCCACGCAGCCGCTCCTCGGGCCGGGGCCGAGCGGCTCTGCCACGGAGGAATGCGCTGCTCCGTGACTCATCACCGAAGCACGGCCTTCTCCTCCCAACCCCGGAAAAACCAGCGCGCCGCCGGCAGCCGCGCCAAGCCGGCCTGGCTCCCGCCGCCCCAGCCCCGCCGAGGCGACCGAGGGGCCCTGACCCCGCTGCAGGTGGATGGTGGCCCTGGGCCGTGTTTGCCAGCCCCCCGCTGCCATGAAACCCCTGGGCACCCCAAAACCCAACCCCCCTCGCCTCAGCCCCTCCTGCCAGGGCAGCACCGGGGCAGCCGCAGCACCGGTGCCGGCACAAGGCGGGATAAACCCCGGCATAAAGCAGGCTCAAGGGAAACCAGCACCGTTGGAGAACACGCCCCAGCTAAAAATCTTATTTTAGGTGTATTTGCCTGCAGGTTTTGGGGCAGCCCCGGCTTTGGTGGCTGCAGCTCGTGCACCCCAGTTTTGCTCCTGCAGGAAAGTCAGCCGGCGGAGCATCCCGGGGAGCTTGGCCGGGGCTTTGGCTCCGGCACCTGGCGGAGAAGAGGAATTTCCTGCAGGGCTTTGACCCAGGGCGGCTCTCCAAGGCGAGGGCAGCGTCCGCGCCAGCTCGGGGTCAGCCCGGGCCGCCCTGAGAACCGGAGGAAAATTGGCCGGCGCGGACAAGCCGGCACCGACGTGGCGCTGGGCACGGCCCGGCCGCTCGCCGAGGCTACGAGGAAGGAAAAACACCGGGAGCTGGAATAGAAAAGCCCAATGCAAAGAAATCCCGCGGGAAGCACTCCCGCCTCCCCGGACAAGCGTTTCCATCCAGCCCCAAAGCCGGCAGCGGCGCGGGGCGAGGCCGCAGCCGCGCTTCCCCGCTCGCAGCCCGGGGCTGCGCCGCCGAGGCCGTGGTTGCCGATGAACACGCTCGGAGCGAATTTTCCTCTTTCTGAACCCATTTAAGCTTCGGCATCCAACACACCCTGTGCCAGCGAGAAGCTGGATTTCATCTTTCCGCTGGAGAAAGGCTTTGCTTGGGTATTAAATTGCTTAAAGCGTCCCTGGGCGCCGGCCTTCGAACGCAGCCGGGGAAAAGGGTCCTCCCAAAGCAGCGGGGACGGACGACAGCGGCGACGGAGGGGCGGCTGGGGCGGTTTCTGTTTTAAATGTCGGCGCGAACGCGGTACCTAAATAGAAGGAAATCTGCCCCCGTCCCCAGGGAAGAGGGTGGAAGGAGGACGCTGCGCGCCAGAGCGCAGAAAAAGCCCCAAGCCCCCCCTAACCGGCTGGAGGAGGGGATGGGGAGCACCCCAAGGCGGGGAGCTGGGGGCACGGAGGAGGGGGAGGCCCGGAGCCCCGCGGGGGCGAATCCCGCGGGAGAAGCGGAGGAAAGAGGCTCGGCCGCTGCCCGGGACTCGGGAGTTGAGCGTTGTTTATTGGCAGTGAATCTACGGTAGCACGAAGGACGCGGCGTACAGCCCGACTGCTCGCTACGGCGGTGCCCCCGGCGAGCGGAAACCCCCAAATCACCCTTCAATTCCATTCTTGAATTCAAATATTGAATTAAAAAAAAAAAAAAAAAGTCTTTTGTGAATAAACAGTTGCAGAATGAGTTCAGGGCACTTCACAGCGATCGCCAGAGCATCCCCTCGGCCTTCCCCCGGCGGGGCCGGCTGCCGTCAGTGACGGTAAATGCTCGTTCGACAAAATAAAACGCTCATTAACGGGTTTTGCACGCCCTTAAAGAAAATCTTCACTGCCCCAGGGCCGGAGGGCAGCGACGCTTCGAGACACCCTAAGTGCACTTATTTAAAAGCCGGGGATCGCACCGCAGCCGTCGCCGAAGGGAGAAAACCCCTCCCGGGGCAGGATTGGTGCTCCCCCTCCCCGAAAGGGGCCGGGGGGCTCCCGCGCCCCCACCCAACCCACCCCGCTTTAAAAAATAGGTGCCGGAAAAATATGGGGTCCCACGCCCCGAAAACACGGCGCGGGCAGCGGCTTTAGGGCGTTTCTGAACCCAAGCGGCGGATGGGAGAGATGATCTTTCAATAAATATAATGTGTAGTTAATAGTCCCTTACAAAAGAAAAAAAAAACTTTAGTTTCACCATAAAGGAAACAAAAACGACCTGAAAAAAATCCTTCGTGGTTCTGAAGAAGCGCAGGGGCTTCGGTGCGACCCGGCCGAGGCCGGGGAAAAGCTGAAAAAATGCTCTGCGAAGATTTCTTATCATTGCCTGAAGTTCGATTTTTTGGATTTTAAAAAAAAAAAAGCTACAAGCTCTACTAACCCCACTCAAATCCGGCAGCGCCGGCGCCGCAGATCCCGCGAACCCCCGGCGCCGGGAGCCCCGCGCGCGCCGAGGCCGCGTCCGACCCCCGCACCGGGGAGCCGCTTTTGGGGCGCTTTCCCCTTCCCTCCAGGTTCGCACCCCCCTCCCCGGCGCAGCCGCTCCGCGGAGAGGCACCCCGACGCAGCCGAACTCCGGTAATAACGCCACAAAGCCCCCGGCCAAACCTGTTTTCCCCCCCAAAAAAAGCCAGCGGCTCTGGCCGTACCGGATTTGAGAGGGTTCCTGGTCTTTGGTGGAGCATCCCCCTCTCCCGCCGCTTTCGGCAGCAGCCGGAGGAAAAATAAACGGCAGAAAGGGGTCTGTACAAACCAAGCGACCCCCGGATGGCGAGGAATCTGTTTGGTTTTTAAACATCTCGGCTTAATATTTGGGGTGAACCAGGAGACCGCTGAGAGCCCGCGGCGCTTCACCAGCGCCGAACGTCCTGGCCCCGGGTTGGCGCACCGCGGCTTTACCGCGGTGCGAGGGAAGGCTTTGCCGTCCGGCGCCTCACCTACGGCAGCGGTGCCGGGCCCCGGTGGCACCGACCGCCGGTTGAAGCCCTTCCGCAGCCGGGCAAGGCTCGCCCACGCTTGGCCATTTAATAAAACCAAAGAGCGCGATTCCAGCCGGCGTTAAACCGTCCCCGGGCTCTTTACAACCGAGCGGCTTCGGTGGCGCGACCCAAACCGTTAGGGCCACGCTTAGCGACCCCGCGCCGCCACCTCCTCCGGAAAAGGCCTTAATTTGCAGGTTTTTAGATAGACGTTAAACTGGTAAAACTGGTGGGTTAGACCCGAGCCTTAGTGGATGCGTGGGAATAAGGCTTCAGGTGATTCGCCTGCGCTAAGTACACTTTCGCCTCCTCGGCCCCGTTTTCTCGGCCCTGCGCCCCGGGAAGGGCAGCAGCGGCACGGGAAGGGATTGCATAGTTTGATGCCTTCTGAAAAACAACAAAAACCAAAAAAAAAAAACCAAAAAAAAAAGAGGGAATGTTGTAAAGCTCTGAATTATCGGTATAATTCATGTTTTATTTTCACGTGGTAAAACGCTGAACCTTGCTGGATACAGGATCGAGTCCGGTTTGGGAGCTGTAGTTACAAAAAAAGAAAAAAAAAAAAAAAGGAAAAAAAGAAGATCTGTGCAAACATTGCAGTGCTAAAGTGAAGCCCACCCTGCGGGACGGGAGCGGGAGCGCGCGGTTCATCCCGCGCCGCAGGGGCTGGGACGGGGGAGAAGGGAACGTAGTGGACCACGTCACGTCTGTAAGTTAGTTACGGGTTCGTTTTTTCTTACCGTTTCGCTCTTTAGCCCTATTATCAAAAATATCTTTTAATATTCCTCAGCCTAAGGTCGGTTACGTGGCTCAGCAAAATGGAGCCGAGTTAATTCGATTCAGCGGAACAGAGGTAGTACGGAAGCAGCTTGCTCGGGTAGAAGGAGCGGCGGCGGGCGTGGGGCGGCACGCGCCCGCGGCGGAGGTCCCTCCCGGCGCTCCTTGTCCTCCCTACCTCCCCGCGCCGGCGGTTATTGCTGGGTGGGGACGCTGACCTTGCTCCTTGGCGCGGTTCTGACTAAGCCGGGTCGACCGTACTGTGACCGGAACGGCTTTGCACAGTACTGCTGCAGGAAAAAAAACACCCTCAAAACCACTCAAGCACTGGGACCACCCCCTCCGTCTCCCTCCCACCCCAAGAAAGAATTTAAAAATAACGTTTTAAAACCAGAGTCGAGCCCGTCGGAAGGGCAGAGCCCCGAGCCCACCGCTCCGAGACGCTCCGACATCCGATGGGGCCGGGCTCGGACGAGTTCAACTGAGAAAAAAACCCCAATAACATCCAATTCCAACTAAGTTTCGCTCAGTACCAGCAAAAAGAAACATAAAATAAAAACAGTGTTCAAACAAACCCAACAAACTCTATCTCAATTAAAAGGTCTGTGACATTCACACTGAAATTGCTGGGGCGTTTTCGCTCCATCCTGGGCGGGCGGCGGCGGCCAGCTGGAAGGACCCGGCGGGGTGCTGCTCCCCCTTCGCCTTCTCCGAAAGCTTTGGTCTGGTTTATTGAATCGTTTTGAAGAACCCCCCCCCCCCCTCCACCCTGTGCTCGCCCTCCGCTCGTCCCGGTGGCTCCCTGCCAGAAGCAGCCTCTCGGAAAGCATCCTCCTCCCTCCGGCGGGGTCTCCGGGAACGGGGCTGCTTTCCCTCGCCCTCCCGGCCCCCTCCGGCACCTCCGCCGAATCCCGTTTCTCAGCCCATCCGGCCAAACGCCCGCTCCCTCCTTCCACAGACACGGAGGGGAGCGAGGGGGGGGCTTAAAAAAGAAAAGCCAACAACAACAAAAAAAAAATATTATTGCATTCCCCATCTTTCATGGGTCCCAAGATCAGCGCCGGGGCAGAGCGCTCAGAACCTGTGCACTAAACCCTCCCGCTCCTTGCGTTTCAGCTCCTCTTTGTAACAGCAGGAGCAGAAATTCCCGGTTTCTGGATGTCCGTAAAAACTGCAGTTCGGCTGCTTGCATTTGGTCTGCTGAACGTTATAAAGAACTCGGCTTTTGTTTTTGTCCGCCGGCGTTCCTTTCTGCGAGCTGTCCTGCTCGAGGTATTCCCTGTAGCCGTTGCTGTGCGGGGGGAGGCAGGCTGAGCCGTCGCTCTCCGACGGGTAGGTGGGATGGACGTCCGTGTCCGTGGGGGAAAATCTCCCCAGGTGGGAAGGGCTGCTTTGGTAGGGATTCGGCCGCGCCTGGGTGCAATGCCTGGGTAAGGTAGCGTAGGGAGGGAGGCTGCTGCAGGGCCCGCCGGCGACCTGCCGCCTGCTGTCTTGATAGCCGGGGGGATGCGACCCTTCCGCGCTGTTGACCACGGAGGGTCTGGGAAAGGTGAAAACGCCCGAATAGCCGGAGGGAAAAGCTGCTATTTTAGCACCGATGGCCAGATCTGGGGCCTGGATGGCATACGCGGGGGGAGGCTGGGGGTACGCGGGGCTGAGCATCGCTTCCTCGCCCTTGTGGGTGTTCGCCTCCGGCTCCAGCTTCTTGGCAGGGGCAGCGCTCCCCAGCGCCTTCTTCTCCGCCTCCTTTTGTTTCTGCTCCGCCATGAAGCGTTCCTCGGCATCCAGAAGGTACCGCTGGATCATCTCCTCCTGGTACTGGTGCCGGTTGCTGGTCTTGAGGTGGCCGGCGAAGATGAACTTGCGCTCTCCCTGCATGGCGGCCCGGAGGATGCTCAGGCTCAGCCTGACGTCGTTGCTGTATTTGTAGGGGTCCGAGGGCTTTTCGGGGGCTGCTTTACCCGGGCAGGTTTTCTCCACGGGAGCTGACAAGTCTCCTTGGGAAGATTCCTCTTTGCTGCCCTTCCTTGACTTCAAGGATCCTTTCTTCTTCTTCTCCAAGGTATCTCCCTGCCCGTTGCTCACACCTCCCTTGATAGTTTTGCTGTGCATCAAGCCGCCCATGTTCTTTTTTAGCTTGCTTCCCAAAGTCTTCCCGAAGCTGCCCAGCTTATTGGCAACCGAGTCTGCCCGTTTTTTATCTTTTTCCTTATCCTTTTCTCGGTCTTTCTTTGGTTTCTCTTTGTCCTTGCAACCCCTGCTGCCACCATTGCTTGCTGAACTGCTGCAGACCGACTCCTTGTCCGACTCTCCCGACTCCGCAGCTGAACGAGCATCGTCGCCCGCGGAGGCTGTAGGGGATTCCGGCTGGGCCAGAGGCGCCTGGGGAGAAAGAAAACACAAATATCAAAGTCCAGTAAGATCCCGAGATAAGGATTTTCAGGCTGAAGGTGAAACAGAGAAGTAGGCACTGGCTTGGAGAACGGAGGGGACAACGTTCAAACAGGCAGTGGGACACAACCCCGGCAGCCGTCCTGCACGCCCACAAGGGTCTTACCTTGCTAGAGGCTTCGGGGAAAAGCTAAAGAAGAAGAAGGGGGTGCTACTGGCGAGGAGGGGGGCAGCAAAGTCCCCCTCTGGTCACCCACAAGCGCGGTGGGCACGGCCGGCACCCGTCTCCTGGGCTCAGGGCATCCTCCGCTCCTTCGCCTCCATGGTTCGCACGTGGACGAGGCCGGGTTGGGGTATTTCTAAGCAAAGCCTCTGAGAGCACGTGGCCGGTTAGGGAGGCCACAGCCAGAACGTCACCGTTCGAGCTCTGCTCCAGAGATGACACCTCGACAGTTCCAGACAGACCAAAACAGCTCGCAGTTAAGTTTGGGGAGTTTTCTCCTAAAAAGGGAAGGGGGGAAAAAAAAACAAACCCCTCCATGCTGTCAAGGCAGCTACCACCGCCTGCCAACGCACCACCACGGAGATGTGGGAAGCAGACAGGAGTTTTCCTGCCAAGGAAAGGTCCCAGGAAAACTACAGTCGAACCGCGCGTCTCAAGGCGGCTTCTGGCGGCCGTAAACCAAGGGCTCGTGTTTGTCTTGGAGCAAGCAGCGTCGTCTTCGCTGCCAGCCACCTACACAAGCGCCTGCCCCGCGGGACGTGCAAGGGCTGCGCTCCGAGTTTGCACGAAGAGTGAAAACAGGCACGAAAAGCTCTAGGAAAAGAGCGCGCGCGCAAAGCCCAAGTTGTCGATCTGCTCGGAGCAGCGTTAGCTGCCGTTTGTGGAGGCAGAGACCAGAGGAGAGCGAGCCAGCCGACGACTTCACGGCTGCTGCCCTGCAGAGAGGGGGCTTAAATAATTCAAGAGTAAAGACACCGCTCCTTGTCTCTTTACCTGCGTGTCACAAGGCAACGTGATCCATTTAACATTCATGTAGCTGTGCAGCAAGTGCAGCTTGGCTTCCAGCGATAACGTCACGCTAAAATTCAAAACAAGCATAAAAAAAAAAGTTAGAGTCAAGTTGCATCTTAATAACCGAGGTTTTCCTGCGTATTGACCGTTATTTGCCTGTCGTCGCTATATTAAAAGGCATGTTTTAACACAACGGGTAAAATTGCATCGAGACAGCAGCAATACAAAAGGTAACATTTTTGTAGCCTTCCAAACCTTTCAATTAAACCCCAAAGGAATAAATAAGACGACTCCTGAATATCAAAATCAAGCCTGCTATGAATTAAAATGATCTCGACAAATAATCTTACTCGTACATGAGACAAGTAACAAAAAAGCAGATGTCACCGATCTAAATAGAGCTGGTTTCAAAATGATTCTCCTCTCCACAAAAACAACTTCAGAGAAGAGTAAAGATGTTTTCTCAAAGATTTCCACTTGTCAAAAAACAAAACAAAACAAAACAAATTCTTTGCACTAAAAACACCGGGACAGAAGCCTTTCTGCTGGCTCCAGACCCCTCAAAATGAGATAGCGTATCGGTAAAAGCTGCCCTGAATTTGAATACTTTGATCTGGGAGGTTTCTAGGTTTCCTAACCCGAAGTCAGATGATGGGCAAGTCACGCTTCCAGCTCCCCGACCGCGACGCCCACCGGTGCCGCCTCCCGGCTCAACAACAGGAAACTCGCCGCTACCAAACCGCGGCACGGCTCGCCCGTCGTCTGAGTCAAAAATAGGAAGGGTGTCCGACCGCGAGCCGTCCTCCCAGCTCCAGGGCCCACGCTCCGAGATGTTTGTTATCTTCGAGTGGGGACAGAGGAATGGAAAAATACTCTTTTTTGGGGGGTGAATACGACAGCCGATCCTCCCTTGCTTCTCGTTTCTGAGCGACGCCTAGTCTGAAGCTCCAGGAGTTGGAGCAATCTCTCTGCCTTGTGGGCATGAAGCTGATGAGATGTCACAATCCGACCCAAAACGTACCGAAATCAGGGCATCAGAAGAGAACGAAGTAAGAGAAAAAGCCGCTCCATCCCCACCCAACAGGTTCATACCCTGAGTACAACGTTCACCCAGACACAAGAAACCCCCAGCTGGGGACCCTGCAGCCGTGACCGCCCCGGTTTGCCCTTAACCGACCTGGCCAGCTTGACGTTGTCACTGTCGTCTTTTCCCCACTGCCATTCCTTCCCGGGATCCACGGCGAAGTGCACGGGGAGCAGCTTGTGCTCCGAGTCCGTCAGGGGGATCACAGCTGCACGGGGGACAGAAAGCCCACTTTTAACGCCCGAAAGGACAAACCTTTCACCTTGGCAGCCAAGCTCTGAATGCCCACCCAGAACAACATCACCTCTGATGGCAACCGGTGTCATGCCAAGTCACACAGTGACTGCCGACGCTTGTGATCGTAGAGTCATCGCGGAATGGTTTGGGGGGGAAGGGGCCTTCAAAGGCCACCCAGTCCCACCCCCTGCCGTGAGTGGGGATGTCTTCACCCAGACCAGGCTGCTCGGAGCCCCGTCCAGCCTGGCCTTGGATGTGTCCAGGGATGGGGCACCCACCGCCTCTCTGGGCAACCCCTGCCAGTGTTTCCCCACCCTCAGCATAAAAAATTTCTTCTTTATATCCAGTCTGAATCTCCCCTCTCTTAGTTTAACACCATCACCCCTTGTCCTATTGCTGCAGGCCCTGCTAAAAAGTCTGTCCCCTTCTTACAAGTACCAAAAGGCCGCAGTGAGGTCTCCCCGCAGCCCCCTCCTCTCCCGGCTGAGCACCCCCAGCTCTCAGCCCGTCCCCCCAGCAGAGCTGGGCCACCCTCGGAGCATCGCTGTGCCCTCCCCTGGCCCCGCTCCCGCAGCTCCATGTCCTTCCCGTGCTGGGGACCCCCGAGCTGGACGCAGGGCTCCAGGGGGTCTCCCCAGAGGGGGCAGAGGGGCAGAATCCCCTCCCTCGCCCCGCTGCCCACGCTGCGGGGATGCAGCCCAGGAGACGCTTGGCTTGCTGGGCTGCCAGCACCCACTGCCAGCTCACGTCCCATTTGTCACCCACCAGTGCCCCCAAGTCCTTCTCCGCAGGGCTGCTCTCAATGCTATATGGATATAAAAATCTTGTTTATCACCTACCTTGATCTTTTGTGGGTTCCTTCTGCTCCATGGATACCAGGGCAGAAAAATGGGCTTGGTCGTAAGCCAGTACCAACGGAGAACGATGGCATTTGTTGGCTGGGACTTCCAAGGGAAGATAGATCCCTCCAAAAGGAATAGGGGCAAAGGCTGGAAAGAAATCAGGGCGGTTAGTTTTCACGATAGGCTAAAAAGAGTTAAGAGTTGTTTATACTGAAACTGCTCCAGAACAAGCTGTTTGCTTCATTCAAGGTTTCACCTGCAATTATCTCTCAGCTCGAGGGACGCTAAAAAAAAAGAAAAACAAAACCGAACCCACAACCCAAAATAGACATCTATTTTACATCAGGAGGAACGCAGTTGCAAGACAAACCTGTCTTTTCTATAAAAAACCCTCCTTCCCTCCTCCACATGACAAGTTAAAATTTGCACACAGAATGATGGTAATTGATTAATCTTTTCTGACAGGAAATTAAGCCTGCCGGTGGAAAATATGACACGCAGGGAACGGAATTCCCCATCTCTACACACACGTGTCGGGGTAAAAGAGGTAGAAAAAACCCCATCACGCAGATGCTCTTAGAAACGGCAAAAGATCAGGGTGCAGCAGTTCAGCACACCCCGCGCTCTGCTCTCCGATTCAAGATCCGAGCAAAAAGACCCCGTGAAAACGTGCTGCAGAGAAGAAACGCAGGGTTCGAGCACGCACAATCCATAAAGACTTTTAAAAGAGAGCGCGGTTCTTACCTTCTCCCCCCGAGTCCCGCAGCATCGTGTCTGCCACCACCACTATGGGTCTCTTCAACACGTGGGCAAGGACGAAGACGTGAAACTCCTCCAGGCTCTCGTACACCGGCTCTTCGGAGCTTTCAACTCTTCGGGAAATGAGAAAGACATTAAATTTTCACTACTTGTGTATTTAATCATCGCTTTTAAAAACAGGAAGGAGTCTTTAGAGGCAGACAGGTAGAGGTGGATCATATTAACAGCGTTAAGTCTGAGCTCAGCTCCAGTTTGGAAGTTCAGATGTAGATCCCAAACCCACCCTATTCTACGACAAGGGTTGTATCCAGGACACAGCACGTCGCTGCTTGGTGCTTCTGGGAGTCTCTTACCCAAAGAGCCTCAACAGCGGCGTTTGTTTGGGATGCCTGCGGCGACAAAGCGCCCGCGAAAAACAGAGCGAGCGCTGCAGAAACCCCCAACTTGTGTTTACTACCCTCATTTCGGAGCCATCGACAGGAGCGTGAGAAAAGACGAGTTTTGCGCCCAGTGTGCGCGTTACCCCACGAAGGGGGTCATCCAGCACTTACATCGTTTCTCGTGATGCTTTACGGACCTCTCGCTGTTCCTCGGCATCCTTCAGCCTTCCCCTTCAAACCCTGAACCAAAGCAGCAATCCCCAGCCTTGTCCCGTGGCCCGCCCTTGAGGATTACCCCGAGCTGTACGTCGAAGGAAGATATTCGCTGGGTTTTACATCTAGACTTATTATTTTTTAATTTGGTCCCCTCCACCTACCCTCCACAGCCGCCGCCGTTGGTGCCGTAGTGCACGCGAGGCTCGCTGGACGCCAGCTTGATCAGCTCGTTCCACTCCTTCTGCCACTCCTCTTCGGTGTAAACGAGACCAGACTGGAAAATGGCAAATAAATGGCAATAAACCCCCCAAAAATCTTCAAAGGAAATATTTTCCAATCTCTGCAGCATAGTTTTATACAGGCAGCCACAGCTTTTCGCTATGGATTTATGCAAAAATAATCAATACGTTATGCAAAAAAGTGCACATTTCCCAATCTGTTCTCAAGGCAGCCGGGGAGACAATCTGCCCGAGAGGGAAGTTTGCCTTTCTGCGGGATGGAAGTAAACATTTCAGCCCACCGAATGAGAGGAAACCTTTACTCTCACACTAAATCCTTCCAGGATTAAAGACAACATAATCTATTGACAAGAGACAGGGGGACAGACAAGTGGACTAGCTAAAATAAAGGTTTGCCTCTAGAATTTGTTTTCCTTCAAAAAACAACAAAAGACACCGTATCATCCAAAAATATTCAATTCAAGGGCTGCTGTGGTATTTCAACGCACGGCGAACCTCCATTTTACTCGCGTTTCCTTACACCGTGATTGCAAAACGTCCATTCTGCAGCCCGCGACACGCCGCTCCGGGCCGGCGCGGCGCCCGGGGCAGACCCCCGCGGGGCGCCCGGGGCAGACCCCCCCGCGGGGCGCCCGGGGCAGACCCCCCCGCGGGGCGCAGCCCTCTCCTCGCCAAGCCGCCCCGCTCTGCGGCCGCCCGCCCTCCCGCAGCGCTCTGCTACAGAACACGCCGCCTGCGGCATGGAGTCTGCGTTGGGACAGGCTTTTTAGCAGGGCCAGTAGCGATAAGACAAGGGGGGAACGGTCTTAAACTAAAAGAGGGGAGATTCAGACTGGATAGAAGGAAGAAATTTTTCACGCTGAGGGTGCTGAGACGCTGGCACGGGTGCCCAGAGAGGCGGTGGGTGCCCCATCCCTGGAAACACTCAAGGCCAGGCTGGACGGGGCTCTGAGCGACCTGATGGAGTTGTAGATGCCCCTGCCCATGGCAGGGGATGGACTGGACGGCCTGGAAAGGGCTCTTCCATCCCAAAGCCTTCTGTGATTCTGTGATTGAGACCGGATTCAGGAATCGCACCTTTCCTCCTTAACGCAGAAGCTTTTCAAATAGCTTCCAATACAACCCCAGAGTTAAACAGCATCAGGAGCCACGTTCATCCCAAGGAAGGGGAGAAATACCTTAAAAACACAAGGCCGTGCAAAAAGCTACGCTCGAGCCTGCTGTATTTAAGGTCACAAGCCGAGAAACGCAACGGGAAGGGCAGCAGCCTTACCCTCCTCCTCCTTTCCCCGGCTCCATAATCGGAGCTCCAGCATCCAAACACAACATCCTAAGGCCTCAAAGCTGCCAAGAAAACCTTCAAGCCGTGCACCAGAAGCAACCGACGGCACGTTCAGCTCTCCACTTGCTCAGTAAGGTATTAATTAAGTTTCTCCGCTCCCGGTTAAGTCGTCAACGCGGATTCTTTCATCACTGATCTAAAGCTTGTGAAGCAAAGCACGGGAGAATATTGCACCCAGGGCGGGTTGTGAAATTCAGAGCAACATCCATCACCCTGGGCTGCTTCTTTCAGAGCTTATTTGGGAAGGAGGAGCTCATAATCCTCGACTTCCAGCCAACTGCTTAAGCGGTACCTGCAGCTCCGGGACCGCTGCACCACCTACGTCCCACGTCTCCTGCCAAGCTCCTTCGGCTCGTGCCGAGGACTGCGACCGGGGCACGCCGCTGCCGCATCCTATGCCCTGCGTATTTTCAAGTCCTTTTAAGATCTGCAAGTCACTGTACTTTGCTGACAGCTAATTCTGGAGCACGCAGTTTAAAGAGATGCATAAAAGCATGCTTTTAACAGCAGTAAACCCTCCGATTATTTATTAACTACTCTGCTTCAAACAGGGAAGCACGTATTTTTCAAACTGTCAAGATCGGAATCTTGTGCCCTTCCAAAAATAAAGAGGAAGCTGGAGAGTAAACATCGCTCAGCGTCAGGTGGAAACAAAAGTCTGCCCTGTTCACAAAGCTTCTCGAGGCGGAGGGGCCGTCTCCAGCACCTGAGGACATCTGGTAACCTTCCACCGTGACAAAGTCCCCTCCCTGCTCTCGGGGGGGCTGTGGCACCGCGCTGAAAGCCTTTAACGTGGCAAGTTCATGAATTTCCTTTTTTGGCGGAGGAGTTTGCTCCGCGCTTTGACCGAGGCCCATCTCGCTGATCTTTATCGCTGGAGGGACCGACGCCACAGCGTTGCTTTTCTCTTAAAAGCCCGGCACGGCCATCGCGTCCTGCTGGATCTTAAATGCCTGAAGGCAACATTGGTTTTCCACCGATATTGGGCATAACATGGTTCTAATAAAGAATTTTCCTACCTTGTAATAAAGAGAATTTTGCCGTAGTTTAGACTGAAGGATACCTCTCATCCTGGCACAGCCAAGTACCGCAAGCCAGGGAGTTGCCCAAAATTCAGGACAGACTTCGTCACGGCAGGAAGCACCTCCCAGACCCGTGGGATATTTTATCGAGACCTTCCCCTGCGCAAAGGGGACGGCGCTCGGGCTGGTTCCTACCTCCTTGTTCTGCTGCGTTTGCTGCCAGCGCCACCTCCGCTTCAGGGCTTCCCTTTCCACGCCTTTATCCATCAAGGTGTAAAGGGATTTGCGAAGCATGAGATCTCTGTCGTGGAAACCCCACATACCTGCACGGGGGAAGAAGAAAGCAGCAGAGGATTAGCAGCAGCTGGCATCGCCCCATCGATCCGCCGAGGTCCTGCAACCTGCCACGAACCAGGGGAAGCGGGAAAATGGGGAAACAGAGGCAGGGAAACGCAAGTTTCGCCAGCTAAATAACAGAAATCCTGGTTCAAAGCCTGCATTTTCCACTTGCAGCGAGTTTTCAGGCAGCTAAATGGAGATGCTGCCACCTCTGCTTTCAACTCTAAGGCATCTCACAGATGCAGCAAAATATTTGTTCACAAAATCACGCGCTCCTTTACATCAACATCTGATGGGAAAACGAGACCGGGTTAAACGAGACTGTGGTTTTGCTGTGTCTGAAATACAAATAGGAAGGAAACACACAACCCTGCTGATTTAAAAGTCTAGAAACCTCAGAAAATTTACTACAGTCACACTCGACGAGATGAAATCAAATCTGAGCCCTTGAAACGCCACCGTGCGAGAGGAGGGAAGGGGCAGCTCTGTTATTTCACGTTTCCTTCAGGAAAACTCGCCAAATGGAAGGGGAGAGGGATTTTAGAAGCACACGAGCTATGGGCAGCCTGTTTCCTTCAACCCATTCCTCTCCTACAGAGCCTGAGCATCGCGACCGCTCGCACGCCTACCGCCGCGGCGGCCGGGATGAGCAGCAGCATCCCGGTTTCCCGCGGGAACGGATGGGAAATGCTCGGTCCTGCTCCCAAAGGATGGTCCCGGGAATTAAGTCACGCTCTTACCCAGGGAGGCGGCGTGGAGCAGGCAGTTCCCGTCGCCCGTGGTGGCCAGGGGAAGCAGCCTTTGGCAGCTGGGATCCACGTTCGCCCACCAGTTCAGACGACCTGCGGGAATATTTGAGAGCATGAAAACGGGGCCCGTTACGCAGCGCGGGACTGGCGGCTGTGCTCCCGCCCTCCAAAAACGCCGCCGAGGATGGAAACCTGCTTGTTTTGCAGGGGAACACCCAAATTGATGAGCAGTTATAGACCCATCGCGTGGCTGGAGGAAGGAAGGAGTCAAGACGGTAATAAAGCAACAAAAAGGGGAGACTGGAGCTGCAAAACTTCATGGGGATGCAGGGAAATGGCCAGGCTGAACTTAAGGTCGTACAAATTAGCGTTAAAGCTGGAAACGGGAGCCAGCGCAGCCAGGACTTTAACCCGGCCCGGCGTTCTCCTCCTATCCATCTCTCCCCCACCCTACTTATTTCAAAACCCCCAAAACCATCGGGCTGAAAACACCTCCCGAAATGCCCGTCACAAACAGAGCCCAACAGCTTCTCCAGCTAATAACTGCTTTTCATTTCTTCTTGTAACCAAATCATTCCTATTTAAACCGTCTCCCGTCGGTCATTTTTCCCCTGCTCGCTGGTTTAGGTACAATACTCGGGAACTTTTGCTGATCCCAGCAGCTTTGCCAATGAAAATGCAAACTGACAGTGCTTTACGCCATTTAAAAATAGCAGCTTTTTGGTAATATAAGGCACTTGTAGTAATTCAAGTCAAGAGCATCTAAAAATAGAAGCTAGGAAAAAATGAACAGTCAAGTACAGCGCGACTGGAGGTTAAACATTTATCAAGGAAACGAAGTTGGGCTGAATTCGGACTTTGAACTTACAACCCGGCCTGCGTCTCGCTGCTATGCCCTCAAAACCAGCGCCGCCTCCCTTGGCTGCCACTTTTTCCAGTAGCTTTGCTGCAGCCGACCCCGTGCAACAGGCAGTTCTTTGGCTGCTGGATGCTGCTCAGGCTTCCAACGAGTTGCATTTAAATTGCTCTTGCAGAAAAGCGGCCCTTTCCCAGCATTTTAACGAACCTCTCCCTGCTCCCGAGCACGGCCCCTGCCAGCGACCCGGCTCTCAAACACAGGATTTCTTGACATTGTTTTGCACAACCTCAGCAACAGCAGCTGTAGAAGAGCTAAATACAGAAAACTTGTTTTTAAACACCGATAAACACAGGAAAACACAAAAACGCAGAGCTAACTGCAACGCCAGGCGGGTAATTTCTTTTCTCCGCGTCGGGAAAGGAACCCGTTGGAGTTGAAAAGTGTTTAGTATACAGCCTCGGGACAATAGCTCCGCTCGGAAAAGCCGGCTATTTTCACTCAATATAGCTCCTGGCACAGCCAAGGCGCAAGCCTGCGCCAAGTGGCACGGGGCCAGCGGAGCGAAGCGAGCAGCAAAACAGCGTCTCACAAAAGCTAAGCAAAACGTAACGCTACTGAGCTGCTGGTTTTTTTTCTTTTTAAAATCCATTTCACGTTGCTCCCGGAGAATTTGCTGCTCTCTTCAGCGGCCAGGGGAGTTTGCATCTCTGGTCGGCACTTTGGAGGTTGTGCAACCTCTCGTCGAGCCAAGTCAGGTCCAGTTCGGAGGGGACACACCTTGGGGAGGCATTTCTATTTGCAGCGCGCCGTCACGCCGTGCCGCGCACATCCCCGGCGAGGCCGGCAGAGTAACTTGTACAGATTTCCAGTTACGCAAGAGAAGTCATCTCGAAAGAAACCGCATTCCCTAAACCCTTCTCCAAATGTTTTGCTCCGATCAAGGCGGTGGAAAGGCCAAGAGGCCCCTTAAAAGTATTTAAAACAACATATTTGTCTGCACGCGGTTATTAGGAGCAAGCCCTGAAAGCCCTACAAGAAAGATGACCGGATTCAAGAGCACGAGGGATCTTCCCACAACCATCGCCCGAGCGGCGAGGTCGGCGACAGCTCTCCTGCACGTCCGGAGAAGTCCACCAGCATCAGGAGGCTTCCCCTGCGTCCAGCACCATGACTCCGACGGGGTCCGGGTTTGCTACAGAACATCTGTTTGTCCCAGCAGAGATCAGGACCCTGCGCACAAAGGTGTAACTTTGGGTAAAATACCATCGTTTCTTCTAACAGGAACCATCTAAATAGGTCACGGCGATAGGAAGGAACAAAGACGGCGCTCCTCCCAGCCTGAAGACGAGGACTGACTCATCGAAAAACCAAATGGCTCCCCTAAGGCTACCAGCGCCGTAATTACAAGGCCAACCTCTCTGCGTGACGACGGTAGCGTTCCCGGGGGGTGACTCGGCCTCGCGCTGCTCGGGCCGACGTGACGGATCCAACACGAACGCCCACCAGGACCTCGGTGCGGTGACTGCAGGGCGCTGGGGCTCTTCCCCCCTGCCGAATCACCGGTGGAGGTGAAGGAGCAGGATCACCACCTACAAGTGGGCTAAAATAAAGAGACCAAAAAAGGAGAGCAGCTAGAAAAAGTGGCATCTACGCTGAAGCAAGCTCGCTTCATCTATCTAAAATGAGATAATTCACCTGTAGTCTCCTTATCTAATCCAGAGCTTATCTCTTTGAGGAAAACAATACCCGCAGAAAACATTTTTGTTTCAGGATCCGGCGGCGATAAGAGCTTGTTCGAGTGCGGTTACACGTCGGTAGCTACTTTCTCCCATGCTTTGGGAAGGATGGGAGTCGAAGGCTTCCAACCAACGCTGCCGAAACGATGCGACCCACGGCAGCGCGCACCTCGCCGAAAGCTTGGTCGTCCTCCTCCCGGCAGTCGGGGACGCCTCCCTCCGCGGCACAGGCTCACCTCCCGGTCGCGGATGACAGCGGAGGGGCCGAAGGCACCGCGGCAGCGGTCCTGTGCCGCAGGCAGCGATCCGGCAGGAAGGGAGCGGGCAGAGCCCAGCACCCAACTTCTGAGAACGTTTCACCTGTTTTTTTGAAGCAAGGTGGACCCAGACGCGAGCTCGCCTCTCCTGCCGCGGGAACCAGTCCGGCCAATGACTTATGGGTGAAAATATTTGCAAGTCGGATGCCAGGTAGGTAAGAGCGAGTGGGGTACGTGTCCACACGTGCCTCTGCTCACGCACGGGCTAAACCCAGGCTGAAAACCTTCTCAAAAGCCGGGTGATGCACTGCCAAGGCACCCATTTCTTTGATCGCCCGCTCTGAGACGCGGGACATTTACACCCCAAGAACGAGGAACCCGCTTGCGGTTCCTGCGGTGCCGTTCCCGCGGTGAAGCAAGCACGCCGATCTCTGAACTCAGCAGTTTTTAATAGTCCACCTACAGATGTTTATTAAATATTAGTCTGAAGCGCGAAGCAGGAGGTTTCTTGCCAATACGCTGGGGGACGTTCGAAGGCGTGCTTGGCACCGTGTCCCGACCCCGGGGAGAAAGCCTGACCTCGCAGCCAAGGCAAAGCCACCAAACCCAGGGGTTTCTTTCAGTTCTTCCTTATTTTTTTTTTCCAGTAGCCTCGGGAAAGGCACCGCCGACTGCTCCTCCATGTGCGCAACGAGAAAAACCAATCCGTGTCTTCAAAATATAGGGCAAGGCTTAATCCATTTAGGTTCATAACAAAGAACGCTAAGGTTGCGGCAAGGGCCAAATTTTCAGCTCCACCAAGATCTTTTCATACAACTCTGAGCATGTTAAAAGCCTTCCAGGAGGACGTCATTACAATTTACAGCCACTTTAAAGCGCGCTTACTCTGCGCATGGTGGTGTAAAGGGATCTCTGGAGAGGAGGAGAGCATCTGAACATTTATTGGTCTATAAAATATTTGCTTAATCCCCTAAGGACAGCGCGTACTAAATTAATAACGGGAGTCACCGTAGATCATAGCACCACGCTCAAAACTCTACTTCGAATTAAGCTTGGAATATTTTATACGTGCAGCACAGCCCTTTAATAAAGACAAACACCCATTTATAACAAACCCACATACATAATGCAGACACACTTTAGTCTTCAAAAGGCACTCTCTAAAAATCAATTACTTGACGTTAAGATCGTCCCGGCAGGCCAGGAAGCATCCCCAGCACAGGGATGGAGCAGCAGAGCCAGCCCTGCTTCCCTCGGCCCGAGCCCGGGCTGAACCGCAGCGATCAACCCCCCCGCCGGCGCTCAGGTGCGGATCGGCGCCTTGGATCTGCATTAGACACGACGGCTTCGCCGGCGACGAGCGGCAACGCTGCTGTAACGAGATCGCTTGGATCGAGTGTTCATTTCCAAAACATGAGAATATTTGTTACAGGAACACTTGAGCAGGAGAGGGCTAAAATTTGACATTAGGAATACGTTATCTCTGAAGGAATAGTTTTCTCGGTATGTGCGTCGGTGACGGAAACAACGGCGAGGGGTAAAGGCTCCCAAGCTCTCGCCCGGTGTCCTCCTGCCCCCCGCCCCACGTAAGCCGTCCTGGCAACACGCGTTAGGCTTTCTCCGCCAGCACGGAGGTCCCGTTCATTCACCGGCTAAATCTTATTTACAGAGCACCTAGCAACTATTCAGGAGGAAACCAGCACGTTGGAAACCAAATCCATCTGCACGCCTAAGGCGGCTCCTCTCCAGGCACGCAGGGAGCCAGCAGACGAGCTTTCCTGCGTTGAAGCAGCATATAAAACGCATCATCAATCTAAAATGTTTGTAATCGCTTCTAATATTTGTCAGCAGTGACGAGCTACTGTTTGTGTTCTGCAGGAATCTCTTCTCCCCCCTCCTCTCAGCGAGGCTGCCGGGACGGTGCGGGCACGGGGGAGCTCGGGGGGTGAGATAACGCAACTTTTTTGAGCGTTACCGTTGAGCTGCATGAGCGATGACGACACCCACAATTTATTTACATTCAGTGTCTGCAGGCAAAGCGAGGCAGACTCTTACTCAACTCTTGCACCGTGCTATAAAAAGGGATGAAATAATACCTATCAGATACGCGTCCTTGCAGCGTGCTCGCTGCCCCGCGGCCTCGGGCTCGCTCCCGGTGGCACCGCCACGAACCTGCCACCGCCGCGCTGCGTTAGCGTTAAAAAAGCACTCACCAGCCTGCTCCAGCGCCACCAGCATGGACTGCTCGATGAGGTCTCGCTCGATGAAGCTGCGGAAGTCCTCGGTGTACACGGTGAGGTCGGGCAGCTGGAAGGTGCAGATGGGCATCTCCAGCAGATGCTCGCTGCTGCCGTTGCTGGAGACGTGGGAGCGGGCCAGGGAGACGATGGTCGAGCTGGCGTGGGAAATGCCTCGAGACAGGCGTTTTTCTGAGAACGAAGATGAAAAAACTCCTGAACGGTGCACAAGCAGCAAACCTCGCAGAAGCAATTATCAAATCGCTGCCTTCAGCTCGCACTTTTTGGTTGCGAGCGGCTGGATTGCTCCAGCACATCAACATTTCAGGCAGCAGAAAGAAAGATTTAATTGATCGGTATCATTTTTGTGACTCGGCTCTCTGGAAGCCACCGGCTGACACTGACCTTGCACAATATCATCCTGCCGCTGGAGCGGTGGTCGCCCGGGACGGGCTGCCTCTTTTTCGGGGGGTTTATAGTTGCGTCCTTCGTTGAAGGAATGGGGCAGGTTGCCGGCATGCACTTGCCTTAGCTGTTCAAAGTCGCTCAGGGCTGCGCTCAGATCCCAGTTCTTGCCTGGATGGGGAGGTATCGATAGCGGTCACCATCACGTGAGAAAGAAATCAAGCCAGTTCCTAAAACATCCATGCTAGAAACTAAAAACAGCGCGGTTTATCACGAAGCATGAAGGCATGTCTAGCAGAAACAAGGAGGAAAGCAGGGTGCAGCACCGCTCACTCATTCGCATTTCTGGAAGAGAGATAGCCGTGAACCCGGAGCGCCCAGAAAGCGTTGGCCCTGCTGCCCACGGTGTGCGGATGGTTTGCACCTCGCGCGTGCAGAGACACAGCCAGAACTTAGAGGGAGCTACTGCTCCTGGATGCCGGACATCTGCAAAACCCAAAGAAAAATCTAAAGACCTCAAATTTTCATAGAATCACAGAATCATAGAATGGTTTGGGTGGGAAGGGACCTTCAAAGGCCACCCAGTCCATCCCCCTGCCGCGAGCAGGACGCCTTCACCCAGACCAGGCTGCTCGGAGCCCCGTCCAGCCTGGCCTTGACCGTCTCCAGCGATGGGGCACCCACGGCCTCTCTGGGCACCCGTGCCAGCGTCTCGCCACCCTCAGCGTAACAAATTTCCTCCTTATATCTCGTCCGAGACATAATTTTGCCAGAAAAAGATTCCTGGCTGTAAAACGAAGGGCAGGGTCGCTATAACGGCACACACTGAGCACAGAGCATGGGACCGGAGTAAAATAAACATAATTTTGCCCTTAGGAAAGGGAAACGGAAGGTCAGGCTGCGTCACATCCACCAACATCTATATAAACCTAGCGGCAAATTGCTTTAAGTCACACCGAGCGCTTTGTTTTACGACTCCAACCGCGGTGGAGATAATCCATCGCGACGCAGGCACCGCTTTGCTGACAAAGCCACCAGCCTCCAGCTCTCCTTACCCCCCCATCATCGCAGGACAACGCTTGAGCAGAACCAGGCAACTTTAACAGCTGATGATCTGTAACACGACTTTTTAAATCTCCGTGCACGCTTTGAGAGACAGCCACCCCATTCTTGTCGACCTGACACCCAAAACGTGGAAGCAAGCAAGGTGCCAGCCGGGCCAGGCGGTACCCGCAAGACTTTTCAGCGGGCTCATGTCATTACTGGCCGGATAAATTATTCAGCAAAACAGCCTGAACCTCGTCGAGCTGAGCGAATCCTTAAAGCAGTTCCGTTTCCTTTTCACACTACCCAGCAAGCTGCAAGAACATTAATATATATTAATACGCCCAAGTCCTTCAGCCTGCAATAAACTGACCTTTTACAAGCCACTGCCTTCCAAAGGCAAGACCACGCAGCGAAACCAAAGATCTACCATATGGCTTACATTTGGGGAAATTGTGATTTTTTTTTTTTTTTTTTTATGAACACTGTTAATCTAGGCTCTTAAATTAGCAAGTTAGCAGACACTGCAGAAAGCAAGCCAACTTTATATATAGCAACTCCACTACAGGAAAGATATAAACCGCCAATTGGCTTATATGATAGCTCATGGACAATAAAAGAAGTCATTACGTCTAATTCCCTGAAGGAAATACGCTTCTCAAGTATTTAAATTCTTTTGAGAGAGGTAATTTGCAGCATTTAATGATTGACTCAAACGGAAAGTTATTTTAAGCTTTACCTTTTGAGTCAAGGGGATTTTTTTTGCCCTCCCCCATGAAATAATGAATCAGTAGCAAGGAATGAGAATGACTCGTCAGATTAAAACTGAATTTGCCGCCGCATCGCTATTTGCGTTAACGTGTCAGCGACAGGAGGACGCGCTAGCGGCACCGACCCACGGCAGCTGCGTTTCCCAACCATCCGCACCAGCCGCCGCTTCAGAGATCGAGAAAAAAAATGAACTTTGGAAACCCTACGTGAAACGATGGCGGCTGCGAGGACTCACAAATCCCGGCACGCCGAGACAGCCCAGCCATCTGCGAGCCCCTGGGAAGGGTGTCTTTGACGGACTCGGCACCACGGTGCTTTTTGGCAAACAGGAGCGTGGTGGTTAGAGGCGCTCAGGGAAGCTTTTGCACAGAGCGGGTTTTGCTGGTGCCTGGATGATAAAGGGGAGGCTCCCTCCTCCGGCAGAAAACCGGCGTCCCCCGGGTCGCCACGAGCCAGAAGTTCGACCACAGAGAGACCCGGAGCCCAACTTCTCATTGCCGGAACATGGGACGATTTCAAAGAGCAGAACCTAAATAATTTTGCCAGTCACGATGTCCCCTTCTCCCCCAGTTCTTCGGCTTTGTGTGCGTTGGTACGCCGAAACCCTTTGCTGTCGAGGTGATGGGCTTCCAGCGGTGCCGGAGGGCAGAACGATGGAGGGGACCATCGCTCAGGAGACCTGCCCTTGCCACCAGACCGGCTTCGCTTGATGCGCGAAACTCAAGGCGCAGAGAGAAAACAGGACTTAAATTGCTCACATCGCCCTCAAACTTCACATCTGACTAATTCACTTCAGACCTCTGCTTTATCTGACTGCTTTCGCTAATACCCACCCGAAAAAGAAAAAACCTCTCTGTTTTCCCTCATTTCCACCCCTGGAGTCGTCAGCTCCAGCGAGGCTGCAGGAGAAACAGCAGCGACTCAGCGGCACGGCACGAAAAGGAGCTAAAACTACCGTTGTCAAAATAAATCAAGCCATGTGCCAAGCGGGAGAGGGAGAGTTTGAAGGAATATCTGCTTTAACCTTTTCTGTCGCAGGCCTAAGTATTTCTTCCGAAAGATAACATTAGAGATCCTGACGCGAAACAAAGCAACCTAAACCCAAAAACCAGCACATAAACACACCACAAAACCCACAACTCGCCAGACTTCCGCCGAGACGACGCTCGGCTGTCGAAATTAAAGGCTGAAGCCCTGAACCCGGCAGAGCTAATGGGAGTTTTGGAGAGGAAAAAGCTACGAATCGCTGCTGCGAGCGCCGAGGAGAGCCAGAGCCAAGCAGGTGGAGCAAACTGCCTAAAGACACAGATTACAGCCGCAATTTCAGGGCTTTGAATTCATTACTGCCAGCGTACCCGGAGCGGCAGCGGCCGGGGAGCTGCTGCGGAGGCTGTAGGAGCATCAGGGAGCCCCGGGTTCAAGCAACAACAAAAATAACCCGTATTATACGAGAAAAGGGATGATAGCGAGAAGCACAGCAAGTATGGTCTTGCGTTATAATTACAGATTGGTTAATTACGTACAAACCACCCCGCTTCTCACGCAACGCTTCTGTCCTCCAGCATTACAACAGATACCAGCATTTACTCCCCGTCCTTTTGTCGACATTAACCCAACGGCAACACTCGCGAGCAAGTTTACAGCCCCAAAATTCAGACCTGGCACCCTTTCTCCTCTACCCTTCCCATCGCTCTAAGCACAGGGTGAAAAAAATTACCTGCAGCCTCCAACTAAAGGCGGTCGCTAACGAGCGGCTTCCCCATCTTAGGGGGTTTTTGAGAAAGGCAACATTACGCTATATTTTACGGCAAATCTACGTGGTCTTTTAAGTACGTAGAGCACTAGAAAGCCGCCAGGGCGGCGTGCCGAGGCTCTCGAGGCGCCCGTTTAGAAGCAAACTGAACGCAGGTGATGTTTGCGTTCGACTCCTGAGCGCCCCAGCGCTCTCCATCACCCTAAAGCGCCCGCTCCTGTTGGGTCGGCAGGCTCCCGCGCCGGGTGTAGACGGGGCTCTGAGGGGGTGCTCTGCCAGGAGAGGTCACCGGCACCGCCAAAACAGCAATTTGGATCGGCATGATCAAACCACCTTCACAAGCAGAACAAGATATACCAGTAAAAGCATGGCTTTGCCTATATAATTACCCCTACATTGCTTTCCAAACACAGGCAGCCTTCACCTAGTGCTACCCCTTCAACCCCTTTGAAGGCAGCGCTGCTATAAAGAAAAAAAAGTCCTTAAGTTTTGCTGCTCGCGGCGAACGCCACGCGCGAACGGAGAGGATGAACGAAGGGAAACCGCGCTCCCGGCCGATGCGTTTCTCCTTCCCAACGTTTGAAATTCATTATCCGATGGATGCGTAACAAGAAACCGAGGCAGAATTTCACCAGCCGCACCGCCGAGGGCACGATTTCAATCTCTCCGGCTTCGCCCTCCACCAGCCCCAGGGTCTGGCCAGCAGCTCCCTGCCCCTCTTGCAACCCCTTTTTTCCTACCAGCCCCCCCCGTCAGCCACCGCCTGCCTCTTCCCTGCTTTTATTCCCAATTTTATTTACCTTCCAGCAGGTCTCGGGCCAGTCCTGGCTCTGCCCCCGTTGAGCGAACAAAATCCGACAGGACGATGTCCATAGCCGAGGTCTTGCGCTCATGGATTCCTCCCGGCAGCTGGGGTCGGCGGCGCCCGGATCAGCACCTCGGCATCAATCTAGGAACGAGACCAACAACGCGCGCAGCTCGCATTACAAAGTATAAAATAATTAGCCCGGCCAGGCAGCCTCCGAGCTGGCCGGGAACTACCTGAGAGCAGGTGCCAAGGGGGGAAAATAAACCTCCCCCGATAACATTAATTGTGCTTTGGGCCTGGTGTTTAACTAATTGATAATTGGGCGAAAAAATACAAGTTTTGCTGCTTTCTCCCAGCACGTGAACGGGCTGTAAGGACTCTGCTAACGTGGGGCACACCAAGGGCTCAGCAAACTCAGCAAAACGAGAAAAATCAATCCTCCTTTCAGAGGCGGCGGAGCTTTTCTTTCCAAAATCACGGCCAGGGAGCTGGGAGAACCAGTGAGTTTGTTTGGTAGCAGCAAGAAAGCAGAGAGTTTCTGTTCTACATCCGCAGAGGGTTCAGCATCCCTGCCCTCCCGGGCAGGCGGTCCTCGCCTGCTTGCACACGAGGGAAATAACAGCAAGACCGAAACGCTGTAATTAGTAGATGTTGCCTATGCAAAACCAAGCAAAAAGCCCCTTTCAGGCAAAACCAAAGGAAAAAAAACCCAAAACAATTCCTCTTCTTGCAGAAAAAAAATAAATAAAGGCACCAGTCCGGATCTCCTTCCCAGAAGGGAACAAAACCAGCCCGTCCAAAGGTATGGTACGTAAATGTTAAGTCCTAAGATTCAGAGAGGTGTGGGCTCTTGCTGTGCATTCAAAATCCTGATTTTCTGCATTCCTCGAGGCAGAAACGGAGAGCCGCGCACACCCGCAGGAGCTGGGACCGGGCACAAAGCTCCGCGGGAATTTATTTTGCAGTTAAAGGGTTATGGTAAAAATTCCAGCGTCAAGGAAGAGAAACTGCTGGGAAAAAGAGTCATCCTGAGCTGAAAACCTGGCACGTGAAGGAGAGGGGAAAAAATTCGTAAGGCTGGTTGAGGGAGGCCTTGTATCGAGAGCAGGAGAGGGAATCTCAGCGTTACGTGGGAGACGAACGGACCTGTTTGTTTGTTTGCCCGGTGCCTTAAAAACGTCTCCTTTCAGGATTATTCCTAAAGATGGGCAAAACTCCCCAATGGCACGCAACTCCCAAACCCCGAGAGCAGCAAGTTAAACATCCACGTTTTAATCTGGAATTTCCTGGCTTTGTTGGTTAAATACCGTTCTTATTATCTTCCACGCTCGCTAATCGTACGCTTATTAACTTCGGGCACACGGAAAAACTACTTAATATTCTTTTATCACCGGAGCAATCTCGGGGCTATTGTCGGCTGAAGGCAATCCTAAACCCGAGCGCATTCAGACAGCGAAATTTGGCAGGGGATTTCTTCCTCTTGCCCCATCCACGATGCAGGGAACATCCCCAATTAGGAGCCAGAGGTTTGTATCCTCTAACCACCGGCAAAAGCTATAGAAACAGCAAATAGCTTCTAAATGAAAACTCACTGCCATAGGAGATAACTTCCTTCTGGTGGGTTCGGCATTTAAAAAAAAAAAAAATAAGCGTGCGCAGCAAAGCGTGGCTTTTGGGGAGGAAAAGAGCAGCAGCACAGCCCACACCCGCTAACGGCTGGCATTTGCAGTTACCCAGCAAACTCCCGCGCGCTCAAAAATGTCAGGCAAAACACAGATGGAAAACTCCGGGTCCGACGACACGGCGATGAACCGTTAGAGAGATTTATCGCCGGGGTTCAAGCGAAGCAACGTTCTCTGCCTCTGGGTTTAGTTTTTAGTTATTCTTTTCTCTCCCGTCCCAGGGAAACGCTCTCTCCTCTTCCCTCCCTCCATAACAGGTAGGAAATCCAAGCCCAGAGAGATCTGCAACCGCACATCTATCACCCAGCAAAGGCTGCACGCCCAGATACCCTCCGTAAGCGTGCGCGTATCCGCGGGCAGGCGCGATGCTCTCACGGTCGCTTCCAGTGCTGGGTATAATCCCTAAGTGAGCTTTCCCGTTCCATTGCCAATAGACACGTGCTAAAGAAACCGTATTTAGGACTACAAACCAGCCATTTCCACGATCTCTGCAATACTGACAGTTCCTTGCAGGACACACCAGCAGGAATTAAGCGAATTAAATGGTGAATAGCCATGATTTAATCTTCCCGCACAATCCAGCCTCTCCTCTCCTCTCCAGCATCGCCATCGCAGGAACTTCACCCCAAAACCCGCCGGGTACCAGCTTTCCTCCGGTATTTAATGGGAACGGGCAATAAAAACAGGACTAAGAAAGCACGTTGCCTGAAGATACTGGAGGAGCATCCCCAATGCATCTGACGTGGATGGAAAGCCCCTGATACAAAATGCCTCGCCTTTCATATTTTAGATTTTTGGGATGAATTTGCACGTTTAGCAAAGTGGTTTATCAGATTTTTATTATACGGCTT
The DNA here is from genome assembly GCF_965183815.1 of Platalea leucorodia. NCBI lineage: Eukaryota > Metazoa > Chordata > Aves > Pelecaniformes > Threskiornithidae > Platalea > Platalea leucorodia. The sequence continues at coordinate 2,519,799 of NC_138846.1, read as the reverse complement.
TGTTATAAACCTGAAATACTGAAGAAAGCCATCGTATCCCACATGATGGGGTTTTTCCATTATCAGCGCCCGTTTCTTTAAGCTATCTGAGAAATACTTCATAACCAGTACTTAGCAAGGAAACACTGCTTTCCAAATATTTACATTTTAAGCTATTCCAGGGGGAAAAACAATAAAAACACCCTCGAGCACAATGCTGTGCACACCCAAAGCTTTTGCTGTTTGAAGGCTGTGCGCAAAGCACCAGCCGAATTTCGAGAGTCCTGCCTCCCGCTGCCATCCACCGCCCGCGCGGAGAAAGGACGGCGTCCAAATCTCCCTCTTTCCAGCAGCGAAGAGCCAAAACCAAATTGCCTTAATTTGCAAAGACTTTAATTAGACCGATTCCCCGCGCGCTGCCTGGCTACGGGGGGGAAGCGCCCAGAAACGCCAGCGAGGCGGGCTTCCGAAAACGCCGCTATCCCGAAATTCCTTCAGCTTTCCCTTTTTTTTTTTTTTTTCCATCTTTTTTGAGGTGTTTGCAAGTCTTGCACATCCCTCGAAGCTTTTCTCATTTAATTCCCCCACCGGGCTGCCGAGCAGTAGCCACTAAGGTAAGGTTTTGGAAACCCAGTGTGTTTTCCTTAATTGTATTTTCAGGTACAAAAAGGAGTCGAGAATACCCATCTCCGAGCTCCTCGGATAATGAAAATCTTGATATGAGCGGGGGAAAATGACAGCGTGGAGCACACGGAGCTCTGAACTCACGGAGAGGCGACGGCCGGCTCGCGCGGACCGGGATCGGCGAGGCTTCGTCATCGACTCCGAATTAAAACCCACTCTTCAGAGCTTCCAAACAGTTTAAAACAGTGGGCAGGAACGCTTGGCAGCAATCCTCCTGCGGTGCTAAGGTCTTATCAGCTCCTTCCCATCGTTTTTCTGGCGAGAAGCAAGACTTCCCTGCTGCTTTTGGCAGGAATATCGCACCGCAGCCCAAATCACAACTGCCGCTCTCGCAGGCGCCGTGGGGTGAACGCTTTGTGGACGGCTTTCCAGGACCGAAGCCATCACCTATTACGAGCAACCCCGAAGGCGATACACCTGCGGCACCTTGGCAGTATATATTCAGTATTTTATCTAAGAAAAAAATGGCAACTAATTCACTGGGGAGCTGTCAGGCTGCCCTCGCTGAGGTTTTCAAAACGTGGAGGAAAAAAAACCAAAACACTCCACCCCCCCCCCCCCCCAAAAAAAAAAACCATCAACACACCTTTATTTGCAAAATCCAATACTGATATCGCGCCTCGAGAGCTGGGGACGCAAAGGCAGCTCTGCTCTGTAAATCCGGAGGATTTACATCTCTCTTCAGCCTCACACAAACGAGGTTTCCCAAAAATCTGCAGAGAGGACCGGAATAGATGCCCGGGGACGAAGAGTGCCTCCTCCGCAGCGAAATCTGGGAAAAGAGCTTCCCATTTGAGCAACCGCGCGGCTGGGAAGCGCACAATTGCGCGCTGTTAACCGTCAGTAAAACGGTTCGGCGCGGCCGGCGTCGAGCAGCAGCGCAGCGGCGGGCGTTCGCGCGGCGCCCAGCACGTTTGGGGGGGAACGCTGCAAAATGCACACCCAGCCACGTCGCCAGATTCCCGACGGAATAACAGAAGTTATCCCATTTCAGCCACCTCCCCGCAAAGGGACAGGAGAAGCGAGACCGAGGGATGCAGCACATTCACTCCCTCTCCCTCCCGTTCAGCTCTACCTTAGAATATGGAGAAACAAAAAAGATAAATGACTTTCAAGGGAATAAACCGTTTGATGGAAGCGCTGCTTTGGTCGCTGCGGAACGTGGGTTTTCGGGCTTCAGGTCCTTAGTTGTAATCCTGATTTTCTTGGCATCGTACCCAGTTACTTCCTTCCAGCTCGCTCCCCCTCAGAGTTGTTCTGCAACTTCGTTATCTCCTTACATCCTTCACGCTTTCTCTCCCGTGGCTCGCGGCCGCTCAGATCTCGCCGTCGAGCCTCCGAGCTGGTGGGAGGGCGATCGCTTTGACGAAACCCCGCAGACGAGGATTATCCATCTCGTCGCAGCCTCCTACGAGGACCTGCCCTCCACTAGGAACTGTAGAGCATTAAATTCGCTGAAGACTCTCATCCCGACTGCTTTCGGCCAAAGTTTTTGAAAACGGGAGAGTTTATTAGCCCCTCTTTCGCTGATGGAGTCCGCTAGAGCAGGCGGCTTCCCAGACGTCGCGGCGTGCTTTGGTGAAAAACTGGCAAACCCCAGGGGGAACAAACTCAAAACCAAAGCGAGAGGCGGTGCAAGGAAGCTAAATTGAAAATACAACCAGAAGAAGCCAAAGGAGGTAGAAGAGGCCAAAGGGGAAAAGCTCAAGAGAAAACAAACCTTCTCCTGGCGTCGGCAGCAGCACCAGCGGCTCGGACGGAGAATTCCACCGAGTACGTACCGGCCCAGCCCCAGCCCGCTGACAACGGTGTCAATATTGTCTTTGTGGCTTCTAACCGAGGCGTCACGCACGGTTCAACGTCCCAGACTGTCAGGAATCCTCCGAGCCCGACGCCTCTTCTGCCGTGACGCAAGCGCTCAGCTATGCGGGCGAAACACGAGGGACCGGAGCGGGAGTCGTGCCGCTCGCTTCTGGTGCCTCCTGATTAAAATAAAAACCCCTACGTCCGAGGCAAACACTGGCATCTTTCAGCTCTCGGCATGACGCTTTTCCCCAGAATTTGCCTTATCACCGTCCAGATAAAATTGGCGTTTCAGAGGGCTGACCTTTCTCCTCCCTCGTCCCAAGTACCAGCACCCCTGCCCTCTTCATACGCCCCCAATCTCTCGCCAAGTGCCATAAAGATAAGAAATCACGTAAAAGCTCAGCGTGGAACCCGCATTCACCCTATTTTCCACTCTCCTTTTCCTTTAGGAACACAGACGCTTTAAACACGAGCTCCAGACGTCGCCATCAGCGGGCCACCAGCAGCATCTTCAGCACGTCTGCATCCTCGGCTCTCCTCAAAGCCGCTCGTTTTCCGGATGCTCCCATCTCCAGGAGCCTCTTTACGACGTCGTCTCACAGCTCCGTCGGATGCGTCACGCAGGCACGGGGCAACGTCAGCACTGCCTGAGAAGCCGGGTACTTTCAGAGCAGCTTGGCCTAACTCCGGGCACGGGGCATCATCGGGAACCTCATTTCAGCAGCAGCTCCCTCCCAACACAATTCTCCGAGCGCCCGCGTGGATAGAAATGCCTTTATTAGGAGAAGCGAAAAACCACCTACCCCATAGGGATGTCACAATATTTAGTTAGCTAATGCTTGTAAAATGCTATAAAAAGCTTAATTAAGCCTCGCCCTTATGAGACACGGGAAGGATTCGCAGGCTTGCTTCGGAGGCAGGAGAGAGACGAGCGCTAGGCAGCAGAACCACGAGCCCGGGAAGCGTTCCCACCTCCCAGCCGGGGCAGCGCTGGACGTTTCAGAGTTAATCTCGGGGAAAGCCCCAGAAAAACCGCAAGTGCACTCGCCTCATAGTCAGAGGCGAAGATTCCAGACAGTATTTTAAACATTCATCTGCAAAAGAGCACGACACTCAAATCTAATAAATAACAACCTCGTAATGCACAGGACCGGATTCTTGCACGACCGACTGCCAGCTGCGGGACCAAACCCCCTCCACCAAGGGCTTCCTCGGCTTCTGCTATCAAAGCTTATAAAAGCGATTTACGACCCGATGGGGTCAGGCGGAAAGGTGCGGATTTACTGCTGCCTGCAGTCATTTCTCCACGATAAGGCAGGAGTTTAGAAGGCAAGGACCGCTCAGCGCTACCACCCCACGGAGACCCGCCGGGCGCATCGGTACGGGTGCCAGGGCGGCCCGCGGCGATGGCAGCTCCATCTGCCCCGAAATCGGCTGGGCGGCGGCGGCCGTCGCTGCTCCCAGCGCTCATCGGCCTCTGCAAGAAGTCGCCGTCCCCTGCATCGGTCACCGGAGCCGGCGGCACGGGCAGCCCCCGCTCACCCGCAGGGAGCGCGACTCGGGCTGCTAATTAACGGGATTTAAACACCCATGGCCGACGTCGCCCGAAGGGAGGGCTCCCGCCAGCCGCTCCCCGGGGAGATGGCGGGAGCGACCACCCCGGCACCGGGGCGAAGCCTTTACCTGCGCAGCCGGTCGCAGGCCGAGCTTCCACCCCAGCTGGCCCGGGGCGAGCGGCGAGGGCGTCCCGCTCCTCCGCGCCGACAAGCTCCGAAACAAGCCTGAATTTAAATCCGACCGAATCAGTCGATCGCATCTCCGAAGGCCACATTCAGAAGCGTATTAATTCAGTTTTAACTGCTCTCCTCCCCTTGATTTTTAAAGGTTCGCAAGAACTCAAGGCACGATGCCTTTCTGCCTGCGCTGGTCTTAAATAACGCAGGCTCAAAACAAAGCTAAAAGGTTATTTAACAAATTCCTCTCTACCTTGAGGTGTTTCTAAAACATAAAAGCCACAGGGTGTTGCTTAAATCAACACAAGCAAGGAGAGGAGAGGAGAGGAACGGCTCGCGAGCTCCCAGCCCCTCTCCTGCCACGCGCGGGGATCTCGGGCCGGACCCGGAGGGGTTTCGCAGAACTGCCAGCAAATGGTTTCGGGCTGATTCACCCGGTCTTTTGGGTTTGGTTTTTTTTTTTTTTTTTAATTGTTCCGTCCAGAAAGCATGACTGAGTGACTGAGTTCATTGCTGCTGGAAATACTTCACCCCGTTTTGCCGTCATGCCTGAACACGCCGTCATACTCGCGGAGCGGGGTCCTCTCCGAGCTGCGGAAGGAGGGAGCCATCAGCAGTCAGCTAACGAAGGAGACGACTCCCCTGCGAGAAAACCTTTGCTGCAGCCAATACCAGGTTGACAACGCCGGACTAACCCTCCCGGTCCCCTTACGGCGACGGACCGAGCTCTGCCTCCAACAAACTCTTCCCCTGTCTCTGCTTGGCACCACACCACGCCAGCTGCTTCATCGGTTGTGTGCAAATAGGAGAAGAAAGCACAGAAAACACAGATTTTCGACTGTACGCACACCACCCCTGATAAGAGCCTTCTGGATTACAAATATTTAGGAGCCTGCATCGTTCTGCTTGTTTTTACAATACGACTGCCCTGGTTTCTGAAAGCCAATCTTATCAGAACCAGCAACAGAGCGTGAAATCTTCAGTTCTGGCACAAAAGCAGGTTGAACAGAAAAAGAAGCGAAACTCAGCCTTTATTTATTTAATTTGTTTTTTTTTTTTTTTTAAACCAGACTCGAAAGAGCTGCCTGGCGAGAGACGCGCTGGCGCTGCCCCGCCAAACCCCCGAGTCCCGGCGGACACGGAGACCCGAAGCCACCGGCGCAGGACCGGGCGCCCGCCGCGCGGCGCGGGCTCAAACGAAGGCAGAAGCGGGCGTCTGCGCCCCTTCAGCCCTCGGGCATCGCTCCGCGCGCGCCGGGCAGCCGGACGCAGCAACCAAAACTATATTAGGAAACTTTACAGTTTCAGCCCGAGGAAAACGTTTCCTTTTGCGTCAAAAGCCCATGTGCAACCTCTCTTGTTTTTAAACTCCAGCTTTTAAGTCAACATCATAAAAGACATCAGCAACCGAAGAGGACTTTCATCTTCAAGTGCATTTAAACACTCCCTCTGCACCGCGTGTATTCCGATTTCAGAGCCTGGGCTGGGAAGGTGTGGTGCTTCCCAGCCCAGCTACTAAAAAATCTCTTTTGTTAAGATTAGGGCACGGCGCTGTCGCAGCGCAGGGGCGGCCGCCGAGCTGGGGCGCGTTTGCTAAGGAGGAGCACGAGGAAAGGGGGGCCCAGGCGGGACCGGACCAGACCGGCCCGCGGGTCTCCGAGAGCCAGAAGCCAACCAATCCATACGATCAGCTCACGCCGTCGGCGATTTTAACGCACAAAACCACACCAGTATCAAGGTCTTACACCACGACGCTCTAACTTTTGCTGGCTGCCCGCCCACGGACGACACACCGGATTTTATTACGTTACCTGTAGGCTTCTCCGCTGCTTCTGCCCGGGGTTTTTAGCAACGTATCGACGTGCTCTTCCCCCCCGGCGGCTCGCGGCGGGGCCCGAGCACGACGACGTTTCCAATGGAGCAACGCGGTGGTGAGATTACACCGGGCCCTGAGTCACACCGAGCTCTGGACTATAATAAGCGCGATCCTTACACAAACAGTATTTCTTGCTCGGTCACCACACCCATAAAACCAGCGAGTGAAAGCCGTGCATCCCCGAGCGCCGTCAGGATGCCTCCACCTATGGCTAATTCAGACCTTCATCCTTCCAGGCGGAGACACGACACGGGACAAGACCCTCTCCCGTTTTGCCTCTTTCAGAAAGGGGCAGCGAGGAAAAAGCCGGGTCCGGTTAATCTCTACATCAGTCTGCAAAACCTCTGTAACGGAAATTAAAGCACTTAATACCGAGCGCCCGTCTAAAACAGGAGTAAAGCCAGGAAAAATACACAGAAGCAAAGCGACTCGCAGCCTCCTCGCTGCCCGCGCCGCGGGGTAAGAGGCCACCAAAACGCCATTTGCCGGGGCGGTACGACCGCGCCAGAAGCAAAGCCGGGGCGGCCTGCGGAGACCGCGGCACCGCGCTGCGGCCCTAACTCCGTCGGGCAAATTAAAAGAGACCGAGGGAAAAAAAAAAATAAAAAGGAAGCAAGGTAAAACAATTAAAGGTACCTCAGCTTCATCACTTCTGTCTTCCAGGGCACGGGGGGGGGACGACAACAACAAAACCCATCAAGCAGATTTAACTAAATAAGCATCGCACCAGAAACAAATACAATCCGCGGAACAGGAAAGATGGACTATTGGTTCCAGGATGATAATTTTGAGGGGCTCTAATTTTCTTATTTTTTTTAAATTTAAGCCGTGTTGAGAACATGTACTTCAGAAAAAGAAAAAAAAAAAAAATTTAAGGGCTAAATGTCAAAGCTAAGCATGAAACACGATGTGAAACTCCTGCACTGTAGGCAGCCTTTGCTACCTTTAAAAAAGGTATTTCCAGGAGTATTTTAGGAGCACAAAAGCACGCCGTCTCTTCCCTAGATTCGCCAGGTGATTTTTTCGAGGGGCAGGACCCCAGGCCAGGACGCCGGCTCCGGTCCCAGCGGCACAAAGTCAGCGCACGACCTTGGCCGGGCGCCTCCGCCACGTCCCAGCCTCGCGGGCGGGAGAAGGGCCGAGAGGAGCCCCCGCGCCGGGCCCTCCGAAGCCCCGGCGACCTGCAGACGGGATCCAAGGCAGGAGGTGCCAAAAATCCACGGGAGATCTAGGTCTTGCCAGACGCTGCCAGCAGCTTTTTGCTCCCCACCGGCCCTCACCCGCTTTGCTTCCCAAAGCCGCGCCCGAAGGAAGCTCCCACGAGCGATGCACACAACGCATCCAACCCCTACACCAAAAATCCACCCAAAAACCTGCAAGGAGCAGCCCTTACGTCTAACGCAGGGGGGAACGTGCCGGGCTCCTCTCCCCGCAGAGCCGCACGCAAACCCTGCCCCAACGACAGGTCCGTGGCGCAACCCGGAGGCGAGACGGGCGAGACCGCGGCGCCGCGAGCGGCCCCGCACCTGAGCTGACCAAGCCCTGCTCTTTACTTAACGAGCCTTATCCGAATAGCTACGAGCAAAATAAGCTACTCACGCGGCTCGGGCAAGACCTGAAGGTCCTCGAGGGAGGTTCCTCGCTTTCTCCTCCTTCCCACGAGCGCGGGGCGCTGCCTCCGTCCCAGCCCGCATCCCTGACCTGACGCCGGCAGGTTACCTAACGCGCGCGAGAACAGCCGAAACACAGAGCCGGGATTAGCGATGCCGCGCTGGACCTGACCTGACCTAATACCTTTATTATAGTCGCTAAGCTCCAACTAGGTGCTGTACGAGACGGGATATGGACCACGCAGCTCCCGCTTCATCGAGGGCAAAAATCAAACCGGCAGATCACCATCGAACCTCCGTTCGGCCCAGCAAAATAGTCATTCCCAGTGAAGAGGAAGGTGCGAGCTCGCCGGCTCCTTCAGCCCAAAGAACGGGCGCTGTGGGTGCAGAAATGAAGCCAGTCCACAAGGCAAAAAGAGGAATATTTGTAAATAGCCGCGACGAGCAGCCCGCGGCCAGGCTGGGCGCAGCGCTGAGGTCGCAAGGCTACAGCATCTCGGGTTCGGTACAAGTAGCTCTTCAGCGAGATTTACCGTCCTGTGCAAGCCTGCCCTCGGCAGCTCCTGCCGATTTCTGGCAGGAGCCGGGCTGCTGCAGGACAGCACGCCGTCCCGCAAGCGGAGCCTCTCCAGCAGGGAAAAGGCCCGTTTAAAAATACGCTGTTGCTCAAGAGTCGGAGCACGAGAAAAGCAGCAGTTAAGCAAGAGCGGCAGTGAAAGTTTATAAAAACGTGACGATTTTCATATGCTTAACTGTTTTTAAATAAAAACTTTACCCTGCTTTCCAGATTACAGCCACCTGCTTCCCTTTGCTCCGAACACAACGGCGCTCATTTCAATTATTCTGAACGCTGGGTTGGAGAAACGTCGGCAGCGGCACAGGGACGAAGCCTCAAAGCCGTACAAAAGCCAAACCGTCTCCAACACAAACGCAGCCGCTTCCTTACGTCCGAGGCTCTACCCACATCATCGTCACCATCACCGCTCTTATTTATCAATTCCTGAAAAGTGCAAACCTCCTCGAAAGAGGAAAAATTACAAACCTCAACTTTCCATTTCAGAAAGGCCCTGAAGGCAAGACAACGGCTCAAACCCTGACGCGGATCGTGTATTACGTTAAAAAAAGCATCATCGGTGCAATAATTAGCCAGGATGATTACCGAGCACGCGCGGTCTAACTTTCATAGCATCCTTGCTTCCGCTTTCAGCACCTTTTCACCTCCGACGGCCGCCCCCGGCGGGGACGCGGGGTCCCGCACGCCCGGTCGCGGGGCAGGCGCCAGGCCGGCCGGCGCGGAGCCAGCAGCCAGGAGCCGGGGGCGAAAGCGCGGCCGCGTTTGGGATGGAGAGCCGACGGCGAGGATCCCACCGCGGCGCAGAGTTAAGGGCTGTGAGGTTCGGCCGCGAACACTCCGCCCTGCGCAGGGCCGCGGTAACCGCCGCATCAGGAGGAGGGGTGGCAGCGGCAGGAACCGAAGGCGAAGCAATGATTGCACAAAGCGGAGGTTCCTAAAATCGTCCTTCCTTACGCTGCGGCTCGATAGAGCCATTAAATCGTTTGAGGAGCGCAGCAGCACCCGCTCTCAGGAGCGGGGTTATACCCTCAAGAATTACAGTAATTCCATAACAACCCGTCTTAGGCTCGATTCCCGTTTTAGCCAACTACGAGGCACCTACCTAAAATAAACACAGTTTTCTCAGCGGCTGCACGCAAGGAAATTCAGTTTGAGGCCCATTCACCTGCTTCAATCGGGCTGCTGCTATTTCCAGCGCAAACCCTGGTGTGCGCGAGGCCGGCGCTCGCTGTCCTCGCCGGCCTCCCGGGGGGATGCTCCCAACGAGCACCTCCGCAAACCAGGCCACGGCAGATTCCGCCACCCTACTGAGCGCCGTTTTCTCCCCGTAGTATTTTGATCCAGCGCTCTTCCTGCCGGGGAAAATCTGTTTTTCCATCATTTGAAGCGATGAGTTCACAGTTTAACTAAGGCACCGTCAGAGCCGAGGCGCTTGTTGAGATACGGAGCGAGAGCGCTTCTTCCCCGCCACGGAGAGCGAAGCCACGTCCCGCTGCGACCGCACGGCATCGGGCGGCAGAGACTCGCCAGAAACACGGGAAACTCTCGGCGCAAAACCAAACCGACAAAAACGAAGGCACCAGAAAGACCACGGTCCTGATCTTCCTAAGTATTTGGGGGCACAACTCCTCTCCGCATCCCCTGCCTCCCTCTGTTCTCGGCAGGGATTTGCAGGCTTGATACCCCCCACTCGCCCGCCGAGAGCCGACGAGTGTTTCACACCCACAACCGCACTCGGAGAAAGCCGGGCTCTGCCGAGTCGCGTGCTCCTAACGCGTATCCCGACAGACGTCCCTTCCAGAGGCACCAAATACAAAAGCCGCGAGCTGCCGCGCCGTCTCCCCTCCGTAAGCTGATTTCTTCAGCAAGCAAAAACGCACGTTCCAGTAGTTAAACATCACGTTTCTTCAAAAAACGGCGCAGCGCAGACGCGCGCTGCTCGAGCTGCTGCACAGCGGCTTCGCCAATACGTTTTCCATCACGAACGTCCCTCGTATTTCCTGGGAAAAGAACGTTTTCCTCGCCACGCCGGGGTAACGACTCACGGCCAGCAGAAAGGAGCTCGGTCCCCGCCCCGCGCAGGTTAAAGCTGCGATGCCGCAAGTCACTGCGCCAACTGTTTATTTTCCTTTTACGCCTACTTTAAACAGCAGCTTTTGTTCTACTGAAACTATCAATCCAAGTCTTAAGAAAAAAAAAAGCCTTGCAGTGCTAATTGTGTTTTAAACACTATGAAGAAAACCAGTGCCAAAGAAAAAACCGCCACGATGCTTTAAGGTCCAACAGAGCAGCGTTAGACGGAGCTTCACGCTCTTTACGTCGCCGCGTATAGAGCAGCGCTGCGCTGCCGGGGTCGGGAACAGCCGAGCTCCGCGCGAGGCGCGGCAGAAAGCGAACCCAAACCAGAAAGTCCGACTGCGGCGTACGGACGGGAGCGACCGCGATCAGTCGTCGCCGAGGCCCGCAAACACGCGGCGGGGTCAGGAAGAAGAAATCAGACGTTGTCAGCGATCCGACGTGGAGAATTCCAGCCACCGAGTTTGACTTTTCTGGCTACGTGACTTAAGCTGACAATAACGCCTTTATTAGCCCTGCGATTCAAAGTCGAATATCATCCCCCCGCACGCTGCGAGCGCACCGCCGCCAGCCAACGCGCCATGTAACTCATCATCACGTGTACGGCGCCGTGCCGGCGTTAGCCCATTTTACAGACGGGTAAGCGGAGAGACATCGCGGCAGGGATGAGCGACGCTCTCCCCGCTGTCACAGGGAGCCGCTGCCGGCTCCCGGGAGGATCCGTCCCGTTACCGCGCTCCTTGCGCAAGCGACTCCCACGGCAGAGCGTCGGTGCAAAGACGTTTCCCTTAAGCATGGGATTGTCAGAGATGCTCGAGCCGGTGAGTCACCGCCAGCCTCCTCGCCCACAAGGAAACCATACGGAGTCCATGGCTCGGCAGCGAGGCAACCTGTAATTAGCCAGACGAGAAACTCCCTTTCCTCCCGAGATGAAGGAGAGTAAACTCTCGGAGTTGTTTTTAAGCTCGTGCCTCGCTGCGGCGCGGCCGAGGAACCCGAGCGCGAGCACGGCCTTGGCCCCGACGGCTACACGCAGACGTTCACGCCAACGCTCGGCGCGGTTAAACGGGCGCACGGAAAGAGACGACGGCTTTTCACCGGGGCGAAACCCTCGGCCGGAGGCTGGCAGCAAAGTTCGCTCCGGTTCGAACGCAAAACCCGGGACTGAGAAGCCGTAGGGATTTCCAGGCTGCAAATGGCAAATCCTAGCGCGTTCAGACCGGAGGGAAAGTAACCAAATCGCAACTATTTGGTCCCAAATCACCACGAGGGAGAACGTTTCGATGACCCGGCGCCCACCGCCCCGGCCTTGCCCCTTCCTTCGCCCCGTTTTAGCTTAGACCCGGCTCGGGCGCTGGACCGAGCGACCGCAGACGCCGTCCCGGCGCAGTCGTGGTCGCTCCGGTTGCAAAGCCGGGCTCACCCTCCCCGACCCGGGACTCAGTCGAGCCTAAGTTGTTGAGATCGGCCCCGCGCTGCCAGAAGCCACCGAAACCTCGGCTCCCTCCGCTTTGAGTCACCGGCTGGGGCGGCGGGGACCGGAGCGGGGCAGCCGCTGTCCCGCGGCTCCTCACCGGGCAGGAACGGGCGGGGAGGCGGGAGGAGGGCGGCCGCGGACCGGCCACGGCCGCGGGTGGGAGCCCGGCCGCCCCCGGCGCCGCTTCCCCCTCCCCGGCCCGGGGCGGCCGCAGCGGGAGCCCGCCCTGCCCGGGCGCCGCGCCGGGACCCCTGGCCCCTGGGGGCCCAACCGGGGCCCAGCCCCGGGCCCAGGCGGGGCCTGCGGCCGCCCGGGGACCCCGCCGCCCCCTGAGACAGCGCCGCGACCCCAGCGCCGCCCGCCGCTGCCCCGAGGCCGCCGCAGGCCCGGCCCCGCCGAAAACTTTCCCGAGCCCGACCCCGCCGGGCGGGCGTTACCTGCGCGGGGCTCCATGGCGCCCCGGACCGGACCCGGCCGCCGCCGCCGCCGCCGCCGAGGCCGCGCTCCCGGAGGGGCGGGATGGGGAGGGGAGCGCGGTCCGCCGCCGCCCGGAACGCCGCGCCGCCCCCGTTCCCGCCCGGAACGCTTTGGCGGGCGCACGGGGCCGCCCCGCCCCGCCGGGCTGGGCCGAGCCAATGGCGGCCCCGCGGCGGCCACGCCCCTTCCCCGCGCGTGCGCGGGGGCGCGAGGGGGAGGGCGCCCCCTGCGGCTGGGCGGGGGCACGTCCGCGCCCCGGCGGTGGCCAGTAGCCCCCTGCCTGGGGCCAGTGGCCTCACCGCCGGGCTTGTAGCCCTTCGTGGGGCCCGTGTGGGGCCAGTGACGCCCTGCATGTGGCCAGTAACCCCAGCGTGGGGCTTGTAGCCCTTCCTGGGGCCCGTGTGGGGCCAGTAATCCCCTGCATGTGGCCAGTGACCCCAGCGTGGGGCTTGTAGCCCTTCATGGGGCCTGTGTGGGGCTAGTACTCCCTGCATGTGGCCAGTAACCCCCGCGTGGGGCCTGTGCCCCCAGCGTGGGGCTTGTAGCCCTTTGTGGGGCCTGTGGGGGGCCATAACCCCCTGCATCTGGCCAGTAACCCCAGCACGGGGCTTGTAGCCCTTCATGGGGCGTGTCGGGGGCCAGTAACCCCCTGCATGGGGCCAGTAACCCCACCATGGGGCCTGTGCCCTGAGCGTGTGGCCTGTGTGGGACCAGTACCCCCCTGCCTGGGGCCAGTGACTCCAGTGTGGGGCTTGTAGCCCTTCCCGGGGCCTGTGTGGGGCCAGTACCCCCCTGCATGTGGCCAGTGACTCCAGTGTGGGGCTTGTAGCCCTTCCCAGGGCCTGTGTGGGGCCAGTACCCCCCTGCATGTGGCCAGTGACTCCAGTGTGGGGCTTGTAGCCCTTCCCAGGGCCTGTGGGGGCCAGTACCCCCCTGCATGTGGCCAGTGACTCCAGTGTGGGGCTTGTAGCCCTTCCCAGGGCCTGTGTGGGGCCAGTACCCCCCTGCATGTGGCCAGTAACCCCAGCGTGGGGCCTGTGCCCCCAGCGTGGGGCTTGTAGCCCTTCCTGGGACCTGTGGGGGGCCAATAACCCCCTGCATCTGGCCAGTAACCCCAGCACGGGGCTTGTAGCCCTTCGTGGAGCGTGGGGGGGCCATTAACCCCCTGCATGGGGCCAGTAACCCCAGCGCGGGGCTTGTAGCCCTTCGTGGGGTGTGTGGGGGGCCAGTAACCCCCTGCATGGGGCCAGTAACCCCACCATGGGGCCTGTGCCCTCAGCGTGTGGACTGCGTGGGACCAGTACCCCCCTGCCTGGGGCCAGTGACTCCAGTGTGGGGCTTGTAGCCCTTCCCGGGGCCTGTGTGGGGCCAGTACCCCCCTGCATGTGGCCAGTGACTCCAGTGTGGGGCTTGTAGCCCTTCCCGGGGCCTGTGTGGGGCCAGTACCCCCCTGCATGTGGCCAGTGACTCCAGTGTGGGGCTTGTAGCCCTTCCCAGGGCCTGCGTGGGGCCAGTACCCCCCTGCATGTGGCCAGTAACCCCAGCGTGGGGCCCGAGGGGAAGGTGCCTGGTCCCCCGAGGCCGATTCCCACTGGGAATTGCGTTCACCGCCAGGAAAGCCCCAGGGCAGAGCGGCCCCGCCGTGGCCCCCAGCCCCGGGCAAGGAAATGCCACCTCTCCCTCCGCCCCACGGCCGAGTGGGCCGGCTGGCACCGGGGCCCGGCGGGCCAGCGCGTCCACCCGGCCAAGTGCTTGGCATTCCCCGTGCCGTGGGCGCTGGTGGCCGCGGGCGAAGCACGCTGAAAATGTGCCCCGGCGCTGCCGCTTGGGTTATCGCTCAGAGCCGGGAGGACGCGACCTCGCAAAGGCAAACCGCAGGTTTCGGTGGCCGGGGCGAGGAGACTCGTGGTGCCACCGGCCCTGCCACGGGGGGTCGGGACGTGCCGGGAAATCCCGGCAAAGCTCCCGCGGGGAACGGCCCGTCGGGCGTATTTGCCGCTCCGGTCCTTCTCCCGCTCGGCCTTTCCGGCGTTTCCCTCGAGAAAGGTGGGGAAAGGCCCCGGGCCGGTGCGGCGGCGGCAGCCGGGGGCCGCTCGGGCCGGTGGCGGTCGGTGGCAAAGCCCCACGCGGGAGGAGCGGCGCGGGGCCCGTCATGCGCGGCGTTCAGCTGATCCCGGCGCTGAATCGCAGCCTTTGTTCTCCGCCAGCAACCTAGCGTTGTTTATATCTCGCACAAAAGGATTGTTTATCGTGTCAGGGGCCGAGAAAAGTCCAGCAAAGAAAGAACGGTCTGTGCCGTGGAGTCCCGGCCTCCCCAGAGTCTTTTTTTCCCCCCCCGCCGCAGTGTTTGTTCAAAGGAGAGATCTTTCTGAGTGCCCCTGATTTCCCAGCAATCCACGGCGACGGCATGGCAAGCGGTCCCCGCCGCCGGCGCGGGCAGGCTTCGTGTCATCCTCCTCTTGCTGCTTGCGTTAGCCGTTTCTTTCCAGCCGCCTGGAGCGATTGTGAGGGGGCAGCAAGGCAGGCTCGGCGTTCAGGCAAAGTAAAATCTCGCCTCTTTGCTGCCAGTTCTCGTTTAAACCATTTCCACAGCTGGGAGAAATGGTTTTGTCAATGAATTTCCCTCTGAGGAGACGTACGAGGCCTCCGCACCCTGCATCGGCAATGCCGGTGCTGCCCTTCCGTCCGAAACCACGCAGCGGGCACGGTGACGGCGACGGCGCGAGCCGGCCGCCACGACGCAGCCGCTCCCGGGCTGACCCACGGCCGCCCCGCAGCTCCCCAGCTCTCTCCTGGGCCTGGTTCTCGTCGGCATTGGCGGTTTTAGGAGTTCGGCGCAATTTTTTTATGTCCTCAGTGTCCCTTCGGCGGAGCGTTCACAAGATTTCGAGCTCAGCGGCTCGGCACGCCGCCTCCCCCGCGCACAAGGCCAGCTCCAGCAGTTTCCACGAGCAGGGAGAATGCATTTGTGTCGTGTCGGCTCTGCCGCAGCCCGGGCACGGGTCTCCCCGGGAGGATCGATGCAGCCGCGGCCGCAGCTCCTCTTGGCCAGCGCCAAGGGCTGTGCAAAGCCGGGGCCAGGCTCACGTCTCCCCCGGGAGCCCGAGCAGAAGCTGGGCCTGAAGGAGAAGCTGCAAATGGGTCGTGGAGATTGAAACTGCTGCTTGCAAGGGTGCTGAGTCTGCGCGCAGCCTCCCCGTTTCTCCGTTTGTACCTTCCTATCTCATACGGATGGGCAAGGGCTCTCTTCTTGCTCCCGTGTTCTCCGCTGCCGAACGCCCTGCGCCTGGCTGGGGCTTCTCCATGCAACCCCAAACCGCCCGAGGAGCGTTAAACAGAAAGGACTCGGGCAAACGTAAGCCAGCGTTGCAGCTCAGCTCCTCTCCTGCAGTCATCGGGCTGGGCTCCATCAGCTCCGCTGCAGGCCACGTCCCCAAGCGACCGCACAACTCCACCTACCTCCGTGCAACCCACCCGCCCGGGTGCTCTTCCAGGCAGATGCTCCCGAGCGTCGACCCCGATTTCATCCAGAGCTCGGCAACTTTGCGATCCTGTCACTGCGATTCGGAGCCTGTGGTGAAGCAGCCTTGTGCCGGGATCCTGCGAGACATCCAGCAATGGCCGTGGTTCCCGTCAGCCGATGCTCTGACAGGCGAAAAACTTGGAAGTGCAGGGTGGGTCTTCAAATACACCTCGGCCCCCCGGTGCGAAACAGGGCCTGTCTGCAAAAGGCAGGAGCAAGGGAAAGGGCTTTTTGGAGGAGAGGACGAGCAGCAGGCGTGGGTCTAACGAGGCGACCCGTGCCCTCAGCATGGGCAAACGCAATGACAAGGGCGACCAGCCGAGCCACGAGCACTTTTCCAGCCCTTGGGGGCTGACTTAAGGCGAATGGACTCTGCATTACGGCAGCGTCATCTCGCAGCCCTCTTGGTGCAAGAACAGAACGCGGGTGCGGTATCCTGAGGTGCTACCGTGATACAAATGGTGGTAACAGACCCGATTTGCTCGT
Organism: Platalea leucorodia; assembly: GCF_965183815.1. NCBI lineage: Eukaryota > Metazoa > Chordata > Aves > Pelecaniformes > Threskiornithidae > Platalea > Platalea leucorodia. Next base: position 2,503,498 of record NC_138846.1, on the reverse strand, counting down.
CAGGCACCGCCGGGATGGCAGGAATCACCCCCTGGGAAGAGGGAAGAGGCTCGGGTGAACTGGGACCGCCGGGATGCCCTGCACCGCCGCGTGCAAGCCGGTCCTGGGGTGAACTGAATGTGTCTGAAAACCGCCTGCAGCACCGTGCTCCGTCCTCGGCAAGGAGACAGCGCGGCAGAGGAGCAGCCCCTCGGGCTCAGCCTCTTCGGTGGACCCGAAACCAAGGCGGCAGGAAAAGAGCAGCAGGCTAAACTGCCCGCGTACCTCCCCTGCACGACACCTAGGCAGGGAGCCGACGTGAAGGATTAGGGAAAGCACAAAGCCACCCTCGACGGCAGACGCCGCGGTTCTTCAGGCGACTGAATAGTTCAATTCTGGCTGCTCGCTATGGTGCCATCGGTCGTGCAGGCTCACGTTCCGGCGCGACGCAAGCAGGGACGGCTCCGCTGCGCTGCGCAGGGTTTCACCCACCTACATCAGCTCCGGAGCCTGTTTATGGATTTGATTTGATTTTCTTTCCTTTCCTTCAGATGAAAGCTTCCTCAGAACTTCCTAGTTGGAAATCTCGCAGCAGCTCCTGCACAAGTCGCTCCTCAGATGCCCGACAAATAATAGTGCTTTGCACTTCTAAAGGCCCTTTCATCTGAGGATTTCAGAGGACTTCACGTGTGGATATGCATTAACCCTTCCAGCAGCCCCCAGTTTTATTCCAGTCACTTTACAAACGCAGGAGGCAGCCCTCCCTTCTGGGAGGTTAACGGGCTCCTTTGCATTCCCAGTGGATCAGGCTGGTAAAGGCCAGCGGGATTCCCGACATCCAGCCCCAATTGCCAATAGCAGAAGGTGAAAATCCTGATTTTTCCAAGGCTGGATGCCAGCTGCTCCCGTTGATCCGCAGCGTCTGGGCATCGCCGCGTGTTCATCCTGCTGGGGACACGAGCAGGAATGGGCGGCGCAGCCGGGAGCAGATGGGAGATGGGAAGCGCGGGGTGATCCGTGCGATGGAGCGCGGTCGGACCGGCCTCGGCGTGCTGGGTTTGCAGTAAGGCAGTGAAAGGTGCGGGTTTGGACGTGGGGGTGCTGTGGGGCAGTCGCTCTCAAGTAGGAAGGGAAAGTAGAGAAGCATCCTGAAGAAGAGGGTACCGGCTGCGGGGGGATCAAGGGGGAAGGCATCAGCCGGCTCGGCTGAACCCCGTTTTCACTCAGTTTCCGTGTGATGCGAGTGGAGCCTTCTTCTGGTTCTTTCAGCTGGATCGTTGTCAGGGATGGTGCGAGAGGGAGGACAAGACACGGGAAAAATGCGAGGGTGAGGCAGAGTCGGAGCTGCCGGCGGCGGCGGTTCTGCCCCGGGGAATCCACGGCTGGCTCCGCCGGAGCAGGCACACCCCGGGGTATGACCTTTTCTTTGGAAAACCCCAAAGGAGGAGCAAATCCGAGACGATTGTGGGTCTGTTTGGATACGTTTGGCTCACCCGTGAACTGCTAAGCTTACTTTTGTGACAGCTGGGGTGGACTGTCTGGCTTTTAATGCCTTGGAAATTAAAAAAAACATTGTAAAACAAATTAAAAACTCATAAAAGTCACCCTTCTCTCACTATATGGGGTATTACTGTCCCTTCTGGGGAGAGCGAGATAAAATGTATGTTTATACGAGGTTCCTGACTTGGTGGCGCAGAAGCCAGCGCTCGTTCCACTTGCTGTGAAGCCCCGGGGGCCCCGGGAGACGTCCCCCGGGGTTCAGCCGGGGTTTGCTCCCGCGGGGACAGGGCCAGCGTCCCAGCGCGGTAAAGCCCCGCGCAGCCCCACTGCGTCCGACCGAGGAGCTGATTTTCAGGCTGGCTGCTGAGCTTGAGTTACCCAGCCACGCCTGCGCCCCGGCAGCACTCCTCCTCTCCTCCGGCGACGAGGAACCAACCCAGGGCTTCACGCAAGGGGCAAAACGTGGAGGTTTTCCCTTTCTTTGGAAGCGTCGGGCGCCGGTCATCAGCAGAATTAATGCCCAGCGTAGCACGGGGCTGACACCCAGACTGCTAAAGCAGCAGTTAAACGCCCGGTGTCCTTACAGCACCCGCAGCATGACACACCGGCACCGTTACAGCGCTTTACATCACCGATACGGAGGAGGATTAAAGCGCGGTCTCGACTGAGCGCAATGACTCGCCTGGATTTGCTAGGGGACGTTGGGATAAATAAGAAGAGTGCCGTAAAGAGGATCAGGGATTGGAGTGGAGGGGGATAAAGACAGGGGAGCAGATGGCGAGCATCGCCAGGACACCGAAGAAGTGAGGCGAGGCGCTCGTGAGCCCAGGACCGCCGCTGTCCGGGCGTTGCACAGAAATCATTTCGCTAGTCAGGAGAAAGATGTGACGAGGAAGCAGAGGGGCTGGAGACACAAAGTCTTTTCAGCTTAACTTGGGCTCGACCGGTTAGCCCTGGACTGATTGGCGAAGACGACTTCTAAAGGCCCCAGCTAGCAGGGTTATGAAAGAGCTTTTCTTGCCTTAAAACTCCCTCGACTTTTCCCAAAAACCCTTATGGAGTGGCCAATTAACTGAACATAATTGAGATGTACATGCAGTTTCCAAAAGACAGTGGATAAGGTTCTGGACCCAAAAGGACCTTTGCTTGTTTATTTGCTTTTTTTTTTCCCCTCGTCACTGTTAAAAGGGGAAGCACAATAAGATTATGAAAAAATAATGAGGTGAAGTAAACCATTCCACATAATGAAGCGTGCTCATTTTCCAAGGCCAACAGGAAACCACAGGACTTACTGTAGGCCAGCTCAATAGATGCAGAAATTGTTCCCAAGGCAGTTAATGGAGTTACTTGTATTTACTAATGAGAGATAATTGAGTAGGAAAAAAGACATGCCTACTCACGGGGCGATGACTTTTTTTCCTCTGTTAGAAAAGCAGAGGGTTAAATGGCAGCTGACAAGCAAAGCTAATAGGAAAACAAACTAATTTTTGGCTTCACAGGCCTGGAACTCTTCAAAGATGGAAACTCATCCAAGCCTCATTTTACTCGCCAAGAGCCTCTTTTTTTATGGAGCGCTTTTCCTCAGGAGACCCGAGCGCTGCGGCAGAAGACGTCTTGGACACGAGCATCATTTTAGAGCGTAAGAACGGAGGCACAGGGAGAGGGTCGGGACATTCCCAAGTCACCAGAAACCAGACGCAGAGCCAGGACCGGGACTGGTACGCTGTAAACTTTCTTGCGCACAGGAGAGAGATAGGTAAAGAAAATTATTTCCTATTAATGAAAACCAGAGGAAGAAAACCATCACGAGACATACAGGCACAAGTGTTTCTAAGCAACTACTCTATTTGCCAAAGTTTGCATGAATTTCAGCTCCCCTCTGTGGCAGTCATCTGGTTTTCCTCTCTCCTGTAACTGAAGTTGTTAGCCTTTCACTGACACGATAGGAAGATGATTTTGTTGCCGAACCGAAGATGTGAATTTATAGGAGCAGATGCTTAGTTCCTGGCCCATTTCCAGAGCCGGACTCACTCACGCCACGGGTTGATTTGGCCCCTGGATGCCACAGCGCGGAGGGATGGGGTGGAAGGGGACGCAGGGGTATTTCTTCGCCCATGGTATTTCTTCCGTTAAAAGACTGCTGCTTTTAAGAGGCGTGCAGGGAGATGACCGTCGAACTGACGCGCTGTTTTCACGGCGTACACAAACATTTCCATCTCCTCGATACGCGGGAGCTGACAGAAAGGTGGGAGCTGTCCGTGGCTGGATGCCTGTAGCCGTTGGCTTCCACCGCAGCTTTGCAATAGGATGCGCAGAAGGATTATCTCCTCTTCGCACTCGGTACCTGATGACGTGGCTTTCTGCAGTTTGGCCTTCTCCCACCAGCAGGCAGAAAGCTTTCGAACTGCAACGTCGTACGTCGGCTAACGGGTTCGCCAGGCACGAATGACATCGGTGGGAAGCAGCCGCCGATGTCAGAACGGCTGAGGCATCCGGCTCGAAGGGGCACGTCTAAATTTTTCTAACTCAGCATGTCGTTTGCAACTGGTACCAAGAACGTGTAAACCAGGGAGTTATTCCACGGCGTTGTTTGCGTCAGGGTGGTTTCCAGCCTACGATTTCGACCTGAATCTCTGGGATTTAATTTATGAACTTGTGTTCAATGAGACAGTTTGAGCTGAGCAGTTGCGCGTGAGCGTTGCAACCAAAGGCACGGCTGAAACCGAGAGTAGGAAAAAGTAATGGAAGCACAGTCTGATCCAGTAACGTTACTGGTTTGATACACGGGTCAAATATAAAACAGCCATTTGGAATGTATTCCACGTGAAGCGCAGGTCTGTGGAGTTTCCCACGTCAGTCCCCAGTTTTTAGTGTTTCGCTCCAATTTGGTAAAAGCACCAATATCATCTGCTAGGGCAGAGATGGTGAAAAATGATTTTCCTACGGTAAGAATGAAGTAGAAGCGTTTTAAAGATGTGAGACAGGGATGTGAATCAAAGGTTGCGGAGAGGAGGAATTTTCTGTTATGGGGTAGCGTGTGATGTCCCAGGCAACGCCGACTGCCTTGGTCTCCTTCCTCTTTGAAACAAGAAGAGGAAAATTGACTCCTTTTTAAATAATCAAGATAAAATTTGATCTCCTAAAATAGACGGGACTGTAATCCTTTGACAATCCTATTGACTAAACTTAGGCACCAAAATCTGCCCCTGAAGCTGTTACTGTGCTGTTTAAATAGTAATTGGACTAGAGTAATTATTAGCAAGATTAAATAGATTTTTATTTATACAAATATATATTTGAATGAATTCTTAAGGAAGATTTAAATTAGAAACAATGTCAAACGTTACGTTGTCCAGCAGCAAGTCCCGTTGACAATAAACGGCTCTTCCACCATCCGAAGTCATCCTGTGGGAAAGGAAAATTGTAAAGATTTCCTCAAAATAAAACCACAGTTGCTTTAAATGTCCTAGCTGAAAATAACAGATAAATATCCTACAAATAAGATGGACATTTTCTCTCTCACTGATTAATAAAATGATCATCGGAACTATTTTTACCCTGGAATATTTCTTTTCTGTTACTTTTTATCACGTCCGTTACTTGGTAATTTGTAAAAGCGGTAGATCGGTACAAATCCACCGACTTCTATGGAGATGAAATGTAAATACGAGCAAAACCCAGCACGACAGCCAACAGACGTTTTGCCACATCATCCTCAAAACGACCCAGCCACCTGCGTCCCACACTGACTTTCTGCAGGCGGATAAAGGCCACGGTGGAAGAATAATTATGGGAATCGCGGGGTCTGAACTAAGAAAGCCCGAGGGCCATCCTGGCTCGCCAGCAGAGCGAGTCGGAGTTCGGGACGGTCCCCGAATAGGAGAGCCTTCGACTGCTGGAAGCCGCAGGTTTTATTGTGGTTCCCTTTTGTCCCCAGTTCCCAGAGCGCTGCACCCTTTGGTAGGAACAGAATTGGTCTGCGGCGTTTTAGGGCTGATTTGGAGAGCAGCACCGCGCTCTGTTGGCGACGCTTAGACGGCGGGAGGGGAAAAGGGAAACAGATAAAAAAATCAGTAGCAGCTGACCACAATTTTCTGGATTCGTATGCAGCCGAGGCATTTTAATTACTTGGGCCAGTGACTCTTCACCCACCCAGCTAAGCTGAGAAGGCAAGTAAGATAGAAAGCTACTAAAGATAAAATCTGCATCAGGAGATCTACTTTATATTTCGAAATACGTGAAGTAGATAATTCCTCCAAAGCTTGATGTCGCTAGGCCGGTGTGCCTGCAATTGGTGTTGGGTATTGCTCTTCGGTTGTATTTTTCAAGAAGGTGCTTGGATCCGTCCATTACCGGTACCCTTTTACGCATTTACGGGAGCTTGCGGGACCTTGGTGCCAGCCCAGCTGCGCTAAGGCAGAAGGAAAAGTCCCTGACTCAAAGGTATTTTGCAGAGACATCACAAATGCAATCCCTTCTCTGGCAATTTAAAACCAGGCTCCCGCAGCGGAGGACAATTTACAACCGATTGTGTATTTTTCTATGGTTGAATGTCTTGTAAGCATTAGACTTTATGTTCAGATGTGCCTCCTGCTGCCTAGGTTTGACTAAAAAATCAGTCCCTGATGTCTCAACATGGACACTCAAAATGAGGAGGGAGATGCCGTGTTACAGCTTTTGACGTAATAACAGGTTTCAACAACAAAAAATAGAACTTAGGGTATTTTTGTATCTATTTTACAAGTTTAATGTGAATATAATTTACAGTCTACATAGCAAGTTGGGTTTTTTTAATAAACCTACTGCTTTGCTAGTGCTTTTAGCGTGCATTCACGCTGTTATACATTACCTCAAGCTTCCTTCACCTGTCTGAGTTGCAGCTGTCCTGTAATGAAAGAACATCCCCCCTCAGTAATTACATGAATTTTGAGTCCTTTTTGACAGTAGAATATTAATGTTAAAATAACAAAATAATTCTTGCGTTATACTTTTGATTGGTAATTCATTTAGTCAAATCTATCGCTACAGAAAAATGGCAAAGGCACAAAGAGGCATTTGCGTTCCTTTAAGGACAATGACAAAGATGTATTTAAGAAGGAGACAACACTCTGGGCTTATTTAGTTGAAAAAAATCATCTCTGACATCATTACAAAAGCATTTCCAAGGAAACCGGACAAATAATTAAATGGTAAGTACTTTCCAGACACTAAATCGTGTCAAATCTAAACAAGGCCAGAAAACAATAGGATGCAATTAAATACCAATTTGTTATTTAGTTTGCAATTATTATGCATATAAAGCAGTACCTTTGCCGTGAGCACCCCCACTAACTCCTTACGCACGGTGTCACTCGGTCTGAATAGGAGAAGTAAAATCAGGTGCCTGGAACAGTACGTTTTCTAGAGAAATCCTGAACCATCTGAACCACACAAATCTTTTTTTTGCATAAAGACCTGTACGTATGCAAAACTTCTGGCCTCTAACCGCTCTGTAGGAAGAAGGCCGAAAGTATTTTGAGCAGTGAAGTGAAATTTAAAATGTGATCTCAGTCCTTAAAAGACAACAAAGGTGTAGGTTACTCGATGGAGAAAAAGGGGAGTTGCTTAATTGGAAGCGAACGGCAGGATTTATTCCCTTATCCATTCTCCTATAAATAGTGGTCTGACAGCGAGGGTGCGCTGGCTCTGTGTCGTGCAGCCCCGTTTTAGCTCTGCTCCTCCAGGAATAGCACCTAATCCCAGCTGCTGTTCTTACCGCGATTAGCAGGACCCCGGCTGTTGCGGGTGCCTGGACGTTACTCGGCCAGAGCCAGCGTGCCTGAAGCGGAGCATTACCTAAGTTTCAGGAAAACTAAGTCACGTTCTTGTACTTGGAGCCTGGAAGGACGCTCCTCTGATTTACCAAGCACTCCTCGGCACAAGCACAAATGTAAAAACCTGTGCGATTTTGGGCGTAAGGAGCAGAAGGACAAGTGATGGGAGCGGTGCGAAGGGAGGAGAGGGGGGAAGAGCTCTCGGAAGATGGGATTTGCAGAAGTGTACGAATGGGCGATACAGACAAATAAAAAAGCTCTAATGCCATCCTTACGTTTCCTAAATAGGGACGTAATCTGTGTCAGTTCCTTCCCTGCGGTTGAAGTGGATGAGAAACGGCGGGTTGTCCAAGCAGAGCGAGAAGTTCCTGGGCGCTCCTGTTAACGGTGAATGACAACACTCCCCCGTCTCCTTTACAGGCTGGTTCTAGCCCTCCCGTGCCAGCACGCCCTGGACCAGAGACAGGTTTGTTCCCGAGCCTGCCCGGTTGAAGCCGCGCTGCGTGCCAGGCTTCCCCAGCAGCCTCCCGCCGCTTCCAACAGCCCGGGCTCGGCTCTTACGGCCTGAGCCCGTGTGGCGGGATCATTTTCCCATAGGAAGAGCACCGAGGTCCCCTGACCTTCAAGACCAGGTTCTTTTCTTCCCAGACCTCTCTGGCAAGACATATCGAGATTTAGCTATGGGACCTGCATGAATTCGGTGACCCACGTATCGCAGCTACGCACAGAGTCATCCCAGCCGTATTAATACCGCACAAACATTTTCCATCGGACTGCCAAGTAGATCTCTTCATTACAGCTACATCTTGCGACGGATCCCATTTCTCATTCCCTTTTACTGATGTTGCACCGCAGCTGGTGAAAAGCAGCTTGAACGACATGCCTTGCGTGGCACAGAAAAGGAAGCAGTGGGACACGGGCGTCGCTTGCTCCTGCTGCTGGTTTTAAATTCCCCTGCGGCTTCTGTGCCGGGGGACGCTGAGCGCGAGCCCTGGGTCGCTGCACGCATCGTGTACCCCGCCAGCACGTTTTGGGGCACCGCTGCAGCTCCGCAGCATCCCTCCAAATGTAACAGCTACGACCACTAACCTCTGCGTGATTCTGCGTGGCCATCAAAGCGTCTCCCCGACGAGGCTGCCCAGGCCCCCGCTCCTCCGCTCCGCAGGCGCCCTCTGCCCGGGTGCTGCAGGAATTCAACCACAATTAAAATCCCTGCTAAAATGCCACTGAGCTTTTGTGGTTCGCCCCAGAAGTTGCGTGTTGGGGCTATTTATGTTTAGTTGGTTATTTAACCTAAGCTGCTGCAAGCTTCTTCGATTCCAGTGCTTTAATTAAAACTGATAATTAAATGATACTGACGTGGGGTGTCAATGCTTCTCCAAATTTTTTTCCTAAAACAAAACAAATGCAAACAAACGTTTTACAGCTCAAACCTAAGTACTTTAAATAAAAAAAGATGCATATGTAGCCACCACTTTTGTGAAAACACCTTGGCATGCACCCAAAATTTCTGTTACCTAGCAGGCAAATGAATCACCTCAGCATCTACGAAAAGCTTGGGGTTTCACTTAATTTTTCTAAGCCATTCAGCTAAAAAATGACATTTCGAAAGTGATGATGCAATACATTATCTCATGTTGATATTCCAAGAGGCGTTGGTAAGGCAAACGTTTCCCATTGCTCACCTCGTACGTTCCGTCTGGTTCCTCGGTGCTCTCTTATCTGCTTTAAAAAGAGAAGCACAATCATTTTACCATTTAGTTACCTGCAGACCGTGTGCTTCACATCCAAGTTCTAACTCTGAATGCAAAATATTTTTGTTATCATTTCTTTTAATCTGAATAACGCTACTCAGACTCCTAATACGATACAAGTGTTTTCATTTTAAATCGCCTACAGCCACTACAAAGCGATAGGAAGCATTATGAAGTGTTGATGATAAAGAATTTCCTGTTGGGAAATGCTGAGGTGCACTGTAGATTAACACACATTTTGTTTTATATCGCAGTCGTGAGTTCCGAGGAAAAGAGAATGCAAATAGCAATGAGCACCAATATGGAAACGCTAACAGCGAAGTCTCTGTATAGGAGAAAACCAAAGGTGTTAAACTGATGTGCGTGATTATTCCCTGAGCAACTGCAAAAAGATGTCCCGCAACAAAGTGCCTACACGTTTAAATAAAAATGTAAAACCTACCGCATTTTGTAGCTTCCTATTTTCTGTCCTCAAAGCATCGATTTCCTGGACCTGGGATAGGAAAAAACCACCGCGTTTTGAACATTAAGATCAGTATCAACTTCGTACATCCTTAACGTCGGCTTTCTTCAGGGCTGATTAAGCGTCTTGGATTTTAAAATACCTATAACTTTGCCTTTTAGTCTTTACGCTGCATGCTGTTCCGAATTGCAATACGCAATCGATGCCAAAGCAATATAATCTCATCAAGTTAAACATTCTGCTTGCGCTGCCTGTATTTCTGCTGTTGCAATGTTTATGGCTTTCCAGATGCAAGGGAGAACACACAAATATCTGATCATTTCAGGATGTTTTTATCTTTACCTTACAATAAACGCTGAAACGTACTGGCTCCCCGACGGCAGAAATGACAGCAGCTACCAGATGTTTGCCTCTACGTGACGGATATATTGCGGGGGGTCAGCATGGCACTCGCTGGATCCCACTGGCAAACGAACGACAACCAAATCCAAACGCCTTGAGTTCGTCTGCGAGCCCAGACTAAAGGGAAGGATTTTAAGGCTGTTGCCTCCTGTATTATTGCAGAGACACAGCTGCTTTTTTCCTCCCTCCAGGCCAAGGAGCAGCGAAAGGACACGCAGGTGCCTGCTTTGTTGACACCAAGCAAAAGCATTGCTTTCCCTTTCGCCTTCAATCTTTTAGTGTTATTTACAAACGCGAGACAGCTTTGGCAAAACAAAGCCTTGCCTTAACCTTACCGGGGTGTTGCTTTAACATCCATCTTTGTAGCAATTGTATGCATTTAAAAGCCAAAACTTCCTCAGCTCACTTCATCGGGATGTTCCGCAGCGCTTGACTACAACTGCTTTTTGTGTACAGTAGCTGGGATTTCTAACTCTCACCCCATTTACTCGCTAGAAAGGTGAAGCACTGCGGCTTGTAAGGAGAGAAAATATCAGTAATATTCAGCTTAATGTAGCCAGGGAAAGTACGACGCTTCTGAACGACGCCGTTACACCATGGTATGAACAAACTTCACGTCTCATCTCCGTACACAAACTTCAATCGTCTACGTACGCATCGCTAATGTATCGTGATCGTCTCCAAGAACGCTTCCATAAATACACTTACAGACTGGCTGCTGTCTAAAAAGAAGATTTCATGGACAAGCCTCTTTCTCTGATCTTTACTTTTTCTATAAAATACAGAAATTTTAAGCTATATCCCTATTTCCGTAAGGTATTTTGATGTATATTAAATGTAAATCAAGCAGAACAAAAGATGAACTATAAGCATTCAAGAGTTCCTTTGTGTCAGCTTTTATGAAAAGGTACCTACCAGATTTGCAAATAGCTTTCATTTTTCATCAGCACCTGCTCACCATTTTCTGTATAAAACACGCACGTTAGATGATTACATTTTTATGAACATAATAGCCCTTTTCCAAAATTGTCACACTCAGGAATAATAATAGCGGCAGAATAAATGGCACAGAGACCCGCTCTTTCAAAGGTTAGCGAAGTAGGTATCAGCTCGTCACGCGAGTTATCCCATGAAGGTCAAGCGCTGCGCTCCCCGTCCCGAAGATGAGGGATGCGGAGGGGGAGCAGCGACGCGGAGCGTCCTCCCCTCCCTCCGCCTGCTCCCGAAGCCCTGGTACCGCTCGCTGCGGGTCTTTTTAAGACATAAATTATTACAATTTTTATTTGTTTTTGGAAGCCAAGCTGGCTGGCATAGGGCACGGACTTCCAAAACCGGCCTGGATGAATAAATACGCAGTTAGCAGGGGTGCTGTGGCTGCGTGTCCCGCAGGCAGCCGGGCCAGGTTAAACGGGCCGCTGTTTGCCCACAGGACTCGCCCGCGCCTCGGCACACCAGGCACCGTCCCAGCTTCACCTCGCCCAGGCCCAGACCTTCCCAGAGCCGGGTCCCAGCTTGCTTGCTGGGTTATACTGGTGATAAATTACTGGTCAGAAGGAATGGCCCTGATTACTTTATTATGCACAACATTGAAATGGTATTTTAATGCATCTTTTCTACTTTCCGTTTGCTGGAAAACAAGACTGAGAGCAAGGGCTGCTTCTTCAAGCAGGGGCACGGCGGGAAGGCGGCCTGGAGCGGGGAGAGGGCGGCTTCGGGGCCTGCTGCGGGCAGAGCCGGGCTGGGTTTAGTCTCGAACTGCTTCCCCCCTCCCAGGCCGCTCCCACCCCGCTTCCTCGGCCCGGGTCCCCTTCAGGGCCCTGGGGAGGGCAAAGGGATGAGACCCGGGCGGCTGCAGGAGTTGCCCGAGGGGCCCCGGGGCCGGCGGAGGGGCCGCGCCCGCTCCCCGGGGCCCGCAGCCCCACCGGGCCGCGGCGGAGGGGCCGCGCCCGCTCCCCGGGGCCCGCAGCCTCCCCGGGGCCGGCGGAGGGGCCGCGCCCGCTCCCCGGGGCCCGCAGCCTCCCCGGGGCTGGCGGAGGGGCCGTGCCCGCTCCCCGGGGCCCGCAGCCCCACCGGGGCCGGCGGAGGGGCCGCGCCCGCTCCCCGGGGCCCGCAGCCCCACCGGGGCCGGCGGAGGGGCCGCGCCCGCTCCCCGGGGCCCGCAGCCCCACCGGGGCCGGCGGAGGGGCCGCGCCCGCTCCCCGGGGCCCGCAGCCTCCCCGGGCCTGGCGGAGGGGCCGCGCCCGCTCCCCGGGGCCCGCAGCCCCACCGGGGCCGGCGGAGGGGCCGTGCCCGCTCCCCGGGGCCCGCAGCCCCACCGGGGCCGGCGGAGGGGCCGCGCCCGCTCCCCGGGGCCCGCAGCCTCCCCGGGCCTGGCGGAGGGGCCGCGCCCGCTCCCCGGGGCCCGCAGCCCCACCGGGGCCGGCGGAGGGGCCGCGCCCGCTCCCCGGGGCCCGCAGCCCCACCGGGGCCGGCGGAGGGGCCGCGCCCGCTCCCCGGGGCCCGCAGCCCCACCGGGGCCGGCGGAGGGGCCGTGCCCGCTCCCCGGGGCCCGCAGCCCCACCGGGCGGCGGCGGAGGCCGGCGGGCGGCGGGCGGGGAGGGGCCGCGCCCCGCGGGGCAGGCTGGGAGCTGTGGTCCGGCGCCGCGCTCCGCCCGCCCGGCCCCGCCGCTGGCGGACTACAACTCCCAGGGCGGGCGGCGGCGGCGGCGGAGCGGAGCCGGGTGAAGCGGAGCCGGGTCGAGCGGAGCCGAGCCGAGATGAACGCGGTGCTGGCCGTCAAGCAGTACGTGTCCAAGATGATCGAGGACAGCGGGCCGGGCATGAAGGTGCTCCTCATGGACCGGGAGACGGTGAGCGGCGGGGCCGGGGCGGGGGCCGCTGCTGGCGCTGGGCCGGCGGGGTCCGGCGGCCTCGGGCCGGGGTGACGGGGCGCTGCCGCCTTCCCCCCGCAGACCGGCGTGGTGAGCATGGTGTACACCCAGTCCGAGATCCTGCAGAAGGAGGTGTACCTCTTCGAGCGCCTCGACTCGCCCAGCAGGGAGGCCATGAAGCACCTGAAGGCCATCTGCTTCCTGCGGCCCACCAAGGTAGAGCCCCGCGCCAGGCGGCGTGGGACCCGGGGGCGCGGGGCGCGCAGGACCCTTCCCATTCAACGGTTTTGAAATCTGCTGTTTTCGTCCAGGAGAACGTGGAGCTCCTCATCCAGGAGCTGCGGAGGCCCAAGTACAGCATCTATTTTATTTGTAAGTATGTCCCCTTCTCTGCAGTGAGTCCGACTTCCCCGTCAGAGACCGACCTGACGTTCAGTAGAAAATACTGTGCCGCGACCGCTCCCGCCGACCTTTACTAAAAGGCTGACAATGTGTGAATTCTAGTTTTTATGCCATTTAGGTCACCAAATTCTTTTAGCAAAGGGTACATACCTACCAGATAAAATAATGAAACCAAAGCAGCTCATGAGAGATCTTTACAAAGCAACATCATAAATCTGCATTCCTCTGATACGGCTTATCCCTGAAAATTTCTGGGATTATCACGTTGCTTCGTAAACATGAAAGAAGACTAATGCTGGGGTGACGTGCCTTTATTATAAGGAGAGCTGAGATGCACTGGGTGAGAGACCGGCCCAAATCTTGAAGTTAAATAATTCAGAGATGGGATTAGGGTAGACTTCACATCCCAGCGTTGGACTCAACCTGCTACGCAGCACCTTCTAGTGCCCGCTGTATCAGGCGGTGTCCCTCGTGTCCCGCTCACGCCACGGAGTAGTCTGTGCTTTCGGAAGTTAAGCAGAACAACTACAGCTGGTTTTGTGTCGAAGTCTCGTCCTCCAGCAGAGGCATCTCCTGGTGAGGCTCTGGGAAATGAGCCGAGGTGGCCTCTAGATGTCATTGCCGCTCCGCAGGAACGCAGCGGCGAGGAGCCAGGCTCCGGGCTGCGAGAGGGGACTCTGGGTTGGTGGTGACGGTGAGCTGCGAGCAGCTCAGCAGCGTGGCTGTCGCTCTGGTCAGCCATTTAATATTGCTTTTTACGCATATAAATCTACTGGCTGCGACCGGGCTGTACCTGGTGTCGCCTACTCGGGCAGATGATAGGCAGGGAGAGGAGAGGGGAGAGCCAGCGCTGCCGTTCCAGCACTGCCGCGTCCCACCGGGCGTTTAATCCGTCGTTGACGGTTACGTGGATTACATCCACGCTGATCCGGTGCTGCAGTCGCTTGCTGGGTATCGGCACCAGAAAGTTGGACAGGGAATTAGCTCAGAGTATCCTTGGGAGGTAGCTTCTGGGTTATAATGTCTGCATAATAACTGCCGGTGTAAGGTCAAGGGATCTCTTGCAATCTGCTCCTGCTCCGGGGGAAATTCTGGTCATACGTTCTGCGGTGCTCTTGCGTTACGTGTCGCTCGCAGAGCCCGACTGTTCTTTCCCTCTTGTTTTCTTTCAGATTTCAGTAACGTGATCAGTAAGAGTGATGTCAAGTCATTGGCTGAGGCTGATGAACAGGAGGTTGTGGCTGAAGTTCAGGTGAATTTTGAATATTTTAAATAGATCCCTTAATCCAAAAGCACCAGCAAAGTGAACGTACGAGCTAACAAACTCAGGTGTGGCAATGGGAGGACTCTGTAGTTCTTGAACAGTACGCAGCAGCACTGTGCAACAGTCTTGGACGAAAGATGAACGTGCATGTGGGATTAAAAAGTAAAAGAAAGAGAAACTCCTGTGTCTGCTGTTTCTCCCTGCCCTCCACTTGTCAGAGCCGCTGCTGGTTCTGCTGTCATCTGTTTCACACGGCTGCTCCGTGTTTGTGGTGTTGATGAAGAGCTACGTACTCGAAAAATACACCGGACAAATTGGCAGTGGCGTTGTCCGCAGAAGTGTAGGGATTTGAGAGGTTGGGCGCAGAGGAAGGAGAAATGATCAGAGTCAGCGAGTGTGCACTGCTTAGGATTTTGGTGTCAGTGTGGCTGGTGCTGGAACACGTACTCCTGTAGGCTGCATAAGGGTTGGCAAGACACGTAACTGTATTTGCTTTCGCTTGTTGGCAGGAGTTCTATGGCGATTACATTGCAGTGAATCCACACGTTTTCTCTCTCAACCTCTTGGGCTGCTGCCAGGTATGAAAAAGGCTAACGCTCCTCCAGGGCCTTGTTTTACGGTTAATAGAGAGACCGGTAGCCGCAGCGGGCTGGGTGCGGTGGTGGGCTGCCCAGCAGGCAGGCCGCTGTTGCGGGTCCGTAAGCTGATCCTTGCAAGGAGAGGAACACTGGGGAATCCGGACTGCGGCCCCGGGGGTACCTGCTCCTTCAGTCAAACTGCAGTTTTACTCTAAGACTTTAAGACTTAGAAATAAGACTTTATGTGAGAAGGAGTTTGGGGACGGTGCATCCGTGCTAGAGGCAGCCTTTCCTTCTAGGGTCGCAACTGGGACCCGGCTCAGCTCTCCAGGACGACTCAAGGGCTGACTGCTCTGCTTTTGTCTCTGAAGAAATGCCCCATGATTCGGTACCAGCTCTCTTCTGAGTCAGCAAAGAGGCTTGCTGAATGTGTGAAGGTATGGTGAGAACCTACAGCGATGTGAAATAAGTTTGGCAACGTACCTAAATTTTGTTTGATTTTTTTACATACTGATGCATTTGAGAGAAATACCCTTTTTCAGTCGATTCTTGTAAATTGTGTCATTTACGTTGCTGCGCGGCTTTGGGCAGGTCGCATCCCTCCTCTCTGCCTGCGTCCAAGCAGGTAAAGCCCCCTGTTTCCTGCGAGTGTCACAAATTGCAGGGGGTTACCCGGGGCCTTCTGAGAGCAGGTATCATTTCTTCGTTAGCAGCACAGCTGCTTTTTCACCAGCTCTTCACTTTTTGTCCACCTGTATCCAAACGAAGAGGAAACATTTTTTGGGTATACATAAGATCAAGTGGCTTTTCTTTTTTTCCTTGTCTCGACAGCAAGTAATCACTAAAGAGTACGAGCTGTTTGACTTTCGGCGCACGGAGGTTCCTCCTTTGCTTCTCATTCTGGACCGGTCTGACGATGCCATCACCCCACTTCTGAACCAGGTGAATCATCTCGCGGTCGTGCAAGGGCTGAGATAGGAATGCGAGTTCCAGAAGCGCACAGAGCCCTGTGGCGGTAGCAGCGAGTCGGAGTGCACGCCCTGGCAGGGCATGGTTTATACCTGAAAGGTGAAAAGTATTGCCTCCCGCCCCCGTCCTTTTTGAAATCCCTCTTTTATCTCGTGGCCTGATTTTTCAGACTGGTGAGCACGGATTGCGTGTGCTGGCTTCGGAGGCAGGTGTAGCCCGCACCCTGGAAAACCAGGCCGCTTGCGCTTCTGTGAGACATGCTTTACATTTGGAGTCCTCGTGTCTTGGCAGGGTTTATTTGTACAGGCTGCTGGCAGCACACGGACACAGTTATCGAGTGACCTTGCGCTGGTGTCTCTCTCCCTCAGTGTCATTGATGGGCAGTAGTATTTACTGTGTAGCTGCTGTGATTTTTTGCTTCGCTGTGCTGCAGGTTCTGGCCTCAAACAGTCTGTTTGTTTTCTTGCATTTCTGCGGGTATGCACGGACGCAGGCCGGTCTGGCGATCAGGCGACGGCTGGAGCTGCAGCCGGGCCGCCTCGACAGCAGCCAGCGCTTCTGTAGCGCTGGGGCTGTGGGAGCTGGTGGTGACGCTCGTGTTATTGGGGTGATCTGACAGTCAGAAACCCGGCTCACAGCGGTGTGTAGAGTTAAGGACAGCGTTATCTGCTACGTGGAGATTTTCTACCCAGAAGAGAGACTCAAATGAATGTCAGTGGGGTGTCGGGCATGTCGGTGCTCTGATCAGCTTTCCGTTTTCTCTCTAGATTAATATTAGTCTTCCCAGGATAAATACAGTAACTCACTGATGTGCAGAAACACACGCTGACCGCTCCTACTGCTGCGTACGAAGCAAAGGAGCGTGTAGGAAATTGTACGGTTTGTAACTGTGGAACCTCTGCAGCCAAAAACACACGTCCCTTCGCAGCAGAGGAGGGGGAGGTAACGGTGGCAGGCAGAGCTGTTTGAACCGGAATATTAATCCCCATTGCGCTTCTTTTAGAGAGCCGTGTCTTTTGAACGCACCTGCAGTAAGCACCCTGGAACGGGGTGGTTTTCCTTTGTGTTTGCACCAGCGCCTCTCACCACGGGATGCCCGTCTGTTTATAACAGAAGTAATAATTATTTCTTATCGTAACATTCTGGCAAAAGTTGGAGGGACACGCACTTTGGATCCGCTGTGTGTTACTAGAGGAGTAGAAACTGGCTTGCTCGGAGGTCAGCCTGAAATCCGTTCGTTTTCCAGTGCTGTTTGTGATCTGACGAAGGTCACCTCTTGCCTTTCTCTTTCGCCATCCTTGTTAGTGGACGTACCAGGCTATGGTTCACGAACTGCTGGGGATTAACAACAACCGCATCGACCTCTCTCGGGTACCGGGGATAAGCAAGGATCTCCGAGAGGTCGTCCTGTCTGCCGAGAACGACGAGTTCTACGCCAACGTAGGTATCTCGGCGGGGATCTTCGTGAGTAGCCGAATTTGGGGATCAGGTTCCATTCGTGGTTTTGCCACGTGAAAGGAATTTTCCAATGACTTCGAGCATCGGGGTGATGATGTACTGCATAAGCGGTGAAAATCAGTGTGTTGTGCAACAGCATCTGACATGAAATAACGTGTCCATTTTATGGTTTTATTTCCAACTCGGACCAACGGCAGAGCTGCGCGCTCAAGCTTGGTCTCAGGGAGACGATGTGCAATGGCAGGTCACTCTTTCAGGCACAGAGAATGGCGCTCTCTCAGATCCCTGTCTTGTTCCGTGCAGAACATGTACCTGAACTTTGCAGAGATTGGCAGTAACATCAAGAATCTCATGGAAGATTTCCAGAGGAGGAAGCCTAAGGAGCAGCAGAAGCTGGAATCCATAGCAGACATGAAGGTACAGACAATCTACGCGTAACTGACTGGACTTTTTAAATCCCCTCCATTGCAGGACAGTGCGGATCGCTACTGCCTGTGCTCTGACAGTCCACGCTACCAGCACCAACGGTTCAGATCTCTGTGGCGAGCTAGGTTTGTGGGGCGGGAACCTCCTTTTTGCGCTGTGTTCATTACGGTGCTTCTTCACTGAAGGCCAGGCACTGGGACGGGCCGTTCTGCACCGCTGCAGTGTGGTCTGCAAGCTTGCTTGCTCTGACTGCTCTCTAGGCTGCTGCCGAGAGCTTGCTGGAATCCCGGAGCCCTACAGTTGAATCAGGAAGCTCTGGTTTAAGTACTAAGCTTACCCTGATGTGGCCGTGTGGACTTTATATCTGAGTTGGGTCGCTCGGCAACAGCTCAGAGCACGGGCTATTAATTCAGCCACTGCTCAAGATTTAAAGAATCCCAGCAATGTCTTTGGAGATACCGTCTGTATCCTTTTATTTTAAGAGTAAATAGAAAGTACATCCCTTCCAGAAATCTCCTTGCAATTGGAGAAATCCTGGGGCTCCTGGGATTGAGGTGCCCGATCATCCATATACCCGCACTGGCCTTGCTTATATCGATGCAAGCTGGTTTATGCAATTTGTCACTGGGCTGCACGCATCCGCCGTCTCTTGCTTTTCTTTTGAAGAACCGGTTGCTTTGGTTTCCCCGTTGCAGGCATTTGTGGAGAATTACCCGCAGTTCAAGAAGATGTCGGGCACGGTGTCGAAGCACGTGACGGTAGTGGGAGAGCTCTCTCGGCTGGTCGGTGAGCGGAACCTGCTGGAGGTGTCTGAAGTGGAGCAGGAACTGGCCTGCCAGAATGACCATTCCAGTGCTCTCCAGGTACCCTGGGCTCAAACCCTGGCCTTGATCCTTTGTCTGAATCTAGCTGGTTTGATCCTGTAACTCCCCCGTTGCTGGAAGTTTGATGCTGAAAGTCAGTGGGAGTTCTGCCTGCAGATACCCTGCAGGGCTGGGACATGAGATGTTAGAATTACTCCTCTCCTCCCCGTTCAGTTCAGATGGGGATGAATCATAGTTAATAACTGGCTTGAGAAGCATCTTTGCAAATTTGTCTTTACATTTCACCACACAACATTCCTTCGTTATATGCAGTCAGTTGGCTTCTGGCAAGCTGCCCGTGCAGGCACCAGTGAAAAAAAAAAAAAGCTTGGAAGCCCGTGCAGAAGCTCGTTGTATTTGTTGGGGAGGAGAAGAAATGGAATCCATGAAATCGTCTACGCCAGACTGTCCGCTGAGGTGCTGGCTTTTACCTTTTTTTTTTTTTTTTTTTAATAAAAAACTGGAAAGCCTCTTAGATAAAAGATTTCTTTGGCAAAGAGGACTGAAAAAGCCTAACAGAGCCTCCTGTTGTAGCTGAGTATAGACTGAAGTTTTGACCCCCTGCTGGCTTGTTGGATTCCGTGCCCTGACCCAGTATCTGACGGTATGTCACCAGTGATGAATGGTGGCTGCTGACTATTCAGGGAAAATAGCAGTATTGTTGAGTGTGACTGCATTATAGCAGAGTTCAACCAGCAACTCACTATTAAAAACCGATTCCTTTATTTTTTATGGCCAAGGTAGAAGTTACCCCAAGTAACGGACTCCTTTACACACTACTGGAGAAGCACTTTGGCTAGAAAGTAAAGACAAGCATCTTCAACAGATTTGAAATACATGTCCTCTTTGCCTCTGTTATTCTGTGCCCCAAGTGGGTGGCTAGGCGATAATATTAGACTCTTCAAGTACTGTAATCTGCTCCCGGATCCTGAGCTGATGTGAATCAGTACAGGCCTGTTGAAGTCATCGCAGCTATATAGATGGGCGAGCTTATAGATATGATTCGATAGCTTAAATTTGGTAGAATTCGATGACTAAGTATGGGAACGTAGCCATAAAATGCGTTTGTTGAAAACAGCCTCTGAGGTTCTCTTGCTGTGTCATCGTCCCTAGATCAAGCTTTTGCAGTTTAAAAGTCAAATATTGGAGTTCTAATTCCCCAGCCCATCGTCTCTGTGCTGTGATCTGTTGTTTCTGATACTAACGCAGCACAGAGCGTTAGTGTTGACACTTGGTGCTTGGCCTTGGAGACCATTTTGGTCTACTTTTCTGTCTTTGATGAAGTTATCTGAGATCTGTTGAAGAAAGGGATGATGTGAACTTCTGGCGATGATGCAGTTGCATCACCAGCGCTGCGGTTAAGAGGGTGTGTGGCAGTGCTGGAAACCGGACGGAGACGTGGGCAGGTCAGCCCCCAGCCAGTGCCACGCTGTCACCGCAGGGTGGGTACTGGGGTTCACCTCGGTGCTACTTCAGGTCTGCGTCTGCGCTAACCAGGTGTTGCTGCGGTTTTTAAAGCAGAAGGGCTGCCTGCAGTTTGCTTACAGCCACCTGCCTGAAGGGCTCTGTTGTATTTCTAACAACTGAGACGGACTGGAAAACATGTAGCAGCGAGGAACTAAATGCAAAACTATGGAACTGGTATCTTTCTACAGGAGGGATCAGTATCTCTCAAGCTGCACTGCCCCAGGCTGTTCCCTGTTGCAGCCTCCTAATGGCAGTGAAGGGCCAAGGCCACAGAAACAATGAAGAATAAGGCAGCGTGCGAAATAAAGGCAGAATTGTTCCCCCACTGGTGTAACTTCAGCAATTGTGAATTTCTCTGGTGGCCTAGGGCCTCTGAGTACAGTACATTTTGGTTATTCTTCCCCAGTCTCTTATTAATCCTGACATAGTACATGAGCCTCGAGAGATGAATGGGAGGTTTTGAATCCCATCTCCTTAGATGGACAATAGCTTTTCTGTTTAACACGCTTCCCGCTTATATAGGCATCGCCGCTGCGCTGCCTGCACAGGATCAAAAATCTTGCAAGCAAACATCTCCGTGGGACTCTGTCCCTACCCTCACAGGTGAATTCCTGACCTTAGGAAGGTTAATGGTAAAACTCCTGTTGATCCTCCGCAAAGCCAGGATTTTATCCTGTATTTTTGTAATTAGTCAGCATCGGTCAAACAAATTCCAGCAAATACAGCTGAATCAGCGTGGGAAGTACCAACAGTTTCACAGCCTTGTTTCACAGCTGTTCACTGAATGTTTCCACATTGCCTACCTGTATTGGGAGGGTGGGAGAACCTTGCAAAGATACGCTGGGATTTTTGGAGCGTTTGAAGGTCACGTACACTTACAGAGTGGAAAAATCCTAACTGGTTCTGTCCCTCTCTCGGAACTGCAACCGTAAAGCTGGCAGCTCCTCCGCTCCCGTGCATTTCAGCTAATACGGGCCGATTGGTTTGCTTTAATGTTCAGCACAGGGAGAATTTCAGACTTTGCTGGGTCCTCAAGCATCTGTCCAGCCCTAACCAGATGTCTGCAAACACATCTGGTAGTTGATACCTGTTCTTTGAGAGCCATCTCAAAGCTCGGAGTTAAGCAGCTTATTACTCCCCCTGCTCACCTAAGCTCCCAGCTTGGCTCTGGTGTTTGTTCTGTTAACTCCATTATCTCAGCGCTGTGACTCAACGCGAGGACTGAGAGGTTGCAGGGAGGAAATAAGTGCTTTTCGTTGTAATGAGAAGGAGCAGCACTTAGATGGCCAATTGTCAACTTAGACAAGCAGTTATATCCTGCCTGCAGTCCCCGGACGGTACGGGGCATGCACCGGAGGGTACGGGGCAGTCCCCGGAGGGTACGGGGCATGCACCGGAGGGTACGGGGCATGCACTGGGCGTCCTGGAACTTTTCTGGGAAGAGTCTGCACTTTAACAGGCAGCCTCCTTGGGGCGTGCGCCCTTTATATTTATGGCATCGTGTTCTATTCAGCAGGAAAAGTAATGATCTGCATATTACAAGTAATAAGTGTAGATTTCTGTATTTACCTCCAGTGCTGTAATCTTTCGGTTCCTTTTCATGCTTTAATTCCTTTGCTTCCAAATGCTTGATACTTGCTCCTCCGCTTCTCGCACCCAAAGGTTATCTGAGACTGCGATGCTTCTGCCCCGCACCTTCCAAAAGAAAACAGAATCTGCGTAATTGTCCTAGCTCGTTTTTCTTGGCAGCCAATGTTACGATGGAACCTGTGGGCCGCTTCTGGCCCTACTCAAGTCGGAAAGGGAAGGGCAGAGGTTAAAGGTTTCCGTAAGTGCCTGCTGACCCCCCTGCAGGGGGGGCGTACAGGAACCTGAGCTCACCCCACAGCACGTTATGGAGAGTTAAGAATGGACAACAGAATTGTGTTATGAATTCCCAGCTTCCTGAAAAGACCCAAAAGCAACTTGCGCTCCATCGTACTCCAATAAATCTAACCGCAGAGCACATAAGAAGCTGGGCTCTGTTGCTTATGACACAATTTAATTCCCTTGCATTCCTCCTGCATGCAATTTTGTTGCTAGGCAGTGGGCTTGATATTAGTCTGATTTAATGTCCTTTGAAGGCCTCCCCACTAATCCCGCTCTCTGTCTTGCTGCAGAACGTGCGGCGCCTCCTGCAGAACCCCAAGGTGACGGAGTTCGACGCCGCCCGGCTGGTGATGCTGTATGCCCTGCACTACGAGCGGCACAGCAGCAATAGCCTGCCAGGGCTGATGACAGATCTCAAGAACCGCGGTGTGTCAGAGAAATACCGAAAGGTAATCGCAGCATTTCTCCGTCCGCTGGATGAACGAGTGGGACAGGAGGGCACAGAGGTGGAAAGTCATCGCTAATTGGCGTAAGGCTTGCCCGCTTTAGTTTAGCAGAATGCTTTTTTGTTGAATTGCGCCGCACCTTGCGAAAAGAACCCTGAGCTTGGCCGGGGCCTGCAGGTGTTACTTTAAAAGGCATAACGGATCACTTAATTTCCGTTGCCAAAATCAGTGATATTATGAAGGACTGAATAAAGCAGAGGTGGCAGGCATGGCAGGAGTCTGCGAGGACGGGTGTGTGGCACGCGAACGGGGCCTGGAACATGCTTGCTTTCTCCTTCCCCTCTTCCTCCCCACCCCTTTCCCCCAGCTCCCGCTGAACAGGCAATAGTTGCAGCAGAGGATTTCTGGAGACTGTAAAAGGAGCTTGGCTGGAGGGAGAGGGTGGCAGAGGGTGGCAGCGCTTGGCAAATGTGGCGAGCAGCTGGAGAGGAGGTGGAGAAGCAGGATGATGTCACACTGTATGGAAGATCTGCTCTCGCTGCAGCGGACTATGGAAATGAAAGCCTCTCTCCTTCTGCAGGCAGCGTCACGGCAGCCTGGAGTGCTTGGTGGATATGGGGAGTACTTCTTCTCGTCCCCCTTGCCTCTGTGCTGCCTTATCTGCTTGGGATCGATCTCCCTGGCTCCTTGGTCATCACTCCAGTACCTCCATTGAGCCTAACCAGACCAAAACTGCCTGGAGGCTGCTTTCCCAGGTTAACAGGATTCTGGTTTTGCCTCTCTCTGTACAGCTAGTGTCCGCCGTTGTGGAGTACGGAGGGAAACGGGTGCGGGGCAGCGACCTGTTCAGTCCCAAGGATGCTGTAGCCATCACCAAACAGTTCCTCAAAGGACTGAAGGTATGGATCTGCCACAGGTGAAATAATGACAGTTTCAGTCAAAATTACAGCCATGGAGCAGGACTCGCACGCAGTGCAATGCCACGTGTCCTGGATTTCAGAGATTTAATAGTAAGCGCACTGGGCTTCTAGGGCATAGTTCTCATTGAAGACGTGGGAGTTAGCTGCTGAAAAGCCTCTCTGAATCTGGACTTTAGTAGTTAACGCTTGAGGTATCCATCAGATGATGATGCTCCTTTTATGGGCCTTTGCTGATCTTCTCTCTTAGCTTGCTGCCTTGCTGTATTAATTCATAACAAGAGCTTCTCTTGCACTGCAGGGAGTTGAGAATGTGTATACGCAACACCAGCCTCTCCTTCAAGAAACCCTCGATCAGCTCATCAAAGGAAAACTCAAGGACAGCCAGTACCCTTACCTGGGTCCCAACACGCTCCGTGACAGGTATGTGGGGCCTTGTGGGGCTATTAAGACTGAAATACGGTTGTCTTTTCTTGCTGGCCAAGATGTGACATTCGGCTTGTGAGGGCTCAGGTAAAGGATAAAGCCATTGCACCAAGCTGCCAGGATGTTCACATGATGGATTTCAACATGCCCCCTAACTTCACTCCACGCCATCTGGCGTTTATTTGTAGAGTACCAAAAATAGTCCAACTGCAAGCTCTCCCTTCTGAGCCAGTTACTATTCCTGATGAGGATGGGATCTTGCTGAATATGGCTAATAACTGTAATTGAAAAGAACTCTGGCTGTCTGGTTCTAGCTGACTTCGCTGGAGCTCAGCTAATCAGTTGTCAATGAAGGCATTAAAGGTAAATATGGGCCTCAGGGTGAGGGCACTGAATCATTAGAGAGAAGACGACAACTTCTCCTCTGACGGCATTCTGTACAAATCACTCCTTTCTTCGGTACCGCGGTCTCCTTTCCGTAAATTCAGCTAAGCTTCTGCAGTGTGCTGGGCGGGTGTTTCTTATTCCTTCTAGTGGTAGTCTCCTCTGGGGAGAAGAGCCTTGCTTCCTCTGGGTGATCTGTGATGAGGTCATCACAACGATTCCCTGAATCTTCTCCAGTGTCTGTTAAATGCCCCGGGGTTCTGTGGAAGATGTTTCACTTGCAGCATTAGAACAATCGTCATTGCCTTCACACGCTGCATATTATTGCTTTTTATCAGCAACGGCCACATTTTTAGTGAAGCGGAAAATCAACTCAAGGTAATAATTCTCAACAAATGAGGCGGCTGTTGCAGGGCGCTTTGGTTAAAACCACAGTCTCATTGGGAGCAGGAGAGAAGTAGACTTGGGGACCGAGGTTCAGCAGTGTCAAGCGGGTGGGAGGGGCAGAAGCATGTCAAAGAGCGAGCATTCATGTCTGGCTCTCTTTGAGATGCACGCACACTGCTCTTCCTCCTCAGCCCTGCCTCGGGGCATTTCGATCCATCTGATGAAAGGAAAAATGTATTCTCTAGCAGGGAGGCATCCAAATTCCATGCCAGGCTGACAGCAGGGGACGTTAATCATTTTATTTATGAATAAGAAAGAATTATAGTCATACAAGAAACAATTCGTTTGTGTCTGTCCCTGGTAGACCAAAGAAATATCTGCCTTACTCCAGATTTTCCCTTTAAAATAAAATGGTGAATTGTGGATGGGGTGGATGGGTGGTTTTCATAGGTGTGAAATACCAAGGCCCCTAGCAACAGAAACGCTATCCTCTGTCCTTGAAACCAGCTCTCGACTGAGATGGATTTCAGCCCAACGAAAAGAGGTTGAGGGATGCGGTTTGCGGTGGATCTGAAATGAGAACAGCAGTAACTGCATCCAGGCACCCCTGACCTGGGTTTGTTCTGAGCTCACTAGAAACAAATGCTCTTCTCACCTTTATCTTCTCTTTTTTCAGTTCCCACTTACATTTCCCTGAGCTGTGTTTAACTTAGATTCCTCTTTCAATGTTTCCGGAAAAGGGTACAGCAACCTGCCCCTGAGAATGCTGCTACAAACAACATGCAAAGAATTTATTTGGGGCAGCATGAGAAAGGTTTAATTCCTACCTCGAACTGAAGGAAAACAGAAGTTGGATGAAGGGAAATGGAGTTTGTGCCTCCCTCCCTTCTCCGCAGCGGCTGCAGCCTTGTCTCTTAGCTAAAGACGTGAATCCTGTAGTTTTGTTGAAGTAAATCTCAAAATACAAAGGCAGAGCTTCCAAACTGTTCTTTCCCTTCAATGTCTCACGGTCTTCCTTCGGTCTGGGACTGTCCTCGGGACAGTGGCCGGGTCCACCAGTGCTGCTGCCGGGTCAGATGTCTGCAAAACGATCAAAAGCGTAAGGGCACATGGTTATTAGGGTTGATTCCTGATGGGAATGGTAGATCCTGTTGAGTTTAAGACACAGGAGCTGTAGGAATGAGGGTTCGTAACTGACGAAAAGTAGGCACCTAAATACTTTGTGTCTGGGCTTTACTTGCTGCATAAAACGGGGGCCACAGCACAGTGTTCTCACTAAAGTATGAACGTTCAGTATCATGAAAACGGGGGCTCATCTGTAAACAGGTTTTAGTTAGCAGGTTTGGAAGAAAAAGGCCCACTTGATGGTTTTGCCTTAGTGCCAAACCAATTGAGCGAGGAATTTAAATTTAAGAATTTCACAAAACTCAGTATAATAAATCACAGCCCAAGGCAAACTGGGCTGCACTGTCTTCTTGCTTTCTGCTTTCAGAGGATGGTGTTACAGTGATTGGCAGGAGTTCAGCAGAAGGTCAGGGCGAAAAGCTTTGTATTTTTTGATCAAAGGGACGCAGTTGCTTGAACAGCAAAGAATTTGAAAGGATTCTTTTTAACTATTTCTTTCTGTATTAAACATTACACTGTTGTAAGGGAGGAAAAGCTCCTGGTCCAAATTCAGCTGTGGAAATTGGCAGCAGTGAAGGAAAGGGAATCTTTGCAAAGCACTGAGCAGGGTTCCTAGGAGAGAGCAATAAGCAATTCTGCTTTGTTTTGCTTCTCCTCTGTTTCCCGCTGGGTTAAATATCATCCTTGTCCCGTATGCCATCAGCCTGCAGTCCCTTCCACCTTGCTGCTGGAAAGGACTCGCTGGAGAAGTTCCTACAGCCGCTCTCCGTCGCAGCAGCCTGGGGGAGCCCCAGAAATGCCTCCCGAGGTCTGCCACCCGTCGGCGTGCTCCGCTCGCCAGGCTCTGCCAAAGCCTCCCCGTCGGGTGGAGCTTTTGCTTTGTTTATGCTTTCAGCTGGGGTTTTCTCTGACAGGGCATTTGTCCCCAGCAGAGCAACGGGGCCTGACGGTGCTTACCTACGATGGCTAGAGTCCACTTCTTACAAAACCAAGGTCGTAATCAGACCAGGAGACAGCTCGGTCACTGCTGCACTTCTTAAAACCAAACGTGGGTCCTCAACGTTTCGCATGACCCAGGCAACAGCCTCTGAAACAGCAGCAGGAAAAGGCGTGCTGCTCCCTGGGGATCCAGACGGGACTCGGCTCATTCCCTGTCTCTCTCAAATTACCACAGTTACGTACCTGCTTACTCAAAAATCTTGGAAAGTTACCTTGTCTGAAAGCCCATCAAAGTTCAGACTTAAACGTGGAATGTGAGAACTCGCCGATATCATCTAGCTCAGAGTGTCCTACAGCTTGCAGGCTGGACATGAGCTTTCTCCCTCTGATTTTGTTGAAGGGAAAGTCCCTGTTGACTGAGGAGAGGAGGAATTTGGAACCATTTGGAAATGTCTATAGCTGACACGCATCTGAAGGGATGGGTGAGGTATCTCCTTAGGCAGCGAATATAAAATCTCCTTTTTTGGAAGCATCAGCGTGCAGCATGTGATGTGGAACCATTTGGCTGTATGCTTTTGCATCTGAGCTCGCACATACTGCCCTAAAGATTAGGGAAAGCAGCGCTGTTGCTAAATCATATATATCCTCTTGTGTTTAGTATGGTTTGCGTTTTGTGGGGGTTTTTTAAGGCAAAACTCTGACCGTGTCCTTGTTTGTTCAAGGAAGTTGCTTCTTCCTCCTGTCTGAATGTTTGAGCATTTAGCTGTTAAATTGGTAGTTAACCCGAGGAGATACACAGCCACATCCACAAATTGGGTCTGAGGAGCGCAACAGCTGGAGCGAGCGTCGCTGTAGATTGCTTTCCCACTAATCCTATAACACTCTTGGGGTTTCTTCCTATTCCGAAATTGCTTATTATTTGCCCTTGATATAAGCAGCAATTCGCTGGGCGCTTCGTGAGAACACCGAGATCCCTTTGTTCTTTCCGTAGCAGTCTGCCTCTGCGTGCCTTAGCTCACTTCTGGGCTGCGAGAAGTCTGCAGGGTAAATGCCGGCTGCTTTCAGCAAGGCACCCGAGGTGGGAGAGAGGCCGTAGTTCTGCCTCCGCTCCCCCATACCAGGCTTAATCCTGCCAGAAAGGCAGCAGCAATATAAAAGCAAAAATAAGCATGTTCTGTGCCGTACTCCTCCTACCTGGCAATCACAACTGCTCGGGAAGTAGAGGCAGACCAGGATACAATGTCCAGGCAGGAAGGTTTCTTACCTGCGACCCAGCATCTCGGGCATTACCACTTCAGTTTGCAGCCCAGCGTAGCTATCGGCTCTCCCATGCTGGGCCTGTTTGGATTATCCTTCTTCCTGGATTTCTTTATCTGTTTGACATCTTTTTAGTATAGGTTTTTCTGGATATCAGTCGATCTATTCCTCTCTTCGTACAAAGATTCTCCACCACAACAAAAACTGCTAATACGCAGTGACGGAGCCCTGCCCAAGATGTAACCCAGACTTACTGACCGAGGACGGCAGAGAAATTTTCTTGCTGTCTGTGATGGCATCGCTGGGCTGTTTAGTCTCCCGAGTTGGATAGTGCTTCGTAAAAAGTGCAGAAATGACTTAAAGGGCAAAGGAGCCATTTTCTTACCCTTGTTTTGTACAGCACCCAGCACAGGGGAATTCTGTGCCATGAGAGGGTCTTCTAAACGCAGCAGCTAGGAAAACACAATATATTAAAAAACTCCCAACTTCCATTCATAGTTTTCTTAGCGCAGACCCGTTTGCCTTACCAGTCTGATCAAACGTGTAATCCTCAGCAGCGTCGCGTAAACCGCGGCCGTACCTGCCAGGCTGTGCGCGAGACTGCCTTCATTTCACAGCTCCTGGGGAGTGGGAGGGAAGAGG
This sequence comes from Platalea leucorodia, assembly GCF_965183815.1. NCBI lineage: Eukaryota > Metazoa > Chordata > Aves > Pelecaniformes > Threskiornithidae > Platalea > Platalea leucorodia. The sequence continues at coordinate 2,474,898 of NC_138846.1, read as the reverse complement.
CCAGGCAGGCAGGGCTTCATGACTTGCTGCTAACTTCTCCTGTGTGTGCTTAGCTCCTCCTTAGCCTGATGTGATTCAAAATGCACTTTATCTTTTTCAAACCTGTTGTAAGACAGCTGTAAATGCCCTCATAAGGTATTTTTCTGTTCTTGAGCCTGGGGTTGAGAAACTAGCAGATCTCCTCTCCTCTGCATCTGGGCTTTGCATGAGCAAGAAACACACGGTTTCCCTGCCGGTGGATGTAATCTTCAGTCCTGCCTTGAGCTGATGAAGTGACTTGGCTGACGGTCTCACCCTCATTTCTGGGGATCCAGCATCTCGTTAGACTAACTCCTCTAACGCCCTCCTAGGAGAAAGCTGTGACCGAGCACTGCATAGGCCTGACTTCAGGGACTGTTAGGGGCATCAGTGATGTGCGTTGGCAGGGGCGGTGGCATGGTGCCAGTGGAAGGTGGTGGCAAACGTAAAGGCTGGTACACCTTAAGATATTCCAGAGGAGTATACGGGAGCTAGCCACGCGACTTCGGCATCTAAATTCCGTAGGTGTTTGAGAGTTCCAACGCAAAATGCATAAATGATGGTACCAGGAGACCGATCCTGTGGATTTCGGTCTGCACAAGACTTCTTGGTAAGAAATTGCCTGGTTTGTTTCTTTGTTGCTCCAGTGATCCAGTTAGTAACGGCACCTTAACCCTAACGGTCCTAACTGACTGCCTGGGCTTCGGGGAGGTGCGGCTTTCTCAGCCTGAGAGGCAAACTGTGGCACGGCCTACTCGGCACCTCTTCCATGCATCACAACAGAAGTGGGCTTGTAGAGATTTTAGGTCTACTTTTTCTGACAACTAACAGCAGCTTATCAGATTCCTTCATTGCTGTGCATTCCCTTTCCTTTGATTTCCCTCCCCAGAAGACTTGGGCACATTTGCATTCAGTTTCCGAAGCCGTATGCCTGACCGTAGCTAGGATGACAAGGTACAGCACTCTGCTGTCCTCTGGGCCGGCTCGGTGACTTGCGTTGTCACTAGGGTGCAAAAACCTCCGTCCGCCTCGGTGAGATGTCTGAACCTGCACAGCCCGAACGCATGGTTGCTATATATAACCTGCTTATCTTAATGCTGCAGCGCAGTTTTCACAGGCTGTTCCCGTGCAGGGGACACGGTGGCTCTGCAGGGAGAGGTGAGCACACCGAACCCTGGGGCTCTGGGAGGGAAGGGAAGACAGCACAGACCGCGTTGCTGAGGTCCCGAGGGCAGCACTGCCTCCACCACCGCTCCTGGCTGGAAGGGGCGAATCATCTGCAGGGTAAAACTCGTCGCTCCGTCCAGAGAGCGCAGGCGTAAGGCATCTAACGGCACGCTCCGCTATTGCGGACTTCTCTACAAAGGATTCCACTTTGAGCCTTGTTCTTTCCAAGGAAGCTGTGCGGTAAACCGCAGCTGGGAGTCTTGGCCGTTATTAGAATTATTAGCGTTCTCAAGGATAACAAGTTGTATAGGACCTGCAGAAGAACTGTACTGAATGCAACAACTTTTTTGTTGTTGAATTAGCAACGCTGTGTGTCACCAGAGGGTGTGCCTGAAGTGATGGGGTCCCCGCGTTCCAGGCATCCAGGCTGCAGCGTTCTCTTTCCACTCTGCACGGGGAGACTACCAGCACCTTCGACAGCATCTCCGAAAGCTCCGTTTGTCTGTCCAAGCCATCCTATGCAGACCTAACCCAAACTTTCTGAAAAGACGTACGATTCGGAAGGTTATTGGTACCAAAGATCACCTTGGGGAGGGGTGTGCGCTAATCGTTTCCATAATTTTTCTTCCGTTTCTGCATCCCCTCCAGGGGCGGGGAGGCAGTTGTGTGGATCTGGCGGCTAACACGCTTGTCCTGAGCCCGTGTCCCGTTCTGACGGCAGAAGCAGTTTTGCTCTGGGTGGTACAGCCCGTTCAGTGATGCCAAGAAAGACATCCCCGACGTTCGTCCTTCCGGGGCGTGTGTTGCTCCTCCGGGCAGTAACAGGTGTCGAGGGCTTTGCAGGTTGGCTTCTCAGCAGGGAGTAACCAGAGACGCAGCCGGGGTGCTATGCTAGGTGCGTGCCGGGGTCATCCCTGTCTCATGCTCCATTTGCTTTGTCACTGATCCAGAGCTTGCACAGACAGAGCAGATGAACGCCTGCCGCTTCCACCGCTGCAGCAAGCAGCTGCGTTCTAGCAGAAGTGCCTGCGTGGAAAGCAGAGATGAGTTTTGAGACTGCAACAGAAAGTTAATTGTGTCGAGGCTTGACTGCTCTGACTCAGGCGGATGACTGACGGGATGTGATCTGCACCTTTTTGCTGTAGATTCTGCAGAAATTGTTCTCTCACCTTGTAGATGGTAGCAGAGCTGATTTCTGGGTTGCAAGCGCATTCTGCTATCCCTGGGAGTGGAAAACTCAAGTGATTGGGTGGTGCAGGGAAGGTGCAGCCTTCCTTTAAAGCAGAATGTGCAGGGCATATGGCTGGTTTTGTATTTTGTCGGGTGAAGGCTCTTCCCTCGTTTCCCCCCTTTCCCCTCACGCTACTTCCCTGGACCATCCCGTATTTCCAGGCTGGCTAGGGAATGTAAGCTCAGAGGTGAACTTAGGCACAAATCCCAGCAGTTCTGTAATCAGCCAGCAAAACTGGAGCTGATCCGTGCCCTTCAAACCAAGCCCGAGAGGTCTGAAGCACCGCTGGTGTCCTTGTTTGACTCCTGAATTGATCTTAATTTAACAGCCGCAGCCGTGTCTCGATCATGCATTAAACATCGGCGTGTGTGTCATGGTGGAGCTCCACAGGGATGCAGCGTGTGGGTGTTGCTGAGGAGGCTTTTAAGGACTGTTAGCACGTTGTGTAAATGTTTAGGAGAGACAATGTTTTAAAAGCGATTTAATGGGCTACGCATTGTTGTCAGACTTGAGCCCAGCGCATCACAGAAATGAGACATGGTCTGGGCGGAGGAATGAACAACATCGTTGCCTCAGCGCCCATGAGAGGTACAGGATTTATCCTTGTGTTTTCTCTGATCCCATCTCAACATTTGTGCCTTTATTGCAGGCCCCAAGATATTATCGTGTTCATCATTGGAGGGGCAACTTATGAAGAAGCGCTGACTGTCTATAACCTTAACCGCACCAACCCGGGGGTCCGCATCGTCCTAGGGGGGACCACGATCCACAACACGAAAAGGTAATAACCGTATTTTTTACTGTGGATCCTGTGTATGTAAAACTGCTGACGTGAGCGTGAATTTGTGACGCCTGAGGGATCTTCATCGCGCAGTAAAACTCAGAAATGTGTGTAAATGGTCCGAGCCCAGCTCTGCTCATTATGGCTGAGGGACATATTACCAAGCTGAAGGTTTAATGTGCATTTTACTGAATTCAAGGGCAGGGAAGTAGATGTGTATAGTTTTTCCTGCTTATAATTCACCGCACACTCCAATAAGAATGAGAAGGCAGCGCAGCACACAGGAATTCAAAACTGACTGTGGTCTCATTGCTCCTGTTGAAATCTGGAGCAACTGCATTCAACAGCAGTGAAGTTAATGTACCTGTGATTAGAACTGAGTTCTATGATTACACTGCTCGCAGGCTCTCTGCCGCCCACAAGCCGGCAGAGCATTGGCTGTGTCTTTTGCATTTCTCCCTGGAGAACGGAGCTTTCCTTACCGGTTTGCCGTACGCTCCGAGTTGCCTTTCCTGGGAGGCCAGGCATTTGTAAGGGCTTCATCCCTCCAGGGACGGAGCGGTGCCAGGGAGCGCTGGCCACGCTGAGCGTCACTGATTTCCTAGGTCGCTGTCTCTGGCTGTTCCGGCAGCTCAGCGCCGGAGCTGGGGGGGCTCGTGCCGGCAATGCTGATGGTGCTTCACGTCCCCTGCGCTCAGCTGAGCGAGCCATTCCTGAGGGTCTCAGTCGGGATTTACAGAGTCAGACGGCTTGTACAGCAACCTGCAACCTCTTTGCTGTAGCTGGCCTAAAATTCCAGTCGCTATGGAATGCCTGGTTTATTTCCTATGAAACGTCTGGTTTATAAATACAAATAATGTTTCCTGAACCCCAGTTATTCATCAGTTATGAGCACAGGTGAAAATTTAGCCCATGCTGGGGATTGTTTCCTATCAGCACGACTTGTTGCTAGCCCAGCAAAGGAGCATGGATTCCTTCAGTCCGTGCCTTGCTCCCTTCCACCACGCTGTTCTGTCCCCGTTCGTAGTGACGCTGCCGGGAGCCGACCGGTTATCGGAAGGAGGGTAATGGCAGGAATGTGACAGGTGACCCACGTCTCTCCCATGTGTTGTAGCAGGAAGCGTGGTGAAATCTAAGTCCCGGGAGAGTCCCTGGTGTTGTCCAGCAGCTGCTCTGAGCCTAAGGGGAGCACCCTGCTCTGAGCCAGGGTGGAAGGAGAGCTTCACCGTTACCACGTAGAAATGCAAACAAAATGCAGTCCTGCAACAGGAAGGAAAAGTTATGCTTCTCAGCATTTGGGATGAAATTTTCAGAGCTGACCAACAGCTTTGGGTGCCTCAGCAGCCTCTTGGAGTCCAGAGAACGCATGCTATTAACACCACAGGCGTTGTATGTCAGAAATACAGCTGTCGGGCACTTCACTGAGCTCAGTTACTGACAGGTGGACTCAAGTGTAGCGAGCAGGCTAAAAAACGGCTTGGTTTTCAGGCCATATACGTGCACTGGTGCTGCATCAGCGTCCGGTGTGATATTTATAAAATCCTTGCACTTTTGCCCTTCCCTTTCATGCCTGTAAGGGATCTTCAGGCTCCAAAGCTGCCTGCACAGAAGCAGTAACAATTCTCTCGCAAGGAAATCCAGTGGCTCCTATCATCACTTGCTCAGAAAAAATGCCCAAACCCTCCAAATTCACAGTCCTCGCTCTGAAATTTGGCCCTTACTTTAGCTTCATGTCAGATGATTGGAAAGCTCCTGAGCTGATGCTAGCCCAGAAGCAAATTGCTTTTATGAACTGGGTTACGAAGGCAAGTCTGTATTAGCCCACATATCGATCAATTCCTGCCCAAATTACCCAGCTTCCTCAAGCTTCTGCTTTACAAAGTAGCCTTTGAACTAAATCCTGTTTTAGCCAAGCCTAGAAATAGTAAGAAAAAGAGATCAGCGGACTTACTAGCCACTCTTTGACTGATAAAAAGAAAGAAGTAAAGTACATCGTCATCTTGCGAGGACGCAAAAAAGCCTGGTTCATATTCAGCCTGGCATCCCCTGTAACCTCTTAGTCTACCAGCGCTTTTTGAGGCTGATTTTGACATCTACCAACACGCCTGCATCAAACTTTTACCAGCATCTGTGCTGAGAACCTGGATGGTACTGTCATCGCGCCACGCTGAACACAAAAAACAGAGTAAGCGATAAGGAGATCTCTGGGATGGCACAGTTTTTCACACCATATTGGAGGTTGAGACCTGCCCCAAAAGCCTATCGGTGTAGCAGATTCAGCAAAAACTGTCGCTGGGGGGGGAACAGAGAAAACTCACCAGCAGCCTCTTGAGTAGGAGAAGGAAAGCAGTAGTGTGGCGAGCAGGACGGGTGCGAGAAGATGGTTTGAGCTTTAGGCTGATGTCCCAGCTCTGCTGTTGACCTGTTGGTGACGCTGGGCAACTTTCTCCTTTGCCTGTATGCACCAGGAGGCCTCTGAGCGGGGACTGTCTCTCACTTCGGCTTTATGAAGTTCAAGATTTGCAGCTACATCGTCGGGCTCCGCTTCTTAGATTTGTGCTGTAATGAGTAACATTAGCTAGTTAGCGTTTCTACCGTGACTACGTTTTGGCGCAGTCTCTGAATTATTTACAGAAAAATGAGGATACTGTATCAAAATTTGCATTTCAAAGAATGAAGTGGAAAAAAAAAAGAAAAAAAAAAAGGCTGTTGCTTTTTAAGGGCTGACTACTACAAGGTCCTGCCTGGGAACTGCGGGGTGAGGACTGCCGAGGGTCCCATTCTAAAAATAGCCCTGCCCCAAGTTATTTGCTTTTCCCTAGTGGCTTGAATAAGATTTCCTAAATGATGAGAGGCCACATTAATAATAACAAAAAATCAGAAACTTGAGTCAGTAAGCTGGAGCCCTTAGCAAGGGAAGACTGGCCTGCTTAGCGCTGCACAGAGAGGGGGAGCAGCCTGCGCAGCGGAGCTCGCTCGCTCAGGACACCCGAGGAACGACGACGTCTCCTGCGCACCGAGTGTTAACCCCAATTCTAGAAAAGCGCATGAGGCTCACAGATATTTCAGCAACTACACCGAGGTGTCTAATGTGAGGAAACCTAGATTTTATTGCGTCCTAACTCCTCCCGTAAGCCACTGGCCTTCCGTTAATGAACCGTTGCTTATTTCTGCTGGATTAAGGTTGATATATCACAATAAACAAGGAGATTTTTATATTAATGCGCTGAGCAGCCCATGTAAGCACACTAATCCTGTGCTTTCATTGTTCTTACCAGTCCAACTTAAATGGTGATCAACATCTGTGCTTACAGGGTGGGGGATGGCTTAAGGGATATCCATTCTGCTTTTTTACAAAGCGGGAGACAAAGAAGGCTTTGGAGCTGGTTATGTTGTTAGAGCTGGATATTTGCGGGAAGCTTATCTGTTTAAGAGACCATCTGCATTGGCCGTGAATATACTGTAAGTAGATGCTTTAAAGTGTGGGGGGGTGAAAAATACTTGGTGTAGGGATGAGAAATACAAGGTTCTGTGTTGGCAAAGAGGGTCTCAAAGTGGGCCTCGGAGGTACTTGTTTAAAGTTTCCTTATGCTACACAGTCATGTCAAGGAGAATCTGTCCCTTTTGATCTTTCTGGATTTATATCCATACAGATGGAAAATAGGGGCAGGCATCTAATAAAAATGCTCATATCCTGAAACGAGGCAGGTAGGCTAAGGGATTCCTTATCAATAAATCATGCTGCAGAAGCTAACAGGCTGTACTGCTGGAGTTGATTCCCCCATTTGAAAAAATCCCAATGGTTTTACAAGGTATGAGAAAAACTTTGTCTCTTGTCTTCCCTCCTCTACCTCTAACAGATAAATCCGTGTCGTGCACCTATTCCTTGGCCTCTTTGCTGACATTACCCACGGGCAGGTCGGTCAGTGATAGGGTTGGGAATGCGGCTTGGGTCCCCTGGTCCTGGCTGCAACCAAGAGTTGTGAGAGAAAAACCCATTAAAGCAGCGGGGGTGCTGAAAAGTCAAGTGATGAAAGCCAGAGAAATGCAGAAATCCAAAGATCAGAAAATCTCTTTGATTATGCACGCTCAGTTTTGTTGCAGATGAGGCCTTAAATCTGTCCCATCTCAGTTTACTTAATTCCTTTTTTCCTCCGTTCCCGTTAACAGGCAACCCTCGCGCTGTTAAGTCTCGGAGGGTATACAGATAGGCGTTTGGTAAGGCTTTGAGATCCTTTGAGAAACGCCAGCAGGGTGGAAAAAAATCTGTTGTTGTCAAGGAATTTTCAGTGTTTTTCTAATCAAACTAGATTGGCTGCCTCTGTTACTTTTGAAATTTTGGCAGCCCTACTAAAAATACTTCTATTATGACTTGATTGTCAAAAAGGTAAAAAAACCTTCCTGGCTGTGTTTTCCTGCATGACGAGCCCAGGCAACAGCTCGCTGCGGAGCCGTGCCCGGCGTACGAGAACTGAAATGCCACATCTGCCCACTTAAGGCCGTTCTTCTACAGCGGACTCGCGCTGGGGACTCGGTCTGCAGCTACGCCATTGCATCTGGCCACGGGTCGACCCAGTTGACAAACAAAGACCTGAGTGTAGAGCTCCTATCTGGTTTTTTTTCCTGCAACATAACGAGCTGTAATGGAAGGCTGGAGATTATTAATCACAGGTTCTTTAAAAAATACATATGTAATATGTATTTAAATTATATTTATGGTGAAAGTGAGAGTTCTTTCTTGATTTGGTGCCATTCCTTAACACTGACCATAGCAACATCTGTAATTACCTGCAGGAACCAGATGGACTTGGGCAAAACTGTGCTGGAGTTAAATCTGTGAGTTTTCAGTTGCTCACACCAAAATGCAGAATGCAAAGAGCTCTTAAAGTCAGTGGCTTTGCTGTGGCATTAGGGCAGGGCGAGAAAAGCCAAGAACACAATTACTGGACTTTGAATTGAAGACACGAGAGAGCCTGATGTGGCTGGCAGCACCTCCTGACTGCTCCCCTTCTTTGGGGCTGAAAGCTGGAAAGAAGTGGCTCTGGCTTCCCCTGCTTCCTAAAGAAAATTCAACATGAGGGAGCTGATTCCTTGCTGTTGGCAAACAGTTTTGCCACCAGTCCCACGGGCAACTAGCTCCCTTCTTTTCCGGTACGGGCAAATGGGTTTCAAGAAAATTCTGCTGGGTTTGGAGGAGAAAGGGTTAAAAAATGATCAATAATCATCTGAAAATGGAAGACCAAGACGAGGAGGAACATCTGGCGCATGGGGCTGATTCATCCAGAGCACAGGTTAAGCACAAACCTGCTGTGACTAATCCAGGGGGATATCTAGCCTGACCCACTTACCCAGTTACAGTAATAGCCTGGTGGTGCCCAGCGCGGCTGCGGCGTGCTTAGCCAGCGGAGCCTGGTCGCTGGGTACCTGTGCCTCTGGGAGGAGCGGTCGGACCAGCCGCGGTTCCTCCTGGCTGCGGAGGGAGGGAGGGTTTGGAGTAGAGCGGAGAGACCAGCTCAGATTCTCCGTGTGGTTTGATATTCGCACTCCGATCAGGGGCTTTCCCAGCCAGAGCTGGGGTAGCCGTGACCACCGCGCTAGATGCTCGCTCTGTTTCTCGCAGGATCCTCGGCGTCCTGGGAAATAACAACAGCCGCAGCACGGCGCAGTTTGCCTGGGCTCAGCTCACCTCACCGCCGCGGGTGGGAGTTTGGCTCCTGCTTCAGCTGCAGTCCAGCCGGGGAGACCTCTCCGCAGGAGATGCTCCGAGGTGGTCGTGCTGCTCGCTTTTAAGTCCTCCCTGAAATGCAAAGTGACAGCGTCTCACTGCATCTCCCTCTCCACACACACAAACTTTCTCTCCAGATAACAAGTAAACAGGAGTCCCCTTTAAAAAGAAAAGCAAGTCATTCTCTGTTAAGGACTCGGTCTGCCTGACTCTAATGCCTAAAAATAAAACTGGAGGAGGGACAGCTCTCTAGCGGTAATCACGGAGCTGAATGACCATAGTGCAAGCAATGTTCCTGTACACCGCTTATAAATCAGGCCGCTGCCCTCCCAGAATGCGTATTTCTAAATGGCGCGGTGTTGAGATCTGGAAATTGGTGCAGGCATTTGCATGAGATTTTCTTTCTTTTTTTTTAAACCCTCACGATTCACAACCTTGGCAGGTAGACCTATTTTAGACCTGTTCTAGGGGAATCACATTTTTGTAGCATTCGTGGTATATCCTGATTTTTATTTCTTTATCTTCTTTTTTTTTTTTAAAGCATTAATGCTCAGATAACTTGATCAGCATATTGAAGGAATGAGTCAACCTAGAAACTGGTAGCGCTTTCTCGCATTGCCAGAGTAACCATCTTCCTGGTAACATATCCTCGTTAGATCTTACGTGGGAGCGTTGCTGTGGTTTTGCGAAGTATTCAGCTGCCTCCCAAACTGCACAGACCGGCAGGTGTGAGTGCCTGCGATGAAGCAATGCCGGCGGGCCAGAGCTGCATTTTGTGGGCCGTCGTCGCAGCTCCTTTGGCTTCAGAGACTTCTCGTACAGATGGCATGCGAAGGTTCGCTCGCAGGCGTCCTGCTCTGGTGTTTTATGACAGCGGCCGCTCAGGAGCTGGATCAGCGCACAGGAGAGGGTCTGGTCGGTGCGCGCTCCAGACAAGGCCAGTCACACGAAAGACGGAGGCGGGGAGCAGCAGGGAAAGGCGGGAGTCACTTGCTGGTGAAACTGGGGCTAGCTCCAAGCTTCGGTCCTAGCGTAGCGCTCACCTCTGTAGGCCGTGCTCCCGTTCGGCTTTTGCAGGCAGGACTGCCGTAGGAAGGCATACAAAAGCCTATAGTCAAACAAAAACAATGCAAGGAGCTTTAAAGCATTATTCTTTCAAAGGTTTTTTTCTTCCTCTTGAAAGGCTTGAATTAGTCTCAAACCTTACCCCACTTTTAGACCTATTTAAACAACTGTGTTTCCAAGGTTTAGCCTTCCTTGCTTTGGCGTGCTTTGCCGGATTAAGCTCCGCTGTGCTTTGTGAGGCAGGGCTGAGGCTGCCGGAGTGCCGGCGCGATGCGGCTGACCTTGGTGCAGCTCCAGCAAACGCCACGCCGTGTGTACCTACTCTCAGCTTGCTGCGCGTACCCGGCCGCCCAGACACGAAATGAATCTGCGCTCGCGACAGGAGTAGGGCTGGCGACCGAAAGGCCGTGGCATGTTTCAGGGATAAAACCGGCCTTTGAAGGCTGCCTGGGGACGGAACGGGCGAAATTCATTTTGCAGACTCATCAAGGTAGAAATCATCTCCCTTGGCACCTAACCCAGCACCATGCGACCCCAGTCCTGCAGGCAGCAGAAATGCTTTGCTGACAAGCAGAGTTGCCTCCGCAGTGATCGTGACTCCCGCCACGTCCATACAAGGCTTTTAAGACGCACCGCAAGCATTCCAGAACGGGACTTTCCAAACGATCAAATGCTCAGCCTAACTCCGCTCCTAAAGACGTAATGGGGCTTAAATGGAAACAGATTTGGGCTAGGAGTGAACGGTCTTGCAAATTCCGATTTCAGGATCTCAGGATCTGAACCAGAGCGAGACGCAGAGCCCAGCCCTCCCGACTCCCAGACATTTTCCTTAGCTGCTGCACGCTCGCCGCCTCCTTCGACCTTTTCTCCCTCTGCGCTTGGCCAACGCCAGCCCCCGGCAGCCGATCTCCACCTGACAATTTTTACCTTAAGAAGCAGTTCACCTATTCGAACGTGTCTCTGAATGCGCTGTCTTTTGGTTTTTGCGTGGAACCATTGCTCTGGCATGCGGTCAAGCCGTTCACTTGACTTTATAGGGCAAACTTGTACATAAGCCTCAAACTGACACGTTCCTTGGGGTCTAGCCCCCAAACTCCCTTGAGTTTCCTTGGAAAATCATACAGAGGAGAGGCTGGGATGAAGCTGAGCGTGTACATAAGCATTTTACTGAGTTAAAACTTTCTTGGGATGCGTCTGAATGAATAGTTAGTGCCCAGAGGTTTCCATGTGGCTCCTTAGTGAGATTTGAGTGTGGTCTGAAGAGGCTGGAAGGCGGAGGGAGGGTCTTGCTGTGGATGTGAGCCCTGGGACGAGGCTGAGGAGCCGGGCAGTGAGGCACAAGCAGTGACCCAGGCTGCTCAAGGGGCCGCTTTCCAGAAAGGCCTGGCTGTGAAATGTCAAGGATGCCTCAGCAGGAGGTTTCCACCCTGCCTCTTCCTGCCTTATCATCCACACAGGAAGACTGAGAGTGAGCAGAAAAACAAGCCTGAACGCTGGCCTTCCTGGCTTTGTTACGGAAAGGCGAGCGGGGCTGCCAGCGCGGGCCAGATGCTGAGCTGAGCCCACCAGGAGCGGCTGCCCTTGTTTTGGATGCCTTACCGTTCACGGCTCGGGGCGAGACAGGAGACCTCCCGGCCAGGATGGAGCGTTTAAGGATGAATGGCCACGTTAAGTGAAGATGTTGACCTGGTGATCCATGCTGGGAGCCCCAGATCTTGGTGCTCCGGGTTTTGGTCCCCAGGGCGGGTCGTTGCAGTCCCATAGCTTTGCACTTTGTTCTCCCTCATTGAATTCATCCTGGCTGGTGGGAGGATCTGTACTGGAAAATGGGAGCGTTCTCCAAGGCTGCCATTCACTTATTTTCTCTTGGATTAGTGTGTCCTAACTTCAGCTGTCCCAGGCTGAGGACATTTCCCCTTGCAGGCAGGTGGAGGAGGCCAGTCCAAGGGTGATCCGTCCACCCTGCCGCTGTCCCTCGGCTGCAGAGGGAAACGGTTAGCCCCGATGCCAGCTCGGGAGGCTGCTTTTACGTGGGAGGAGGTGGGTGTCTCTCTGTCACGGGCTCCTCCAGGGACCCTCGGTCCCTGGCACTTCCTTGCTGCTGTCCCCTTGGGGAGGGAGCTGCTGGGTTTAACGTGAGCCTGATGAGGGGAAGGAGCATCACCGCTGGGACCGGGATCTCTGTTCTGGGTGGGTTTTTTTGTTGGATCCCATGCTGTTGTGGGCAGGTCTTCTCCTCTTTGCCACCGTCACCACATATGAAGGAGTGACTCTGTCCCCCCATCCTGGTGACACCAGGGGAGAAAACGGATGCTTACATAGCTCTGAGGTCGTAGAGCACTTGTCGGTTTTGTTCAAAGGCTTGACACCAGGCCGCGTGGTTACTTTTCTATCTGCATGAGTGAAAAGTTGGCCCTTGTCTCTGCTAACCTTAACTTTGTTTGGCAGCTTCCTCGAGGAAGTTACAGCTTCGGGGTTCCGCGGCCGAAGCACTGAGAGCTCTCAAGTTACGCCAAGGTCAAGCAGCAGGCGGTGAATCTTGGAGAAATCGCCGTCCCGCCCATCCGAAGCTTCCATGAACTGACCGTACGGCTTTGGAGCAGAACTGGACGTTCCCGCGCTGCGCTGCTGCCGTAGCTTCCCCCATCCATGCCAGGAACCTTAATGGGCACGAGAAGCATCTGGGCAGTGAATGCTGGAGTTGGCGTCTGCCCTGATGAACCAGGACATGCCCCAGACTGCAGCACCCTCGCTGTCTGCTCACAAACACAGCTCTGGACGGGACACGGCTGCGTAATTGGAGTTGTCACCTGCAGGAGAGCCTGGGAAAAATGTCCCTGCAGAAGCACCGAGTCTCTGCAGCTCTGCCGGCCTGTGGGAAAGCTGTGCTCTTAGCTGATCTGTCAAAACACGTGGTATGAGGCCCCTACTGAACATCTAATGATCCTGGCCCAGGCTCTGTGTGCATCTCTGGAAGGTGAAGCTGATGGGCACCAGAAACCCTTTGTTCTGCTCAGTTGTCTGTATATTTTGAGTCCTATTAAATAACCCATTTTGACTGAACCTCTTGTCTGTTAAATGATTCCTAATATCCCTTTCGTAATGCCACTGAGGTGTAATTACATTCTTAATCTTCTTTAATAACTTCTGTTTACCGCAAGAAACAAACACAACTCCATGCCCCTGTTGTTGCTCCCATGTTGTGAACTGGAAAAGTGTTGTCGTTTTTTTTTTTTTAACAATAAAAATCATTCTAGCAGTAATAAAACATGTTGGATTTGAAAAGAAACAAGGGAATTGTAATTGTGGAGCAGACCTGGGAGCAGAGGAGGGTGGCTGGCGTCCTCCTGGGCATGCGAGCTGGACCAGAAAGTGCTCGCTCTGCGTCCCGTACCCTGGCTCTGTGGAAGGGGGAGAGACGCAGGGCGAGAGCTGTAATCCCAGCCCTGCCTCCCGCGAGGGCGCAGGCTTCCAGGAGACAAACGCGGGCTCTCTGCACCTTCAGGAGGATTTTTTTTTTTTTGAGTTTCCTTTTATTTTAGGTACAGGAACTGTGAAAAGCAGCACAGGTTAAGAATCAAACAGAATCAGCAGACTGGATGCCTGGCTTCTGTGAATGTCCGCTACCAATGAGCATGTCTTTCCCTTATCTCTTGCTTTCCCATAATTAAATAAGACTGAACCTCGAGCTCCCCGAGAGCTCTGCAGAGCTGCTGTGGATGGAAAGTACTTGAATTCGCACTCATTTCTCTGGCTTGATTCCCTGAAGCAAGGTCACTCCGAGCCTGGGCGCCTGTCCATCCGAAAATCTCCCTGCAGTGCTGAGGATTGATGGTACGTGCGCTGCGGAGCCGCGCCAGGGCTCTCGCATGGAAACAATGGGGTCGGGCTGTGGGGCAGAGTTCCCACGCCACATCATTAGGGAGCATTTCCTTTCTAACTCGGGAGCGTCGGGCGCTGTTTTGGAAGGGATGGGTGCTGGCATGGTTTCCAGTCCATCGCCTTCATCCTCGCATCTAGGAAGCTGACACATTTTGCTCCTCTGCTCCCTGTGGGGTTAACGCCCTGCCGCGCTGCAGTCCTCGGCAGGCAGGGGAGTTCCAAGGTGGGGTTGATGCTGTTGCTGGAGGCAGGCGAGGTACCTAACGAAACAAGGTGTTTGGTTTATTTAGCCAGCAGGCTCTAACCTTATCAGGCAGCTCAGTTTCCTGACAGGGTGCTGTAAAAGGTTGTGCTCCTGGTACTGGATTAAGTGGTGGATTAAGAGACTCCTACGACGTGTGATGTTGCATCAACCTTTCTGAAGTGAAACCCGTCTCCTGTGTATTGCCTTTTGCAGCCTCCTTGGTACGCATTTTTGCTTACTGGCAAATACAAGCACTGAAAGAAAGCGAAAAGGGCTGAAAGAAAGCGAAAAGGGCTGAAAGAAAGACCCTGGACCTGGAGCATCCCTCCTCGGCAGAGCGGGCGCTGCGGGGGGGCTGCCTCCCGATGGGCGTCCCTGCTGTCACCTAGAGATTGTCAAGAACAGCTCCCGGGCGGGTGCCTGGGAGGCCGAGTCCTGCTGGGGAGGCCGGCATCCCGCACGCCCCAGGCTCCGACACCCCTGTATTTTCTGTGCTGCCAAGAGCTTCGGCTCCTGGGTGTGACACGGGCTCGCCCCTGCTGAGCCCGCAGCGATCCGCGTCCCGTTTCCAGGCACCTGTAAGGATTTTGCTCCTGAACCGTTGGCGCTGGTATAAAATGAGTGCGCTTTAGCGATGAGCATGGAATCGGGGCTTTTGGTTCACGCAAAGCTCTGAACCCAGCCTGGGCCACATGAGACAAGCCAGAGAACTTTACTCAGTGGTTTCTACATCTCTTTTATAACTCTGCTTAAGCTGAAGTGCACGTTAACAATGTACCCAATCTTTGTTTAAAAACACATATCCCCCGACTGCCTATCCTCCCTGGATTTCTCTTTTTTTCTTTTTAAGTACACACTGTAGCTAAAATTGGACTTGCTTCAATTTTCAGCCGCTGGATTCTGCTCTGTCTTCTCTTTCAGAGCTGTCTGCCGTGCCAGTGGATGCACAGATGACACTCAAGACAATTTTAGCCCCTAGTATACGTGGGGCTATTGCTTTGCCTCCGGGAGGCCGTGTAACGTACTGGCTGGGTGGGGGGAAGAGAAGCAGCTCCCAGGGGCCTTCCTCTGACGTCTTAGGAAGATTCTGTTTTCCCCTCTGGAAGGAAAGGCGTATGATGCCTCTGGTTTAGGGCATCATGAACAAAAGTCCCCCCCACACTGGAGAATCAGTTTCCCAGGGCATTTTCTCATGGAAAAATCACTGAGCTGAAAAGGAAACAGCAGGGCCCTTGGTAGGAGGTGGGAAGACTCTCTGCGAGGCTGGTTCCTTTATCACTCTGCTGAGCCACGGCTTTTTGTGGCTGGGCTTGTATTGTTCCTGCGCTCACAGAGGCAAAATGGGAGAGTCTCAGTCATTCAAACCCTCGCTTCTTTCCTTGGCACGGGTGACTAATACTTCTGCAGATGGAGATTTATTGGGCAATTGCTAGGCTCCTTGCAAAATGGGAAGCGCCTTGTAATTTCTTCTTTTGGCCACAGCTTCAATCTGTTCAAGGAGCAGGAATAAAAGAGAATACAGATGGAATAATGTCCCTTGCTGTTTTCCGTACCCAAGTGCTGGAATACAAAGTGCGAGTTGCTGTTATGTGGAGGATGAGATGATAATAGTTTACAGAGAAAGGGAGGTGATACCTCTGCATGATGCTGAAACTGGATGAGGCTGGAGCTAAGTGAAGTTTTTGCACCCAAGCTGCTTTTTCAGAGAAAAATGCAAGTGTGGTAGCAGTGGAACACTTTGCAAACGTGTTTTGCTGAATTGTTGGGGAGGTTGTTGTTTTTTCAATATCAAAACTCTGGAGAAACTTTTCATTTAGAAAATATCAAAACATTTTGAGAGGTGTGAAATAAAAAATCCTTTTTGTTTCCAGCTTTTCCTTTCTTTGTAACTGAAGGAGTTTAAGACAGCTCAGAAATAAAGGATTTTGTTCGTGTTTTATCTGCTGCGTGCTGACCCAAGCGGGGCTCTGCTGGTTAGCGGCCCTGGCTAGCACAAGCGATACCGGTCCTAACGCGGGGCGAGTCCCCTTAGCTCTGCCCAGTACATTTGTCCCTGGGGGGGCCTTGTGAGGGCCAGCAGAGCGCTCGTGAGCACTGCAGGACCTGAGGACCCCCGACTGTCCCGGCTCCCTGCCTCCCTGCTCTCTCCTACCCGCGGCATAACCGCGTTGAGCGGCGGCAGCCACGGATGCCGGGACCCTGCAATCCCCACGGTTACGTGAAGGGTCCCGCTGAGAAACCTGCAAGTGAGTTTCCAGATCTCTGACACGTGGCCTTTAATCAGCGATTGACTTGGGAATTAACAAGCCAGATCAAATGAAATGAGCTCCTAAATCCCTGGGAATTATCTTAGCATCACAAATAGGTCCTCTTGATGTGGAGCAAAGCGAGAGAGAGCAAAGTCCTGCAGTGGCGAGGGGGCCAGCCAAGCCTGGCTAGCAGTGTCCCTCGGGGTGTGTCCTTGACAGCTCTTCTTCGTGTTGGAAAAAGCACGCGGCCATCGTCAGGCAAGGAGCCGATCCCTCCAGCCAGATCGCGCAAGCCGTACCTGAGGGACGCGGTGAGGAGCCGCAGGGACGCGGATCCCTGTGCTGTGGACCTGTGTCCCGCTGGGAGCGGGGGTGAGGACACAGCACCAAGGAGGGAACCTGGCTGGTGTCCCACGTCGGCATCGGTGTGGCCTGGGGGCTCCTCCGCTCTGCCGGAACTCTCCACAGAGGCAGGGTTGCTGGAGCAGTGCCGGAGGGGTAAGTCAGGGCATAAAAACCCTGTCGAGATTAATGGTTTTCAGGCTGTGTGCTGGCTGACAGAGCCAGGCAGACGTGTTGGTTTCTCTCCTCCTCTCTCTGCTAATGTTTTAGCTCCCGTGAATGCTGCTACCTCGTTTGCCCCCGCGCTGCAGGAAGAGCTAGCCCTGCGCAAGGTGTGAAGCTCTGGGTGAACGCCAACCTTACCAGGCCCGTGTTTACCATCTCAGCACTCCCCGCAGACCCCTTCTGCCCTGGGATCATTAGTCTGCAATTTCCCAGGCCAAGGCCCACCTTATATCCCCCTCTGGTTCCTGACCTCTCCCTCCTGTGTTATCTTTTCCGTCTTGAGCTATGTTTGCAGAACTGGCCAATTTGTTAGCTCTCCGCAAATTTCATTAGCAGGCTGGTTTCCTCCCCCTTCCACATCATTAAATTAGAGATGTTAAATAAAACTGGACCTCTGGGAGGAAAACCAAGGCAGAAAGGAAAAACACATTGCAGTAGGAACACACAGATTTCATTTAAGGTAAAAAAAACCACCAAACCCAAACTTCCAAACCTGTCTATAACGAATATCACCTGCAGGGGAAATAAAGGCCTGTTTCTCTGTTACATGGAGGCTACTTTACAGCAGATCAGCAGTGCTGCAGGGTCAAGGGAGAGGGGATGCTAAATTTGCAACTGCTTTAAAGCACCAGTGAAAGGAGTCACCGAGAATGGCCATCAGGTAGGAATGCAGTAGGTGCAATGGTTTAGCCCAGGTTTATACTGGTTAGACCTATACTGGGACAGTCTTGAACGTACTGTGAAGGTAGGCTGGTATAAAGGTGCCTCGTCTCAGCAGAGTTTACCTTCACATGGGAAATGCCACGCCAGGAGCGGGCAGAGCCCTGGCCTGCGTCTCTGGAGACCCTGGGTCTACTCCTGGCCCTGCCACTCACTCTTATTACTGTTGCCTTAGCTCAGCTTCAAACTTGCCCTTGACCCCAAGTTCCCAGCAGCCCAAATTTGTTTGCCTACACCCTAGCTCATGTCTAGCCTAAGCCAACCTGATCTCCAGATGCGCTTGGCTCAAATTCTGTGAACGTCGAAGATCTCCTCCTGCAGGCCGTGGGCCAGAGATAGGTTCCAGCTCCGGCTCCAGCTCCATCTCTGGCTCCGATTCTGCTTCTGCCCTGCTGGAAGCCCCTGTGGGATTTAAGGCACTTCATTAGGACACGGAGACAGCCTGACCTGCTCAGAATGACACCCCTGTTGAGCGCTTCTCTGGACAGGAGCCTCTCTCTCTTTCCCACCCTCTCCCTGCCCCATACAGTAAATTTTAAGTTGTTGGGAATGGGGCAGAGCCTTGAGGGAGTCACTCCACAGCAGGCAGCTCTCAGATCTTGCGGCCAACCTGAGCCACCAGACCCTGAAAGAGTCTTGCAGAGGGGAGAGCTGTCTTGGGCTCGACGATCTTAAAGGTCTTTTCCAACCTAAATGATTCTATGATTCCATGGCCCTGAAAGGAAACTTGGGCAGTCCCCTGGCCGGGTCCTTTCCAGAGGGGTAAATTCGCCCATCAAGCAGACCCCTTTCCCGGACAACAGTGCTGTAATTATCTTCAGAGACAAGGAAAAACACATGTCCTAATTAAACTCAATTCATCTCCTAAGCAGCAGTTTCACACTTGATATCCAGAGGCAAAATTATGCGGGGGGGGGTGTTAAATACATAAATAAACTGAGAGTGTTTGTTGTTCTGCTTTTGCAGCAAGAAGATATTTTGGTAACTGTTTATTATGAATCAACACATCATAGGGGAGCAAAACTGCAACATCAGGGCTGAACGGAGCAAATAGGATGTTTGAGGACAGCAAGCAGGAGGACATAAACATAACTTTAGAGAGAGCTTCTCTTTTCATTTTGCCCACATTTCCAAGGTCCTTTCCCTTCCTCTTCCACCCTCCTCCCTCTTGTGAAAACAATGATATTTTTGTGCTCCGTGTAACAAAATTCGAAGCCGTGATATGAACAATTCCCTGCAAGTCCGTTATTCCCTGCTCCCTTAGCGAAAAGATGGTCAGCCGGGAGCGAAACGCGGCCCGGGAACGCAGCCCCAGGCTCGCAGACCCCCTGCAAAGGAGAGCGCAGCAACCCAGCCTTCCTGCACCCGCGACCACGGTGCACGCTTCTGTGGAGACCCTCCCGCATTCCCCTGCCACGGCAAGGCCTCCTTGTGCCCAGATTCAAAGCCCTTTGCGCCGGCGGAGCCTCTGCGGAACCAGGTTTTCAGATTGCAGCTTTACAAAGCAAAAGGTGGAGACTTTGGGCGGGTTTGTGTAGCACGGAGGAGGCCTGAGCATGGCAGGGGCTGTTGGAAATACCGTGCCGCACCTCCAAACGTACAGCACCGAGCGCCAGGACCGAAGTCGCTTGGCGATGCTCACAGCAGGAAAATCACATCCTGACACGGACTCCTCAGAGCTACCGCAAGAAGGTACTAAAGAAGCGATCACCGTAGTTTTGTAACATTATAATCTAAATATTTCTGGTTCCATCTCTCCTGCTCAGGGCCAGGTGGTTGCTCCCAGCTCTGAGCCACAAGTTGCTTTTTCCTGCCGTGTTATTTATTAGGTACTTTTGGTGCATCCTGCAACCACAATAAAACGTACATCGCTACTGAAAATACAAACTGGGAAGACAAATCATCCCAGAATACAGTCTACACAAAGGTTGTTAAACTATGGACTGAGTTAATTAGCAGCTAATAAAAGACTAAATTCTTCCATTAGCTATTCCGGTATGCGAGATCCACCGATTTCACTGGGGCCGTTCACGGCTGTGGGCACAAGGCCACATTTACTGGGGTAACCATGAATGCAAATCACAGGACAACCAGGGCTCGCCGCAGCTGGGGTGGGGACGGGGACGGGGACGGGGAGGGGGATGCGGAGCTGCACAGCCGTACAGGCAACTTCACGTGCCACACCGGTGCAAGCGCGGCTCAGGGAGGCCACAACCGCCTCCATCCCTCCCCGCCGCCTTCCCCAACCCAGTACATCCAGCGTGAGCAATGTCCGGGGGTCAGTTCCACCGCTGGGAGTGTGACTGCCTGTTTCAAGCACGGAAATTGGAGCTGGACTCCCTCCTATCTCCCTTCCTTCCTTATAAATTGTTGATGTTTCCAGATCTGAATGACTGGTCACATCCTTTACAAACGTGAGTCACTGTCGTACTCCTGCCTGCAGGCTTGTTCAACCAGCTACGCCCCTTGTGTTTTCCGAAACAGCCCGAGGATTTCAGCTTGAGCTAAATTCCTCCTCCCTGGGACGGGTGTGCAGGTGCTTTACCTGGTGCAGCTACGAGGCGACTTCCCTGGCACGAGGCACAGCCACAACGGCCAGGGATGTTCGTCTGCATGGCACGAGAGCCCAGCTCTGCCGGGTGAGCGGTGCCAAGGGCCATCAGCGCCCGTCGAAAGCCAGGCCATCGCCTGGAGGGCTCCCAGGTGGCTGAAGACCCTCCTCGGCCACCATCAGGGCTGCTTGGCCGTTGCGTTTCCTCATCTTTGCGGTTCGTGTGCGAAAGGGATGGCCCCTTCCAGCAAGGAGCCCTGCACGCTCCCCCCAGGACGAGAACAGACGTAGAAGTGCCACGAGATTTATGATGCCAAACGCTTTTTATATTTTTTTTCAAAGCCCCTTTTACACTGCCTGGATAAATCGATTACCTGCCGATGGGGGAGTGGGAAGGGCTGTTCATTGGGAAGCACCGAACAAGAGTTTGTTGGGATCAGAAGAAACCAGTAGGAGTGACCCACTGCCCTTTCCTTTGATCTCTGCAAGACGTGCCCGGGGAAGGCACGCCGGAGCCAGAACAATAACGCAGAGCGTGCCGGCAGCATCAGCCCGACTGCCGCCCAGGCAGCCGCTCCTCCGACGGCGGCGTCTCCTCTGCGCGCTGCCGGCACCCAGACCACGCTCCGCCAGCCAGGGCTCGCCGCTGGCAACGTGCAACTGGGTGAAAACAAGTTTTATGTCGTCAGACCGCACCGTGGGTACGCATTGTGTCGTGAAGATGGCAGGCGGCTGCTTTAGTAAAGGCGACTTAGGTGGCAGCCGAAAGCCTGCCGGTGGCAAACTTTCGGGTTTAAAAATTGTACGGTTTAAAAATTCGTGTGTGACAATGGGGCATCTTACGCCAGTGACTTGGCATACGGCTGCGGGAAGTGTATAGCTAAGGCATGATACAGGCTCTTAAATGGGATTTCAGTGGGCGTGAGGCATCTTCTCCGTCCACTTTTAAAATTCCCATGAGGCACCTAACGATAAGTCTTTTGGCACATAAATCCCTTGATAACACCCCAAACACGATCCCGAGACAAATGGTACTCAGAGTATCAGAGATCTGAGTTAGACTGGTGAAAACAGCCCATCGCTGCGAGTGCCGGGCTGTCCCGGCAGCCCTGCAAGGAGGCCATTTGGGAAGGGAGCGGGCCCTGAGCAGCACGAGCCTTGATTCAAAGGGCATGACAAAGCTGTCCCGCTGCTACCAGCGTCGTGCCATCTGGCGTTGGCCTGCAGCCACCTCTGGGGTGCTCCGCAGGACCTGGCCGCTGAAAACAGGACGTGAGGAGTAGCAAGTCCGGCTGGGAGGCAAAATGTTATTAAATAAATTGGCACACTCCAGCGTGCAGTAAGAGACCCTGCAGACTGCACCGGGGGCTTTAGACAGTCAACTTTTGCTGCAGCGAGCGTGACTCATCTCCGTCCCTCTGCCGCTTCGCCAGCTTTGCCCAGGTGCCGCAATCCAGCTGCCCGGGGCAGGTGCCACCGTCGGGCCTCTGCAGCCCTCGCCGGCCGCGCGCCGTCGCTGTGGCTCTTCCCCCTCCGCCGTACCCGCCTAACCCAGGGCCTCTCAAGCAGCACGGAGCAGCACCCGACACCGCTGAATTTCCTGAAGAGAATAAGGGAAGCAATACTAAAGCGTCGAGCCACTTCCTAACTCCACGCTATAATTGTCCAAAACCCAATTATCCTCATGGTATAAAAGGGGAAACTGAGGCACAAAGATGGCAACTCCCAGTTCTGGGCCCCACGGAGTACGGGGCTGCACAGGCACGGAGGGAAAAGGCAATCCCTGCTCTGAGCATCCTAGAGGGTGGACTTGGCTTAGACAGTAACTTGTTGCACTGTCCCAGGTATTCAGCTCCCGACACAAACAGAGAGCGCTACAGAAATGCCAGCACTTGAAAAAGAAAAGATACAAACCCGCCAGCCCCTCGCTCACAAAAGCTTTGAAAATACCCTCTAATCCAAGCGCTCAACCGCTGCTTGTGCTTCCAGCGTATAATGTTTTAAAAGATGTTAGCAGCACAAGTACATCATCGGTATTCTCGACGCATTAATTCCGAAGTACTTGGGTTAAAATACGGTCTACAGTCGGTGGCGTGGGTGTGTGCCAGCCTGCGGATGGGGTGGAGGGCTTTCACTGTACAGCATACAACCGATCAATTGATCGATGACTGATCGATCTCCTTCTTTATCCGTCTAGTTCTGAACAGAACTATTCCCTCCTTTCTCTGTTTTTCTCTCTTTTTTACACATCTCTCACATAAACCTGGTCTACGACCTCAGTCCCACACTCGGATAGTGCTGCGCTTGCAGGACATACAGGAGGGAGACCAAATAAGCAGAAAAAGGGTATTTTTTAAGAAGCCGAGCATCTCCTCGCTTTTGGGAAGCTGTGCTCTGCATCTCACTGTCTTTTTGCAGCGCAAGTCCCTGCTGCCAGACCCGCGGTGCTAGGAAGCGACCCCTTCTCCCCTGGCCCCCTCCCCAGGGAATCTCCTCTCTGCAGAGCGCTTTTGTTTATAACTTCTTAACACTCAGCCGCTTTCTTGGCAGAAAACCCTCCCGGTGCCACCTGGCCGCTCTTCCGTCTCCCAGGAAGTTTCGCAGTGACCTGTGACACAGCCGGGAACGTGGCTCGGACACGGGGGGGACGCGGGACGATGCGCTGTCGGCTCCCGTCCCCCCCGCTGACCCCAGCCTCGACACGCTCGCGTCCAGCCACACGCACAGACACTCACATCAGCAGTGAGTCAGAAACAAAGAAGAAAAACCCTCGTGGGCTGCGATTCGCCCTTTATTGTGAACTCCAGACGTCATACGCGCACGGCTATAGATGGAGCTCGGGAGCCCAGGCCAGCCCAGTGCAAGCCCACGAGAGCTCAGTGATGGTGGTGGTGGTGCCGGTTGGTGGGGGGGGATGCCGTGTCTGTGTGGCTAAGGATGTATTACAGAGGCGGGCTGCTCTTAATGTAACTAGAGAGCTTCTGTGATCTACAAAGGGTGAAGACAGAGAGGGAGTACGAGGAGGCAGCCTGTGTATTTCCCAGCCACGCTCTCCCCAAGAGGAGGCCGCCGGGAGCCCCTCTCTGATCCCCCCCCCGTCTCCCTCCAGCGCAGCACACCAAGGAATGATGAAAAAAAATAATTCTGCAAAAAGGGTGAGTGGAATCGGTTCTTCTTTGGGGCACGGTGGGGTGGGGGAGGCTCCCGGATGTTTTGGGGAGGGGGGCTTGGCTCTTGATTTCCAGTTGTTGGCTTTGCCTCTGCTCCCCCCGCCCTCGCCTTGCAAAAAAAACCCCAAACCCCAACCAGATCAAAACAAACCCCAACCCAGCACCCGTCTCTCCCGCTGCCCAGCGCCTCTCCTTCCTCTTGCATTCGCCAGGAGATACTATTCGCCGTTCAGCGCGGAGCGATGTAGGCAGGCAGTTTTCATTTTTGATCACAAGGAAACGATAAAATACGGAGACACCATCTATCTGTCGCTCTCTGTCTGCTCTGTGCCGTGTGTGTGTGTCTGCTCTGCCCAGAGATCTTATCGCTGTCTATGAAGAAATCTTAAATATAAACCCATACAGAGATTTCGCCTCTAGGATTAATTGTTCATAAAAGGCTCAAAAATGCAATTTTCACTGCAGTAAAAAATCAGCTAGTTCAAATTCTCCCCAACACCCTCCTGTTCCTCTTTCCACGGGCAAATGCCCGTTGGATGAGGCGAACATAACACAACATAACAGCCTTTCTTATATAATGCACAGAGTGAAACCCTGCCTGCGATTTTTGCATCGTCCCCTCGGTATTATTGTTGTTGCTTCGTGTCTGCAGCAGAAAAATCTATGTAGAGCGAATCAAGCAAAGTACCTCGGTCCCAGCTTCGGTGGAGAGAGGGGCCGGGAGGAGGGGGAGGCGAAAGTTGGGCAAAGAGGGAGAGGGGGAGAAGAGGAGTGTAAAACCAAGAATAATACCATTTTCCCCCATTTTCTTCCCTCTCTCTTTGTGTTAGGGGCAACAGGATGGAAACCAGCAATCTGTGCAGCCAGAGAAGGTCGGCTGGGTGCGGAAATTTTGCGGGAAAGGCATTTTTAGGGAAATCTGGAAAAACCGTTATGTGGTTTTGAAGGGAGATCAGCTTTACATCTCGGAGAAGGAGGTAGGATCGGTTTCATTTTCCTTTCCCATCCCCCCTTTCCTCCCCTTTGCATATGAAAAGCAGGCGCGGAGCAGCCCCGGCCTTTCCCCAGCGCCCCTGCCCAGCCATCGCCCCTCCATCGCCACCCTGGGTCCAGGAGGTTTCTCGGGGGCTTCTCTTCTCCCCAAGCCGGCACCGGAGAAACCTGGCCTGGGTTGGCGTGTCAGCGCCAACAGCGGCTCTCCCAGACAGCTCTGGCTGGGAGACATTTTCCCAGCACTGGACACATGAAAGGATTCACTTAGCGAGAGTTAAAACCCTCATCCTTCTCTCCGCCGCGGTGAAACGGCAATGCCAGCTTCCTTCTGTGCCTGTCCTCTGTCATTAAGTTCGACAGTGGTCTTGTTCCCAGCTGCTGCACTGCTCTATTTGGAAATAACTGTGGTCTCCCAACTGGAATCGAGCCACTTACGGGTCCCTTATCTCTTGTATTTTTTTCCCCCTGAACCACACCACAAGAGGACGACGGGGAAATTTAACCACAGATTCAACACCTTGTTGAAAAATGTGCCCCCTCTCCTCCCCCTTGTCTCCGCTCAACATCGGCTGGGGCTTGGGGTTTAATGTCGTGTTTACGTGAGGCTTAATTGGGTGTGACTATCGGGCTGAGCGTTGCAGGCTCTGGCAGGCTGGGATCCGGCTGTCCTTGCACAGCCTCCCCCCTTAGTTTTTGTCTTGATAAATTCATCAGGAAGAAATCCCCAGGCAACAGCACTCCTCCCCCTGATTACCCTTTAAAAACTCAGGGCTAGCACTGGGGAGAGTTGTGCCCACGAGAAGCGGCACGGGGGCTGCGTGGAGTCCGGCTGGTGTTAGGACAGGGTCGATCCCCAGATCTGGGCCCGGCTCTCGGTGGGTTTCCTCCCACAAGTGGAGGTTACTCCCTGACGGGCGTCGCAGGGCGCGCTGTCGCTCAGATGCGTGCCTACCTGGCCCAGCTTTATCACTCTGGGATCTGGAGAGATAATAGGGTCCAGAGCGCCAAGCATAATTTGATTTAGAGGCTAATTGAATCAGGGGGCATGGCAAAGTGCAGATGGCTCAGGGGTTATTAGAACACAGAAATAGCCTAAAAGCGGACTGAAAGCCCAGGTCGCGCTTAGCTGTGTGTCGGCATTTCACGGCTCGCTCCCATTATCTCTGGGCTGCTCCACAACCAGAGAGAGACACAGGCCTGGGGAATAAATGTTGTCTGCAGGCTGGGGGTTCGGCGCCTTAGAAATGCTCAGGTAAAGAGACGACATAAGAGAAAGATTGGAGACTGCAGACAACACTAGTGGTAACGAAACACTAAACTATGGTGAATGTATAGACAGATTCATGGATGGGGAAAGTTAGATGGAAAGATGGATGCGAGAGGTACGCAGCGAGTGGTACAAATCTCCTTTGATTTGTGGTCCTTCCAAATTTCCCAGCAGTAACGCAGACTGTACGGTGTGTATTTCTCAATGGCAGGCCCGCTTGTCTTGCCTGACTCTTACAAGCAGCTCACATACCTCTGGGGCCCCAGAGCAGAGTTTAGAAACTGCTAGACAGAGAGATTACACGGCTGGAAGGATTTTACCTGCTGCCTTGTGTCCTACCAGTCTGGGTCAGTGGCTCTTCTGTACTGGGGCCCCAATTCAAGGCAGCACTGCAGCACGCGCCTGAGCAGAAACATACACTTAAGCCCAGTTAACGGGGATCGAACTGGAGCTTGTACTTTTTGAGCCAGGACCTGGAAGAGAAGTAATCATGACTAAGTCCAAATGATAGAGGAGCTGCCTGCTTGGATCAGACTGCATCGGCTGTGCCGACGCAGTTGGAACTGCCGGGAAGGGATGGGGAAGAGGCTGCAGTAGGCGGCTCTCTAATGGCAAAGCCACTGCAGGCTGGGCAGATGCTTAACAGCGTTAGCAGGGTGCTTTGTGGTCCTTCAAGCAGGTGTGAAGGTGCAGTATCAGCGATGGACTGAATAATACTGGAGTTCACAGCTGAGTTAGCACAGAGGTTGTGTCCGTGGTTTGCGGGGACTCAGAGACAGACACGGGAACTTCGCAGGCTCCCTCTCGCCGCCGTTCAGCGGGGGAAGGAGCCACATGGGGGGGCAGAGGGAGAAACTTGGCCCCGCTGAAGCGAAGGCAGAACAAGGCGGCTGGGACGTCACCGCACTGTCCCTGCAGGCGGGACGGGAGGCCTGACTGCCGCCCGGGCTGCACCGGCCGCCCGAGCCCACGGGTGCGTTCGGCCTGAACTGAGGACCTCCTCAGAGTACCCTCGCTAGGGAGAGGGACGGGGCACTTCCAGGGAGCGATTCGGCGCACATAAGCCCTGAGCAGCCTCTGGAAGCACCCATTACCGACAGACACTGGTGCCGGTGCTCCTAACGGGGCAGTGCACGCAGGGGAGGCCAGCCTGGCAAACTCCTCCAGGGCTGCCCCGTTTGGAGGATCCTCCCAGGCCCTCCCTCCGCAGCCCAGACCCGCACAGCGGCTCTCCGGGGCAGCAAAGCTGTGCTGTGGGGCACAGTACACTCCTTTAAGCAGTGTGCGAACCCTCCCTTTGATGGGAAATACTCTGGATCTTGCCCGGGAAAACAAAAGTGTTTTCCAAAATCCTGGCCACCCTGAAGTCACCAGCTGGACCGCCACCGGCTGCAGCACCACCGGGACGTCCCGGACACCCAGCGCTGCCAGGGGGGTGGTTGTGTCTCTCCCTGGTACCCCGACTGCTGGAACCCTGGAGAATAAACCGGCAGCAAAGGCTCTACTTGGCTAAGGAGCAGGAAAGCCTGCGCAAGAGAGAATATATTCATACAGGAATCAACACCAGTGAAGAGGTACAGGAAAAAGATGTCTGTCTGTCCATCCCTCCCTCCCTCCCAAATACGTCCAGGTAGCTACCGCTCAAATATCTCTGTGCTCTGAGCCTAGAAAAGGGCCGAGGCTGGCCGAGAGGCCAGGCGGGTGCTCGTCCTGAACAAGGAGCACTTGTGTTTGTTTCAGGGAGCGCGCGCCTATTTCTTTACGGGGAAAAAAACCAATGCATGTGCAACCGAAGCAGCACTGTGGCTCTACGTGCACGAATGTGTGTGTGAAAGACCATAAATAACACGCGGCAGTGCCTGCCTATGTCTTTATATGGAAGAATCTGTGGTTGTGTAGAAATGTGGTTACAGAGGTAACATCTGGCTGCCTGCATGTGCACTGAAGTGACTCTGTGTGCCTGCGGGACTGAAGAATACGCCTGCGTCGCTGGGTCCGCCATCTCCCGGAATCTCGATATCCGAGGTGGCTCCGGCCACCTGGCCCGCGGTACGCTGCACTGCCTGCACGCTTGTGCGCACGTGTGACGGAGGGCACGCGTCTGGTGTGGCCGCCCGTCGCTTCTGCGTCCCCAAGACTTTCTGTTCAAAGACAGACGGGGCTTTTAACACCCAGTGTGGGTTTTTGGTACTGACTGGACCTTTATTCCTTAGCAAAGCCAGGCCTTCGCATATCAACAAGACCTGAGACCTGCCCTGGGGAGGCGCGTAGCCGCACTCCCTCCTGTCCACAGGTCTTAACGCGCGTTTCAGAGCTCTGCTCCCGGAGCACGAGGCTCCCTCTGCGCACTCGCTTTCCTGGCAGCAGGTGCCCGCAGCTCCCGCAAAGCTTGATAAATTGGGATTTGTCAAGCAGAACAGGACGGAGCCTCTTTTGTTTTTTCACACACCAGATTATGCCCAGTGGAGAAAATGGAGCCACTGCTGGGTTGTGCTGATGAGCTGTGCGAGAGGCTCTTCCCTGCTCCGGAGAAAGGCCTCCCCGCTTGTGAATCCCTGCCGCTGCCGGTGTGGCTGATGGGGCAGGCACTGGATGCAGCCAGAGAGAGAATTAAACAGCGGAGACCCCGAGGAGACGTGAATAGAAAACTCGGGTGGAAATGGCCACGAGACAGGTTGAATCTCAGCCCAATTTCTGCAGTGATGGGAGAGGAGACTCAGTTGTCTGTTTCAGGAAAAGATCAAAGTCCTCCTCTGCTATGAATTATTTTTGCTCCATCAAAGCCATCGGAGCAATGTGGATTTGGTGGATGGAGCTTACGAGTTAACTCTCATATTAACCTTGGTGTTTCTTGTCAGCTCCTCTTAAGCTCAGCGGCTGCTCTGGAACAGAAGGCGGGTTGCTTAGCAGGTAAAGCCGGACTCCCGGCCTCTCCCTGTCAGCTCAGAGCACCGCAGAAGAAGGGGTTAAACACCAGGACTCCTGGATGCTATCCTCGGTTCTGCCACGCACTCACTAAATGAATTCAAACCAGACATTTATTTACTTTCCCCTGAATTTCTCCATCTGGAAAGCAGGGCTAATAATACCCATCTCCCTAAGGCACAAGGTGCCTAGGAAGGGGGAATTGCGTGTCACAGACTGTGGGATCCCTCGGGAAAGACGTCAGCTCAGGGCAGGCAATGATGTTGCACGAAGACAAGTGCTCAGAACTGAGCGCCGCTCTGATATCTGGAAGGGCTGAGCGGATCGGTTTCCAAAAGGCTAACTCCCACAGGCAGAGTCAGACTACCAAAACCCCATCGATATCCACATTGATTCCTGCTGGCAATCTGCGTGCTTTTTCAGTTGCCTGCCTCGGACCTGGGCTTGCAGGTTAGAGACAAGCCCTGATTTAGCTATTCTGGTTAGGAGAAGATGTGAACGCCTGATGGAAGCCTGGGCTTTCTCCCTGGCAGAAACCCAGTCTGTAAGGAGAGGAAATATATTTTATCAGACCAGCTGATATATCTGGAAAATGCAAACAGGGCTTTTGAGTCATCTTCTTTTATTAGAGCATCAACCTCTGGAAGCTGTGAAACCTGCTTGAAGACCTAGAACCTTTAGCTCTTCCAGCTGTGCACCAAGATGGTAGCCGAGGCTTACAGACCTCGTTCAGCCAGGGGCCCTGAGCCTGCAGGGCGATCTGTGCCCCCGCTGCAAGCCGAACTCTGTGAACTTATGCAAAAAACCCCTTCATTATTTAGCATTTGGTCATCAGCCAAAAAAAGCACTCAGGGCAGAAATATGCAAGACAAGATGTGCTGAAGTGAGCTGAGCTCCGCTAAGCAAAAGAACACCTTCTAAGTATCATTTTTGCATTCTTTCTCCGCTCTCTCCTCCACACCGGTTCCCTCCCCCCCTGCAAATTTCTGGTAATTGTTCTCTTGTTTCTAGCCCGGCTTTGTTATTGCTTTGCGCTTGGGAATAGCAGTCAGACTACCACAGACCCAGCTGGGCTCCTACCACTTCCTGTCAGGAAGCCCAGGGCCGTCCAGACAGCATGAACGGGCTGTGGGATGACGAGATGTTAATGAGGAAATGCTTCTCGGGGCTTCCTTAAGCCTTTTCTTGTTTGCTACCAAAAGCATCGGCTCAATTAGCACAAGAGCACTTGAAAAGTAGTCTGTTCTCGCTCCTCATTTGTTACAGCACCATCAAACACTGCGCAGCTCTGCCTGGAAGGGGCGTGTGCGTGCGTGTGTGTGTGTGTACACGCTCCAAGTAGTGTCTAGAGTTCACACGTGGTTCACGCGTGTGATGGCGCCTGCAAAGTAGTCGTGGTGTTTCTGTGCACGTGCTGTTCGGGCGCTTCGTACGGTGACGATGCTTCGTGGTGTGCATTTGCACTCGCTGAATGCCTCTGGGTACGGGGAGGCCGTGTTTTCTGCCTCTGTGGCATGTCTGCACGGAAAGGCTGTCGGTGTCCGTTGCGTTCAACATGTACAAGGTGTTAATTGGAGCTGTGCAGTTACGTACGTGTTTAGGGACAGCGGTAGTGCTACGTGTCAGGCTGGTGTGTAAACCCTTGGCTTTCAGACCTGCTGCCCCTTCCATACCTCTCCTGCTCTTGCTCTTTTAAGCCATCCTTTTCCCTTCCACCTTCCTTCTCCTGCTCGGCCAAGCTCTGTTCTACGCTCTGCGGAGCAGGGTGACAAGTCTCGGTGAAGTGTCTTCCCTGTCTCAGTGGCACCATCCTGCACAAGCAGAGAGAGGGCCAAAGAACACTCAGGCAGAAACGGCACGCAGCCTGACGCCCTTTCCCTGCGACGGAGGCAGCTTGTGAGAGGAGGCGGCACGGCTTTAGGATTCGAGTGCAGCACTGGGATGCAAAAGAGCTGGTTCCAGCACAGGGTGTTCTTCAGGGGCCCGTTGATTCTGAGAGCGCTGTGCTTCTGGTAGCCTTGGCTGATGCCTCTTTGGGTCAAGGGACTGGATTGGATAGCAACTTTCTGCTGCCATCCCCTCGTTAGCTCGGGGCAGCAATCTGGCAGTGGAAAGGCCTGGAAGGTCACGCTCGTGCCCTTGAGCTACCGAGTTCATGGTGCAGCCTCCCCCTCGGGATGCAGGTGTGCAGATGGGGAGGCAGTCTCTTGGAGCCCTGCCATTTCTATTCCACCAAGGTCCGGAGGCTCTGGCCGAAACCAGGGTCCCGCAGCGCCGGTGCCTGCACAAACACTCCGGCTGTATCCCTGTCTTCTTTCCACACATGCACCTTAACTGGTACCAGAGAAGGAAAAAGTGGACCCTCTGCAGTGTCCCACTCTACACGGGCCATTTTACCCCGTGTTCACGGCATTTTGCAGGTCCCTCTTACTGGAATACCTGAAACTCTCCCAACGCTCCCTGTATTTCTTCTTCTAGTTCCCGCGCAGACCAGGGCCGCGCAGTTACCCCCTTGCGCAGCCAGTGACAGGCCAGGCCATGGCACTCGGGTCTCCCCCGTCACCTGCAGTCCCCTCGCCAGCGCTGCTTCCCGGCGCTGCCAGAGCCGCTGTTGCACACACGCGTGGGGATTCCTCCCGTAGTGACAGCCTGATTTTAGCGAAGCTCTGCAGAAATTTCTCTCCCTTGCAAGATGGTAGAACCTCTCAGCTTGAGGAAGTGAAACCTTCGTCTCAGCTTGAGAGGG
Organism: Platalea leucorodia; assembly: GCF_965183815.1. NCBI lineage: Eukaryota > Metazoa > Chordata > Aves > Pelecaniformes > Threskiornithidae > Platalea > Platalea leucorodia. The sequence goes on along the minus strand of NC_138846.1, from coordinate 2,443,597 downwards.
GAACACGCTGGCTGATGCCGTCCCCGAGACTGCCCATGTTTGGATATTCAGCTTTACTGAGAATCTGTAGGTTTCTTGTCACGCCCCGAGCCACGTTACGACCTCTTGAGTGTCTCGTGAATACGCTACACTTGGTGTCTTGTGATTATCTGTACCTTCCGCATTTGCTTTGAGCGTGTCCCATCTCAACAGGGAACTGCTCAGGCAGATCTCCACCAAAAAAATCTGAGGAAAACGGCAGAACTTTGCCTGGTGACCGAGCGACTGCCCTTCCACTGCGCTCCTGGTTTGGCCCCAGAGCACAGCCCTGGTCTGAGAGGTTCGGAGTTGTTGCAGGTGACAACTTGATGAGGGAGGAAATTTTAACTGTCCGTCAGCAGGACATCCAAGGGGCAGGTAATTTAACCCAGATTAGGGATCCTCCCGTTGCCAGAGTGCTGCGAAGGAGCATTCGCGCAGGAGAAAACAGACCTTTAGAAGCATGACTAGCTGCAAGGCTAGAAATAAGCCCTACAAGCCTTTGAGCGAAGGTACTTTGGGTGCCACGGCTGATGTTCTGACCCACTACGCGGCCACGGGACCGCCACGTCCCACGGGCGCAGGGAGTGCCGTCGTGGCGGGCTGACCCTGCTGGGGCAGCAGCTGCGGGGGCGAGGCGTGTGAGGAATGCAGCTCCCCTCCTTGAACTTTAGCAGCGCGCCAGCAATGTCAGCCTCAGCACATCTCGCCGCTGCCTGCGGGCCCAGATTAGCCGGTGGCTGCGTGGCTGGCTGCAGCGTAGCTACACCCCAAGCAGCGGCAGCTGCCGTTGGGAGTGCGCGGTCTAATGGCTCCAGGGTCTAACGTACCCTGCTTTAGGGACCTGGCTTTGTCTTTGGAGATGGGGGGCACTTTGGGTTCCTTCTCTGTGCCTCAGTTTCCCTTCCCTCGCCTGGCCTACTTGGAGTGTGGAGGCATTTCTGGGAGCATGGGGAGGAGCCCAGCTGAACCCCAGGATAAGAAGTTGTTCTGTCCGCCTAGGGCAGGTGCAATACGGATAGCAAAGCCAGCAGACAGCCATGGCAGCGATTGCTGGGATTTATATACCTTAATCCTTTCAATCCAGAGCTTCCCTGCAGGGCAAGGAGCGCAGGACCCCCCTGTCCATGAGGCTCTGAGATCCGACAGCTCGCTGCATGCCAGGCACTCAGCAGCTGTGAGAAGGAAGGACCTGCTGGCCACCTCCCAGCTAGGAATGATTCTGCCAAACTCGACCATCCAGGCCTCTCCCTTCCTAGCCCATTAAGCCAAGCGGTCCCCGGTTCCTCTCAGCCTCAAGCTGCAGTGTGGGAGACCTTAAGAAAGGCTAATGAAAGCAGCAGGATCCAAAAAATACCCGCATCTGCAGAGCCCCGGCTGCTTCACAGGCAGGTGCGCAGAGCCGTGCAGTGGACAGGAGAGGATACGCCGCCCCAGGCAGGGAAGCTGCTTCTTGACTCCCAAAAGGGGCCGTAGAAAAGAGGAACCGTCAGGCCCTGGAGAGCCTGTTTAAGCCACCTTCCCTGCATGTCTGAGAGCAAGAGACAAACTGTCTGGGGATGGGGAGCCAGGCTGAAGGCTATTCAGAGATGCTCAGCCCTGCCCAGAACTCAGACCTTTTCTTAAAGAGTTTCAATTCAGCATCTGAGACTAAAAGTCACCCCTCACTTTCAAAAATCAATCTATATTCAGCAAAGAAGAAGAGAGCAAACGAGCAAACGTAATGATAAACCTCCACCACGAGTATTAACTCCACTCAGAGCACCCTGGGTGCGTGACGAGCTGCAGCAGGTCACCCTGACACAAACGAAGACCGGTGCTGCTGTGCTGCCCCTGCCACCCCCCTTACAAACCCCGCCGGGCGACAGAGGAATCGCGCTTCATTCCCTCCTACTAAGAACCGACACCTGAGGTCCTCCCCCAGGTCCCAAAGGTCTCCAAAACGTTATCCCAAGACCCGTGCGCTGCCTGGGTGCTGGGAACACATCAAGCCACATTCTCTGCCGGTAAAACCTGAAAGGTTTTATTTGCACGGCTCCAATCTCACTGAAAATGTGGAGGAGGGCAGACACGCTGAAGGTTTGTCACCCACCTCCTATTGATGTAGGTGACTGGGATTTAGGCTGTGCTACCATGTGGTTCCAGCAGTTTTGTGGGTCTTTAAGGGTTGCTTTTTTCTTTTTCTTACAGAGGATGGGCTGCACGACTGTCCTCAGCCTCTGAGCACTCCTCCTCTCCTGCCTCTGAGGTTGCTCTGTTCTGTAATTTGTGCCCACCGCCTCCCTCTTTTTGGCCTCAGTAGCCTCCCACAAAGGACAAAAGAGCTGGCTGGTACTTTTGAAGTTTGCCTTTCACCTTCCTTCTCTCTAGTTTCACTGTTTACACACTGAATGCTCTGTTATTTTGCTCTGCTGCTTACTGCTCTGCCTGCGTGTCCCGGTGCGGGAGAGAGGGGGGAGATCAGCTGGCAATGCCCCTTGTGAGACCAGGCTGCTGTCCTGCCCGTGCCCCGCGAAATCGCCGCCACCGCATCACCGCGATGGAGCCCATTTCAGGCTGATGCTGAGACCTCTTCCCACCACCAAGGCAGAACAAAGCCACGTTCAAATGACTAAATTACAGCCCTATTCACTTCATGGCCTCATTATACTACCAAGGCTGTGTACGAGAGGGAATCAATTCAAAGGGAGCACGAACCTGCCTCTCCTCCCTGCGCTGCAGCTCCGGCTGAAGGGCAGACGTACCCTTAGGCACCCGTATCCACGCGTGCACCCACCCCACAGAATACCTGGGGGGGCTCAACCTGCCCACCTTGTCTGAAACTTAGAAATGGGACCCCAACATCGTCCTTTTAATGCAAATAGATGTTGTTTATTCTTAGTTCTTCAGCATTTTAGAACTGGTCTACACATGCACACGGCACTTTGGTGAAAGACGGCTGGGTCTCCCCTGTGTGTCCTGGGCAGACAAGCACGGTGTTGTCTTGTCACTCCAAGTCTTTCGAAGGACTAGCTACACACGAAGGGTGCTTATCTGCACCGATTACACCCGTCCTTTCTGCAGCCTCCTGTAGACATTCCTAGAGATGAGCTATTTGAGTCCCACTCCCGTGAGTTCGCAGCGCAGGCTCTGCGTGTCTGAGAAAGGAGGGAAGGGCTGGGGAAGTCCCAGTGACCTACAAGAGCAAACATCTGGAGCACGGACTTGTGCCTCAGCCGCTGTGGCACAGCCGGGGGCTCAGAGGGGATCGGCTTTTCCTGCTGCAAATGAATCCACCAGGATTCTTGGAAAGAGGTGGATTGTAGGATGGTACTGGGAAGAGAGAAAAGCCGATTAGAAATGCACGGGGAGGATGTACAGATAGACGTTATCTGCGAGAGACATTTTGGTACCGGTTCGTAATAGCCCATACACAGTGGCTGTTGTTATGAGCAGAAATAATAAGCAATAGCTTCTGGGGCTTCAAGAATAGCTGTGTACAGTCTCTGCCTCCTAGTCCTTGAAGGCAAACTCGGGGGATAGAAGGAAGAAGGATAGAGGGGGAACTGCAGTCATTATGCAAGGCCAGATGGTCAGTTTATCTGTGTCTCTGGTTGGAAAGCTGGTTACAGCATTTTAATCAGCCTCTTTGTTTAAATTGTATTGAAAAAATCACGGGGAATTCCTTCAGTGCTTCCCAAAACGAGGGAGGAAACATATTAAATGGGGTGGAGTCCTTTCAGGAAATCCCAGAGCAAAGAGCTCATCCCTGTCTGCCGTTCTGGCACCTGAGTTACTCACACTCCACTGCGGATCCCAGCCTGTAACGACCCCGGCTGGAGGTGGATTAAGCAGATGGACGTGGATTTGAGCCTGATACAGTTCTGGCCTTACGGACATGCAAAACCAAGTTCTCTCCCATCCCAGTTACCTACATTCCTCATGTTTGCCATGGGAAGAGTAGAGCTGCCCTGCTGGAGGAGTGGGACGTGAAGGTAGTGCATTAAGACAGCAATGAGAAGGAAAGCCACACAAAACTACGGGGGGCCAGGCAGAAGACAGGCTGGGCGTTCTCTTCTTGGTTCCAAAGGTGACGGCACCGTCAGGGCAGGGGTCTGTCTGTCATGGGACAGTGCACGGGCCACTCGATGACTCCCTAAAGGACAACCAAGAAGCGCTTCTGTCAGTGAAGGCCAAGCCCTAGCACTCTCTTCCTTCTCGAAATCTTCTGTGAGCCCGCTGGCTGCCGAAGGCCCCTGGGGGCCTGGCCAGCCACCCAGCCGTCAGAGCCTGGCAAGCGGCTGCCAGCCAAACGCCACCGGTGCCCGGGTGAATGCTGCCATAGCCCCTTCACAAGGGATGCGGCTCAGCAGCGGGGGAGAGCAGCACACGCGTCGTGTCAGTAATCTGGGACTGGATGTGCTTCATCCACCCCCCAAATCAGCTGTCAGCACAGGCTTCAGTAATACCACCAGGTTAAAAATAGGAAGTGCTAATCTTTATCCCTCAAACTTTTGTTATGCTGTCTCCAGAAAAGCAACAAGCGCTAATATGATTGCCCCTTTTAATCAGCAGATGAAAGTCCACCTCCTCCCAGCATCTCCTGCCTCCGCACCAACCTCCTCCCAGCAGACAGGGTCCTCTCCTTGCTGCTGAAGTAAATCCTATTCATTTTGAGGGTCCACAAACATGAACACAGGGAGAAGTCTGATCACATCTGCGTGTCCGTTCGGCCTAGCCCCCGTAACGCTGGGGGTGGGAGAGGCAGTTAAGTCCCGAAGGAATCTGTAGCAAAGCAGGAATTAACCGAGGAGACTGTGATTTTCAAGTTATCCTTCTAAATACGTTCCCCTCATTCCAGAAGAGACTGGAGTCAAAACTATCATGTCGAAATCTCTGCTTCTCCCCCCCAGACCCAAGCGTAGCACTGCCCAGCTAACAGCACCATTACTGTAGTTGTGCCTCAAGGTGGAAGACGCTTGCACCATGTTTCGGTGACCACGTAACACGGCAGAGGCTCCAGCACATGCTCTGTGTATTCAACCCCCCTGTGCAGCCAGCAGCTCCAGCCAGGCACCCCGCTGTTACCGCCTCTCTGTCTGACATCTGCAAGGCTGTCATTTTATTTTTGTTTTGCAGGTAAAAGATGAAAAGAACATACAGGAAATGTTTGACCTGAGTGATTATGAGAAATGTGAAGAGCTCAGGAAGTCCAAAAGCAGAAGCAAAAAGAACCACAGCAAATTTACCCTCGCCCACTCCAGACAGCCTGGAAACACGGTACGCTTTGCTCTCAAGCATGTGGTCAGCCCGAGGAAGCCATTAGCTCCTGGTGCAGAGCTCTGCCTCTCAGTTACCTGCTCCAGGCCTGAGGGCTTGGCACAGTGACGGGGGGGTAAAACTGCATAGGCTGAGCGGTGTAGGAGTCCAGATCACGTCTCGTGGTTTAAAATATATGAACGTCCATTTACCATGTCAGGATTGATAGCAACAGTGAGAGACGGAGAGAGAAGCAGGGTTTCTATTGGGAGAGGACACGGGCCTCTGGTGCACTGAGTAAACACGACCCAGCACTTAGCTCCGGATCCGCTTACCTGCGGGTATTCTGGCTTCGGGAAAGAAGGTATCAGAACGTTTGCCAGGAGCAAGGACAAAGCCATTTTACTGCCGCCGCTCCTGCAGCTGTGCTTTAGCTGACTGCACTTGTTTATGCACAGGGGGAGGCAGGGAAGGGAGGGAGCTGATGGTCCTTGAGTTTGCTGCTCAGATTTGGGCAGCATCAAAAGAGCTGCACGGGAATTTGTCCCAGGAGTACTTTCTGCCCAGAAGAAAGCTAAAAAGTGCCGGAACGGGGGCACTGCTACCTAGGAGCAGGACTTTCCGTGAGGTCTCAGTTGCCACTGCAAAAAGAGAGCCAGTCTCTAACTGCAAACCGTCTCTGGCACAGATGCACCCACCCACAGCCGCACACGTGAGCTGGATTTACACCGTTCATTCTGACTTGTTGCAGCAGACCAAGCTGGCCCGCCCCACACGTTGATAAGGATTGTGTAACACCATGAGACGCGAAAAGGGAAGAGAAGGGGAAAATGGAAAGCGCCTGCGCTGTCCCCAAGCGCCCTGAGCAATGGAGAGAATTGAACAAAATGCTGTGGAGGCTAAAATTGATTTCTCCTGAGTATCTAACTTAAAAAAACCCGCTAGCATCCTGGATCCCCTATACAGGCCATATTTTCAGAACTGCTCTGCCCTCAGTGTGCACCTGACATATCAAAGTATGGAAAATCCGGCTGCTTCTGTGGGTACCTGCTGTAGCTGCTTGTCTAACAGACTCTGTCAAAGTCTGAGGTGGCAACAGATAAATCGCATGTGAGCAGCAGATGCACAGAAAGGCTGCATCATCGTTTGATGAGGGCAAAATCTAGGATGGTGTGTGGGAAGGCAAAGAGGGGGAAGGAGGAACTGCAGCCACGAGGGAAGTAAATATGGTACACAGCTTTTGGTTTGAAAAGCTGGGTGCCGTGAGGAATCATGGTCTGCTCTGCAAAGGGCTGCCAAGAAGCAGAGAGGCCAGGTGCAGTGTGTGGCAGACCAGTGCCGTTTTGCAGGACTGGAGGATCAGGTCTGCTTTGCTTTTTTCCACTAAGGCAAGCCAGCTGTAAAGGCCGTGTAGCTTTTCTGTGGGCAGGGACAGTGTGAAAGCATCTCTGTATGAGTTTAGTCACTGGCACTGACCTGAATTCTCTCTTTTGTAGGCACCAAATCTGATCTTCCTGGCTGTGAGTCCAGAAGAGAAAGAGTCCTGGATTAATGCCCTCAACTCTGCAATCACACGTGCTAAAAACCGCATCTTAGATGAGGTGAGCAGGACTCTGAGGGCTGGACCCAGGCTCCGTTGTCTCAACTTTAATCTTGGGTGAAGATTTTAGACTGCTGGAGACAGCAGCAGCCCCTCCTACCCTCTCCGTTTCCTATTTAAAAGGAGTGCAAAGCCATTGGGGTTTATGGACCGCACTCCAAACACAGCCACCAACACCTCTAGGGTGAGCTCTTCTGAAGGTCTGGGACAGTCTGATCCTCCTGGCCTCGGGATTACTATGCAGCACTGATTGCAAAGCAACGGCAAGGGGCAGCTGCCAAGGCTCTGTCACAGCCGGCCCCAGTGCGGTGCCTCCACTTTGCAGCCCAGCCTTGCCTCGCGCAGGGATGGTGGGACTATGTTTGGAGTGCTTTCCCAGGGCTTTGGAGAGTGTTTCCTCGCTGCTGCTGATCATGCAGTGGGCTCATGTGCAAAGGGGCTTTAAGTAGTGGAACTGAATTAAGGAATTAACTGAAAACCAATATAGTCCCATGCTATCTTCAGAGCACCCTAATAGCGCGGCACCATCTGTCAGCCCACCTCAGGCCATCTCCATCCCGCCTGCCCGCCCCTCTCCATCTCACCTCCAAGAGACAGGCCCATTTCCACCGCTCGGCCCAAGGAAGGGGACCTACGGGGCATTTCAACTTTGCAGGTCCTTTCCTACTGTTCAAGGGTCAAACCACGAGTGTTTAATCCTGCCTTCTCAGCACTGTGTGGCATATATATTTGTGCCAAGACAAGTCAGGCTCTCCATTCAGTCAAATAAGAAGGGACACCCAGCGAGATGAGGCATCAGGGCACTGTGGGACAGCCACAGGAGGAGCCTGGAACAGTATAGCCCTGCCTACTTGAGACCACGGCCACACAAAGCGTAACTAGCGTAGCTCCTACCGCTTCCAAACTGGCAGCATTATTGCTGCATGAAACTCCCAGAGTAACTACCACAATTATGCAAAGCAGTTTCTACTAGAAAAAAAGAAATAAAAAAAAAAGCGTACACTTACAACCACAGCTGAGCTGACAGAGGCCGGGTTTAGATCAGGATGAGCATTCCCACATAATTTATTCCAGTGTGAATGAGAACTAACTTGAGAAGGCTGTGGCCCTCGCTACCACGGCTGCAGTTTGAAAGAGCATTTCAACGCTGCCTCACATTAATGCTTCATGAAAACTATTCTTCAGTTTAGATCGGTCTCAGATCTATCTCATCCACATTCAACTTACCGCAATACAGGCGGCCCACTGCTGTGATGCTGTTTGTTCTCTTGGATGGCAACACAAAACCCTGTAGTGAAGGAAAACGAAGGTCAGACCATAGGCAAAGCTGTAGAGCAGAAAGCAGCAGAGCAAACAATCGTATAGATTGCTTCAAGGAGAGTCTGTCGCTGAAATCTTTACAAACAGATTCAAGAGATAATTGTCAGGAATGACTTAAGTAGATCCAATCCCATCAGAGATGGGGAGAGACCAGGGAAACACTCTAAGACTCTTCTAAGGCTGGATTCCCACACCCCCTTCCCCGCTGGCTCTACCTGCAAATCTCCTTCTGTGCACCCCTGTAAGCACACAGATCAGCGAGTCCCACCTGCAAGCCGTGGACCAGTGCTGGCCCTTGGGACCAGTACGCTGTCGACACTGTGCAGGCAGGTTTTACAAACTTATCAGTCTGTGTGTGCCTGGGCACACTCGGTAGGGAGGGTGGCACGGCCTGTAGCCATCCGGTAACACCAGGCGGTCAGGCTGTGCTCCCGGACACAATCCTGGCACAGCTCGGCAGAGGAGCCCAGCAAGTTAGCACGTCGGGAATGCGTTGCTTTCCTCATTCCAGCTCAGCACGAGGTTTGGTTCAGGTGGTGATCACAGCTCTCCTCCTGTTCAGCAAACATTTGCACTACAGAACTGCAAACTCTGTGTTCGAGTTCAGGATTCGCTGTTTGCAACCCAAGCTTCTGCCTGCTGAGCACCCCTGCCTGACAGCCTTTAGCGAAGGATCCTGGCCCAGAGGTATGTGGGCTGAGTTCACCCTCAGCATATGGCCAGGTCACAACAGAAGGGGAATCCTGGAGGAATAAATGATCTGCCACGGTGCATCTGGCTGATTACAGCTCCAGCAACTAGGAATGGCTCGTATTTCCCATGCTCCCAGGCATTCACTTGCCTCTGTCACCCCTTTAGGTTACTGTCGAAGAGGACAGCTACCTCGCCCACCCAACGCGCGACAGAGCAAAAATACAGCACTCCCGACGCCCTCCAACACGGGGACATTTGATGGCTGTGGTACGTATAACAACCTCCAGGCACCTGTTTAGGTAAAATTCCCTTGTAACTATTTCATTTATAAGTAAATGCAAGACCTGGTGTTTGAGCTCTGGCCTGAGCTGAAAATTGTCGTAAGACCCAGGGCTGTCCTGGGCCACCCGATCTAGTCCGCCGTTCTTGTAGACCACTGCACTGTGCAAACCCTTGCCATCACTGACACCCGTTTTCCTGACGCGGAAAATGAAACGCTCCTTCAAGTTCCTGACAGAGAATAGCCACGCAGCTGGGGAGCTCAGTCACGGCTTAGCACGGACGGCTTGTCCGAGGCCGTTCCGCTGATCCGCATCGCAGCTACGAACCCAGGACACCTGGGGCTCTGCCACTAGGTCACACTTGCTATTATTCCTGGTCCCTCTTTGCATCCCGGTGCAGGTGACGTGTATCTTCGGTGTAAGACACACTCAGAAGTAGTGTGCAGCCACGCCTGTTCCTGTGATAACACAGCTCTTCTTTGTCTGCTTCTTCAGGCATCTACCTCAACCTCTGATGGCATGCTGACACTCGACCTGATCCAGGAGGAAGACGCCTCTCCAGAGGATCACAGCACCTGCGAAGAGAGTTTCCGGGTGGACCTGGATAAGTCAGTGGCACATCTTACTGCTGGCCGGCGCCGGTCGGATTCTGAGAACGTCAAGTCGTCAGAGAAAGGCCGGACAGGGAGCCTCCCGAGACGGGAGGTGACCTCATGGGACAGATCTGGGCAGCGCAATGACTCCTTTGACAAAGGGACCATGTACACACCACAGGTCCCCAAAAAGCTCTCGCACTCAGAAAAGAATAAATGTGCCTCCATGGAAGAAATTCTGTCTCGACGGGACTCTTCCACGCACCGGGCGGTGCTGAGGAGGGGGCTGGAGGCTCAGTTTGCCTCAGCAGAACCAGAGCAGCTGTCCCGGATACAAGAACTGGTTGCACTGAAACTGGAAAAAACTCAGGAACTGCTGACAGAGGTGAAGGGCTACGGGGAAGGCAAGAGAAAGACCAAGGATTCCAACACCAGCACCACCACCACCACCTCTTCTTCCTCATCATCTTCCAAGTCGGACTCTGAAAGGATCCTGCAGGAATCGGAGAGGTTGCTGGGGGAGGCTTCCTCCACCTGGAGCCAAGCCAAGAGGGTGCTGCAGGAGATCAAAGAGCTGAGGGACCTGTACAAACAGTTTGAACTGCAGCAGTCGGACTCAAAACCCAAACAGAGCTCACAGTCTCAGTACAGGAAGAGCATGATGTGAAGGCAAGCCTTGGGATTGGGAGGGAGGGACAGGGGAGGGCGGCCATTTGGTCTTTTTTTTAATTATTATTATTTACAGTGTTCAAAAGAGTGAAAAGGTGCCTGTTCTCACCCAAATTTGCTTCTCAAAGCTTGAACCCTTCCTTTCCTCCATCACATCCCCTGACGAAACCACCCTGTGTCCCAATAAATTCAGTTACAGTTTATACCTCCTTTTTTAAAGAGCACCCTTTGCACCACGGGCCCCCAACTTCTGTCATGCTCGGAGGACGGAAGAAAGCACCGGTTCCTAGAAAATGCCCCTGCATGCCTGGAGCAGCACGTGCATAACAATGGGGACAGATGCTCTTGCGCTGTATAAGCCCTGGCTTTGCTGCTCTAACGTCTGAGCTGTAACCTGCATTACAGCTCCTTGACCAAGAGTCTCGTCTCGTTCCCTCACTGTCCTCTTGGAAATAAATGACAAAAAAAGGTGTCTGTCCCAGCCAATGCTTGGAAGTCCCCATTATGCAGGAACTGTCTTGAAGATGCTTGGAAGTTCAGGCTGACCTCAAGTTTTACACGAGTCGTCTCGCTGGACTGCAGCTAGCGGGGTTCTGTCCTGGCACAGGTCCCTTTTGTGAACTCCGGGGGTCGGCAGCTGTTATTTTGTGGTACATATACAGCCCTCCAGAAGGAGGGCAACAGGTATGCAATCTGTGTTCAAACTAATCCTGTCTGTCCGTTGACGCTTTACAGAACCCCCTTGGCCCTGCGCAATGGGAGTTAGCAGCTCTATGTCTTCCTTTCTGTGCAAATAGAGGATCAAAGCCTTGACTCTAACAGACAGCCCGTATGGGTTGTTTGGGGGGATTGTTTTCTGGCTTTTCCATTTTCATTTCATTTTTTTTTTCCTTTTCTTTGAGCTGAGGGGAAATGGAAAAATCAGGGTTGTGTACAGGCGGCAGCCAGAAACCAAGAGCCAAAAGTAGTTTTGGTAGGTTTGATTCTGTTCTCTCATGCATGCACGCGCTCGGTTTCTGCCAGTCGGACTGCAACAGATAGTCCTTGTTGCTCCCCTAAGATCAGGATCAGGCCTACTGAAATGAAAGCTGAGCCTGTAAGAGAGCTCAAATACCCTCATCTCGGTGATGCCAAGCACTTTGCTAAATAGGTGGCTCAGTTTTCACGCCTTTAAGCAGAAAGACAAGAAAGGAGGATGTTAAGATGTCTCACAGGGCTTAAAGTACACCGATGTGGTAACATCCAACTGTCACTTTTTTTTAAAAAGGAAGCCTAATTCCCTTACCTACATTGCAAATAATCCATGAAAATATTAAAACCAACAGAGTTATTTCCTGGTCGCAGTTGGTGTTGTCTATTTTCTTGCAATGGTTGACCTCCCTTGGAAAGGAGATTGGTTATCCACTTGTGCCTGGTCAGCTTTACTATTCAGGCTCATGTTGCTGATGTAGAGTTGCCAGCGCTGCAAAGAAAGCGTTTCTGTTTTGTTTTAATTAGTCCTTCTCCCACTTTCCTGTTAGAATTACTGGTAGAATTATTACTGTTGCCACTACGTTCCTGAAGATCTTATTATTTACAAACTTCAGATCCGGCTCTTGCAACAATCTTTCGCTCGTTCCTGACTCTAGAACAGCTCTTCGCCCACTTAACCGACAATTTTGAAAAGGCAGCACTGATTCACCTAAGCTCTTGCCACAGAGCTGCATGCTACAACTGCCCAGGAGCATACATGTCACCCTTCCAGCATTTTTGTTCTTTTCAATTTTTTTTCTTACCTTTTGTATCACTTGAAGGATCTCTTTGGATGCATCAGAGGAAAAAACATAATCCCTAAAAGAGATTAAAAAAGAATGCATGTGAGCCACTCTGATAAAACCTTTCCCGTTCAGCTCTTTGATCGAGAGAGCAAGAAAAATATGCAAATATTTTCCAGATGTGACATTCAGCATTAAAATTAGCCCTGTTTTCAAAATAAGAAAGCTAATCTAAAAACCTGGAGGTTTGAATTGCACTCGATTGGGATGGATGTGTGTTGTGGCTGGCCTACCGGACCCATGTCACAATGGGAGCATGAAAATACACCTGATCCTGACTGCGCAGGGGTCATTAAACGCTCTCGAGTCTCTCTTAAGCAACAAGGTAACATAAAAATTGGCCGATTAAGGGTCAAAACAGTGCCAGAGGCAGGGATGAAACATCGAGCCGTCACCCAAAAGAGGTGGCTTTTTTTGTTAGACAGGTAACCAAGGGCATCTTCATTTCACTGCTGCCTCCACAAGACTGGAACTGAATCACATCTGGTAAGACCCAGAGGTCTGGGCACAGCGTTGCCGCCGGTAGGTCTCTGCTGTCCAGAGACAAGGGATGCGTTACACACACGTCAGAGCCGGGCAGAAATACGGGACCGTTTCTGCTCTTCAGACCAACCTCTGCAAGCCTTTTTATTTTGTCACTAGAACAAGGTTTGGAGGAAACGATGGAGCTGACTTAGGAAGTTAGGAAGAAACTACTTCCAACCTGGGAAGAATTGCAGTTCTCATCCCGCCAGTTTTTAGTCTGAAAACCCAAGGGGCCAAGTTTGATGCCGCTCCTGGTGCAGCATTTCCGTCTGGACAGCGGAGCGCTGCCGGGGTGCTGAGCCGCGGCGCAACAGCAGGAGCGGCAGCTTTTCCGCTCCTAGAAGACGTCCAGCTCCCTGCTGGTCGTGTCTTACCCCAGGCCCTTCTCCTCCGCTCGGCGGGGAGCAGAGCATCGGGCTAGCACAAGTACGACGCGTGATTTAGGACAATTTTTCAAACTGGTACAGCACAAGATGCCAGATCTGATCCGTACATTGGCTTCTCCCTCCCTTCTCTCCGCCTCAGCGCATCACCGCTGAGTAGGATCTTGTGAAGATTTACTATTTCCAAAACTGATTGGAAACTCTCTTTCAGAATATGTTCCCTGTTAGAAAGCATCATTTCTGACGGGGCCCAGGGAAAGGGAACAACTAAGGGAGAAAAAAAACATGAGTTTTCAGAGTAGAAAAGCTATATTTTTCGCTTGGGAATATTTTTGTATTATACAAAATGTGAATTTTTCCTTAAAAATCTCTCCGAGTCAAAATAAAACATTTTTACAGTAAAATAAAACAGTTTTACCAACTGCCCCCCTTCAAGAAGCCTGACACTTTTTTCCACAGGCAATTTTTACATTGTTTTCATTCAAACCAAAATCAAACTCCAATTGTGGAATCCGTCACAAGGCAGAAATGCCGGGCTCCAGCCGGGTCGGATTAGCAAGCTGTGAAAACTTCAAGCCTGGGCTCAGCCTCCGTGCTGCTGAGCACTGGGCATCGCTGGGCCACGGCTGCGACGCAGTCACGCACCAGCGCCAGAGCAGAGGGTTCTCTGCGTGATCAGATGCTTCACGAGAATATCTATAAACTCCTTCCTACATTAGGAGCCTCTGACTGTAGACATTGCACAAATTGAAAGGATCGAAATCTCTCTCCCGTTCTCCCACATGGGCTCTAATTCTGCCCTCTTTTTATTCCTTTTTTATTTATTTTAAATGTTGCAAAGTTCTCCCCTCTGTCAATCCCGCTTCTGGGACTAGAGACAAAAAGCCAATTCTGAGCAAGAATGGCATGTGTATGGAAAACATGCCAGTCACGGCAGCGCTGCTGCTTCTTCCCTTCTTGAGCACGGGTTCCCGAGCGGAGAACCGCCGGGAAGCGTGGCTGGGCCGGCCGGAGGGGACCCTTCCCGAGGGCCGGGAGAAGTGGGCTGAGATTCCTCCCACCCGGCGGCTGCGGTTCATTGACAGATCACAGTTAGCGACAGTTTATTCTCTATTTAGCCATATAAATGCATAAGGAAGGGGCTGAACACACAGCAATTCTCACCCTTAGTTTCTCTTACTGAACCACATTCGAAAGGACCGAGTAGAAATTTTGCTTTTTTTAAAAAAAACCCAAAAAACTACAAACTGCAATAATAAAAATGATTCAGCCGCAATTGCAGTGATTCTCTCTAGTCTCTGCTCAGCACGCCCACGCCGAGGAAGCCGCTCGCAGCGGGGAGGGTGGGCCGCAGCGGGAACCTCCCTCCAGCCCCGCTCGCCGCTGCCCGGGGGGGTCCTCGCGCCTGGGGACGGGGAGGAATTTATGATGCTGCCGTGAAAGGGGATCTTCCTCGTGAATGGATTCGCAGTCCGTGCGCTGTAACACCCCTAAGTCCTCAAAGGAAGGGAATTGTCCCTGAATTGCCACTGGAACCTCGGAAAAGGATTCCAGCAGATTTTGTGGAGATTTGGGAGGGTTCAGGAGCCTGTTTGAGTTTTATCACGCAAGTCACTCAAACTGAAAACACACCTGACCACTGAAGTGCTTCCCAACAGCTAAGAATGAGGGTCTGCTGTTCTCTAAGGCCCGGCTTGCGGCTGCCTCCTCCCCAGTGCCTCGGGCAGAATTCAGACGGTCCCAAGGCAGCAATTCACCCTCGCTTCCACCACAGCCCAGAAAATCCAGCACAGAAAATTCGAGCTTCAGTCCAGCAGGCCTACGGGAAGACTGTGCTTTGCAACCTGAGACAACCTCCCAGTCGTCTCCAAGACGCTAAACTGGAGAGCTGCAGCAGTAATCTCGGCTTCCGAGCTCCCTGGGCGCATTGCTGTTCTTGTCCAAAAGCCCCTCGGAATTGCGCTGGGCACTGGGCAGCACTTTTTCAGGAAGATCAGATGTTAACATGTGAATAAAACAAAGTTGAAAATGAAGAGTTTCTTTATACCTGGTCTCTACACAACAGGATGAAGGGCAGAGTCCACCTGGAAGCTGAAAGGTTTTGTATTTTGCTTTCATGCCTTTCTGGTACTTCAACCTTTCCCTCCTGTCTCCTTCCCTCTGGCTGCGCCTGCCCCAGCCTCACCGCAGCGGAACCGTCCCCACGGGTGGCCGTGTCCGCCTGCGCCCGCAGGCACCCTTTGCCCGGCTGTGCCACGGCACTCGGCAGCTGGCTATGCCGAGAATAAATCAGTCGGCGTGGCGGCTCAGCAGGCACACCCCACGCGAGCATGCGCCTGGGATGCTTCACAGCATAGCAAGGAAAAATTTGCAAGGGGAACAAGCAGTGTCAAACGCAAGCAAATCGTTTTTATAAAAGCAGTTCAAGAATTTGAAGAGCAAGATCCCTTTCTGCTTCATGCACCGCATGCCTGAGCCTGGAGGGAATCTCGAAGCTGAAGAAAGCCCGTCCTGCCCGGACCGCGCTTGCCGCGACCCCAGGAAGGGCAGGCAGCTGGCCCTGGCCGTGCTGAGCGCAGCACTGCAGCAGCCACGCGAGCTGTCGCGCTGGCTCTCAGGGGAAGGAGCATCTGTGCTAGGAGGGGGGCCAGGGCTTGCCGACCGCGGCTATTTGCAGCACCCATGTTTGGTATCATTGAAAGGACGAGAATGAAGAGCCTCAATTCCCCGTATATTGAAGAGTCGACACATAAATCAGAGCGAGATGAACGCCTGAAGTAGTTGGTGCAAGAAGAGCTATAAATGTAAAATAGGAATTGGTATCATAGAAGTGCTGACTGTGGTTTGACTTCTGTGTGTGCCTGGGGGAGGCGGGGGCTGCGCTGTCTGCCTAAAACAGAAGTCAGGGATGAAGGTGTTGAGCTGGGTAGAGAATTGAAACTCCCTTTCACAAAGGAAATTTCCAGACTGCTTTTATTCCAGAAAATCATTCCCAACTTCTCCTTCAGGGACATTTCCAGAAGCCTTTCATTTTGATTTCTGACTTTCTTCCCTTTCAGCTGTCATCTACAGTGTTATGCACACGTTTACAATGAAAAACATTAACACTGAAATGGCAAATCCACTCGGAGCACTGAGCACTTCAGCGCTCTCCGAACTGCTCCCTTCCTCCTCCTCAGCCTTCCCCTGTGGAATCCACCAGCCGAGCAGCACATCTGGGGCTCGGAGCAACCCTGGGTTCTCCTGGAACTGGTCCCCTGAACCGCCTCCCAGGGGCTTCGTGAAAAGGAAGACGACCGCCTGTTTGCTCCTCTCCTTCCCACTCTCATCGTTTCTATCTTGGTTTGCGTTTGCCGTTCAGCAGCTCCTGGTTTCCAAAGCTCCTCCAGTCCCGTTCTCTGCTCAGAAGGGTGATGGGAGAGCAGGAGCGGTGCGATTAACCCGGGGCTCTCACTTCGCCTAACTGCAAGATGCTTGTCAAGGTCAGGTTTTGCTGAACAGCCCTTAGGACCCCTACACACACACATACACACACACACGACCGTGGTCTCACCACTGAGACCTGTCTGGCATTGGACCAGCAGAAACAGCAAGGTTATGCTGTGCAGAGATGTCGCCAGGTCCCGAAGGCAGGGTGATGGCACCCACCGCTCCGCAGCCCCGTGCGCTGCTGGGTTAGGCGGCTGCCAGGCCCAGGGCAGGCTGGAGACGCGCAGGGCGAGTTTAGGGAAGCAGCCGGAACACCAGACGCGCTAGCTGGGACAGAGCCACAGGACCTTCGCTGCCTGCCAGTTGAGAGTGCACCTAGATGACAAGAGCTGGCCATCCCTTGCGCCAGTGCTGTCACTCTGTCCAGTGTCGAGGGCCTAGAGAAAGAGTGGGGATTCTTTAGTTGAGTAACAACTTCATTTCGGCTTTGTGCCTGAGGGTTTCGCTTAGCGCAGAGCACAGTACGGAGTGGAAGCTGTTTCCTGAAGCACCCCTGCCACATACTTGTTTCTCAGGTGTTAAAACTTTGAGCAGCATTTAAGACTTTTGCTAAATCCCCCTCCCCAAATCCTTCTTTCTGCGTGGCTGTAATGTACTAAGGAACCCGCCCTTGGTCCGGCTGTGGAATATTTTTAAATCTAAAATTTAAAAGCTTGTACCTGCTTGCCTGCTTTTTCAATAGGAAACAATTTTCCTTGATTCCATTGTAGGAAACAGTTCACAGCTCCCCTGACCCTCCAAAAAAATGACAGAAAGCCTCCTTAAAGAAAACTTCCTCCCAGCTGACAAGTGGCAGAGATTCCCTGACGGACGGGGACCACAGCCCCTAATTACAGCCTCCCAGCAGAGCTCTGCTCGCAGGGATTTGCATCACAAGCTCCCCCCGCCTGCTTACACACCACCCAGCCCTGCGGGGAGAAGCGTGCCAATACCGGCAGGCAGTAAACAGGGCATCAGCCTTTCTCCTCCTCAGGGCCCTGTCGGATTGTTTCAGCCACGTACTCCTAGAAAACTTGAAGGACACATATTTCTGGGAATTTCACCTCACCTCCACATCTGGAGCAGAAGACGTCGACCATCCAACCCACCTGCCCCTCCCATACCCACCAAACTGGCAGGGAATTTCAATTGGCAAAGCTGGGAAGAAGCCTAGGGCCCCCCGTCCTCCCCTCAGAATAAATAATGAATGCTTTCCAGAGACCGGGAGCTATTTGTAGCTGAGCTGCAAGAACCCCTAGCGAACAAAAGGCCCTGGGAAGAACTGAACAGTGACTATGATGTAAATGGAGCAAAGCTGGGGGCGACGGGGTGGGAAAAGCGAGGGTTTAGAGACGATTACATGAGTCTTTAAAAAACAAGCAGGCAACACGCTGGAGAAGTGTGCTCTAGGAGACTGTGCTGAGCTTGTTCGAGGAGCGTGTGTACTGGTTGAAGGAAGGATGGGCGAGGGAAGGGAGGAGTGCTCTTCCTGCCATCTTTACATCTCTTTTGTGTGAAGGAAACCGAACGGAGTGCAGGAGGAGCAGAAAAGCCAGCTGCGGGCTGAAAGGCCGCTCCAAGCGTCCCGGGGCCTGTGCAGGGATCAGTTAGGTTCAGGCTGCTCCTGCTCCATGAGGCTCCCAGGCTCTTACCGCCTTCACCGATACGATAGACCTGAGCACGTGCTTAAGCATTTGACTGAATCTGGCTCCTCTAGCAGAGCCTGCAGATGTGTTCATGCTGCAAGAGGGTGGGTGTGATGCTGAAGTATCAGGGCTTTGCGTCACAGCCCAGCCCAGCCCATAACCCAGGCCAATTCCTGGCCTTCTGGCAAAAGCAAAGGATCTCAGGGACTCAAGAGTTTTAGTTATTTGCTGGAAGGTTTCTTTGGGACATGTTGATCTGCCAACCCAGTCCTCATCAAAACACCAAAAGCTCCAGCCTGTAAGAAGCAGCTGGGCTGCTAGGCCAGGTGATTAACAGCCACGAACGGCCCTCAGTTGCACCAGCTTCCGCAGAGCTGCATTGACTCCTGTCAGCCGTGAAACCTGTGGGAATACGTGCCTGAGGACCTGCTCCACACAACCGGCACGGACTGATGCTGGGATCAGGCAGCTGTAGACAGGAGACACCTGAAGGATGCTGCGACACTTGCAATCCATGCTGCAGCTTGCGAGGCTGCAGCAGCCCTGCCCTCCGGCTCGGAAATCCCTGCTGTGCAAGGCGGTTGAGCTCACTGACCCCAATGTTCTGTCGCCCGTATTACTTGGAAATCCAAAGATCCTCTCCGCTTAGCTTTGATTCATCACCCAGCAAAGACCAGCCCCAGGAGCGACTGATCAGAACTTCAAAGCACAAGGAAGCGTAGATATTAGAGAATGGTTCAAAATCCATTTAATCAGAATTCCTCAAGATTCACTTTTACGTCTGCTTTGCTGTGTGAGAAAGGACCATTCTCCTCTTTCACTTTTCTGTACCCAATAATCGAAGGAATCAAATCGTTTGCAAACCAAGACGGTGAATGGAAATCTGACCCGGAACTTTATGAATACTCATGTCTACCGAGCCACATGGGTTCATCCCCTACCGAGTCATGGCTCAGAGCAAAACAACAGTGTTCAAAAAAGCTAGAAGGGAACGCAACGGCTTGAGTCCCGCCCCGAGAATGCCTAGACGATTTAGGGATACAAGTGCCACTGAAAGTCAGGAAGGGATTCATTTTGCCTACCTTGAGTCATTTAGCTTCCTTCCACAGAAATGGTACCTCCTAAAGTATTTTAGGTGGATTATTTTAGGATCTAAATATTTTAGGATCTAAATATTTTAGGATCTAAAGTATTTTAGGTACTTATCTCGGGATGAATAAATCGCCTCCCACAGGTACTGATTTCTTTCCATTAACTGTACGCAAGCCCAAACAGTTAAAAGTTGGAGGAGATGATTCTTGTCCATAAGCAAAACATCATGTCACGTCTCTAACTCATTCAGACTCCATGGAAAGCCTTGGTTTCCACATACGTTGTACAAAGGGGCTTTGAAGGTGCTATTTTTTGCTGCAACTGCTCAAAAGAATATTTACAAACATGATATTTTGTTGTTGCTCGATGTATCAACTCTTTTCCTCTTTGACTTGTATTTCAGGTTCTCTTTTCCTCTTCTTAAGAAGGGGATTTGGGAGGGGGGAATGGAATGGGTTGTTGCTTTTGGAAGAAAAACCTGCACTAATTTTTATGTGAATTGAACCTTCCATATGTACAGACTCCAGGACATTGTTCCAGTCTGCTGCAGCTCTGTTTATTTTGATTGATTTTAAGGCTGTGATGAAAATAATTTTTTAAATTAAAGGAAAATTAAAAAAAAAAAGAAGTCTTTCTTGATGGTTTCTGCACAACTAGAATCAAGTGATGTTTCCAGGACCAATGTCAAGCACTTTTTCATGCTGATGAACTGGACTGCTCCACAAAAAGTCTTTTGCAACGGAAGGGCTACGCTCCTGACCCAGCGAGATGGGTGGCAGCAGTACAAACCAGCGTGTGTCCCTGTTCACCCTGACGGGTAAGGGCAGCGATCAACACGCCCTGCTAATGCTGCAACAGCATTGCCAGCAAACTCAAGCAAGTCAGCCCCTTACAGTTGCATTAAAGCAGTGGTTAAGGTGGGAAAGGCATTTAGTTTCAGTTTTAAAAGTACTGAACCACCTGAGAATCCTGTGTGACCCCTTGCAACCCGGGCAGCGCCGACAAGGTGCTGGTCTCCCCAGTGACTCTGCTCGTATCTCAGAAAGCCTGTTGCAGTGCTGCTGTGAGCTGAAGCCTTTAAAAAAGCCAGCACAAGCTCTGTTTCATGCTGAAAACCAGCAGCAGAACAGCTGAAAGGTCGTGAAGAGCAGCTGGCAACGCTGCATACCTGGTACGCCCGAGCTACCCTGGCCAGCCTTTCAGGCAGGGCTCGGTAAGTCTCTGAGGCACCTCAGACAGACCGTGCTTTGGGGACTGGGAGCAGAGGCGGATGACAAGGGACGTGACCAGAGGGCAGACAGCAGCTGACAGCTCAGCTGGGACTCTGAATATTTCCTCCCTAAACCTGTGTCATTAACGGAAAGCTGGTTTAGGCTGGAAGAAGAGAGTGAGCTCCTGTCACTTCCAGGTTACTGTCAAAGCCTCCTCTAATGAGGAGTAAGGAGGGAGAGGTTTTAACTCGGGAAAATTCAGGACTCGCTGTAGCTGAGGGAAGGCCAGCCCCAGAGGCCCAGCCCGCAGCACACCAGCTGCCTTCCCTCACCGTCTCCTTAGCAAAGATCTGGCTACTGTTTTATCCAGCACCGCCGCAGCAGCGCAGCCCCATCGGGACTGGGCACCAGGCGTGCCTGGCCTCACGCAGAAACTCCCTGCAGCCTATTGATTTCACAGGCACTGCCAGAAGTCATCAGATCCTACAGTACCACTGGCTTCATCTGTTACATCGCAAGCTCAAGCCCTGGACATTTTGCAGCTCTTAGAATTACAGTTCCCTCCTACATGTTTCCTTAAAATATGCAATAACATACTGCACCCAGCGGTAAGAATCGAGGCGATTTTGTGTTTCTTTCACTACTATGACCTACCGCAGTGTCTGCTCTCACAAGATCAGTGTCACAGAGGTATCTAAAGCTGCCAAAAAGACCCCTCTTCAGGCTCACGGAGGGTTTAAACGGCCCTCGGACGTGTCCCGGCCAGGCTGGCCGCAGCGCAGGAGGGGACGGGACGGGAGGCAGCGCAGACTCATGGAGAGCAGAGCTCCCGCCCAGGTGTCACGCGCCGCAGGGCTCTGAGCCGAGCGCGCTGCCCGTGTTTGCCAGGCATCTTCGCTCACCAATCCCTGTATCAGCTTTCATAACCTGGGCTTGAATCCGAACTTTCTGTCTTAGCATAATTCTGTGGGAGGATATTTCTCTTTACTGGTGTCAGTAAAACCACTCTGTCTGTCGGTAACGAAGGACAAGGTTTGTTCTCTGTGACCTCTTCAACAGTAACGGGTAGTTTGCAGAGAGAAAGCGCGCAGGCTGCTTTTACAGTAACAGTGATCCAAGCGGAGATAGGAAGAACAGGTTGGAAAAATAGATTTAAAACACACAAAAATGCATTAAACTCTTCCACGGTTTCCACGATTTCTAGGCTTGCTCTTAAAGCCTAAGAAATGTCCTATTTCTTGGTTCATATTTCAACAACCTCACCTGCGTATGCCAAGTCTTACAGACTGGTTTCAGAAAATCACTCTCTCAAAAATCAGATGGAGAATAAAAACATTCAACAGCTGTAGGAGTTGGCCTATAGGATTTCCACCCCCACTGATGGATTTGCAAACCCTACTCTCAATTTATAAATCTGAGCCTAGTTTTATTAACCCTGCTGCAGATTTACAGATCCTATTAGAGATTTACAAATCACACCAATCTACCCTAAAAGAAAAGTCCTGATTTATAAACCCACGTGTTCTGCTTAGGCAACAAGGCCATGTCACGATAAATAACCAGCCGTATAAACTTGTTCCCGTATGTTTTTTTTCTCTCAGGCACGCTCGGTCTGAGCTGTCTGTTGTGATGATGCAGAGCCTGATGAAGGAGGTCTCCACAGGGAATTTTTCTCCCGAGAGAAGTCCAGATATTGCAAAAACATTTGCTAGATGGACAGACAGATGCATACATACGTGCGTACGTAGATCTGTTCGCTACTCTCGGTGTCACACCACGGCCTCTCCCCTCTCCAGGACCTCATGTACCTGATACCGCGGGCCAGCCTGGGCTGCGAGGCACCGGCAGCGAGTTTGGCAGCTGGGGCGGCAGCAGGAACCACGCTCCACCACGCAAACTGCCAGGCCCTTTTTCAAAACCCACAACCTGCGGGCCAAAACTAACCACAGACCAAACGGGTCTGCAACAGGTCCGCTGCCGATCAGTCGCCAGCTGCGCGAAAAAGCCGCCTGGTGCTTTGCGATAGGAAAACCTGAAAAAGCGCTGTGTTCAGGGCTCAGCTGGATAAGGCCTCAGAAATTCAAACGTTGTTCCAAGATACTTCAGAAGTCTGAAAAACAGGCTGGGCAGATTTTCCTGTGCTTCCTGCATCGAGATAGTCTGGAAAGACCTGAAGGAACAGCGCACTCGTTTTCCGAGGCTCTGTGTTGAGTCTCATGCAGAACTTAGAAAAGCAGAAGCCGTTACCCGAAAAATAACTGACAACTGTCTGCTGGACCAGTGAAGCAATAGAAATTACAAACCCTCTGAGATGAGGAGATCGGCTTAAAGGAAGAGCTTTAGAGAGTCAGTACAGAAGTCTTTTTGCCTGCTAATGTCTCCAGCTCCATGACTCCAGGAGCCCGACAATTTAAGAAAAACACCAAAAATGAAGGTTGTTGGCAAAGTGGAATACTGTTGCGACCACTTTTCTCCGCTTTCTAATCTTCACTTCTGACTACTCCTTTTTTTTTTCTGAAGCCCATTCCTCAAACCTCTGCTTTCCCTCTTCTTATCCTATAACTCGCTTCGCTTCCCAAAGCATCTGTTTGTGGACATTTATTCTGGTCTTTACTTCCAAGATAATCCCACCATGCCAGTATCAGCCCCAGCTCCCCTTCCTGTCCTCCTCCTTGCATCCCATCACCTCTCCTTACCCCTTACTAGTTTCTTCCACCTCTGTGTCTCTGCTCCCTCCCTGCCAGCCCCTTAGACAGTCCCCCGCCTTTGATGGCATTTCCAAAAACACTGGCATGTTGCAATGAACTCTAATGGAGCTGCAAAGCCAAAGGGAGCACAGACGTTGCTTTGTGCATCGCACACCGGTTTTGTGGGTCTATCCATGCGGGAATAACGCTGCACAAAGAGGGCGTGCTTGGCCAACAGAGGAGCAACGAGTCTGCCATTCCCAGAAAGCGCTGGCTGTATTGTCCAGTGTGTCAATTATGTCGGCTCTGGAGACAAAAAATTGTATCATTATAAGAATAAAGAGCACCCTGGCAGAGCAGCACAGAAAAGAACAAGTTTGAAGCCTGTGAATGGCCAAGAAATCTTGCTCATGCACAGCTCTGCACAACCGTGCCTTGAAAACACATGCAAGGTGGGGAGAAGGGAGGCTGAGGAGAGGTATTTCTCATTACACTTCAGGGAGATCAGACGGGGCCCTGGATTCTTAGTTAAGATGTAGGCAAAGCCTCTCCTATAAAAATAGCTGCAATTTGCTTGACAAATGCCGATGAGCCTGTGAGTGTTGTTTGGCTGTGCTTGTCAGCTGCCACTCCGCAGGCAGCGAGCTCGCTTCCCTTCACCCTCTCTGCCTGCTTCTCCTTCCCCGTCTCCGCTGCCGGCTCCCTCTCCGCAGCCAATCCCCGGCACGCTCCAGCTCCCAGCCAAATAAGGAGAAGCAGCGCGAGGAACCCCGGGTGCCTGCAGGCACCCATGCGCCCACCCAGCTCAGCAGCTGAGCCAAAGCAGCTTTTTTTGGTTATCTCCCCCTCCCCGGCTCAAAGACAGGCTCAGACCCCCTTCTCCCCCCCTCTTCTGCCTTTCTGAAGAAATAACGGCGAGGCACCTGGGAAGCACCTGGGGTATCATCGGTACACGAGGGTCGGGGAAAAGCGGTTTGAAAAACAAACAAAAAACCCCAACAACAACAGCGGGCCATGCATCGGCCTGCAGCTGAGCTGATCCGGAAAACAGGCACCGAGAGAAGCTGCCACGGCGCACAGCAAACCCGCCCGCAGGAGCACGTTTCGGGGTGCAAAGGGCACCCTGCTCTGCAGATCAGCACCACCGGGGCTGCTGCGTCTGCAGGCAGGGGGGACTTCCATGGTGTCCTTAACACCCACTGCATGTTTTAATCACCAAACCAGCGGCTCTTGCCTGTGAATCCTTAAAGATATTTCATTAATGAGCCCCCCGTCACACAGAGCATCAGTCTGCCGCCTCTGCCAGCCTTGCCCTGCTCTCCCCAAGTCTGCTGCATTTAAAGCTGCAAAGCAACTCAGTTTTAGCAGCAACCACCTACTCCGGCCCCACGGCAGGGCCGGAGCAAGGAGCGCTGTGCAGGGCCGCGCTGCTCGGCGTCAGATGACGCCCTCCCAGCTTTCCGAAAGGCATTTCAGAGCAGAGACCCAGGCAGAATGGGGGAGAACAGCAAGGTGCAAAGTCGGATTTTCAGCCTTGCAGTGCTTAGATCAGCCGTGAACGGAAACTATCTTCATCTCGTGACTCGTTCAGCCGTCAACAAAGCCGGGGGGTGGGGGATATGAATTGAAGATTTTCCACAGACACTTTTGATGAAAACAATGACAAAATGTGTATTTTCAGTTGATTTTTCCACAGAAAAAGTTGGGCCTTTTGTCAAATGAGGCACACACAAAATATTTCGGTTTTTAAATTCTGCTGCAGCGCCTCAGGGGAGTTGTAGTTCTTTGCTGGGACCCCCAGGCAGCCTCCATCCCTGACACTGCACTGCGGTGGGCCTTTTTTGGAGACGGGAAGACAGCCTCATAGCTGTGGCCCGCAGATCATTTTCACACTGTCCTAATTTTTCTTGAGAAAAACAGAGAAAACAAAACAGCATATCTGAAAGTCTTATGGCGGTTTTTCTACCAGGATCCTCTTCCAGCACACGCATGACCTTCTCTTTCCACTTTGCAAGACTGGAGGGACAAAAGAAATGTGGCCCCCCAAGGTAAGAAATCGTGACGGTTATGGTGAGCACTGTTGAGAGCCCGTCGGTCTCCGAGCGTCGAGGAGCCGGGGACCCTCGCAGTCCCGCATCTCTGGGCTTTAATGGTCATTTAGCTGAGGATAGATGAACCCTGAGGAAAAATGGTTATGCACGTTGTCAACCGTGGGGCACACGCAACCTGGACCTCCAGCCCCGGGAGCCGGAGCTGCTGTGGTTGGCGCAGGTTAGGCTCTGTTAGCCTTGCCCCGAGAATTTTAAGTGGGAGGGAAAATAAGGAACGTGACGGTCTTGCTTGTGCTACGGATGTTGAGAACGTCTAGCCGCCATTTTGGGGACACCTCTGTGGTGGCTGCCACCTCGTTTGACACTGATGATCAAGCACAGGATCTGCACATACAACGGTTACTGCTGAAGGCAGCGCTGCTTAGCTGGTGCTGTAACAGACTTGTACCCCCTGTGGAATTAATAGTCTGTCCCGTGTCTTATTTTCATAGGTTGCTAATGCCCTTCAGAATCCATACCTCAAAGCAAGCGTAACAGGCCGGATAAAGAGAGCAGCTGCAAAATTTCTGAATTACTGCAAGGCCTCTTTAAAGCGAAGAAGACTATTAAGAGGCTTTTGGTGGCTATAAATAGAATTTACACACACTTCGAGGCAACTTTTACACTGCTGGAGTGAGGTAAAGGACTTTGGTATAAAGAAGAAATAGGCCTGTGGTATTTAAATAGCAGTGGTCCACATCCTGGAATTATATCTTACAAAAACAGTTCACACGGATAAAATTTTGGTGGATAAAGTCATATTTCTCCAGCAGTTTCCAGTCTTGGAGCCTTCCACTGCATTAAGGGGAAAAAAAAAGCAAAGCCCCCGAACCCCAGAACGGAGCATAAACAATTGTGACTCATGCCAGCGGGCTCTCAGTTGGCGAAGTGGGCGGATAAATACAGTTTTGCGATAGAGCTGATAGTTCCTGCTGCGCAGAAGTATTTTGTGGAGTTACTGATGAAGGAAACTGCAGTTGTTGGGGTTTTTTCTCTAATAAGGCAAATGCCTTAAAACGATAAGGCGAGATGTATTCCTGGAGGTCCGCAGAAGGTGGAGAGCTACATGCCCTCTGATAGCCCAACTGCGATGGCAAAATATGGTGGAATAGTATGTTCAGAATACACTTTTAGAATAAAACCAGTGGGATTCACCATTATGTTATCGGAGCTGGGTGGATTATTTTCTGGACACTTGTACCAGCAGCTGTAGGTGAATACCCAGCCATTGAGGCTGGGGGGCTGAGGGTGGCCTGGAGCGACAAGGAAGCTTGCTTGCCCGACTGTGCCTCATCAGTTTTACCCCCCTGGGGCAATTAGTTTGTTGAACTTTTGGAATAAAATGTTCCTCTGGAGATGCCCGTCTCTCCATTGATCAGAGAGGGGGTGCTGGCAAGTAGGTTACTCACGTCGGGATCCTGTAAATTACCTGCTCCGAGGCAGTGCCGGGGATTTACTGCCTGAGACGTGCATGTAAATGGGCCGCTGTCTGCCACGGAGAAAAGCTCTCAGCAGAACGGAATGCACCGACACTGAACTCACTGATCATAACCCTCCGCTTTTCAGTAAATTTTGCGAAAATCTTAAGACTGTTTTGAAAACTGGAGTGTATCGAGAAGACAGTTTTATTTCTGCAAATTTCCTGCTTCGAGGGAAGGTGCTCTATGGGAAAATCTACTTAAGCATATAGGAGTATATTTATCGTGAATCCCTCAAGTCTTTCTGCTTTGTTACTGAGAGTTGTCTCTTGCTAATGGAAAGCATGGTGCTTCTATCCTGGGAGTACTGGAGTACTGAAATCCTCTTCCAAGTCTCAAGAGGGAGAGGAAAAAATAGAAAATAGTTTGACCTACATTCACAAGAATAATTATTGACTTAACAAGTTCCAACCAGTTTTTCAAATTAAAGCTCAGCAAGAGCAGACCCACTTCCCTAAAAAAAAAAAAAGAAAAAAAGGAAAAAAATCAGTCTTATTATATGTCAGATGTACATGTGTGCAGTGATCACATGTAAACGTAACCCTGGAATATGCACGCATGAATATTTGTGTGTGCTTGTGTCTCTTTAGGAAGGAATTCTTCTTTGTGGTACATTGCACAGGGCCTCGCAGTGCGGGTCTCTGGTCTTCGACTGGCCATTGCCGCACGCTGTCAGGCCAGGGAGATGTATGGCAGGACACGTCCAGCCAGGCAGGCCACAGACCGTCTCTGGAACCTGCGTGAGCAGTGCTGGGAGCACAGCTGTGAAGCGTTAACAAACTCCGCCCGAGAAGGGCTCGTTTAGCACTTCTCTCTTGCGACCATAGGGACCAATGGAAGTCAGAAATCCAGCAGCTGTGGATCCAAGAGGTTCAGGATTATACCTACAAACAATCGGCATCAGAGACGCTTCTTGTCCCTGGGATTAACGTCTGAGAAAGAAAGGAGAAAAGGCCTTCAAATATCAATACTTGGGACTGGAGTTCAAAAGAAAGAAGTGAGGAAAAGCTGCAAGAGTAATGATTAGCATTTGTGCCTTGGGAACCCCTTCCTGTATCCTACCAGAAACTCTCAATGACATCAGCGTCTCCATTAGTGTCCCGAGTCCACAGAAATCTACTCTTTTGAAGGTACTTTCTCTTTAAAGCTCCTTTCTGACTTCCAAGATTCTGCTTGATCCCAAATCAAGACATGGGACAATGATACAAAATATTATTCATGATAGATCTGATCCTGCCTCAGGCCAGGCAGATGGACTGGATGATTTATTATGGCCCATTCCTAATTTTGATTCTGTAAGGAATTAATTGTAGCTGATTTTTCATAATAATCGCAGTTAATGAATATATAGAGGGCTTTTGTTCCTAACACAAACCTTGGACAGACGTTTGTATCCCTAATCTTTCACCTCAAGAAAACAATATCCTACTTACAGATACAGATTCAGGGAAACTTCCCTGCTCAACCAAATACTTAAACAGATGCTTAATTCATCATGGGCTTAAGTGCTTTCCTGAATTAGGGCTACCAAGAAGGAAACAGTATCCTACGCAAAGCAGAACTGATTAATCTCCTGATTATTTTGCCATTACTGGGCTCAGTTTTTAGAAGTGAGCTTGGGTGTTTCATTACATCGCAGGTGATTGAAAGTGGCAGTGATTGGGTTAGGATCCACATTTTTACTAATATTTTTATATGCAAACGCAGGCAGGTTCATTTCTCCATCTAGGAAAAATGCTGCACAGTCCTATTTATTTTCATACAGTGTCTGACACGCAAAAGACAGAGGGCAGAGACAGAACTGAAGACAGCAGCGCACAGCCAAGACAGACAGCCGCTAAGTGATAACGTGTGTCCATACGGAATAACTATTGTAAAGAGCTGGTACTGAGCGTCTGGGCAAGGAATGACAGAAAAGCGAAGAGAACCACCGATTGTTTGAAATCCAGCCTCTGAAAAATAGTCCAGTGCTTAGTAAAGGCTTTTGAATGATAATAAGAATTTAAGATCCTACTGTATCACTTCTGCGGTATGAAGTGAGGATGATTGACATAATATCACTGAAATTCATGGCAAAGAAAGGGCTCAAACCTTAGTTTTAGGCAAGCGACCGCTCCATGGAATCAGTCTGACAACATCAAAGAAAACCTCCTGTGTAAGTAACGACATCCGTGATCCCAACACTGCTGTGGGAGCTAAAACCAGATCTGATTGAGTTGCTCCCCTGAAGCTCTTGGGTGTATTGCCCAACCGGGGGGTTTGGAGATCGTAAACTGAAGGTGTTCCTAACGTACCTTCCCTTCCTGCAGTCTCTCTACATCTTCCAAATGAGCCGCCAGTCAGCCAGACCATCCACAAGATGTTTAATCCCTTTTTAAGCTATAATGGGCTTGGGCTGAATTAATTCTGCAGGTAAAAGTCATTATGCGGCCTCAGCTCTCCTCAGGCAGAGCATCCCTCATTTGAGAGCGACTTACAGAGCTAATTAATAGGAACGCAGGAATTGCTGCTCTGGGTAAGACCCAAAGCCCATTGGTTCCGTGTCTTACATCCAAACCAGACCAGGACTAGATGCTGTAGAGGAAAGCGTGAGACTCTGCTTCCCAAACCTGGCCACCTGAAGAGACCGGCTCAGAACCCAAAGCAGGAAGATTCCTGTTGCTCCTGGAATCGCTGTTAGGAATCACCACATCTTACCGCATGCTCGGCCTCCAGGTTTAGGAGTTTCTGCTGCCTCAATACGCTGTCCTTGCTGCGGGGACTCTCCCCTGGTCAAGGACGGCGGGGTGCCGCTGGAGATGGGTGAGCCAGCCGTGGGGGTCGCCAAATCACCCCACGGACCTCACGCTGTTTTACAAGCACTTCACGCACCAGAGAGTCACTCGCTTCGCACGCACCGGTTCTTTTAAAGGCTGACTGCTTGCCTGGCCTGGCTTATTCCACTTGATCTTTTTTGAATACTAGAGCGGAACAGGTATTTTTCATTCTAAAAATTTCCACAAATCCACGTATTTAACAGTTAATATTAGCTGGCCAAAGGTCTCCTCAGTCAGCTCTTTGAGGACACTCTGTGTAAGCTTTGCAGGCTGGCTGTTTTAAACAATCTTTCCTACTTGCTGTTTTCTGTTACTAACGAACTGGAAAATAGCGCATCATCGCTGTATAATTCTGGCACATCATTCTTGATTCTTTCCAAACTCCAGTGAGAAATATTTATTAAAAATTCCTGGCTTTTTCTGCATAATTATGAACAGTGTTAGTCTCTCCAGCTATTAAAAGTCCTGGACTATTACTAGGATTTCTTTTCTTGAAATACAGTTTTAAATATACCTTATTTTGTCCTTAAAACTGACAGCCAGAGATTTCTGTCTTAAGTTGCCTTTTTTCCTTCTGTATTTCATGCACTTCATAAAACTAATTGATATTAATTGCTCTCAATCCCTCCGTCTCCTCATTTCTGTTTGTTACATACTGCTTTTCTGTTCTAATTGCTGTCTTTGCACTGAGTCTGTGCCAGATGGACTCTCTTGAAGGAGGAATTACGGCTCTTTGGCAACTTAATGCAGTCTTTTTACAGACTTATCCCCGTTAATTTGTGTCTTGCCGCGTGAACTCTTTTGCTGTCAGTTTTGACTCACAGTTTCCTTCCCCTTTGGGAATCGGTCCTGCAGCAGTACATGACACGGCGCCGCGTTACCGGCTGGGACACCCCGCCCTTTGCCTGTCCTGAGCGTCACCAGCTCACCGCCGCCGAGCATCCCTGGCCGGCCTGCCTGCTCGGGTTGGCTGGGCCACTGGCGGTGGCCACGCCACCACCCTGTCACTTTGCCGACGGCTCCGCGCCCTTCGGTACCGTCTCCCGGGTTGGCTGCGTTCACCGATTTGCATAATCAGCATGCAGCACTCCCGCCAATCACCGTGCAACATGTAAATCCCTGCGTTCGGATTGGTTGGTGGCTGTTCTCTGCCAAACGAGGGGTAAACAAGCACGTAACCGTATTTCTCCCCAAATCCTGCTGAGCAGGTGCTAATCTTTCCTCTCTCCCCAGCGAGCGGAGACTTCCAGCCCACGTCCCCATCTCTGTCCCCATTCCCGCCCCCTCCGGCTGCCTGGGTCCTGGGTAAGGTTTTGTGGGGCTCGAACTTCCCTCCTGTGTCACAGGAGATGCTGGGCGGCCGGAGGGGAACCCTCAGGCAAAGGCAAAGAGGCAGCAGAACCGCAGGGGCAATGCCACGGAGCACCGCGCCCCTCGCTCTGCTAATGTCACCTTTGGCCAGCTCCAGGTGCCAAAGCTCCGGGAGACACCCGTCCTGTCTGAGTTCCGCTGGAAGCAGAGGATCGCGGGAAGCTGAAGCCAGCTGTGGACAGCTCCCAGACTTCGGTTTTGATTTCTGGATGCTTGATATCCCGGTCACATGTCAGACGGACTCCCCCTGTTTCCCCTCTCTTCCCTTTCTCAGGTTCCTTCTCTTTATTCCCTGGAGGGGATCTGGGAGAATCCTGGGTTTTCTGCACCTCCGTTCCAAACCTGCTTTGGAGCAGAAGCCAAAGTGGTTCTCCTCTGACTGCCAGGGAATGGCAGCTGGGATAAAAGATGATATTAAGGAAAGCAAACTGATGAAAATGCAGATACATATACACATATATGTGTACATATGTTTTACATGTATACTTTTTTTTATATATCTATCCCCAAGTGAGTCAGGAAGAGCCGACACTAAAAGGACTCGTGGAAACTGTAGTAAGAGATGTACTGACAAGCCCGGAAGCCTGGCTCCTGCCATCAAGTGTTTGTTTTCAGGAACTAGAACGCATGGTGCGAATTGTGCAGCGAGCATTCAGCACGAAGCAGTCGGCATTTCAAAAATGCTTCCGGTCCACTGGGAAACCAAGCTCCAGGAAGACAGCTCCGAGCCGGCAGCTTCTCAGTTATTAATTCCTTGGCAACTTGGCCCAAGAAACTTGATCTCCGTGTCCCAGTTTCCCCTGTCTGTATGAAGTTAATAATCCCTCATCCACCTATAAAAGGATGCGGTGGGATTGATTAAGAAGGAGTCAATGCACGACACGTTCGTTTTCAAGGCACAGCCCGTTAAGTAGAAGAGCTGTGCATGGGAGTTACTAATAAGTCTCAGAGCATCCCTCCACGCCAGCGCTAGTATTCCTTCCCTTCGTGTCAGGTCAGAGGTGGTGTTTTGACACTTGGGCTGTTTAACGTGACATCTGGTACGGAAAAAGTTGAAAGTTGTAGCTGTGAGTTATACTTTTTGGAAATGTTTCTATCAGCGTGGCACAAGAATGGCAAATCATCGCTGTATTTTCAGACATATCTATTTTATTTGACTTTATAAAATGTGCCTGAGGGACTGAAAACTATAGCGAGCCTTCCACTGCATTAATTTTTAATTTTTCAAACAACTCTTTTGCTCTGCTTTGCTCTGTTTTGAAACAACTCTTCCCTGCTCAGAGGGAAGACAGTTTTTTGAAAAAATCTTTATTTTGGGAGAGGTCAGGCAAGCCAGAGTTCAGAGTGCTGGAGATCAGACCCTCATGACACTAGTGGCTTGGGAGTTATGCATATAAATGGTTATTGCTTCTTCCAAAACCCGTCCCTTCAGGCTGACAGAAAGGAGACATTTCATAGCTCTGCGGTTAGAATAAAGAGTTCATACATGCGTGATAGGCAGACAGAGGGTATTATTGAGAGCCGTAAGAATTAGTGGCTTACAGTCTGATATTGAACAGTATGCAAAGGACTGGCATGAATTGCAACTACCCAGCAGCGATGTGGACATGATTATTTAAAGGACTAACTCTCAACAGATGGACTTAGTCATGGCAAACGCATAGCGTAACTATCTAAAGAGGAAAAATGCAAATGCCCCAGATGGGAATTATTATTTTGAAGGATGCAGGCAGCCTTTGGCTATTAGGTGGCACGTTGATTCTTTCCATCCACGGAGAGCCTAAAGAGTAGCACCTTTAACAGTTTTCCTCAAAAATCTGCTCACCTCGTGCTCTGTGCCTGCCAGCCTCACAAGCCTACGAGAACCAGCGAGGGGTCTTGGTTGACTGGAAGAAAATCAGCGTGGTGGCGATGATGGGTGCTGTGAGCCCAAGCCATGGGACGGTGACTTCCCTAGAGATTCCTCACGAGGCAGCTTGTGGGGTGCCGAGACGGTGGCATGAGGGAGACAATAAGCACACATCTGAGACAGGCAGACACAACTGAGAACTTGGGAATTTGCATTATGGTCCTCCTGTTCTCCACAGCCATGTGATCAGACGGCATCACCCTAAAGATACTCCCCTTGGCCATCAGATCAGACATCTTAGATCCAGTAGGGTGAGGAAACTGCTGGGGGGGGAGAGGAACAGCAGAGACAGCTAGACCATCTCTCAGCTGAGAGGTGCTTCAGACGGAACTTCGCCTTTTCCCAACCAGGAGTTCCAATTCATGAGCAGATGGCTCTGCTAGATCCCTCTGCGTTCTCAGTATTCATAAATGGGCTGAGGAAATCACGATTTTAGTTCAAAAGCTTTTCATCACCAGCTGAAGTCCTGTGGCTACCGATAAAAAGGAAGGACAGTTTTATAACCAAGAATATCTTCCTTTCCTCATTAAGCTGCTGGCCCTTAAGCACATGCATAATTTTGGTTGCATCTAGTTCCCTAGCCTCATAACTTTTAGTGTGGATTGCTGGATCCCCTCTTTAAAACAGGGGACCCCTGGACAGACATTACTCCATGCTAAGAGTAGCCCTGCAGCCGCCCCTGCCTTCTGGGCAGACTGTGTGCCTCAGGTTGGCCTCAGCCCCCTGGAACACCTGGGATCCTGCAGGTCGTAGCATGCTTGGCGGGGTAGCTTGCTCCCCACGGGACGGATCTTTGTATGCGAGCAGGGAAGAAGACAGAGTAGAGAGCAAGGAATCAAATAGAGTACGCCCCACCTAACCCTAGCAGGCCAGCGGCCGGGACTCGCCTTCATCTCCGTCAAGCTCTCACCAGTACTTTAGTGCCTACTGGTGTAACACCCAAACAAGTCTCAGCAGGGAGGAAAATACCGATGACGCTGAATGTTCAGAGAGCCTGAACGTACGAGATGGAGAAGTAGCATTGCCTAAAGGTTAGAGCCAGCAACTGGGAGGCAAGCCTGGTTTCATTACTGTTTATGCTGTAACATAAGCAAGTCACTTGATTTCTTCAGAACAGCCTCCCCCTTCCTGTGAGCCAAGTGTTCTTCCTTCCAACCCACTTGCTGCTATATATAATCTCAGCGCTGTCTACCTTTTTTGCAGTCCAATCTGGGAGTCATGCTTCCCAAAAATCAGGAGATGGCATTCAAAATCATGCAGATTCTTGGAAAAGCATGGTTTGAATGCCTACTCTTGGCTGCTTGCTTTCTGATCCTTTATGGGTCAGAGGGTCACTTTTTTTTTTTTTTTTATGTCTGTTGGCAGAAAAGCAAAATGGTAAAGTTCTATAAACAAGAAGCCTGGCTCATAAAAATAACATTTGGCTTCTGTATGTCAAATATATCATTAGGAAAATCAGTTTATCTGTCTCCTTGTTCAAGTAAGCTAAGCAAATTTGCCTTCTGCCATCTGCTTCCCCCCTGCTTGCAGTGAAGAGTTAACCTACCAGCTAGTCAACAAGAGGCAAAATCACAGAGAAATCTGACTGTATGCTATCGGGAAAATAGCGGTTTGTAGCAGCAGCCTCCTCATCTATTATGCAACAGTAAAGTTAATCTCTCGAGAAATTTAGTCTTGAACAGAGATCTGTCGTCAGGTATAAACTCTGCTTATTGATCGCTGCAGGGATCGCAGCCCCCGCTGGAACGAAACCAGGCAGCTTTTCAATACCACACATCGTACGCCAGGGACGGACAGATGCTGTCTCTCTTTAGCAAACTGATGGGTGCCTGGGATTCAGGGAACCGGATCAACTAGTTGATTTGGGCCAAACCAGGAGCACCAATCTTTGCTTCCCAGGACAGGACCGAAAAAGAAAGACATCATCAGCTGGAACAGGAGGGGGACTTGAGGTGAAGCAGACTCACGGAGCAGCTTGCTCCACGACACAAGGCTTCTCTGCGTGTGTTGGCGTCACAACGACTTTTGTGG
This sequence comes from Platalea leucorodia, assembly GCF_965183815.1. NCBI lineage: Eukaryota > Metazoa > Chordata > Aves > Pelecaniformes > Threskiornithidae > Platalea > Platalea leucorodia. Next base: position 2,408,664 of record NC_138846.1, on the reverse strand, counting down.
GCACCCAGGTTAATTACAAGCAGCTGCTGATTTGCTCTCAGCTGTTACTGGTGTAGCTTTCCCTTGATTCCTGCTTTCTTATTTCTTCACGGGCATATCTCTAGAGTCTCTGCATCTATTGACCTGTCCATCTTTTTTTGTTGGCCTCCTTTACACTGTATCTGACCCTTTGCACTTTTCATATGGAAATCTTATTTTCTTATAATCCATCTTTTTAGCCAAAGACAGTATTCTCTTCTGATGCGCATGGGTAATTCTACAATGTTTGTCAACTAGAATCTGCTTCACAAAACCAAAGAATCCAACACAGCACATCCAGGTAGCCATCACCTGAGCACTACTACTACTACTATTACTACTACTAGCAGGGTGCACTACTACTGAAAAAAATGGCAAACAATGGGAAAATGTAGACAAACCAGTATAATTCCTAGTACGATTTCAGCAGAAGATGTTGTATTTATCTAGGATTCTTGCATGAATTATGTGACTAAACACTGACTTCTTTATGAGTAAAAAAGTAGAAAAGATTGCCTTTTATTAGGGGGAAACTGAGTTGTAGAGCTGGGGAATGCCTTACTTGGAATCGTTAGCAAAGCTAGGGCGGAAGGAGCACCGTGGTGCCCATTCATGAATGTGGTCACATACTGAAAGGATGAGACTTGAACTCCTTAAAACACCCAGGTGAACTCCAGCACACGAGAGGTGGAACCAAGCAGATGGGAGAGCAAGGGCCAGGGTCTCCCGCACTTCAGCAAACGGGAGCATCTGCTGCATGGAACAGTTGATAATGCCTTGTTAGACAAAATGTGGGTGATAGCTCAAGGGGATGCATTTAAAAATCTAAAAAAATGTATGTATCATCTCTCAACGGTTTTCCTCTGACAGTCCAGTCACCCTTCTAGTGACCCAAAATTTTTTGCTGTTGTAGCTTTCCTCAGACTCTCAGACAGCTTGTGACCTTGTTTGTTCTTTAGTTTCAGAAACATCACTGTCTGTATTTTAAGATGCCTTAAAAAACAACTTCCCCTTTTACAGTGCCTTCTATACAGTTTTCTGTCTTTTTCTTACTGCTTAGCAGTTTAGAAAAGTTTCCATTACAAAGAAAAATTGCCTGCCTTAAATCCCAATATAATTGTTTGGTTTTAAGAACAATCTTCACGAATTCAGAGGCAAAAAAGAAGATACTTGGTCACATGAAACTCTCATCATACAGAAATTCTTATCATTTCAGCTGAACCTTAATAAAGAGCCGCCTGCTAAAGTGTCTGTTCAATGGAGTGTGTGAAATAGCACACGAACAGGTTTGTGCTTACACAACGGGCATGCAGCGTCAAGGCTAGCTCTAGGAAATGCAGTACCTTGTGCAAGTGGGGCAGTAGGCCCCTGTGTTTCATGGCTACCAGTTCTGCTTCCTTGGAAGCCCACCCGGAACTGGTTTCCAGGGGTAAGCTTGGCTCTGGCCTCCCGAGCTGCAGGGTAGGCAGCTGCATAGCTCCGGCCTCTCCTCTGCCCGGCGCGGGCCCCGCTCTGCTCGTTCAGACCCCTCTGGCTTGGTTGACCAAGGGGGCTGTTGTGCCTTGCAGTCCACGGATGGGCTCGCTCCTGACCCCGCTTTCACAGGGCTACCTGGAGTCTTGGGTCCCCTTCCAGAGCAGAGGTAGGACGCATCGAAGTTCTCTCCGTGTAGTCTGAACTGTCGTGTCGAAACACCCTGCGATGCAATGGGATGACAACGGCAAAAGCGATACTAGGCCCAGCCGACCCGCCAAAATGCGGAGTTGGGCTCCTTGCGATACTACAGGGATAACGCAGGCCTCTCCGATGCCTGCTGCCCCTGTGTGAGAGACCCCAATAGCCACCGGCTCCCTGATACAGAGCTACAGAATGGGAGAGAAGCACCAGCGCAGGGCTACGGAGCGTGAATGCTCCAGGCCAGGCTGCGTGGGGAGAATAAACGGGAAGCCAGCTTACGGGCCTAGGCGCCAAGAGTTGGGCAGTCCTGGGCTGTGAAATAATAGGGTCAGAGCGACCCTCCAATACAAACGCGCAACTGAGCGACCATGAGGAGCAGAGGCAGGGAAGAGAGGGAGCGGTGCGTTTAAGGCAGAACCGTTGTTCAGATGCTGACTCTGCCAGTTCCTCAGTGCATGACTTGGGATGAATCACCTCGGTCTGTGTGCCATTTACCCCGCTGCAAAGGGCAAGCATGAGATCTTTCTTCTCAAAATAGGAAGCTGCTGCTACGCCCTTGTGACTCACTGCAGGTGATCTGTGTCTTCATATGCTCAATGGCAGTAATTCCCGCAGAAAGGAAGCTGATGCTTGTATACAGGAATGGCTACGGGAAAGGAGGGGGCACATTATTAATTAACCGATGGTGAAAGCGATTGCGAGGAAGTCTTACCTGGCACAGAACAGTCCCAAAGAACTTCCCATTTCATTTAAAGGGAAAATAAAAACTAGAGGTGCCAATTTAGATCAAGGGAGTAGAAGGGAGGCTCTTCGAATTGGAACAGACCAGGTGCTTGCTACAGGGTAGAGCAATGAGGGTGCCAGATAGAAGGGAACTGGATAAGAAGGATTGTGAACATATTTACAGCCATCTGGCACCCTCTAATTATCCAAATGATGAGGCTGCCTGAGTGCGCACCAAAATGTGGAGAGTGAGGGAAGGAAGGAGTTTGTTTGGGCAGAGGATCTTGAGTGCTTCATGCTTTCAACGTATGTTTTTTGGAAATGTTTTATATCACTTACAAGATTATTTATATTACTGGAGATGTAGGAAAATGATACCAGAAGGAAATGGAAGGGCTACTCCTTCTGCAGTTTTCCTTCCAGGTTTCTAAAAATCAAGTCAAAGGAAAGAAAAGATACGGATTCTTGGGAGGCAGCATCAGGGATCAGGAACGAATCTGGAAAGCTGGATTCCTTCTCATCTGTGCCACTGATATCTTGCTAGTGTTCTCTGAAGCCTTGCACTTTTCAGTGGGGAATCCGCAACAGCTGGAATCATGCTATTTAGGAAAAAAATCCCCGGTTCTAGAACTACAGAGTAAACATTTTAAAACAAGGTCATGGTGCTTACTCAAAAAGCGAGAAGGAAATTGAAAAGTTTATGTTTCTGAGCACCAGTATTATGCTTTTATTGGCCTTATTCACGATTTTTTAGTGTCTGGATTCAGCAACATTACAGTTGTGTTATCTTTAAATTACTTTGCTTTGTCGTGCTTGCTGTATGTGAACAGGAGTTTTGACTGGTTTTCCTGGGTTTATCACTGTCCAGCTGTGAGGACATGAATAAGAGCTTTCAGCTCAACTCCGTCTTCTTTAGAATGATACTAACCTTTCTTTCGTCTGAGAGTTTTAATTTTAGAGCTCTGCAGAAATGCAAGCAGCAGTATAATTCTGGCATTGCAATTACAGTATATGTACATCCCTTCACCTGACAGGGTTGAATAATAAAAACCAATCGTTTAATGCAAAATCTCAGTATGTTTTTCTCTTCTTTCTGATCTGGGAGATATCATAGAGGCAAATACAGCGGTGTGATATTTTTAAAGGTTGGATAATTTTATGACCGCTAATAACATCTGCTGTTATGCCTTTTAAGAGAAGGGTAATCAAATTTCATGCTTCAGGGTATTAACTGATGACAGCAAGTGTCAAAACTGGCTCTGTGTTTTATTCTTCCATCAGGAGCTAAACAGTACTGGGCTGACTGGTATCCTAGTCTCGTTCAATTGGGAACTAGACTTTAGTGACAATTTGTCCTAGCATGGTAAAAAGCAAGGTACCGGATTTAAAATTTGCCATTTGCCATTGCTGACATGCCACAGCGGATGCCAAAGTAGAAGCCATGCCCTCTAAACAACCTGGAGTTTTCTTTCTCGATAGTGAGACGAGTGCACCTCACCTACAGCACAGCGTTAGCGACATTAAACCCGCGGAGTGGTTTCCCCGTCAGCAGCATGTTATTGTCATGGGATCTAAGGGCAAAAGGCTTCGGCTTCTGCTCCTTGAAATACGGCTCACTGAAACGAACGAGACTGTAATTTTAGCCGTTCGTAAACAAGCATTGTAGAAACAAGAATGTAATCAGAATTCAATATCCAGCACAGAAATAAAAGATGATCATTAGCTAAATAGTGCTCAACAACTCTAATGAGGAAGAACAGGTCTGAGGACGGCATGTCACAGTTAGGGAAGGAAGCCATTTATTTACTTTGGCAAGAAAACAGGAGATCATCGTGGTCAAACGTTTTGAATGAGAGGTCAAACCAAGGCTTCACTGTGCTGCGATCATGAAACTTTCCGTGGCACCTAGTGTAAGAACAGACATAAAAACACCGTGTTCTGTCAGATTCAGACCACTGATTTCTTGCATTTTCTATCTTTGATTTCTTCCTATACTCAACAAAATTGCTTTTCACTTCCCTGCCTACGTGTTCTTGATATTGTAGTGAGCCATAACGTCTATAGAGCGTTTTACGTCTCACAGCGTACTCCTTGTCATTATATCCTTTTGTACTGGATTTCTCATTTTTAAATACATTTGCGTAGTTTGAATAAGTTCTTGGGTTTTGCAATGTAGGTATGTTGTTTTGTTTCCTCCCCTTTCAGTTACAGTTCCTTTCTTGCCTTCTGGCAAGTTTGCCTTCTCTTTTTTTGGTCATTTATGGGATGCTGCCAGAAATGCTGAGCATTGCCATTTCCTCAATTTTGACTTGTTCTTTTTGACTGATTTTTAAAAAATAAAAATCCTTTGCATTTTTCATTCACTTGATTTGATTAATTCTTCGTTCATTCAATCTTTCTGTCCAATCGGGAGGTTTTGGTATCCTCTTTCAAACAAAAAAAATCAGATATAATGAGATTGTATTACAATTATATTATCCTCTTTTGCTATGACGTCTCCAAAGAAATTGGTTATCGTTAAGCCGATAACGTATCAATATTTCTGGTTAACAAGCCGATCTCCGTATTTCTTTTCAGTTCCCTGGTGATGACATGTCTGCCTCTACGTGTTGCCTCTTCTGCTACACTTACATCAAGGCTTTTCCTTCTGTGTCTATACGATACTGCCCAAAGAGGATCTGGTTTACAGCCACAGTTCCCAGGCACTGCGGTAACACAGAGCAAATAAGGATTTGTCGTAGTGACTGATTATGGTTCAGTCAAAACAGAAGGGTCGATCTCCCTCCATTGGTATTAGAGGGAGCCTTGGATTAAAGACGTCTCACCTAGGAAGGCGTAATCTGGTGTGTCCTGCATTCAATCCTGCATGCCCTCTGTTGCAGAGGAAGAGAATTCATGGGAACGGAATCCGTGTTTCACACGTCCAAGGTTCATACCTAAGTCACTAAACCGTTTCCCTCGGCCCATAAAGCTGATGGTGCCTCCGGAACAAATGGATCAGAACAAAAGCAGAGAGATGTCTAAGAAAAGTCGGAAGAGCCCTTCTAAAAGCAGCACACGTACCATCTTTTGTGACAACACAGGCAGGGACAAGACACTTGAAGAATGTTCTGCGAGATAAAGGAGAGCTGAAAACGAACCGGTCTCACTGTCACTTCTGCCACGTACCGGTACCAAGTACGGAGTGCTCCCAACCCAGCAGAGTCACCGGAACGCGTGCCATTGCCTTCTTAGCGTGCAGCCGCTCTGGGGCGAGGCCGGCAGCCACAGCTCAGCTCGGTCAGGACTAGCGCAGCATAACCTTCCCCGTGTCAGATGTTACTAGCGGCGCGAGACCCAGCCAGCTCACCCTCCCGCCCCGACAGAAGCAGGTTCACGAACGCAGCATTGCGCTGAGCCGAAAGCCCAAGCTGCCCCGATGACACGACGCTTTCAGGGCTTTGGGTGAAGTGGCTGAGTGCAGAGTAACGTTGCTGTGGTCCAGCTGCTGGTTAGAGCGCAGTCGGCAAAGTTATTTCAGGCTAAAATCCCGCCTGTCCTTGCCTTCTGGGGGAGGCAGATGCGGGTATTTTAGCGTGGAAAACTTTGCCGCCAACCTGACCTCAGTCTGCCCTTCCTGCATGAAGTTTGTTGGAAGGTGAATGAAAAGTTGTCTTGCTCTGCCCTCTTATGATGGTATCATGCTTCCAGCTGTTTTTTATTAGGTATGTCCTGTCTGCAGCTCCAAGACAGGCTTTTAAATTAAAATATAGGCTAGCTATACAGATTCTAAGGTCTAAGTGACTATATCGAACAGTATTGATTTTAAGTATTGAGATACGCATTTTTGTATCGCTCACTTTTTTCTTCTCCTCTTTCAAATTTTCTTTTCAATGACGTATTTGAATGTTTTACAGCAGTGCGTTTACACCATAAAAACTGAAGCATTGCGAATGAGACCCGCGTAAGGGAAGTCCGCACAGTACAGTACAGCAGAGGCCGGGTCCAGCCGGCCCCAAACACCTCACTCCGAGGGTTCGGCTCAGCGCTGACCTTGGCACGGGCCAAGCCAGCCCCGTCTACCTGCAGGGCACGCAGAAAGTTTGACTGCAAATATTTGCAAACAATCTGGGCCTAGATAAATTAAATTATATGTATTGTTCTTCCAAACAAAATGCTCTAGAATAACATTTGCCTCTGGAGAACAAAAGGAGGCTAAAAATATTAGACAGTTATAAAATAATAAAGAGAAACTTTGCAACTTCGGACACCCCCTTATTCGTCACGTTTAAACAGCGTGTGCAGAAGTGAATGTCACGTCCAGTACGTGCATTCCTCAGTTCCAAAAGCTGGTATACAAAAGGGTGGTCCATGACGTTATTGAGAGTTCATACACTCATCAGAGCGATTGCAGAAGGCAGTGATGATATTGCAGCACTGTGCTAACATCCCAAGGTGCTCCGTTTTTCATTGTCCTTTCACACAAACCCGGGAACACATGCAGTCAGGCCATTGTGTAAAAACACCGGGGGCCAAAGGAAACGGTTGCAGCTTGACTTCAGGCCTGGAATCTTATTATGAGAATGCCTAACTATATTAACTGAAAGGGAAAGGCTATTCACAGGGGACACCAAAGGGTGTACGTGAATGCGTGTGGCAACACTTGTGTTGCAGTTGTCACTTCCACTCACTGGTTTTAGCCTATAGTTTTCCTGTTTAACTCGACTTAGCAGTCAGTAAATATCTGAACCACGCTCCAGCATTTCCACGTTTCCCAGAGCTCCCCTATCAGACACGCTGCGGTACTGTGGGGATGCTGGGGTGCTGCTGTCCTTTTGAAATGCCTGCAGTGCACTTGTTGGTCTGCACTGAAGCGTTTACCTGTTATTCCCAAAATGAAATAACCCCCACACCGCCAAAGAAACGTGCTTAGACAGTTAGGAGAGTTTTCCTCATCTACTTCTGCTTTCCCCTCTCCTCTCTGTTTTTCATTCCGCCTTTTGTGTTTCCTAGGGCCAGCTAGGACTGCCCCTGAGTGACGGGCAGCCCCTCCTGTTGGTAGAGGGAACCTTGATTTTGGGAATATCTTAACAACGACAATGCAAATACACAAAAAACCCAATTCCAGTACTGTGAATGGGTGATTTTCTACTTTTCATTAAACGTGTTTTCTTTAAAATGTTTGCTTTTGATGTAAGTTTGAAGGTCACCTGTTCACAGGTGTGAACATACTTTGTGCCTTGTGTGGGGTCAAAACACAGCTGCTTCCTGAGGTCTGCCCGAAGCGAGCAGCAGCCACCTCCGACCACGCTTCCTCTCTGCCCAGAAGCAGGGAGAACAGGAAAGGGCTTTTGCAAAAGAGATTATGCTCTTGATACCGGGAGCTCCTCCGGACAGGAACAATCTTTCTTAACTGGTTGGAAAGCATTCAGTAAATTTCACATTCTTAAATAATAACAAAATGACGGCACTGCCTCAAAACCCAGAACCAGTTTTACTGAGTGATAAACGTCGCAACGTGCCAAGCTTTGCTCCTGCTCTTGAACCCACAGGACGCGCACTCGGGTACAATGAAGATACGCAGCGGAGGGAAACAACGGCGTTGGGGGTAAGTGGAAAGCAGAGATGTTGTTGATGGTACAGCGGTTCTCAGTTACCTTTGTATCATCTTTGACACCCTGGCCAGGGTAATACACCCATTCGCATTTGTCCAGTGCTATCCTGCATTTCAAAGGCCTTGCGTTATTAAAAATACCTATTACATCTATGTAATAACTTTAATTATCAAAACTACTCCATAGAAAGCAAACCCAAACGTACTAAGACTTTAGGATTCCAAATTTCTAGCAGTATAGCCAGCCTTAAAAGTTCAAAAATCACAAGTCGGGTTCCAATGAAAACATGAGGTTTAAAAAGAAGTCTTTATGCTTTTGTCAGAATGCTTTTTGCCTCTTGTGCGTTTACGAATGCCCTAGAATCATGCTTTCCTTTAAAGCTTAAAGGGGTTTGATGGATGTGTTTCTTAAATGATAGTGAAAATCATCCTACATTCACATGACTCCAGGTACTGCAATTTTAAGATCTATTAGTACAATATTCGTAATACAATTGTGAAAACTGGCAACACTCATTTTGATATGCCACTTTCCCAAAAGCCCGCAGAAAACAGATGGACTTTGCGACATGCCTGGCAAATTAATTAAATCTGGACGCTAGTGGACAAAGGAGAAAGGAAGAGCCAGATTCAAGGACACCTCCTGAAAAATGTTTCTTCCTGTTCACAAGGGACGCGGGGCTGGGGATGCACAGGCCGCGCCAAGCGAGTGAATACCTCCAGAGTACGTCTGCTGCTCTTAAAGAGATAGCGAATGAAACCGTGTTTGTTTACGGTCACAGGCTGCTGAGAGCACTGTTAGCACTGCTGGATTTGTGCTAAATACAGCCTTGAACTTGAAGGAATTGGTATAGTTGTGAACCTCAACTTTACGCTAACAGAAGTTCTGCAACTGTTGACTACAGCTGCAGCCATTTCTGGTTGGTCACGCACCCGTGGTTTTGCATCCCCAGTAAACACGAAAGCTCTGAGGGAAGAGGGGAGGAGGAGGAGGAGAGGGGTGACAGACGGTTTGAGAAATGGAGCAGTTGTACAGGATTCTACAAGTTCATCCCATCCACTGAACCGAACCCTTTTTGACCCAGTTGTTGGGATTCTGTTTGCGCGCTCCTTTGCTACACAAACATTTTGTTATTCTTGTACTTGTACAAATGCCACCGTCCTAGGGTCAGTACTGCGTGAGAAAGCAGGTAAATTCAGTGACAACGCAGGAGAAAAGAGCACAAACTAGCTGTGGCCTGCAGCCATACAGCCCCAAACTGGGATTTCATTAGAGTTTATGAAATAAGCATCCTAAGTCCTGACGGGGAGGAGAATAAGAAGCTGCCAAGAAACTCACAGGTATGACAGGAAACAGTGTTGACGCTCAAAACCCCAGCCACCTAGAAAGACAGATTGATAACTCAGCGTGTGGCACTTCTCAACGGCGGCCAATAATTAACCTTATCACCTTAGCTGCGTTAGCGATCAGTACGCGCTAGCCCTTTCGATAAAGAGAAAAATGCTCATTATTGCGTCCAGTTATCGCTCGGCGCCTACTCTAGCATCCTGCTTCCAGAAACAGTTATTGCTTAATGCTCCAAAGTAACACACAGCTCGCTAGATGCATTATTTTTTGTAATGCTGTTCACAGACGTGGGAGAGGAGAAATACCTCCCAGAAACCAGCAGTCCCTGAGCGTAAGATTTGATTATCTTATTTTAGCATGCGCATTATGGCCCAGATTTTGAGCTGCAGCTGTGTTGTGCCGTGGGGACTGGCTCCTGTCTAATTTAGAGCAATGGCAGATTAGGAATTGCTACAATTACTATGGCACAATGTTACTGCAGCCACAGCTCCATTTTCCCAGTAATTAGCCCCTGGACCAGAAAGCTTAGAAAGAAGATGAGAGGAAAGTGGCTATACATCTCCTGGGGAGGCTCCATGGCAGGTAGAAATACACCAGTGACTCAATCTGTTGAGAATACAGCTGCTTTATGTAATTAGAGAAACATAAAGCAGTTAGCTATAGGACCAGATCCTCCATTGCAACCTACAGAGGTTACTCTGGCCCAAAGGATGTAATTAATTACTATGATTACTTGTGTATTTAGGAAATATATTTAGTAAATGTAATAGGATAAGAAGAGTGTTGGCCAGAAAATGCAGTGAGGACAATTGTCCTTCATGGGTCACGGTAAGATACATCATGATAAACAAACCTTAAACAAACTGTGATAAGCCCAGAATATATTGGTTTGGAAAAGAAAAATGAAAACAACCCCCAAAGCCAGGAATCTCAGGGACCAGACCAACGCCCGCAAGACCAGGTCTATTTTTCTACATGTATGTAAGACAGGGAAACAAAGTGGGGCTGGGGGCAAAGGAAATGAAAACGTGTGAACGCCTTGGAAAGAAAAGTACTGCTGTGAAGCTTTTGGAGCAGTAAAGGAAAATTCTGTTTGTAGAAGATTTACTAAGAACTTGAAAGATATCTGTGGGAAAAGCATCAGATTGTGCTGCGGTTACTATCGCTTCAGTGAGCGGAGCGTGTGCTCAGCGGGCAGGTTTCCTAAGCGCTTGTAGGCAGGACAAGCCCCCAGGGTCAGCCTCGTACTAATCCAAGAGGGGGTTTTTATCGGCATGTGTACCTGGGAATTTTATGGGGTCCCCTCTAGTAGAGACGGACTGCGCTACAAATAAAGCATCCCCAAACCACTAGCACGCGAGCAACGGCCTGCACGATGCCAAGAAGAGCTGCTGTCCTTTCAAGGCCAAGTTAAACTAAAAAGCAGTGCAACAATTACAGTATTTTGTAGGGTTTTTTTAATTCTTAGGCTATGAAGTACAGAGGTTAAATGATATATAATATGGTCACCTCAAATGTTTTATGAGAGAACAGAAAGAGCAATATCGTTTACAGTAGATTCTTCCTTCTGTCTTTCAGGTACACTGAATTTTCATTATCTCAGAGCAAATTCTGATGTAGCATTACATTTTTACTAGACTATCAAGAATATACTCCCCAAAATGTTGTGCCAGTGGCCTCAGTGGTGTGCGAGTCCTAAACATGACAGACCAGCAACTAAATCTTTTGGACAGTTCATTTAGAAGAGCGAATGTAGACGAGAAGGCAAACTTACTTTCTTTTTTTGGTAAGAAATTTGAAGTACTAATTTCACAAAGCTAATGCATACCAGACAATGTAGTACAAGCTCCTCCAGGCTGTTAGATGAATAAGGTCTTTCAGGCACCGCACACTGCTCCGCTTGTTCCCTAAAGTAGTGCTTTCTGGTAGCTAACCTCTCAGCTGGCAGCAACAGCGGACGCTGGACCAAGTGCCATTTGTCTGCCAGCTTAAAAAAAGTAGAACCACCCTTACAGCTGTTCCATCCCGCACTTCCTATTACGCACTTTTATTGCGTCCGACGCTAGAGATGAAGACACACGATATTCTTTAAAATGAAAAACTCCCGAGTTTGAAGAGCTCAGCTGTCAGAATCCCACTGAAAGCCAACTCGAACTTTCAGAATCCATCACACCTAACTTGCGCGCTCTGAAAATCACAACACGCTAAGAACTCAGTCTGTAACTTCTCATCCCGAACAAATGCTCCTGAAGTGAATCAGGAAGCAATAAATATTTTTAGAATGCAGCCTTCTGTCATAGTTCCCTAATGAAGGGGGAAATAATTACCTGTTATTTAGAACTCCTGAAGGTTGTAAAGACAGCAGTTATAGATGAAGCATTGTGGAAACTATGTATAATTTACCATGTGAAGCCAAATAATTTTTTAGATCACCTTGAGTTCTTCAAGCATCGTTACAGACAGACGCACATGCTACTTATTTTGCTGCATTTTCATCCTTACAATACCAAGTTTAATGAAATGAATGCAGCTAATGAGTCCAGAACCTTCCAAAACATGCCATTGTAAAGAGTTCCTTTGCCTCCTTTACGGTTAGAAGCAGCTCAGAGATAACCAGCCTGTGATCCCCCCCTACCCGGCGCAGAGCCCGTTACCGGTCGCACTGTCGTGTAGATGGTGCCCTCTAGTGCTGGCGCTTCCTAAACCAGGGGCCAGGTCCCCTCCAGGCTGCCTGGAGCCCAGCAAGTTCACAAGCAGAATCGGCAATATGGGGTTAAAGAATAACCATCAGGACATTTTCATGGAGCTGCAATTTTTTTTTAACAATTTTCCCTTCCTCTTTCTTCTGTCTCCCTCCCTATCCACTGAGTGGCAGATGACAACATCATACTGGTATTGCAATGGCATCTAGGTGCCTCTATGAGCGGCCCGAGAGCCTCGTTTCCCACGGCGCTGCGCGTGCATGTATTAACAGAAAAATATATACGTAGAAGAACAGCAAAAGCACAAAACGACAGGAGGATCAGGGTCAGCAGCCGAAGTGCTGACCGCTCCCAACTCCAGGCCCCAGGGGCCCGCCGTGACCCGCGGGCCGGGTCCCCGGGCCAGGCGGCCACCACCACACCAGGCACTTGCCAGGCGAGGTCACTCCGCAACCAGAGAAAGGAGATTCTCCCATCGTGCCTCCCCCTGCGTTTTCACAGCATAAAAGAGACATTTCCCTGTGTAGTTTCAAGTGTCTCAGGACAAAAATGAAGTTTCGGTTCTGCCCCGCCAGAGCACAGCACCGCTCTGTATTTTTGACAGCCGTTATTTCCCCCAGAGCACGCTGCAGTGTATTCCTAAGTGACAGCGACCGCTGAACTCGGGAGCTGTCAGTACAGGGTAACCGCATCTGATGCGGGAATTTGCCACTGGTGTTTGTGGAGCTGCTAACAGTCATCGCAAAGAGCTGGGGAAATGAAGCAAAAAGTCTGTAGCTGAGTGATTGTACCTTGTGTGTTCTTTGAAGTTCCTTTTTTTTTAATTACGCCGTATTGGAAACACCTGAGAGACAGCAGGTTTTACATACATTCTAAACTACCTTCTAAACAATAAATCCAGATAAATATAATTGCTTGTAAAAGCAAATTGAGTTTTAATAAATGTATTTGCTTTCACTGTCTTAATTATGTCACTTTCCTTAATTATGCGTAGCCGTTTGTGAATTATCGTGATTTGCCCCTGAGTAATTCCATTGCTTCAACTTTAAGCGTGCGGCCAACACTTACACAGACTAAAGATAAAGAACTACGAGTACCATTGGTCTAAACACTACCAACCGCTCAGTAATTTCCAACGTTCAGGGGCAGATTCACTAAACGACTTAAGCAGGCTCTTAGTACTTCAGAACAGAGTGCTAAGTCCGTTTCTATTAGATGAGTAGTAACTATACGCCTATGTCACAGGGACTTCCCAGTTCCCCTCCCTCTCCGCCCCTGGCCCGCACAAAGAGGCCGGTGCCGCTTCCTCCTCGCACGGGGCAAGGAGAACTCGTCTTGCTCTCCAGTTCTCCCTCACCTGCTCTTCCCTCTTTCTAAACTACACCTTTCCCTTCTACACAGTAAACAATATTTGCACTAACCTCGCACACAGAACTGATGTTTGATTCCTAGTGAAAGTACGTGTTCTATGCCACTAGAAATTCAGGTGTACTAGAGAAAGGAAAAAGCGACCTATTTGGGGAGTTTGCAAAAGTCGCAACTAAAGCACTTCAAAAGACTTGCAGTAAAAGACACACAGCAAGAATTTCCAAACTTAAAGGGCTGTCTCAGTGGGTGTTTCATATTACTGCCTTCTTCATGATTCCTCACTTTGTTCTATGAAATATTTTTTGCTTTTCAATAGTGTGATGCTCCTGGAATCTTCTTTGTAGTGAAAATGCTTAACCTTAATGTAGAAATTATGCAGAAATTTAAGCCTACAGCTATTCAGAAATTCAGAGCAGAGATATATTAATACTCTTCCTCCTTCCATCCCTCCTCATTCGTGCAAAGGTACAACTAGTCTGTTCAGACCTGTGATTTGAATGAGGAGTAACTCTAGATGCCTGTGTAAAAAAAAGAGGCTCTCTCAGGGAAAGCCTCTCGTTAATTTGTGTAACATGTTAATGTAAGGGATTTCACTAACAACCAGCCTTACTACCCCTGGCGATATACATCAATTGAGATGGAAATACCCCTCATTATATCATAAGATAAAACATTTTAATCTCAAGAAGTCCGTGCTTCAAAGAAAGCAAGCCCCAAACACATGCATTTATCTTTAACACCAAAAGCTTTAAGCGTTTCAAGAGGTACAATCTCAGCTTTCAGAGCTACGTTAACTTCAGCAGGAGCACTGGATGGATGTACACAGGAGGTGTGATTACACCCAATATTTAGCATTAAAAAGCCATAGCTTGATTGCATACGGGAAAGAATTAAAGACACGGACCACCCTGGGTGGGCCAGCCCACAAACCAGACCCCTTTCCTACACTGGTGAACTCTGCGTCAGTGCCACCGAGCTCGATACAGGGCAGAGGGGGGCAGAGGCCGACTGGTCGGTGCAGGAAGGAACAGGCCCTGCAAAGCTTCGCCTTTTCCCAACAGCCTCTTACAAAATCGCTGGCGGATCTGGGCCTTTCCTACCATTTTGTGCCAACTAAGCGACCTTTACCTCCCGTGACCCGATCTGGTTTGCAGAGTGTTCTCCACAGCTCAGGTCCAGAACTTCCTATGTGCCACGAGTTCTTTCAAGATTTTATGGGACAGGACCGGAGCACGATGGAGATCGTCGGGCTGTCACAGCTTGCTTGCATCTCTCCACCGTTTTGAGCCTTCTGTTTAAAACAGTTGAGAAGGCTCCCCACCTGCTCCAGGAGCTCCCAGAATCACAGCCACCTCTCCTCTTCCACATCTCTCCAAACAACCTTGTTGTTGGTTTCACCACCCCTCTGCCTTCAGTCTCTTTGGGGAAGTTTTCCTAATCGTTTGAAACTGGCTCTGGCTTTGGCTGTTCTATGATTGGCCTCACCTTTGAGCCCCTGAATGCCGTGCAGAGTTTACAGAATCCATCAGGGGAGAATTAGGAGTCCGCTCTCTAATGATTTAGAGAAAGTCAGGTAGGCGCCTGTTCGCTTGCAAGTGATTATGAAAATATTTTATACATACACGTATTAAAAAAATACATCTGTACATCTGTGTGTGTGTATAATATCTATACATTTAAAGGAACTAACTTATTCTACTCTGACAAGAATTAACCAGGACTTTCCTAAGCTATTACTGTCTTTTAAACAGAACGAGAAAGGCAGTAGACATTATACAAAGTGCTTTCTTGTAATTGGAGAAAAAGACTTTGCAATATGCAATTAAAAATAATTAGAAGTACTAAACTGTAAATCACTATCGTGAAACAAGCACTGATATTGAAGTTGATTTCCTATCGTTTGAACTCTTATTTAGAGGAATGACTACATCTTGCTGATGTTTGATTCTTGCTTAATAGTGTGTACTGTGACAAAGCAAACTATTTCGGGGTGAGGAAAATTTCAGTTTGTCTTTTCATAAGATTTTTCCTCAAGTGAAAAAATCATGATTGGGCCTTTAATAATAGCAAAGCAGTTGGTAACGCAGTGTGGTTTAACAACTGCCTGATTACCAGCTCCTTCTTGACAATTATTCCTTCTGTGGTCTCATCATCCATTTAGGCAAGTCCACTTGATATTCCTCATCTAGAAAACATGCTTTAAAATATTTACTAACCTACACACTACGCAGATTAAGAATTCTAAATTGTAGATATCAGAAGTCCTTCTTATTCAGATACCACGCTGCAGAGCAATTTGCTTGTTTGCAGGACTCCTGCCGAGGTTAGCGGTGGGCTTTGCATAAAAGAAGAACCGCTAGCTGCCTCGTGGATACGAGGCCTCGCTTAGGTACGTGACGCTTGGCTTTATGACTAAAATGTTGATAAGGCAGCTGATGAAAATCAAATTCCAACCGAGAAAAGTTGATAGAATAGGTAGCACATCATCTGTAATTTTTTTAATTGGTCAGTCCACTGAGGAACAATTCATTCTTGATTTGAGGAATTATTATTATGCGTGTGTGTGATTTTATATCCTGACTTAATTAAGCTTTAGTTACTCATGTTGGCATTAGTAATGTTTCGTCTTTTTCCTTTGAATTTTGGCATTGAGGTACCCCTGTGTTCTGGCTGATACTAACCACTGCTGCTTTATACGAAATACCGTTCCTTTACGCAGTCCGCTCGTACTAACAGCGTGCACATGCTGCACAGACTATTACACCACCGGCAGTACGTGTACACCTCCACCACGCTCTGGCTAACGGATCGCCACGAACGCCGCTTCTGCCACGGAAGGTCTGCAGGGCAATTACGTTACAACTAGAACGGAAATGTCACCCTTTTGTTCTCGTTACTGGTGTGTGTTTATTTTCCAGTGACAAAACCGGAGTCAGAAAGCCATATAAAAGTTACAGAGCTATAAAGGAGATCAAAGGTACGGCTGTTAAAGAATGAAATGGAGCCGAAAGACCTAGGACCCTTTTAAGAACATGGTCTTGCAGCATTTTTAAACGGGTTTTTGTTCAGTTTAGGCAAGTAACTTCAACTATTGTAAAATTTATTGTTAATAAGTCCATAAGGACGAATGCAGAGAAGGATGAAAAAAAAAATATATATATACAGCTGAAAATGAACTGTAAAAGTCAGTAAACCAAACTGTATTTCCGTAATACTGAAAGTACATTAAACAGTAAGAAAGTTCAAATATTTGACTTTAATGGAGTGTAACTTGATGTCGCTTGGGTGAACAACATTAGCTGGCTGAATACTGACTCTTAATAAACAAACTAATGATTTCGTTTCCTGAAAATTAAACAGTAAGTTTCCTTTTCTTCGCTGCTAGAGGCTGAAGCTTTACAAAGTTTAACTTTTGTCCCTGCAAGTTTGAAGAATGAGAACTTCTTGCAACTTAATGTTTTTAGATTATTGTAACTTACGCGTAATAAAAAATTTAAATTCTTAAATTTTAAAGTAGATCCAGGGTACTTTTTAACTGTCTCAGTCCTCATGTTCTTACCCCCATTGACACTTTGTAATGAGCTGATAGTTAATAAGTATGCTACGCTACCTAGGAGTGCGTGTGTATGTGTATACAGGCAGTTTTATTAAACAGAAGGTAATTTTTTCTTTTTAGAAGCAAAAAGTTTAGCTTTTTGTGGCATTTTTAAATACCACATTGTTCTTACAACTTCTTGCACAAAATAGGGCACGAATTACTTGAATTGTCAAGTCTGATCCTACTACTTTTTGTGTAGATCCTCTAACAGTGATACTGATGAAATGATTGAAGAAAATATTCTTGCTAGTTTTCAGAAACACAAATTATCAAAGTCATTCATTTCAGTACTAATAATAGTTTTTGCTGTAATATGGGAGCTCATTAGCAACAAACGGCAGTGTAGAAGAAATACCACGGTGTACTTTTAAGCAGAAAAACAATTACAAGCCATCACTGTGACAAAGCCGAGAGAAAAAATGGTGATTCTACAACGTATTAGGAAAGGCGCTTGCTGCAAAGACCTGTGCATATCAATACGAGTTTAGCCAGGAGCTCCCTTCCAATCTTAGGCTCCTAATTAAACATCATTTCTGCATGTCCCCAATATTCCCATGAAAGACACATTCCCAAGAGAGAAGCATATGACAAAATTGTCCCATTTTCTTTGTATCCCCCATGTCTTTAACTACTCTTTCCTTCAAGATTTGCTCTAAAGCCCTGCATGAGAGGAAATGTACCATCACACAAGTTTATCATAAAGTTACCACGCAGCTTTAAACAAATATACAAATGCAATTATATTTGCCAACTGATACTGATGTAACTAACAGAATCTTTCATCCCTGAAAAAAAAACCAACATCCAGAGATTTTCAGTTTATCTTATTTAAGTTCCCGAAAGACGTGAGCTCAAACACATTTCTGACGCTTCTCTCCCAGAAAAGAGACCAAGAGTTTTGACCCTCTTGGGTGCGAAGGCTTCCAGGTGGAAGCTACCTTCCCAAAGCCCGCTGCGCGCCACAGAGCTTCTCTCCGTTTCACAGGTTTACCCCCTAAATTTATGTCTGACCCCTTCCTAGTTTTCCCAGCTCACATTTGCGTGGGAACGCAGGATAGAATTTCATCCCTCGGCCTTGTTCCACGCTGTGGAACGACTGCCCTTTGCTTTGTGTGGGATAACTGCCTGTAACCGTGCATTATCTTACCTTAACTGTCTTCCACGTATTACAGTGCTGGTTTGAGCGCTCTAAGGGTCTCAGGCACCATCACGCTAACTTCTTTATCGTTCTGGAGGTTACAGGATGCCTCTGCCAAAACAAGTTACTATTAAAACAACACTGTCATGAGGCTATGGTTAAAATGTAAAAAAAAAACCAAACCAAAAAACAAACCCTCAACTAATATTTTGAGATAAATTCTTTTTTGGCAATCATCTGGTAAACCCATTTCAGAAAAAGCATATGAATATTTTATGTTTTCCTGTAGTCTGTGTTCCTTATCATGCTTTAACTAATAAAAAACACAATACCAAGCAAACATAGAAAGAACAGCAAACCAGAATGTTACTCTTAAATACCATGGTGAAAAATCAACAATAAAAATATCTTAATATACAAAGCGGCCACTTTAGAGGACTACTCAGTGAGGGCAGCTTTAGTCTGCGGAGGGTAATCTCTCCAGGCTGCCTTTTTAGCTGAGGGAAAGAGAGAGGCTCTGCTAGGAAGCGACTGGCAGCAGCTACACGAAGCACCGCTGTCTGGCGGAGCTGCCCACGCTCCACTGCCTATGCAGAGGTGTCATTTTTGTTTAGACCAGGACCGTTTCCCCTTTTTTTTTGCTTTCATTTTCCCTTATCTCACAAGATCCGAGATGTACGATGTCTGTTAGGCGCCTGTCGGGGAGCCTGTGTCCTCTCCCCTCCCGCGGGTCCCTTGGGGACGGCTGTGACACCGGCGCTGCAGGTTCTGGGCATGGAAAGGGCAGGCAGCGACTGCCCAGCGCGGCAGAACCGCAACGGGCTGATTACGCCGTGCCGAGCAGACCAGGGTAAAGTCACCCCCTCTACCTTTAGCAGTTCTTGAAGACCCTGCCCGGGCACCCCAATAAAGGCTACTGGGCCAGCTCTGCTTTAGTGGACAGGAACTAATAATGCTTCACCTAGGCGGAGCTGAGGAACTCTAATTTGCCACTCCTCAGTCATCAATATGGTTATTTTATTTGAATTAATTTTACTGGAGAAGGAAACGCACATCAAACACACCATTTTAACATACTATATTAATATAGGAAAAATATCTCTTTTTTTCCAACACAAAACCAAATATGCAGTCTGTGGTCATTTTTTTCCTAGAACAGAATCCTTTTCCTCAGTGCCAAGAGTTCCCAGCCTTTATGTACGCTGTGGTTTTCTTTTGGTTTGTTGTTGTGGCCGTACATTTATTTTTGGATTCTCCCTCATTTTTGGCAGTTAAATTAGAAGCATGAGGAAAGGGTTTCCTCAATTATTTCTGGGGCTGGTTTTTTTTTTGTTTTTTTTGTGTTTTTTTTTTAAATAAGACACACTCAAAGCAGAAACTGAAGCATACTAAGAACTATAATTTTAAAGTTTAAAATCCAGAAGGGTGTTCCCCAGAAGATAAAGCTATAACTCAAGTGAAAAATCTCCCAACAGGAGAATAGCACCAGAAATTTCACTGCCGCAAGCTGTGCTCTGCAGAAACAAATTTTCTGCCATCCTGCTCAAAGCAGCTGCTGTCCCTGACTTTTTCTCTTCCCGTCCTATGCACTTTGCTGCCCGAGGGCAGCTGCTTGCCCCGACTCCATTTGTGCCAGCCCTGCTGATCGATGAACAACAAATGGAGAGCATGAGCCTGTACTTACAATAGGATATGATCTTACTCAGGCTGCAACCCCAAGCACGACCAAGAGACAGAAATTAGAAGAGAAGTAAAAAGTACTTAAGAATTATTTTTATCTCCTAACTTCTGAACTGATCTCATTCTTTGGTTCAGACGTTCGTAATGTTTATGATCAGTGAAACTGGTGTGTATTTTGTTAGCATACAGCAACAACTCTTGCTGCCAAAATCAACACACAGTACTCTGTTTACTGTTGAATGTGGCAGTTTTCATTTTGATAATTCTCATTACTCCATCATACAGCTCATAGTATTTTACACTTTTCTCCAAGCCCAAATTCTGGAATTCATGTGATTACATGAGAATGTCAGCTTCTCCTTTATCACATAAAAATACAGATAAAGAAACTCGAAAGCATGCTCCCTGAAGGCCAGACATTGAGAGACCCTCGTGGTTTTATGTCCTCAACAGTATGATTTTTTAAAACTAATTTCATTTAGGGAGGGAGGGGGAGTAAAGGCAAAAAAAGGCTAACACATCATCTTGGAATGCGTGGGAATGGCAAGGGATAATTCTGTCCGTTCTTGGTTACATTACAGATGAAAGAAAACCCTTTTGTGTAAGTCTTACCTGCACTAGGGTTAAAATCGTTGGTAAGAGAAAAGGATGCCTGTCCTAGGCAGGTCTAAAGACAGCGCACAAGCGTGCCGAGGAAGGTTGTGACATCGGCTCCTAGGCACGTGTAAAGCAGCAAGATCCTCGCCAGCACCTGATGGGACCTGCAGAGGCAACAGCGCCAGAGTTTCCTGAGAAACGCAACTGGCAAAACCGGATTTCCAGAATCCCCCACGCCAACAGCCATGCCTTGCTGTCTAAGGAAAACAAGTTTATTACCCCTCCCCTCTACCATCGCTCCCCTTGACCCTGCGTTCACAAAAGGCACCCCGCGTCCTTTTTGGGACTGTATCAGGTTTACCTGAAATTAGGCAACAGCTACTGTGGGGAAGGCGAGAAAAGGGGAAAATTTGTCTGGTAACCCTGCATGTGCCACGTTTCCTTGGGAGAGCAGGCCAAATTTGGGGAAGAAACAGATGAACTACATGGCAGCACGAGCTGCCTGAGAACACACGGTTCAAAAGGAGTTCCCTAGCTACTGGGTTTTAACTAGGGAAAAATTTCTTCACATTTTCACGCTGAGCGTTTGTACCGAAGCCCAGCTACACTTACCCTTTCTCACGCATTAAAAAAAAACCTTTGGGATTAGGGTTTATACTTTTTTTTTCCTGTTTGGACTCGGTGCTCATCACCATTCTGGTGCTCGTCAGCCACCGCCGCCATAAAGCTCACACAAACTGAGAGGAAAAGCCTCTCTTGAGGGGTTGGGGGGGAGGCAGAGGCTGTTTTCGGCTGGAAATGAGGCACTTAGCGGCAGCTTTCCTCCCCTCCCCTCTCGGCGGGCTCCTCCCCGCCTCGAAGGGGGGAAGCGGCGGCGGGAGGCGAGCGCAGCCGTTGGGGAGCGACCGTTGGCGGGGCGGGAAGCGGAGCGGGGAGGCGGGCGCCGGCGGAGGGGCGGAACTGCGGCAAATCTCAGCCAATCAGCGGCGGGGCCGCGGCTCGGCCCCTGCTGCCCGCAGTCGGGGAACCCCGTGGGTAACGGTTTCCCGCCTTTGGGGCCCGCGCGCCCCCTCAGGCGGGGGGGCGGAAGGAGGCGCCCCCTCCCCGCGCTCGGTCGCCTCTTGAGGCGTCCCTGCCCCTGAGGAAGGAAGGGGAGGGGAAGCAGCACGACTGGAAAGGGGAGATAAGGTCCGAGAGGGGCGGGAAAGCGAAAGAAGGGGCAACAAAAGACAAAAGCTGCGAGAGGAGGAGAAGGAAGGAGCAGGAGGGAGGAAGCCGCACGGCCGCCCGCCAGCGGGGCTTCCCCTCACTGCGACAAAATGGAGGACGGCAGAGCCCCTGGGATTCCGCTGGAGACAGCAGTCTGGTGCGCTTTTAGCCTTTGGAGAGCGGCAGGCTTCCCTCCGTCCCTGCCGGGCTGCCGCCGGGGCGGGGAGCGAGCACGTCTTCAGCCGTGTGGAGCATCTCGCCTCGGGGAGCCGGACAGAGGACTGCTGCAGCAGCAGAGGTGTGTTTTAAACCAGGGAGAGACTGGCAGGGAGAAAGGTGGTTTATGACAGGTCACGACAAGCTGCTCGCCTCCAACAGAACGAGCCCGTCAGCCCACGCCTCAAGTTTTTCCTGATTTTGAAGACATGCCTACACAGCACTAAATTTCCTCTCATCTCCTTTGCCATGCATGTACCAGAATGAAACAGCTTGGGTTTAGTTAACATAAACCCACCAGTATCCCCAAAAGGTAGGCTAAACTTGTGTTAAAAACAATCCTGAAGCTCAGGTTCTCCAGATGGTCTCACTCCAGTGGGCAAATAGGTGCATAGGGAGCAAGCGGCCCATATGGGGCTGTAGATGGAAAGGCAATTCCTCCCCACACTTAAAAAAAAAAAAATGCCAGAAAACCACCACCCATTTCTTGGCTAATCACTCATCCAGTAGAAGAAAAGCCTGTTTAGTTACTAGCTTTCTCAAGTGCATCCAGGGGATTTTTGCCAAGAATGCTGGACTAATCCCAAAATAAAAACAATGCTATGTCTAGCTGTACAGGAGAAGCAGCTTTTTTTAAACATTGTTCTTGAACGAGGAGTAACTCACACAGGCCGAGGTGGCTGCTTTGAAAGGACAGCGTTAGACTTGCAGCTCAGGCTGCAGGGCACACCAAGGCAGCATTTACGAAAAGCAAAATATAAACAGGCCCTCGATTCTCGTTTTTGTTTCTTAAGACTCAGCCAGACTTGCATAGCTCAGCTACGCTCGCGTGGTACTGATTTATACAGTATGCAAAAGCCCTGTCAGCTCCAACGCTCGTTTCTACATGGAACCCATCTGGAAACGCTGTAAGTGAGCTATCCAGACATCACGTCGGGTTTTCCACAGCATCCTTCCTCGACTGCGACAATGCCACCAAGAACCAGAGTATCATGAAGTCCAAGTTCTAGCCCCAAAAAGACACACAATTCTGCAGGTTTCCCCAACAACGAAAAGATAACAGGAAAGAACAATTACCTCTTACGCCACTCCTTAAAAAATAGCACATTCTCCACAGCTGCACATACTAAAAGAAGTAATCCAATACAATAGTCTCAATTTATTTGAAATAATTCGGTTTGAAAACTTTTTAATTTAAAATTTACAGCACACGTGGGGAGGAAACATGTTTTGTTACAACTAAAAATTATCAGAAGAGTGCTGCAGGGTTGTTTTCTTTAATTTAACACTGTCATGGCTTTATTCAAAACACAGTTGCACAAAATCAGTTACTCCAAAGTTTAAGGAAAGAGTTCGATAAGGAACCGAAACACACTATATACATACTGCCATACAAAGAGCATTAAAATAGGACAAAACCTCTACAAAATATAAAACCCACCCTTACATATTTGCATGAAAAGACCACCCACCAAGCAAAAAAGTTTCAAAAGTTATCTGGAGGCTCTGTATTACTTATTTTAAAAAATGCTATGCTGTTCAATTGCATGCCAAGCTGACAAATATGAAACTATATTTAGATGGTAACACTGAGGAAAAGACAAAAGTTAAGCTTTGTGTGAGGCTCAGATTTTTAGATGTAGCGGCTGATGCACGACACTGCAAGTTGCTTTTAGGAAGTGTTAAGGTCTGCTAACCCCTTCCGAGTTTATTCTGTTTTGTCCAATTAGCTCATCCAATGTCAAAATCGGACTCGCTTACTGAAACAAGACCAGTACTCAAATAATCCAGCAAAATAGTTATTTTTTCCATTTAAAACTAATTTTATATGCATCAGTAAAAGACAGTTAAGGAAAACCCTGACAATGAGGTAAAGTACACGCTTATAAATAATAGGTTTCAATCATTCGCCGAGACTAAAAAAAATAAGCAAAAAGATGGGAAAACACACTTTTCTACCTCAAAGCTGAGCACAAAGCAACTGCCTTGAACACAGAGCCTCCACGACAAGATAGGATGTGCACTTACCTAAGATTTCTATTCATTCAGTATTCATACACAAACACAGGAACTTAAGATTGTGGTTGCAAATGTAGTTTTACCACTACTTTTCTAGTGTCTTTACAGATATTCATTAAAAAATGCAAAACCCATTTAGTCAGTTCATTTCCAAGTATATTGCCATCTGCCTGACTCGTTTCATTCTGTTGCCTTTAATGGCTGGCTATGCTTTACAGCTACATGAGAAACTATGATTTAAGGCTCTATTTGGGGGGGGGCAAAAAAAAAAAAAAAAACGAAACAAAAAACCCACACACACAAGAAATTGGGCTTTGCAGAACTTCAACCCTGCAGTATCTAAACTTGATTTAAGAGTTGGAAGTCACATTTAAAGTCTGCTAGTGTGTGAAATACCTATTAAATATTCACAGGTAACCGATCTACGGGTGACTGACTCTTACTTAGGTCCAGGAAATCTCCCTCTTCCCCACCCTTGGTGTCTCCCCCAGTTTAATGGCAGCTATTGTCAGCCAAGACAGATATAAAAATAAGTCTCTTGAATAAAGCTGTGTGTGATATTTGGTTCAGTACCTACATGAAACAATGTGAATTAGTTTTATATCAAGACTACTGTTTTAAATCCAAATCATGACTGAAAGAGGAATGCTGTATGCCTGAACTTGTTTCGCAGTGGCTCAAATAGGAAACATGAATCCATTGGGGCAGAGTTATTAAGACCTGTTGGTCGCAATCGGGCTGCTAGGAAAAAAGCTCGTCTGCATGTCTCCTGTACCTGCCACCAACCGTATGCAATGGAACAAGTTTCTGCAGCCATTCAATATAAAAAACCCTAAACTATTAACTAGTATTATACACGAACTCGAATGTTTTGCCTACAACCAGATTTAAAAAGTTTAAAAGGTGACCTGCAGAGAAAGACTAACTTAGGTTCATCTTTCCCCCTTCAACGATTCTATAAAAGTGGGGGGGAGGGGGGCGTTTGAAAAAAATGTGCTTGAAGGAGCTACCCGTTAACTTCTGCATTAGAAATGCATATATTTTATAGCCAAACACCATGATTGTTGCAGAATTCCCAAAATGACAATGCAAGAGCGAAGCGAGTGAAAGTTTAACAAAGACTGCTAGCAAAATGGTTTAAAACTACGGATTCGTTGCTTTTGTTAATACCTGCAATGACTATGTATTTTGCGAGAAAGTGTACGGCGTACAACCCTTTCAGTTTGCCAAGATACGTTCGTGACGGTATCTAGCGAATACTCCAGCAAACACTGAGCACCTGAACAAGCAGGAAAAAAAGATCTTCCGAAACCCACTTCGGCTTTACAACGTAACGCACAAAATGGAGAGAAGGCATAAAAAAATAGTACAGGAGTCACCTTTTAAAAAGCTGAAATAAAGGTGTAATCTAGTTGTCGATTTCAAATAGAATCCCTGGTAAACTCAGGCTATAGTCAACATCTCGTTTAAAAGAGACTGGAATTTGCCATATAGCATTTTTGAGTTCAGCTTTTTAAGTATAAAAACTTTAAAATCTTGAAGGAAATTCACAATATTAAACCCATGTGAGATGGGTGTTTTAACTCTGGGCTAACGATGACCAACACAGCAAGCTTGTACAAAATTAAAGAGCTCCAAATAAAAGTCTAGGGGGGGAAAAAAACTTGACAATGGCTTCAGTGATTATAGGGCTGAAAATTGCCGTCTACATATAGGTTCACTAACAGGCTATTATATCTTATTTGGAATGATAAAAAGGGCAAGAATAGTAAAACCACACTTCTATAAAAAGTTAACGTTTTATCTTCTGTAGGGACATCTATGGTACATGGAGACATACAGATCTGCATAATCACTATTGCGTATTCTGTAACTTAAGAGTCTGGTCCTACTTGCGTCTATAACAAATTAATCATCCTCTTCCTCGCCTTCGTCTTCGGGGTCTCGTTTCCTCTTCTCCCCTCGAATGCCCTCTGCTAAGGAAAAGAGGTATGCATACATCTCATTAGGCTCTGCTCAGACATCATAAATGTAACGGCATACTTGTAGCAAAGGAAATTGAAACAGATTCGCGTTTGCTTGCAGTTAATGCATTCACCACCGTAACATCTCTGTGCTGCTTATGGCTCTCAAAAAAGATCGGTTTACGTTACTCTGAATAATTCAGGCAGGCCATATTAAACTAAGTTCACGCTTAGCACGTGATGTTCCATACAGGAATTAGCAAGATGAAGTGGATGTATTGAAAAGAAGCGTTTCTGTTAACGTATATTTGAGAACTGAAATGGAAATGACATTTTTGTATCTCCCTAACTTTCGTTTTTAGAAGTTGCACACGCCCTGCCCAAACCCCAGCAGTTTCTGCAGATACCGAGTGAACCATGCTCTGCCCTCTCTCCACTGACGAACTGATACAGGCATCTTGCATAAACATCTTTGAGCTTATTCTTAGAAATATGCTTAATTCGGTCAGTGGACTATGCGCTCTTGTGGTGAAATCATGAAATGCAATTTTGTCAAATCTAATAGATTTATTTTCCAGCAGTCATTTCCTGGCTAATTAGCCATCCTGACCTCCTGCTTTGTTGTCTTAATAGATGCGAAGGCTGCATTTGTAAAGAGTGAAAAATTAGCATTACTACTTGAGAATTACATTTTTTTCGAGTGCAAGATGCATCTCCAAAAACCTCTCCGTTAAGCCACGCGTTCAGAGGAGACGGGGCCTGGTCCAGGGAGAAATTCTAGAATTTGCCTACAGTTTACACAGACTTCAGGATCAATACAAAACTTTGCTGCTGGGGGTAGTTTAAAGATTCGGACGCAGTTCCTAACCATTAGAACTGCAAAGCTCTGGAAGAGCCTCGTAGCAGGAAAAGTACAGAGGGAAAGATGGCTAATTTTAAGACGAAGCTTAATAATTTTGTTTAAAGGGACTTTAGCAGCCATTGACTGGTGTAACAGGGGGCTCCCAGCCGGTGTCCTGATCTTGCCACCCAAAACAGAGATGCGTAGGACTGAGCCACCTTCCGCCCACCCACAAATGGGAGGGCGCCGATATCCGCACAAGAACCCAAATAAGCCTCCCGCCCCTAGAGCGACCGCTGTTCCACAGGTCCGGAACAGAGCAGGAGCATCGAACGTAAGGCTGGTCCCTACCCTGAAGGCTTGGAAACCTCAAACCAGGTGCAAAAAAGTGCTAAAATAAAAAGTTATTTTATGAAAAAACACTCAAGTAACCCATTTCTTGCAAACAGAACTTTACGTTCTGCAAAATGCCAAAGGAGCAGCATCAGCCTGCCAGAACGCCACTTTTTGCACAGCAGTTACACAGACTCAACACGCTGCACCTTAAAGCAGGACGAACCACGCCCACTGGCACTTCTTTTTTTGCAAGCTTTTGATTATTACGCATGTGTCTGACATCAAAAGAGTCATTTATGAAATTACAACCATTGATAAAAAGACTAGATAGGAAACAATACGACCGGGCTCGCTAGCTAAGCCGTTAGACAGGATGCCGGCTTGAGTTTGCCTCCCTGGAGGTGCCTCTGAAGCAGACAGCTTTGCTGGAGAAGCCACTTCCAGCTTGATAAAGGGAAAAGACGCAGCTGCTACTGCTGCTTCGAGGGCTTGGCCAGCCTCGGGTGCGTTAACGAGGTGTTTTAAATGTATGTAAATACCATTTGCGAGGTATACAGAAGAGTCCCTCTCCTCTCCACGTTGGAAAATTAAAACTTCTAACCGTGTAAGAGATGCAGTATCTTTCATTTCAGAAAACTGCTTCAACGAGAGACTTTGAAAACCTGTCCGTCCTTCCTGATTTTTATTTTATGAGTGGACAAAAAATATCAAATACTGCACAGCTACTTTACTACCTGCTCGAGCTCTCGCTTAAACTGATCCTAAAATACTTCACATACCTTCAGAAACAGAGCGGCCAAGTGCTGATTTATGCCATTAAAGTGCACATCCCAAACTTGCAAAGTTACAGAATAAGAAATCGGTTTAGTCACAACTTTAGGAACTCGAGAACTTACCTTCTTCCTCCTCATCACCTCCTTCTTCAACATAGTCATCGTCATCATCTTCATCCTTTATAAAAATCGTGAAATATTTTTAAAATTGCCGCTTATTTAAGTTTTGCTTACATGCTGATCCTGAGCAGAAATTCAGAAAATCCCACTTACTCTGTTCAGAGGTCACATTCCACATTTACTGTTTGCTACTGGCCGTCTGCGCAAGGACAGGCAGCCAAACCGACTATAGGGCATTTCGTCACCCGAGCCAGGGCACTACCCGGCCCGGTATTCTCGTTTTTCTCTCGTTCCCACTTACCACTACCTTACGCCAGCTCAAGACTGAGTTATTGCAAAATTAACGACAGCAGAGAGATGACAAACAGCTTTACTTTTCCTTTTAACCCACTGTCATTAGAGAACAAGGAAGAGGAGAAAGCAGAAATATCTTCCCAAAATTATTGTTTCTATGTCAAATGAATTAAGTTGTTGGGGATTTTTTTTTTTAAAAAAGCTGATAGCTGAAAAATGTAAACCAATTAACAATCAGCAGCCCCAGAAAATTAAACAATGGTGCAAGATCTCTGCTCTACTGGCACAACGTCAAGCCTTGAAGACAAACTGAAGTCTTATTTTTATACCCATCCGCTATGTCAAGTTTAACACATAGGGTAACGTAACAAGTAAAAATGCGACAACATTGGAGAGCCCACCTGCCCTTTGCCCTTACAACATGGGAATTAAAAAACGCTCTGGATTAATTCATTGCAATTAGAACGGTGCATGATTTAATTTTCCAAATTAATTTTCCAAGACACAGGGAAAAGTTAGCAGACTAGCACTCTCGCAAAGCGTCACGTCCTTCACCCTGACCACCGCCCGTTCCCTACCGAAATGAGTGCAAAACACAAACTCGGGATCTGGTTTTGCTGCACCGCCACCAGAAGGGCAACGGCTCTGAACTCCCCGAACGTTTTCATGGCTCTGCGCGGCAATTCCTCGTCACCTCACGTGCGGAGCGCATGCGGACGCCAGCGACCGCACACGATTAATTCCTGATATTCTTCCCAGCCATGTATTGTTCTTTTTCCAAAGAACTCTCTGTAAGGTCTCGGCTTCAAAACAGATTTACTTATTTAGTTTTAGTTTCATTAATTGCGTTACGGACATTTGCTCTTCAGAGCATTAAGGCGGGAACAAAGTTACGTTTGTAAGCAAATCATATGAGCGCTAGTTGCAAGAACAAAATGAAGAACACCAGAGTTTAGCTCCAAGATTTTCTGCACATACATGTGAAACGCAGCTGATAGAAGCAAACTCTTATCAAAAGTAACAGTAACGGAAGCGATGTCAACAGGGGTTTTCTGATCCGAAACGTGCGAGCTGCTTGCACAGACTTGCACACAAAATCCACGCCAGACACATTCTCCCTCTGAAACCCCTGTAGCTGTCAGGGGAGAGGACTGAAACTCCCAGGTTTTACTTCTATGCAATAATCATTTAGGCACGACCAGTTTACAGCTACAAGAATCTATTCATAACCTGGTAAAACACGTATATTTTCTTATCTTAATACTCCTCCACTTGCTTTTTAGCACAGTAACACACTACTACTAGAAAGATCCTGTGGGCTATTTTCCACAGCTCTTCACCACCACCACTAAGAACGTTTTCAAGTGAGCGCACGGTAAAAAACCCAGCATTCATTACAGCAGAAAACCTCACTTTTCCTTTGCGTCATCTTACTTGAAGTACTGGTAACTTGTTGCTACTTCATTCTTTTCTTTCGCGAGACCAGGGTATTTTCTTTGGGTTTCCAAAAGAAATTAATTTATTCCACTTAATCTGTATTTCTATTCTGACAATTTAATTGGTAGTAGCGCAAAGTTTCAAAACGTTGGGGAGAACGGATTCTTTAGCTCACAAAGAATAAAGAGGCTCCACCATCCTGCGACGCTAAGGGCTGGGATGAAAGTCAACCGAGTCTTGGAAGTCAGCCAGGACCATCCTCGCAGCTGACTGCCACCACTCCTGCTCAAGCCAACGCTCTGTATTTCAGCGACAGCAGCATGCTCTCCGAAATCTCTCGCTCCATCCACCCTGCACTTACTCTGCTGCGTCGGGGTGTTTAAATTCACACCCGAGTACGCAGGTTTTCCTCATTTCTTGGATTCAGTAGAGTTTACAGACTTTACCTGAATCTCTTCTTTCATCAGGTATGAAAGACCAACTTCCTCCTCCTCTTCTCCTTCCCCCAAATCTGAACCTCCATCATCTTCATCATCTTCCTCTTCATACTCTCCTGGAGGACCAGCTTCATCCTCATCTTCATCATCGTCATCTTCATCTCCTTCTGAAACGAAGGATACACTTATACATATATGCTAAACGTTAAGTTTCATTAACTCCTCTTTAGGCAAGTTTGTATACACCAGGTCAAGCCAGTTGCAACGTCTTTGTCCAGAAGGGTTTGGGGTTTTTTTAATTTTTTAAATGCAGGCAACATGTGGGAAACAAGCGCGATTTTAATGAAGTTAATCTTTGTAATTTGTTCCCCCGAAGGCAGGCTACCGATGTTTTTACATCGCGAGCTTCAGGCAAAATTCTTGACGCCTGAAGCACCTACGTATGCAAACTCCTGCAAGGGAGCTGAAAATTTAGTCGGTGGAAGGGGAAGAGAGGCTCCTCTATAGAATCAAACCCTAAAATATTTAAAGGCAAAACCAGCTTAACATATTACATTTATCTGTTATTTAATCACTTACTAGTAGCTACGGTTCCAAAGGGATGATCTCTCATTTCATTCCTACCTCTGCAGCATAGAATCACTTTCACAGTTAAGCAAATTACAAGAAATGACAAGGTGATTTAATGCTTAAAGTCATTTTCAAGTTAATAACCTATTAATCTATTTTCAAATATTGGGTTTATTTTCACATTCCGAGTATCAACTATTTGGCTTTCATCAAGTTCTTTTAAACACCGGCTTCCAAACTTTGCTGGGCCTGCGTACTCGTCAGCAGCCCCAGCAGCCAGGGCCCGGCACGCAGCAGCGGCAGCTCCCAGCTAACGCCTTAAGAAAACACCGAGAAACCCCCGTCGCAAACAGACGCAGCCCAAACCTCGCCAGTTATTTGTGTGGATATTTACAACGCGGGCACGCGTAAGACGCTGCATCACAACAGCAGCCCATCGTATTTGCTAACAGCGCCCAAACGCATTTGGGATGTTTTTTTCCTGAACAGCTCGGACCGCGCCGGTCAGCTGTGAAGCCAAGCACGTGTAAAGCGCACGCGGACTGTTCCTGCAATCACATCAACGTAGCCTTTGCGGCCACGCGCTGACAGACCTAAACCTACGGGTTTCGTTTTCATTCCAGTAACGTGGAAAAAGATGCAGGAATAGCCTCGTTAAGGACTAGAGCTGTGGTCAGACCAAAAGGAACTATATACATTTTTGAACAAAAAATTGTCTTAGGCTTGAGCACGGGACTGAAGCCATTACAAAAACCAGTAAAATTACAATTTTTCATCTAAAATAACGTGTGTTTGTCCCCTCGCTTTGTATCACTCAGTAGTACCACAGTGCTTTACTACTGGCAACAACTTATTCTGAGAATATTTGTATCTTTGTCACAATATCTTTAGTCAAATTTCCTTGAACTCAGAAGGCTTCTGCAAGAACACTCAAACCCTCCGACAGGAATTTGCCTTCTGTATCCCAGCGTGTTAATACCAAACGAGCTCTAGAAGCCTGCGCTTCAAAAATGAGAGCCCCGAATCACGCTAGCGCATTCGAGAAGTCGCTACGCCCCACGCTACATCCCTATCTTTGTTACAGCATACTGCTTCTATCCACAGTTTCTTTCAGGAAGTTACCCTCATCATCATCGTCTTCCGAGTCCGGCGCCTCGTTATCTTCCTGATCAAATCCATCTAGGTATGTGATTTGCTGAAGCAGCTCAAAAATGCTGTCTCTGTAATCCTCGAGGTTTGTAATCTCACAGTTGAACAGGTCAAGGCTCTTCAAGTTTTTGAGATTTTGCTGCAAATAAATGAAAAGGGTTTTGTTTTTTCCCCCCATTTCTTGACACGGTACTTCAAGTTACAGCGCGCTCGCGGCCCAAGTACAGTTAGCCACGCGGCCAGCTACAGCACGTTATTTTGTCCCCAGCCCCTCTTTTCTGTCCATGCTTTGCTCCCCAGGAGACACAAACTTCAGTGCAAGGTTGGCTGCAGTAGTTAGCACTCCTCACGCCAGCGCTTCTGCAGATCAGCCCCAAGCGCGTTTGCCGCGCGCCCGACGCGTCCCTGCAGCGCCAGACCACCCTGCCCAGCCTGCAGAACGCACGTTTGGGGCTGGGTTCTGTTTGCGCAGCCCATTTTTGTTCAGGCAATCCTGGGTAAAAACTCGGCAACTCCAGCAGCCTTTCAGTGAACAGTTTGATTCCAGGCATCTTGTGAGGAGCAAGCGGGAGGCACTTGGTAGGATTTATAACCAGACTACAGAATTTGCTTTCCGAACAATGAAGACCAGACAACCGACGGTGATTTTTCTCACCGTTCAGACTTTACACACCTACGGAACGAGCCACCTGCGTGGCTTGGCAAGCATCTGAGATCTAAATAAAAGCGTTTCTTCTACAGAGCACTGCAACTGCTTCCCTCGGTCTCCTAACTGCTGGGTTAGAGCACCGCTGAAGTAGATGAAGAATCTTTACGAGCAGTTTTAAAAACACTGCAGTCTGTATCAAAATCCTAAAAACCAAATCATCAGCTAGAAAAATGGGCGCACGGAGCAGGCAGCGGCGGGCGCCGGCAGCTTCCTCCTACGGTTCAGTGACCCGCTGCTGGTGCTCGCCAGGCTGCTCCGAACCGCCCGCCTCACGCACCGCCTCATCGCTTCCCAGTTTAACGAACGCTTAAGGCAGTTGCTTATTAGACAAACTATACCTTAGCAAAGGAACACAAGAGGGTTAGCAAGACATAACCTGGCTGCTTTTCTTTCAAAGACAAAGCAGAAGCCCAAAAATCTCGGAGCCAGTACATCCCCCTAGGAACCCAGAAGGGATTCCGCCGCAGGGCCTTGCAAGTCCTGTCTCTAAGAACCACGACATCGAGCTCATCGAGTCAGGACCAACCGGAACACTGACAAACCTAAACCAGCGCAGCATCCATCGCACCTGAGCTGGCAAGGAAAAAAAAATATATAGAACATACGACAGGTAAGAAATGAAATTTCATTCCGCATGCCTTTCAGCCGAAAAGGAACCTAAGCAGCTAGAATGTATCCCGCCGCATCTTTGTACTTGCTGATTCCTTACGCTGTACTAGTTTAAACTCGCTCTTTCCATGCTGTGCTTGAAAAAACTGCTCATCCCCAGCCCCTACAGCTAAGTTTGTACCATTCCACTGCAAAACAATTTGTTTATTCTCGACTAAAACCCCAGTATTTATTACATTTACATTTTCCATTAGCCCCTCTCACTTTGTACTTACAAGAGCTTCCACAGTGCCAAGATCTTTGATTTTGTTGCCACTTAGATTTAGATATGTGAGATTCGGACATCTTTCTGCAAGGACCTCCAGGCCTCCCGAAATGATGTTGTCGCTCAACTCCAACTATTACACAGAAAAAAAATTCAAGTCATTAAACGGTTGGATCGGTACCATCGGCTTCAGACCCGCGTCATTCTTAACCGTTCTCCCTTTAACTGAGCAGTTTCGTCGCAAAGCTGAACGCTTCTGAAGAGTCCCACAAGTGAACAAGCCCTCGCCCAGTCACCGCGCTGGCGATAAACTTGGTCAAAAAGTTCCTTTAAGTTGACTTTGAGAATTATCAAGTCCTTAAAAACTCACGGGTTTGGACGCTTAAGTTTTAAGTTAGCAGGACACAGAATACGGGAATGCAGTGCCAGCGACGTGCAGCTTCGCTGGCCGGGCAACCCAGCGGCCTCCGATCGACCAGCAGCACGCAGCGAGACGTGGCCAACCTTCGCGCTTTTAACGGACGAGCATTGACCGTCCTGAGAGTCCCTGACCGAGCCCCCGTTTGGCCGTAGTTAACTGGAGATACCCAAAACCATTTCAGATCTTAAAAATAAAAAGAAGTAGATGGACGCAGCACCGTTTCACGGGCCTGCCACCTCACAGAGCACCGTCGGCGCCACGCGGGTTCAACCGCGAGCGCCGAAAGGCGCAACCGCGGCTCGTCACCCGTGACTTTTACTTCTCGAAGCGCTCCAGGCGAGACGCACACGTACCTTTCGGAGCTTACTCAACGTGGGGAGTTTGGCCAGCGATGTCAGCTCCACGTTGGCCATGCTAAGGAACTCAAGCTCTTTAAACGAATCGTTCAGACCTTCGATTTCGCCGTTGCTGGATCGGCAGTTATCGAGCACCAACTCTGTCACCTTCGAACAGGACAGCGAGTCACTCGTCAGTTTAATCAGCGCGAAAAAACCACACGCTTCAGCGAAACCACAGCTTGGAGACTGTTAAATATCTGTCGGTTTGGTGTTTGTCTTAAATTGAGACTAGACTTGCGGTCCGAAATCACTGACGCCCGCCTAGTTCACACAAAAAAATAAAAGCACGCGAGTTTCCCTTCCTCTGAGCGCGCTCGGAACCCCGCAGAAACGGCCACCTCACCCCGCGCCTCGCCGCCGGGCGCCTTCACGGCGCCCTGCCGCCCCTCCGCAGCCCGGGCTACCAGCTGCCCTCGCGTACGCGTGAGCCGCTGGCCTCTTTCTCAAGTCGAATAACGTACTCGCGCCCATTCGAGCCTGCGGAAGCGTTCCGTTTCTTTCGGCACCCCAAACCTGCTGGCTCCGGATTATTTTAGCAGTGAGTTCTGCAGGTTCATGAAGCCCAATTAAATAATTTCCTCACGCCAAAGCCACTGAAACAACTAGATAACCGATACAGGTCGCGTACTTTGAGAAGCGGTAACAAGGAGCAGTCAATTAATTTTAAATTATTTTATCTACAGCGGAACATACCGCTCACGGGAAAGGACACAAGGCGACTCTTCCTTTCCCCGTGCGCTTTTAAATACTAACATTTTAAGACTGCTGCGGACGCCTCCGAGCGGCACGCTTCGCCAGCTTCAAGTAAAACCTCGCTATTGTTTTATTTTTCCATCAGAAAACGTGACTCCGAACAAGCACAAAGTTTTCAAAGGCAGCTGCCGGGGGAGAGCAGATCTTCACGGCTTCGCCCAAGATCGGCGCGCGCCAAGAGCACGGCGAGGCCTCTCCAGGTACCTGCCGCCGCTCAACTTGCCGTTTGGTTCAACCAACCGTTTTCGGCACTTTTTCCCCCCAAATCCCCCGCGAGCAGCCTGGCAGCGATACCCACGTCGCCGGACTTTGCTCCCGGGGCGAGCCAGAGGCGCCGGCCGCTGGTTTTTCTTACCGACCTCGACGCAAAACCATCTGCCGGCGGCAGGCGTGGGGGCAGCGGGAGCTGCGGGCCCCCGCGGCCTGGGGCGTTTTGTAAGGGGCACGGGAGCTCCCACATTTTCAGATTTTTATTTTTTTTGTGCGTCTTTCCGAAGAAACGGGAAGTTGGCGGCGGGGGGGGGGGGGGGGGCACACACACACGGCCACGCCGGTTTCGTGACCCGGGGGGGACCGGGGGGACCCCCCCGGCTCTCCCCACCGTGCGCCCGGCGGGGCGGCGGCAGGGAGGAGCGGGACCGGGCCGGCCGCGCCACGCAGCGCACGGGGAGGTGGGGGGGGGCGGAAAACAAAATTAATCACAACAACAACAAAAAGAAATAATTAAAATAAAAAGGCTGAGGGAAGGGTCGAGGCCGGACCCGGCGCGCCCCCGACCTGTTTACCACAGCCGCGCTCGCCAAGTTGGAGGCGGCCGGGCGGGAGGGGATTAGCGGCGGCCGCAAGTTGGAGGCCCCGGAGCCCAACTGCGGCGGGCGGGGGGCGGCCCCGCGGCGCGGGGGGGCGCTGGCGCGGAGGGAGGGGAGGGGAGGAGGGGGCGCGGGGCCCCGCCGCCCCGGGGCCGGCGCCCGGAAGCGCCGCCCGCGCCCCGCGGGGCTCCTGCGCCACGGCTGACCCAGATTCGGCGACGCCGCCGGGCCGGGCCCGCTCGGCCTGAGGCGGCGACGGTCGCCCCGTGCGGAGGCGGGAGCGCGGCCCGCCGCCCCGCCGCCCCTCACCTTCTCGGGGGCCCGGTTCCTCAACTCCAGGTTGATGCGCTTCTTCATCTCCATCGCCACCCCCCTCCCGCGGCTCCGCAGTGGCGAGGGAGGGTGGCCGGGCGCGGCGGGGGAACCGACCGCGGGGTCGCTGCTGTCGCGGCGGCCGGCAGTGAAGCGGGAGTGGGGAAGGGGAACGCCGCGGGCAGCCGCCGCCGCCGCCCCGCTCCGCCCGCAGCTCCGACCCCGTCAATGGCCGCTCGCACACTGAGCCTCCATGACATGGCGCATGGCGCCCCCTCCCGCCGCCACGCCCCCCGCCCGGGGCGGGGCTTCCTCCGCGCCGCCGCCCTTCTCATTGGTCCCGCCGCGCCGCGGGGGGCGCCGCGCCATTGGCTGGCCGCCCTGCCCGTCCGGCGGCGCGGCCTTTTAAAGGCGGGGAGGGCGAGGGGGAGAAAGGGGGCGGGGTTTGTCTTTGTGCGCGCGCGTGCGCGGGGCTGGGCGCGCGGCGCGCCCTTTGCACGTGGTGGCGGGGAGGTCGCGCGCCGGCTTTTGCACGCCTGGTGGCACGGGGCGGGGGGGGGGGGAGTGCTGCACGCGGCGTTATGCACGCGGTGTTTTGCACGCTTGCTTGCGTGGGGTGGCGGCTGCGGGCGGGAGGTGGCGTGTCCGGTCACGCGGGGGGAAAGCAGCACGGCGGGGGGGTGGGGGGGGGCGGGGGGGGGCGGAGGTGGGGGTTGCACGCCGCGTTGCACAGCCGTGGGCCGCTCGCGGGGGTTTGCACGACTGTTTGCACGGGGAGGGGGCTCCCGGCAGCGTTTTGCCAGCGGGGGTTTGCACGCCCGGTTGCGGAAGGGGGCTGCGGGCGGGGCTTTGCACGCCTGGGCGCACGGGGGTGGCGCAGGTGGGGGTTTGCACGTGGGATTTTGCACATGAGGGGTTGCGCCCGCGGTTCTGCACGCCCGGTTGCACGGAGGACCGCAAGCAGAGTTGCGCAGCGGGTGTTGCACGCCCAGTTGCATGGCGGGAGTTTGCAGGGAGTTCTTGTGTGCTTCGTTGCATGGGTGCTGCAGGCAGGTTTTTGCCTGTGGGATTTTGCGTGGCGGGTTGCGGGGAGGGGTGGGCTGCAGCTGGGGTGTTGTATGGGTGACTGTGCGGGGGGTCGCGTGCCCAGTTGCACAGAGGTTTGCACGCCCGGGGTTATACCCTCTCCCGCAGGCTCTGAAGGCAGGGCGGGACGTGGAGGCAGGCGCTTTCCAGCTTTGCTCTGCCTGGCAGACGCGGTGCGGTGCAGTCGCTGCAGGAGAGCTCACCGCAGGGCGGGCCGGGGGCTTGCCGAATGCCCCCGTTAAAGCCTGGATGCTTTCAGCTTTGGGCCTTTGCCGATGCCCTGTTGGCATCTCCCCGCCGCTGGCTGTGGGGGCCTTGCAGTTCAAATGGCAAAAAAAACCCACAAAGGATGCAAAAACCCCTGGAATAGGGAGATGCGCGGCGGATGAGGTCGTGCCGAAGCGAAGCCGCTGGGTCCTGCCAGGTCTGGCCAAATCTCGGTCCAGGCTTCCCGCAGCCCCCCCATGACTGAGAAGAAGCTGCTGTGGTTGCTGTTAATTCGCATGATTTTGTGTTCGTATGCATGAAGGCAGCTTTGCAAACGTATGGGATATATAGGGGAGGGTAGATGCACGAGCAAACAGCTATGTGATAGCATCATTCTTTAGTTCTGAGGCATCTCTGGGGGGATGTATATGATTTATATACATCTGGAAGCATGGAAAACTGTTTTCTATTTAAAATGAAATAATATTTCTATATTTAAAGCTTCGGTCCTGGGAGATGCTGATCTCCAGCCGCGCCGTGGCTGCCGAATCATGGCCGTAAGCCTGTAACGTCCTTGGCGCTAAGTGCGGGCCGGAGCGCTTTGCCAGGCTGGAAGTGTTGGGCCCCCCTAGACAAGCAGTTCCAAATATTTATATGTTGGTTCTTTCAACTCTGAGCCACAAATAGCCAGAGACATTTTGGCAACTCGGTGGCAGAAGGAAAAAAAAAACCCAACATGGGAATCTCTGGTCTATTCTGCTTTCTGTGAACCGAGTGCAGAAAATATTTCCTGTTTCAGGATGAAATAGTGGGCGTTCAGCCAGCCTGCTTTCCTGGTTCTGCGAGAAGGGGTTAAAAATGGGGTCAGAAAGCCTGAATCTTGCCAATTCGGTGCCATATTTGGTCTGGAAGGTGTTTTATTTTAGGGGGTCTTGAGTACAAAGTCACCCGCTGATGTCGGAAAATAACGGCTGGTTTTGCCGAAGGGGAGGCCCCATCGCGAGGCCGCTGCGGCACTAAGGGCAGAGCATCGCGTTGTCTGAAACTGAATTTAGTTGTGATAGCTGATAGCGAAGCGTTTAAAAATAGACATTTGGAAAAAAAAAAATACACATTTGGGAATAAAAGTTTGTTGGAGTTGAGGCAGGCTTTAATAGCGGCAATATTCGGTCATTGCGGCATTGCAGTTAATGCTTGCTTCACCTGCCGATTAGCCAGGAGAAGGGTGAGTTTGGTCGGAGGATGCAGCGAGTCTGCGTCCTGCCCGTGCAGGGGAGGTCCTGGTCCGGGAGGCGTGCCGTGAAGGAAAACGGGAGAGTTAAGGAATAAAAGGAGGATTGTGCTTTTTCGTTTCAGATCCGGTTGCTCCGTGGGATGCTCATGGAAGTGGTTTGTGTTCGGTGCTCTTGTCGGGGCTTTAACGTCTGATGTAAGGTTGCTGCTGACGGAGGTACCGGGACACTGGGGGAGGACAACTTACAAATAATAAATGCGGACCGGTCTCAGCCCTCACCAGTGATGGTGTAAATCTGCACAAAATCAAGTTTCTTTCCCCAAAGCGCCATCCTCATCTGAACAGGCCTCTAAAAAAGGGGGTTGCAGACCGCAGAGCTGGTTACCTCCTCGCTGGCCCCGTGGAGGGCGGCTTCGAGCCGCTCGTCCGTAGTCGTGTGCGTTTTTGTATGCATCGCTGGCGTTTCTGGGGGCGAAAGCAGGGCGCTGTTACTCCCCCCGTGGTTGCTCCTGTACAAGCGCTGTGCAAAAAGCAGCATCACCAACACCTGGAGTGAGAAACGAGCTCTAAAGCCACCCGAGGCTGGAGCACGTTAAATTGACCCAAACCCCACCGTTACCCTCTGCCGTGGGACAGCGGAGGGTGAGCAGAGCGGCGTTGGTGCCTGGGCGCTGCAAAGCCCCCGTGGGCTGCGGCTCCCCCGGCGCGTTGCACCCGGGTCCTGGGAGCCGTGCGAAGAGCAGGTGCAGCACAATTTGTTTCCCAAATAATTTGATAAAGCTGCTAGAAAACACCCGAGGCCTTGAGAGATGTTCTGCTTGCTTCTTGCCTGAAGATAACTAGGAAAGGCTCTGAAAACCAGAGGGAAATCCTCTTTGTGTTAAAGCGGCTTAGCCCGCGGAGGGTTGCTGGGAGAGCTGGGCGGCCGTTTGCAGAGCCGAGGGTCGGGCGGGCATTGCACGAGCGGTGCAAAAAGGGGGAAATCTGGGAAAGCAACTTGTGAAAGCATCCGGACACGGTGCGGGAGGATGGCTTCACCCCTGGCTTGGGATGCGGACTGAGGAAAAGCTCCCGGCTTTACCGTCGGAAAGGACCCTGGATGAGATCTTGGTTTTCCAATTAGAAACACAGGCGTGCTTTTCCAAAGAAAAAGAATTAAAATAACATCTTAAGCTCTTAATATTTTCACTGATAAAAGTGCTTTTGCTCACTCTTGGTATCATGTGCAAGACTGCAGGTCCCGTAACGGAAAACCTGGGATTTTCCCTGGTCGGAGCTCCGCGGGTTGGAGCCGGGGCGTTGGGGGTGGCTGCGGACGGTCCGGCTGCAGCGGAGCCCAGCTTTTCCTACCGCTCAAGGGAAGGTGCATTTAGTGTTGCAGGAGAAAAGAGCATTTATAAACTGAAGAGATTTTGGTGAATAATACCCGCTTTGGGAAAGCGGGGAAGGTTGTTTCCAGCTATGCATCGTTAGCTGTAATTAGGTCAGGCCATGCCTTATCCTAAATGCTGCTATAACTTGAATATAGTTTTTGGCCCTTTCTTCTGGTCTTGAGGCGGGCTATGAAACTAAGCTGGGTTTTTACGATAAACTGGGTTTATTGTATATGTCTTCACATATTTAACTTCTCTCTGTGCTTGGGTTTGTCTTGCGCCTTTGGAAAGGGCTCGCGGTTTTCTGTCCCTCGGTGTCGGGAACACCTCCATTGAGTACTGATGCCTCTAATTATTTAGTAATATTTTTTATTGATAAACTTAACATGTTATAAACACATATTTAATTTTCCCTTATTTTTTTTCTTCGTTGCAGGGTTAAAAGTCTCAGCGCCGTGCATTCACAGATTATTTTCCGGAGCTCTGCTAGGCAAAGCTCAGCATTTTTTATCAACTTTTATAGCGGTGAGGAGCCAGGAGGTGGCACTGGCTGGCAGCGCATTCGGGTCTCGCTCCCTTCAGCAGCTCCTGGCCCTGTTTCAGAGCCTCTTGGCTTCGCTAGAAAATAAAATACTTCTGCTTTTCAAGGCTGGGAGCCTGGGTAATGGCGTAAACCGGGCTGAGGGGTGGCAGGCCTGGCTGGCGATGGCACTGCTGCTGTAGAGGAGAGGGGTGGGTTTGGGTTGTGCCTGCTCCGGCAGACCGGGGAATTCCTGCCTGGGGTTTTGCGGGCGAGCTCGAGAGGGCTTGAGGCTCCGCAAAGCCGGGGGCCGTGCGGATGTGGCCACCCTGAACTCTGCCTGTTGGGTTGAGTCAGCCTCCGTTGGCTTGCGGGTGCTGCGAGACCCTGCAGGAGCTCCAAGGCGACGTGGGTGCACCTGGATCAGGTTTGCTGCCCCTCCTTCCCCATGCCTCCTCCAAAGAAAAGCAGCGTAGACACACAGAGTGGGGGATTGCATTTATTTTTTTCCCCCCGCTGGGCCAAAAGGAGCCTTATAAACTCAGATTTGCTGACAAAAAGACCCATTTCTGGTGCAGTTTGTTCCGCATGGGGAGCTGGTGCGGGCTGTATTGCTTGCAGAGACTTTTTTTTTTGTCCAGCTTCTCATTGCACTGCCGATACTGCTGGTGTTTCTAGAAAATAATTGGTATTAAGAGCAATTCTGGAAAAATGCAAGTGAAAAGCTTCTGCCTGCTTTTTCTAGGTAGCTATTAGCTTGTAGCTTGTGGGTTTAGATGCTTGAAAAGATCCTTTTGATGGGACAAGCACTGCACAAGCCTCTTGCATTTGTTATTCCTGTTCTGCTGGTGTTTACTGATGATTTACCAAGCGACTGCAAATGGAACCGCACCAAACCTCGTGGCGGACGGTTGCCGGCATGGAGGGTTTGTCCCCGAACAGCCCCATTGAACGTGGTGGCTTGGGAAGGTGGGATGTGGCAAAATCTGCATCTGGTCCCCAAGGTGCTGAGGTTTTCCTGGAGAAATGGGGTGGGAGTTGGGGCAGGAGGAGCAGGTTAGCCCAGCTCGGGCGTGGATGGGCTGGTGTTTCTCGTGCTTTCCCGAAGGGTGTTGGTGGTTTCACGCTAGAGACCGAACGCCGATTGTTAGTAATTTTATTGGCAGGAGTTCATATTTACAACAGAATAATAGGAAATAGGAAAGAACCTAGTCATTACAAAGCTCTTCAGTGTTTGCACAACTTTTACGGCTCGGGATGGCATCATCCATCTATTGAAAACATTGTACATAAAGTCACAACTGTACTAAAAACAGAGGTGACCGCATTGTTTAGAGGATGTAATTTCCAGCGTGGTGACGATGTTCTTTTCTTCATCAAAGCCGGCGTGTCTGCAACGAGGGGAAAAGGTGAGGAAGTGGTTGCCACGTCCTCCTATTGTGTTTCAAGCCGTGGTGGTGGCAGGACGGGGATTTCGGGTGCACCTGGGATGTCGGTGAGCTTCGGCCTCTGGAAAAAAGGGGATTTGGGTGGTTGAGCAGCGGAGGTGCCTGGGGCTGAGACCCAGTTTGGGCCAGGGGTCCCAAAAGGGTGTTGGCACCATTGAAGCTCCCATTGAAGGCTGTATGCAAAGAGGGGACTTGGGTGCTTTGGAAAAATACCCTAAAATGCTTCTTCAGGTCATTAGCGGCAATTAAAGCTGCTTTGGTTGTCCCTAGCATTGCAGCTGGATGCCTGAAAGGTTTAATTATTTTTTTTAATTCTTTTGAAAAGTTGCTGCAAAGCCCTGCTTGCTGCTGCTTTAGAAAGAATTGAGTTTTGCTGGCTTAAAGATGGGCTTTAAGTGAGTGCTTCAATCCTACGGGGCTTTGGTACCTTCTGAGGAGGAGCACGGGGAGTCATAGCAGGAAACCCAGGAGGCTGAGGAGGATGACGAAGGGGAGGTGGCACCGGAGGCGCGATCCCACCGACTCATCAGGCTCCTGGCAAGTCAAGGAAAAGAAATCCATCAACAATCGCTACTTTTAAGGTGCTCAAAGCCCATGGCAGAGTTCATGCCCTAACTCCTCTGCCTTCCTAACTATTCCCGGTGATTGCTCCTTGGGGAGAAACCGCATCGTTGCCCTGGAGCATCCTTGTCTGTCGCTGAGCCAAGGGAAGGTATCGCTGGAATCTGGGGGTGGCACCCTCGTGCAAATCCCTTCCCCGGCGCCCTGGTGGTGCTCGGATGGGTGACGAGGAAAAGGAATGACCTCTGATGTCGCAGCGTGTAAGGTAGCCAGAGGGATCCCTCATCGGGACTGGCTTGGTATTATTTAATTAGGAAAACTGGGAATTTCTCCTTCTCTGACTTTCTGTGCAAACCGGCAAGTCGGTCCATGGCAAACTACTCACAGCTATTGCATGGACGCTCTTTGCCCAAGCTCATTTGAGTTCAGTGATTTAA
Organism: Platalea leucorodia; assembly: GCF_965183815.1. Lineage (NCBI taxonomy): Eukaryota > Metazoa > Chordata > Aves > Pelecaniformes > Threskiornithidae > Platalea > Platalea leucorodia. The sequence continues at coordinate 2,365,715 of NC_138846.1, read as the reverse complement.
AATCAACGTTTTAAATCCCATTTATTTCTTCTCGCGACGGTGGTTTTGGCAAGGAAGGCCCCCTTTTTTGGGAAATAGGAAGAGAAAGTCCGACTCACCTCATATGCATATGTGGGTATTAACGTGGTGTTCTCAGAGTAATATTCTATCGTTGCGTATAAGTAATCACCTGGAACGAAAGCATTGTCCTGATGAGTCTGTATTAGTATTTAGTATAAGCAGGCAGGCATCTTACCCGCTCAAGCCGCTACAATAACGCCACCAAGAACACCGAGCATCGATTCCATGGGTTGGAAACTGAATTTTAGAGGCTGCCTGGGTTGGGGGCTGAGTTGGCTCGTGAGCAGCGATGGCAGCGAGCTGGGGGGTGCGGAGTCTGCTGCTGCTGCAGAAAGCAAAGTGAATCGCTCTGCTCTCCGCTCCCGGGGTTACCGCTGCTCTTAGTCCGTCTCGGGAACCTTTTTGGCTCAGCAAGATGTGGTTTCAGATGGTAGCGAGAACCCCCGGGGGCAGAACAGCTCCAGAAAAATGCCTTTTAACTCTACTTTTAATCTTGTTTTGTGTTTTACACCAAAGCATCGCTTAATTTATAGCGGTCAGACCCTTTCGGTGTCAGCGTGTGTATTTCCTATGGGTGATTCACATTTGTATTGGAGGTTCCTGATGTGGTTCAGACATAAATGTTTTCACCTGAGAGGGTCTCCAGAGGCTCCTTCTAAAGTCGGTGGAGATCTCGGGTACCGGTTTCTCTCCACTGACGCTAAAGGGGGCACCTGTTCTCTGTGCACACCATCCAGCGTTAGGTGAGAGGAGTCCCGCCCTTGTATCGTGACATTATTGCTTGTCTTTTCCCCTCTGAATAGGCAATGTAATTCAAATTAATCTGAATAACTCGGATAAATAAGCTGCTCTGCTCACGTGTCCTGCCTGAGCACCCGCGGTGGCTGTAAGCAGCCACTCGAATGCCGACGCAGCCGCGATTCAGCAAACCCTCTTAATTCATCTAAGCAGCATCTCCCCAGACCTCGGGTCCATTTTCCTACGGGTATTTCTGCAAAGCTCTGCGGCCGGGCCACGGCACCGCCTGCGTTTCCTTCTGCCACGTGCGGCAGCTTTGAGCTTTTAGCTTAAATTAAAGATTGAGGGCGCTGAGGTCTGTGCCGGTGGCAGCGCGGGGAGGTGGGACGGGCTCAGTGGCCCTTGGGGGTTCTCTGGCATTGCAGGGGGCTCAGTTCAGTGGCTTCTCGGTGCCTTTGCGTTGGCTTTTATGGGCCAAGCCTGATCCCGCTGCCTGGCCGAGGCTGGATGGAGACCTCCCAGCATCTTTTCCAACCCCGGTTATTCCAACTTGCTCATGCAGCTTGCATAAAATGATCCAAAGAAAGCAAGAATTTCTCACTGAAACGAGATGCGTAGTCGTATAAAAACTCTGTTATCTCCTCCTCCTCTTCTATCTCAGCGTTCCCTGAAAACAAACAAAAAATGAACGGTTCATCATCTGGCACCATAGGCAGGGACTCGCGTCAAGCTGGCTGGATACGGTTTCGCATGAATAGTTTCACTGATTTATTGGCGGTTTGTGCAAAACCTATTCCCTGGTGGGAGTAATGGATTCGCAGTCTGGCCCGTAATTAAATCGGAGACTTCACAACAAAAGGTATTGTGTTGCAGACGGGACCAGAGCTCGGCCCTGGTGGGTTTTTTCCTTTATTTTGGGTGCAGATGTGCCGGCAGGGAGATGCAGTAACGGGGTTGCAGCCCTCCAGCCGCGTTCCTGCCACCTGTACCCCGAATTTATTTTGGGGTGGATCTCAAAGCTCTGCTTCGTGCGTTTCGAGCGGCTCCTCAGCCACCGGCCCAGCTGCTTTATTCCTCATTGCCTTTTGCCGTGCGATTGCTGCAGGCTCAGAAAGGAGACTCGCGTTTCCTTAGGGCTGGGTCACTATAAATAGATTTCTGACTCTTACGATGTTGTCAAAGTCAAATCAAGTCACTCATTTCCCTTTTCTAGATACGAGGTTAAATGTGTTTTCTTTTTTTCAGGGTCTTATAAAGCAGACTAATTGGGAATATTAATATTGTAATACTTGCATACTCATATACTCACATACTCATACGATAATATACAATAATATAGTATTGCAATATGTTGTAATAATAATATATAAAGATAATATTAATTATAATATTATAAGTTATACTATTAATAACTTTGCTGATGGCGTTAGTCATGCCCAGGGCCAGCCGCAGCGCCGGGTACCCCTCTCTGAAACTTCCCACCGTTTCCTAGCGTAGCCCCGAGTCTCTCGGCGCTGGCAGCGAGCTGAGCGAGAAGCCCGGATCCAAAAACTCTCATCATTAGGAAACGGTCTGAAACCGGCGACCCAGCCTCAAGATTTCTGTGCGGGCATCAAAGCCCTGGGGTGGGAGTCGGGTCCGCGGGTCGTGGTACAGCGCAGCCTCATCCATCGCTCAGCCTCGCTGTGTAAAACGCCTCGACCCAGCCTGTCCCCGTCCCGAGCTGTGGGGGGAACTGGGACCGAACTTGGGAGCTGTGTGGTGTAGCGTACGCCCCTCTGCCCCGCGCGCACCTTCCCACGCTCGCCCTTCCAAAATACTCTGTCCTTTTTGGCTCCGGCAGCGTAAACTCCGGCTCGGGGCACATTATCTCGTGCACGAAGCTTTCTGAGAAAGTTATTCCAAGTTGGCTGTTGTGTTTACACTGGAGCCATGCTAAGAATAATAGAGGAGTTGTATTGCCACAAAGAGCTTCCATCTGGAAATCCCCCCTCCACGGCTGCTTTTAACCCCTCGCTTGATGTTTTGCATTTGGCTTCGTTCCACCAGTGCGGTGGAGGAGGAGGAGGAAGGCTCTTTGCGGCCGGCAGGCAGGGCAGAGCCGCAGGCAGCTGCCCGTTTCCAGTTACCTGCCCGTTTCCAGTTATCTGCCCCTCGGCCGGTGCTGCCCGTTATCTGGTGTTCCCAGGAACGTTACTTCATTGCACGTGTGTTCATCTCTAATTATCTTCAGGTTCCTGCCTCGAGCAGCTGCTCGTCCCTCCCGAGCGCTGCCAGCGCTGTGGTTTTCCTCCCTCGGTCGCCCCTCCATCTCCTGAGTGCCCACCTACCACTTCAGGAAATCCTGTTCGGGTTTTTTCCCCTCGCCTGTATCTGTCTCTCTAATAGCTCCCAGCTGCACATTGCAAATGATTTTGAACGCAATATGGAAAACATTAATTATCAGACTCTCTTCTCCAAGCCCATGCAGTGTTCTGCAGGCACACGCTATATTCTCCGAGCACACACTTTACTGTAACTTCTAGTAATTGCATCGTGTTTTCCCCTGGTTTTATTTGCTGCTGGCCCCCCGTCTCCAAGCGAACACCCCAGGACCTTTCAGCCCCCAGACCCCACCCCGAGTGCCAGCCAGCGTCCCAGCAGCGGAGAAAATTCAAGCCCAGCACTTAGCAGCATGATTCAATTAAAATTGCAAGCCAGAAAACCGGAGAAACATATTTACCCAGTGAAAAATGAAGAACCAAGAGTGCTACAATTAAAAAGTTCGTCATCCTATGTTTCGGTGTCGTCCGCCGGTGCGGCTCGGTGCTGCTTCTCGGGAATTTCTTGAGACGTCCCAGCGGAGGCAGGAAATGACTCTTGCGAGGGCTGGACCGAGCAGCCTCCGCGCCCGGAGAAAAGATAAGTTTTTCTGCAATTTGCCAAGCGGTGCGATGTCGGGCTGGGCTAGAGGTTGTCCTATACGGGCTGGGAGATGCGCGGCGCCCGTGACACCGCTCCAGCGATGGAAGATTTTCCCTTTGCAAGGACTTTTTCTGATGGCTGAGTTGCAAATCTTGGGAAGTTTTTCCCCCAGGGAGGGTTAGTGCCGCTGGATGAGCTCGCAGCCGAGGGAGGATGGGTTTGATTATGTTATAACGGAGTACAACAGGAGTTATTAATAGCAAATCCTTCTTGTAGGGAAGGCGGCGATTAAGAGGCGAAGGCAGAAATCATGACTGGGAGCCAGATTCAGTTCCCAACTTCCCTTAAAATCTTGGGGGATCTTTTTTCTTGGCTTCATTTCGCCTTCCCATGCCTCAGTTTCTCCATCAGTAAGAAGAAACGCGAACGGTCGTGGGCTTATTTGATTTTATACTGGATATAAATTGTGACCAAGCTGGTGTAAAATCGGTTCCTGATCAGCATGTGATGGGGACTGCTCACCACCACGGGTTTGCTGCTGGGGGTGCAGAGATTGCTGTGACTTTAGTGCTCACGCAGCGATAAAAATCAGTTTTCAGGGGAAAAAAAACACAAGTTCACCCAAGATGACTTCCTCTCTCAACTGGTCCCTTGAGCACGATGGGTGATGGTGTGTTTTGGGGGCTCCCGGATGTGGTGCAGGAGATGGATGCTAGCAAACTAAGAGCAAAATAAGTAATATAACAGCTGGACTGGGTGATCTTAAAGGTCTTTTCCAACCTAAACGATTCTATGATTCCATAAGTCTTAGAAAGTAAGAGAGGAGCTGTATTTTGAGATACGATGAGAAGAAATTCATAACTAGGAAGATTCACCTGGAGAGAGAACCCTTCCCAGCCAGGAGGGTGGTTGGACACGGGACAGCCTTGGGAGGAGGTGCATATCCACCGTCGCTCGAGGCACCTTCTCCCCACCTTAAACAGCTTTTCCCAGCCCTATATTTCAGTTTTCTCCAGCAAGAGGCCGGGAGGACGCCGTTCCCCCCGCCACGGACCCCGGGGGCCGCGCCCGCCCCCGCCTCCCTCGGTGGGTGCCTGCCCCCGCGGGATGTGGGCTCCGGAGCTTCCTCTCGCAGATGAGAAAACGGAAGCGAGTTTTTCAACGGGGCGAGGGAGTTTAATAGCAAACAGCTGTGCTGAGCCGAGACCACGGCCGGGGCAGGGGCTGCAGGCAGGGAAGGAAAACGACGGGCTGCGGTGGGACAGGTACGGGCACGGGCATCCACGGGGCAACCAGCCGGCGAGAGCAGTGGCAGTCAAGATTTTTCTCATCCTATTGATCTTAAGCCGAGGATTCCTATGGATTTTAAGCCGAGGATTCCTATGGATTTTAAGCTGAGGATTCCTATGGATTTTAAGCCGAGGATTCCTATGGATTTTAAGCTGAGGATTCCTATGGATTTTAAGCCAAGGCTTTCCAAAGGCAGATTTTTTTTTTTTCAACTAAGAGGGGACCCAACTGAAGAACTTTTCAAGCGCATCCCAAAAAAGGTTGGCCGCCTCCCGGGGCTCTACGTGCTTTGCTGCAGGGTTTTTTCCCATCCGTAGGGAGATGCTTGGCAAAGGGTTAAGCGCAAAGGAATGCTGAGCAGGCAGGAAGCCTTGACCCACAAAAATAACATCGAAACTCCAAATCTCAACCCAAGCAGAAACCTTGGCCTCCTTGGGATGAAGCCCACCAGGGCCGGAGCTGCCAGCTCGGCCGGGAGGCGCTTGGGTGGCGTGGGGAGATGGCGAGCTGTGGAAGAGTGAAAAGGTTGTGGTTTTAAAGGGATGGGGAGGAAAGGGGCGAGGAGGGTTAATGCGGATGGGGGTGTCTCTTCTTAGATGAGCAGGTGGGGTTGGACAGGCAAACTTGTTGGCATGCAGACTTGGAGCCTGAATTCCAAGGGATTTGCTGCCTTGGGGCTGAGAACAGCTCCTCGTGGCTGGACGCGAGGATGTCCAACTTGGAAAAACTGGGGAAAGAAAACTGTGTGGTACCCGCAGGGCGGAGATGCCGCTAAGGGAGCTGGATAAAATGTGCTGGAAGGCGAGGGAGGGGGCCAAGAAACCCTTGGCACCAGACCCTGCTGCTCTTGCGCGGCTGCCATCGCATCGGTGCCCGGCTGGAGCATCCCCGGCGGCATCCCGCCTCTCGGTGGGGCGAGGGACGGCCCTCGGGGCCGGGGGCACCGGGGAAACGCGAGGGCGGATTGGGAGGGGTGTTTCTGGCCGGAGGAATAAAACGCTCTGGTTACGGTCAGTTTTTTCCTTTTACCTTTGTTCTTACTGGCTTTTCCTGTCTCGCGCCACAGAGCAAAAGCATCGCAATGCAAAGAGTGGCCAAAGAAAGCAGCCAAACCAGCGTCTTTGCCGTTTCCCATCCCATGCTGCTTTCCCAAAACCGAATTCCTGGTTTGCACCATCTCTGTGCTTTTACGCCTTTTTTTTGAATTGTTGAAGTTTACACGCGGAAATCAAACCGTACGAGGTCCCGCAGCGAGGGAGCAGCGTGGGAGCGAGGCCTTTCCCATGGGAAAACTCCACGTGCGAGCCAGCAAACCTACGGCTTTTGCAGAAAGGGCTGGCGCCGCCGGCTCTTGCTTCCGACGACGGCGACGGCGCTGCGTCCCGGGGCTGCGCCGAGCATCCCGGCACGGCGAAGCCTGGCAGGCTGCGGTCGGGGCTTGCCCCGCGACCGTGGGTTTTATGCTGAGGACGAAGGTGTGAATGAGATCACTGCCGTCCTCGGCTCTCGGAGGCATCGCGTCATTTCCCAGCTTTAATAGGCGGAAGCGCAACTTGAAGGGAAATTTAAAAAATGCAGCTGGTAAATCAGACTCTTCCCTTAACAATGACTTGTGCCCGAGCAGATGCCGTTGTCAGGATTCCTGCGGAAGCCGCGGGAGGGGACGTTGTGGAGTGGTTTTGCTGCAGGAGGCGAGAAGATGGATGAAGGAAACCCCCAAAATCCGTTGCCCCACGGCACCGGCTGCCGCGGGCTTCCCAGCGCTCCCCGAGGGGCCGCGTGCCGGCCGGGAGGTAGGTGGGACGAGCTGCCCTTCCTGCGGGGCCCTCGGGGAGCGGAGGGGCTTTTCTAGCGAGCAGGCTGCTCTCGCTGTCCGACGGGGTTTTCTGCTCTGGCTGAAGCTTTCCTGCCCTTCCCTGGCCTTTTGTGATCAGCGGCTGCTTGGGCTGGCGGCCGCCAACGGGGAGATCATAACGCGGTCCTTTAGAGACTTTGAAATAACGAAAAAAGGCCCTTTGAAGCAGCCGTTCTTAAGAAAATAACATAAAGTAGAAATGAAGTAAAAATGGGGTAAAAATAAAGCAAAATAAAAATGAAGTAAGGTAAAAATAAAGTAAAAGTAAGGTAAAAATAAAGTAAAAGTAAGGTAAAAATAAAGTAAAAGTAAGGTAAAAATAAAGTAAAAGTAAAGTAAAAATAAAGTAAAAATAAGGTAAAAATAAAGTAAGGTAAAAAAAATTAAAAATAAGGTAAGGTAAAAATAAAGTCAAAATAAGGTAAGGTAAAAATAAAGTCAAAATAAAGTAAGGTAAAAATAAAGTCAAAATAAAGTAAGGTAAAAATAAAGTCAAAATAAAGTAAGGTAAAAATAAAGTCAAAATAAAGTAAACCCAAACCCATGTTTGTGGTTTTCCCAGTCGGTGCCCGCCGTGCAGCGGGGCAGCAGCTCGCTCCCCGCTGGGCCTCGTCCCCACGCGCGGCTCCCGACGGGGATGAAGCAGGGGGGATTTGCCACCCCGTGATCAGCGGCGCGAAGCCCCGGGCCGCTCTCGGGCTGCGTTCGAGGGCTCGGAGCAATGGAGGGTGCTTCCCCTCCCCTCCGAAATACCCCTCCGGCCGCAGCACCCACCGAAACGGGGGCGATGAATCGCACCCAAGCACCCGCAGCACCGCAGAGTCCCGGCCTCCGGGCGTTACCGGGGCATCGCCGAGCAGCCGGGGAACCGGGAGCATCCTCGGAGCAGGGAGAGGAGTCGCTCTCTGCGTGTCCTGCGGTCGCCCTGCGGTGCGTTTTGCCGCCCCGTGAGCAGAGGGAGGAGGGGAGGGGCTGTAACGCGGCTTTGCTTGGTTTGGTGGCTTTAAACTACCTTTTTTCCTGTTTAACAGCAATTTCTGATGGCTGCTGGGCAGGGTCCCACAAGGCGCGACCTGATACGAATACCAGAGCTCGGTTGCTTACCCAGGGATTGGGAATTTTATTATTTTTATGCCATCTCTCATTGCTAGCGAGCATCCCTTCCCTCTCCCGGCGCCTACAGCCTTCCTCCTCCTCCTCCTTGGCAAGCAGGAAAAAAGCCAAGGTTATTCCCCCCCCAGCCCCAGCGCCCTGGGAGGGCCAAAACTGGGATCAGGGAGCTGCTGGGGGTGCTCCGGGCACCCAAAGGCCGCAGGCTCCGGCCGGTGGGGCCCGGTGGCGGTGGCACTAGATGGCGGTGGCACCGCGCTGGCTCGCCCCATCCCACCTCGCTCCGAGCGCTTGGCAGCTGCCCAGGCCTTTGACATTTTTTTCCGGAGCGCTCGTGCGCTTATTAGCTGGTGAACCACCGAAATGAGCTTTCCGGGCGGTTTGCGTGTGATACCGTCTATGAGCAGCCGTGAAATTCGCTTCTGAGATGAGAAAGGGGTAAAAAACTTCCGCTCAAACCCTTCCCCGAGAGGCAGAAAACACCTGCAGGGAACTTTCCCGGGGCTGGTGGTCAAATCCTACGGGGAAAGATTGTGCCGCAAAACTGCTCCTGGCTCTTGCAAAGCTCCTGCAAGTTTGCAAACTCTTCCCGGGGCAAACCTGCCCGTTCTTGCGGGAGGTTTGCGCGCTGCGGCCGACAAGGGGCCGTGCCCGCCCAGCTCCCACCCCGCCGGCTCTGGCGATTTTCCCTTTTCTCTGGGTTCGGAACTCCTTGCAGCCGGCGGTTTTGGCAGCGCGGGGCAGGGGAGATGGGGCACCTCGCCGGCGTGCAGCCGTCTGCGAGAGGAAGCGAGAGCCGGCGTTGTTCAACCGCGTTCTGCACTGGAGGAGGCGGGCAGCGAAACAAAAAGGCTTTGGGGTATTTTTCGCTGCCCTGGGTGAGGCCGGGCGGGGGACGGTGGGGACCGGTGCCAGCGCTGGCAAAACGTGGTCCCCCTGAGCGGGCAAAGGAAATCTTGGGTGCCTAACCCAGCCTCGCCCCCGCGTTTGAGGCTTTTGGAAGCAGCCGGGCTGCTTCTGAGCTGCGGCTGCCGTGCGAAGGGCCGGGGCTCAGGCTGGGGAGCCGCGGCGCTCCCCCAGAGAGGGTTTGGGGGGGACACGCGAGGCCTGGGAGCCGGACCCGGGCGCGAGCCGACGCCTGGGCGAGCTTTACCCTCGGCTTTTGGGCGACGCGAGCGGCGGCCGGCGCCTTGGGGGATGCTCCAGGCGGCAGCCCAGGGATGCGGCAGCAGCGTCTGCAGCAGCACCACCAGGCAAACGGGAGCTGTCTGCCCGGGCGGCTGGGGTTTTCCCCCCAGGGAAACGCCGGAGGCAACTCTGGATGCGAGGGGTGCTGGGTTTTGAGCAGAGCACCGTTCCGAAGCTGTAAATGTCTGTCTGTCTGCCTCGTGCGCCGGGGGCTGGGGAAGCGGTTTCACCTCCCGGCTGGGTCTCCCGGGTGGGCGTGCGGGTGGCCGGGGGAGGCGAGGCGAGAGCCGGGGCGAAGGGGCTGCGAGGGGGCCCCGGAGCGGGGGTGGGCTCCGGCCAGGCGCTGTCTGCAGAGCAGGATGGCCAGCTGGAGCAGGAGAAGGAGGGAGACGCAGGACAGCCCCAGGCTCAGCGGCCAGGAAGGGCATCCTTCTGCGGAGGGGAAAGGAGAGGTGACAGAGGGGGAGGCGGTGGGTTTGGTCCCCCTGGAGAGCCGAGCATCCCCGGAACGGGGAGGTGCAGGGCTGGGCAAGGGGGGACGTGCAGGTTTCAAGGCTTTCAGGGCAGGGGGACCCCAGTGAGGAGACGGGAAGGGGCCGAGGGATTTCCGAAATGGGGCTTCAGGAGGACGAAGTGGGACGTGGGGCTTTCCGAAATGCGGCAAGGCTGGGAGAAGTGGGGTGCAGGGGGTGGGGGGAGGCCGGGATCCGCAGGGGGCTGGGGGGGATGGACTAATTACCCTGCCCGGCTCCTTTGCCGATGGCGACGCTGGCGGTCCTGTTCGTGCCGCTCTGCAGGGCCGTGCACGTCGCAGCCCCGTGCCACCGCTCGGCCGGGAGCCAGGCGATGCTCCAGGCGCTGAGGACGCCACGCTCGTCCACGGCCGCCGCCGTCACCGGCGTCTCCTGCCCGCCGGGCTGCCAGCGCACGGTGTCCCAGCCCGGAGGGAGGTCGTGGAGGCGGCAGAGCAGGGGGATGGCGGCCGGGGGCGGCCCGGGCTCCTCTGCGTCAACGGGCACCAGGATGGAGAGCTGGGGCTGGGTGGCATCTGAAGAGGGAAAGTGGGTGCCGCGGGGTGGCAGAAGCCTCCCCGGGGATGTCCCCAGCCCCACGCGACCGGCCGGGCACTCACCGGTGACGACGAGCCTGGTCCCGCTCCCAAATGAGGGGAAGAAGGTGTGGGAGCTGCAGTAATAAACCCCGGAGTCCTCCCTCTGCGCGGAGCTGATGGCCAGGGAAAAATCGTACTCGTTTTCCATCCTCCCCGAGTATTTTCCCTTCGGAGAGGAGAACTTTGTGGTCTGGTAAATCCAGTGCAAACTGCCGCCTGGCTTCTCCTTGTACCAGTTCACGTGGCTGCCGCGGTCCCAGATGCGACAGCTCAGGTTCGCCGTCTGTCCGGGGAGCAGCCAGAGCTGCCGCGGGCTTTGCTGGACCCCTGTGCCCTCTGCCGAGGCACCTCCTGCACGGGGGGAGCGGCTGTGAGTGGGATTCTCTGCACTGGGGGCTTTCCCATCCAGCGCCTTCAAGGCGTTTGGGGGCAAAACCCCCCCAGCGGCGCATGGGGCGCGGGTCGGGGGCTCTGGAGCGGGCACGTACCTGGCAGGAGGAGCAGGATTTCCTCTCCATTGCGGAGGCCGTGGAGGGGGGTTCAGCATGGCCTCGGCGCAGGGCATCGCCCGGCCGGGTTTGTTCCCCCACGATGCTCCCAAAGCACCAAGTTGGACTCGGGGGCTTGGAAAGCGGGGGGTGAGGGCGGCCGGTGGCATCTCAGCCCCAGCGCCCAAGCGTCCGCCACGTCCCCGGTGACGAAGGCAGCGGGGTGGGGGGATGTCGCTGCCCAGGGCCCCGTGGTTTCGGCGGCGGCGGCAGCGGCAGCTCTGCAGAAGGGCTCGGCCCTGGGGAGGAGCTGGACCCCAGCGCAGCACGGGCCCGCGATGGCAGCCGGGGGCTCGCTGGCCCCCGCGGGGCTGCTGTGGCTCTGCCTGGGTGGGTGGCAGGGCCGGGGCTGGGGGAGCGCGGCCAGGCCCGGGGCTGGGGAGATTTCTGGGCTTTTTGGAGCAACTGGCTGCTGGGGGTGGCGGGGGCTACGGCGGGGCCGGGCTGAGCCCCCGCTTGGTCCCCGCAGCCCCGGCAGCGCTGCTGAGGCTGCGCCAGCCCCAGCCCGTCCTGGTTGTGGAGCCCGGGGAGCCGGTGCGGATCGGCTGCGAGGCCAGCGAGGACACGGAGAGCAGAGGCAATGTGCTGTGGTACCGGCGCGGCGGCAGGGACGGACCCCAGCAGGTCCTGCATTGCTGGACCTGGAAAAAGGGGGGGTTCTCCTGCGAGTACGGGTGGCACAAAATCACCCTGCACATCGCCAACGCCAGCCCCGAGGACACCGGCATCTACCTGTGTGCCTACAGGAAAGTAAACCGCCTGGTTTTCGGCAGCGGCACTGCGCTGCTGGTGGGAGGTAGGACGGCGACATTGCCGGGGTGGGACCCCCATGTCACCCCCATGTCCCTCATCCCCTGCTGTCACCCACTGTGCTGTCCAGCATCCTCCACTCCCCTCCAGCACCCTCTATCCCCATCCACCACCCGCTCTGTACCCGTCCATCCCCTCCGTCCCCTCCGTCCCCTTCATCCCCTCTGTCCCCTCTGTCCCCTCTGTCCCCTCCATCCCCTCTGTCCCTTCCGTCCCCCTCCATCCCCTCCGTCCCCTCCGTCCCCTCCATCCCCTCCATCCCCTCCATCCCTTCCATCCCCTCCATCCCCTCCGTCCCCTCCGTCCCCTCTGTCCCCTCCATCCCCTCCATCCCCTCCATCCCCTCCGTCCCCTCCGTCCCCTCCGTCCCCTCCACCCCGGCTCCGTGCCCACCCCAGACCCCGCTGCAGCCCCTCTCCCTGTTGCAGACAGTTGGACGGCCGCGAGCTGGGTGCGGGTGCTGGCTCCCGGCAGGGACCCCTGGGACCCCCCCAGCCTGGTCTGTGCCGTGGGTGCCAGCGCCGGCCCCGTCCTTGTGTCCTGGCCGGGGGGGATCGGGGGGGTGCTGGGGCTGGGGGCCAGCGTGGAGCCGTTCAACAGCACCGTGGGCCTGGCCGGGGGGGCCGGGGGGCTCTGCGAGGTGCGCTTCAACGCCTCGGGGCCCCCCGTCCGCAGGAGCATGGAGCTGCGTGAGGCCGCGGGTGAGTGCAGGGACCCCCCAGCTGGGTCACCCCTGGGGAAACTGAGGCAGCGGGGACGGCTTGGCCGCAGGGCAAGGGGACGGTGGGGGGTGGTGGGGGCTGATGGTGGGGGCTGTTGGGGGCTGATGGTGGGGAATGATGATGGTGGGGGATGTTGGGGCAGTGTTGGGGGATGATGATGGGGGGGTGTTGGGGGCTGATGGTGGGGGATGATCGGGGCTGATGGGGGGGTGTTGGGGGCTGATGGTGGGGGCTGTTGGGGGTGTGGGGGGCTTTGGGGGGGACGATGGGACGAGTCAGCCCCTCTCGCCCAGGCTGCTCCTCCCTGAGCCCCACCTGGGTCGTAGCCGGGGTCGGGGTGCTGCTGCTGCTCAGCCTCTGCCTCAGCATCTGCCACCTCCGCCGTCTCCGCCGCCCCACGCCGATGGGTAAGGAGTGTGGCACAGGCGGGGGACGTCCCACCATGTCCCCGCTGTCCCCCGCTGTCCTCTCCATCTCGCTGTGATCCCTCCATCCCCACTCCCCCTCCATCCCCAATGCCCCTCCGTCCTCCTCCCTCCTCCCTCATCCTCCTCCACCCCCTCCGGCCCCCTCGGCCCCCTCCAGCCCCACGCTAGGGACACGTCTCCCCGCTCTGTCCCCTCCAGGCCACCAGCCCGGGACCCCGATGGCACCAGCGTCGCAGGAGGTTGAGGTGAGGCCGTGCGGCCCCCGGCTGCCCCAAAGCTGGGCTGGGGCCTCCGGGCTGGCGGGGAGGCGGCGTCCCCCGGCTCGGGGAGCGCAGGCGGCGGGGGCCGGCGGCAGCAGAGGGGGAACTGGGGGTGCGGGCGGCTCTGACGGCGCGGTCGCCCGCAGGAGGAGCTGAAGTACGCCCAGCTGATCTTCGCCGCCCCGGCAGGGCCCCGGCCGTGAGCCGGAGGCGGAGGCGGGTGCCGAGCCCACCCCCGCGGCTCGTCCCTCCGTGCCCGAAACCCCCCGCTATCGGCGTGCGACCCCCCCGGGGCGCTGGGGCTGCTCCCCGCGCCGTGCCGCAGCGGCTGAAATAAAGAGCTTTGGGCTTCGGCAGCGTCCCGGGGCTGGATTCCAAGGGATTTGCTGCCTTGGGGCTGAGAACAGCTCCTCGTGGCTGGACGCGAGGATGTCCAACTTGGAAAAACTGGGGAAAGAAAACTGTGTGGTACCCGCAGGGCGGAGATGCCGCTAAGGGAGCTGGATAAAATGTGCTGGAAGGCGAGGGAGGGGGCCAAGAAACCCTTGGCACCAGACCCTGCTGCTCTTGCGCGGCTGCCATCGCATCGGTGCCCGGCTGGAGCATCCCCGGCGGCATCCCGCCTCTCGGTGGGGCGAGGGACGGCCCTGGGGGCCGGGGGCACCGGGGAAACGCGAGGGCGGATTGGGAGGGGTGTTTCTGGCCGGAGGAATAAAACGCTCTGGTTACGGTCAGTTTTTTCCTTTTACCTTTGTTCTTACTGGCTTTTCCTGTCTCGCGCCACAGAGCAAAAGCATCGCAATGCAAAGAGCAGCCAAAGAAAGCAGCCAAACCAGCGTCTTTGCCGTTTCCCATTCACAGCTTTGGGGTATTTTTCGCTGCCCTGGGTGAGGCCGGGCGGGGGACGGTGGGGACCGGTGCCAGCGCTGGCAAAACGTGGTCCCCCTGAGCGGGCAAAGGAAATCTTGGGTGCCTAACCCAGCCTCGCCCCCGCGTTTGAGGCTTTTGGAAGCAGCCGGGCTGCTTCTGAGCTGCGGCTGCTGTGCGAAGGGCCGGGGCTCAGGCTGGGGAGCCGCGGCGCTCCCCCAGAGAGGGTTTGGGGGGGACACGCGAGGCCTGGGAGCCGGACCCGGGCGCGAGCCGACGCCTGGGCGAGCTTTACCCTCGGCTTTTGGGCGACGCGAGCGGCGGCCGGCGCCTTGGGGGATGCTCCAGGCGGCAGCCCAGGGATGCGGCAGCAGCGTCTGCAGCAGCACCGCCAGGCAAACGGGAGCTGTCTGCCCGGGCGGCTGGGGTTTTCCCCCCAGGGAAACGCCGGAGGCAACTCTGGATGCGAGGGGTGCTGGGTTTTGAGCAGAGCACCGTTCCGAAGCTGTAAATGTCTGTCTGTCTGCCTCGTGCGCCGGGGGCTGGGGAAGCGGTTTCACCTCCCGGCTGGGTCTCCCGGGTGGGCGTGCGGGTGGCCGGGGGAGGCGAGGCGAGAGCCGGGGCGAAGGGGCTGCGAGGGGGCCCCGGAGCGGGGGTGGGCTCCGGCCAGGCGCTGTCTGCAGAGCAGGATGGCCAGCTGGAGCAGGAGAAGGAGGGAGACGCAGGACAGCCCCAGGCTCAGCGGCCAGGAAGGGCATCCTTCTGCGGAGGGGAAAGGAGAGGTGACAGAGGGGGAGGCGGTGGGTTTGGTCCCCCTGGAGAGCCGAGCATCCCCGGAACGGGGAGGTGCAGGGCTGGGCAAGGGGGGACGTGCAGGTTTCAAGGCTTTCAGGGCAGGGGGACCCCAGTGAGGAGATGGGAAGGGGCCGAGGGATTTCCGAAATGGGGCTTCAGGAGGACGAAGTGGGACGTGGGGCTTTCCGAAATGCGGCAAGGCTGGGAGAAGTGGGGTGCAGGGGGTGGGGGGAGGCCGGGATCCGCAGGGGGCTGGGGGGGATGGACTAATTACCCTGCCCGGCTCCTTTGCCGATGGCGACGCTGGCGGTCCTGTTCGTGCCGCTCTGCAGGGCCGTGCACGTCGCAGCCCCGTGCCACCGCTCGGCCGGGAGCCAGGCGATGCTCCAGGCGCTGAGGACGCCACGCTCGTCCACGGCCGCCGCCGTCACCGGCGTCTCCTGCCCGCCGGGCTGCCAGCGCACGGTGTCCCAGCCCGGAGGGAGGTCGTGGAGGCGGCAGAGCAGGGGGATGGCGGCCGGGGGCGGCCCGGGCTCCTCTGCGTCAACGGGCACCAGGATGGAGAGCTGGGGCTGGGTGGCATCTGAAGAGGGAAAGTGGGTGCCGCGGGGTGGCAGAAGCCTCCCCGGGGATGTCCCCAGCCCCACGCGACCGGCCGGGCACTCACCGGTGACGACGAGCCTGGTCCCGCTCCCAAATGAGAGGAAGAAGGTGCGGGAGCTGCAGTAATAAACCCCGGAGTCCTCCCTCTGCGCGGGGCTGATGGCCAGGGAAAAATCGTACTCGTTTTCCATCCTCCCCGAGTATTTTCCCTTCGGAGAGGAGAACTTTGTGGTCTGGTAAATCCAGTGCAAACTGCCGCCTGGCTTCTCCTTGTACCAGTTCACGTGGCTGCCGTGGTCCGGGATGCGACAGCTCAGGTTCGCCGTCTGTCCGGGGAGCAGCCAGAGCTGCCGCGGGCTTTGCTGGACCCCCGTGCCCTCTGCCGAGGCACCTCCTGCACGGGGGGAGCGGCTGTGAGTGGGATTCTCTGCACTGGGGGCTTTCCCATCCAGCGCCTTCAAGGCGTTTGGGGGCAAAACCCCCCCAGCGGCGCATGGGGCGCGGGTCGGGGGCTCTGGAGCGGGCACGTACCTGGCAGGAGGAGCAGGAGGGTCCCCAGGAGCGCGGAGGACATGCTGGCCAAAGCCCTTTTGCCGGGGAGCTTTTTCTCGGCCTCCGCGGCTGGGGGGCTCTGAAGGCCGAGCCCCGCCGGGGGTTTGGCAGCCGCACGCCCCGCGGGCGCTCGGAGGAGGCAGCCCAGGAGCTGGCCCTGCCCCGGGCGGGACGGGGGGGTCCCCCACGTGTCCCCCCGCAGCGCGGGGCTTTCCAGCCTCGGCAGCCTCCGTGGCTGATGGCAACGGGGTGGCGACGGCGGCTTTGCCCCCCGTCCCCTGCCCACGGGCCCTTTCTGGGCTGGGTTTGGCGCAGGGTGATGGCGGAGGGGGTTGCGGGTCCCAGGGATCCTCCGGCCTGGGGGCCGGTTGGGGGCTTGGGGGGCCGGAGAGGGGGGGTTTGGGGAGGGACCCGAGCGCCCTGCTCTCGCTTGCCAAATGGGATTTCAAGGCCAGCTCCGTGTTGCACCGAGGGTTCTCATGCCCCCGCCCGAGCCCGCGCGGACCCCGGGCTTCGTCGTCCCCTGGGTTTCTGCTCTCCCGGGCCAACGTTTTGCTCGCCCTGGGTCTTTGGGCTGGATTTCCCCAGGCGCCCGCATGGGAGCCACCGGGAATCGCCCCCGGAGCACGGCCTCCCCCTCCAGCAGGAGCATCTCTCGCTCCTGCAATGCCCAGCAGCTATTCTTCCGCCCTTCTGCAGCAGCTGCAGGCTTTGCTCGAGCTGGAGATGGCTGCGGTCGGCCTCGCTGCTGCATTTTCTCACTTCGACGGGGTTTCTTGCCACCAAACAGCTTCCCCCCCGCCAGCACTGGGCCTTTGTGCTGCTTTTCGGCGCCGGTTTGGCCGAGGGCCCCGTGTGCCCAACCGCAGCAGGAAAGGCGGTGGCAGGGCTGGGGGCTGGGAAGGGCTTTGCAGTGTTCGGTCCCTTGGAAGGGCGTTTTGGGGCGGTGGGGGGCGGCTGGGGGCGGCTGGGGGTGGCGGGGGAGACGCTCCACCAACCGCTGCCGGGAATTGCCCCCAAGCCAGGGGCGGGGATGGGATTTCTGTGGTTTCAGCGCGTCTGGGACTCGGCCGGCGTTGGAAGGCTGCACCCAGCCCCAGTCCGCCTGGCCGGGGCCGTCTCCGTCCCCCAGCATCGCCCAGATGCTTCCCCCGCCAGGTTTCCCCCCAGCCTGGTGCCAGGCAGCGCCCGGCTCCGGACCTGCAGCCTCTCGCCCCGCTTTTGCATCCAGAAACGATTTCCTCTCCATTGCGGAGGCCGTGGAGGGGGGTTCAGCATGCCCTCGGCGCAGGGCATCGCCCGGCCGGGTTTATTCCCCCACGATGCTCCCAGAGCCCCAAGTTGGACTCGGGGGCTTGGAAAGCGGGGGGTGAGGGCGGCCGGTGGCATCTCAGCCCCAGCGCCCAAGCGTCCGCCACGTCCCCGGTGACGAAGGCAGCGGGGTGGGGGGATGTCGCTGCCCAGGGCCCCGTGGTTTCGGCGGCGGCGGCAGCGGCAGCTCTGCAGAAGGGCTCGGCCCTGGGGAGGAGCTGGACCCCAGCGCAGCACGGGCCCGCGATGGCAGCCGGGGGCTCGCTGGCCCCCGCGGGGCTGCTGTGGCTCTGCCTGGGTGGGTGGCAGGGCCGGGGCTGGGGGAGCGCGGCCAGGCCCGGGGCTGGGGAGATTTCTGGGCTTTTTGGAGCAACTGGCTGCTGGGGGTGGCGGGGGCTACGGCGGGGCCGGGCTGAGCCCCCGCTTGGTCCCCGCAGCCCCGGCAGCGCTGCTGAGGCTGCGCCAGCCCCAGCCCGTCCTGGTTGTGGAGCCCGGGGAGCCGGTGCGGATCGGCTGCGAGGCCAGCGAGGACACGGAGAGCAGCGGCAAAGTGCTGTGGTACCGGCGCGGCGGCAGGGACGGACCCCAGCAGGTCCTGCATTGCTGGACCTGGAAAAAGGGGGGGTTCTCCTGCGAGTACGGGCGGCACAAAATCACCCTGCACATCGCCAACGCCAGCCCCGAGGACACCGGCATCTACCTGTGTGCCTACAAGAATGGAAACCGCCTGGATTTCGGCAGCGGCACTGTGCTGCTGGTGGGAGGTAGGACGGCGACATTGCCGGGGTGGGACCGCCATGTCACCCCCATGTCCCTCATCCCCTGCTGTCACCCACTGTGCTGTCCAGCATCCTCCACTCCCCTCCAGCACCCTCTATCCCCATCCACCACCCGCTCTGTACCCGTCCATCCCCTCCGTCCCCTCTGTCCCCTCCGTCCCCTCCGTCCCCTCCATCCCCTCCATCCCTTCCATCCCCTCCGTCCCCTCCGTCCCCTCCGTCCCCTCTGTCCCCTCCATCCCCTCCATCCCCTCCATCCCCTCCGTCCCCTCTGTCCCCTCCGTCCCCTCCACCCCGGCTCCGTGCCCACCCCAGACCCCGCTGCAGCCCCTCTCCCTGTTGCAGACAGTTGGACGGCCGCGAGCTGGGTGCGGGTGCTGGCGCCCCGCAGGGACCCCTGGGACCCCCCCAGCCTGGTCTGTGCCGTGGGTGCCAGCGCCGGCCCCGTCCTTGTCTCCTGGCCGGGGGGGATCGGGGCGGTGCTGGGGCTGGGGGCCAGCGTGGAGCCGTTCAACAGCACCGTGGGCCTGGCCGGGGGGGCCGGGGGGCTCTGCGAGGTGCGCTTCAACGCCTCGGGGCCCCCCGTCCGCAGGAGCATGGAGCTGCGTGAGGCCGCGGGTGAGTGCAGGGACCCCCCAGCTGGGTCACCCCTGGGGAAACTGAGGCAGCGGGGACGGCTTGGCCGCAGGGCGAGGGGACGGTGGGGGGTGGTGGGGGCTGATGGTGGGGGCTGTTGGGGGATGATGGTGGAGGCTGTTGGGGGCTGATGGGGGGGTGTTGGGGGCTGATGGTGGGGGATGATCGGGGCTGATGGGGGGGTGTTGGGGGCTGATGGTGGGGGCTGTTGGGGGTGTGGGGGGCTTTGGGGGGGATGATGGGACGAGTCAGCCCCTCTCGCCCAGGCTGCTCCTTCCTGAGCCCCACCTGGGTCGTAGCCGGGGTCGGGGTGCTGCTGCTGCTCAGCCTCTGCCTCAGCATCTGCCACCTCCGCCGCCTCCGCCGCCCCACGCCGATGGGTAAGGAGTGTGGCACAGGCGGGGGACGTCCCACCATGTCCCCGCTGTCCCCCGCTGTCCTCTCCATCTCGCTGTGATCCCTCCATCCCCACTCCCCCTCCATCCCCAATGCCCCTCCGTCCTCCTCCCTCCTCCCTCATCCTCCTCCACCCCCTCCGGCCCCCTCGGCCCCCTCCAGCCCCACGCTAGGGACACGTCTCCCCGCTCTGTCCCCTCCAGGCCACCAGCCCGGGACCCCGATGGCACCAGCGTCGCAGGAGGTTGAGGTGAGGCCGTGCGGCCCCCGGCTGCCCCAAAGCTGGGCTGGGGCCTCCGGGCTGGCGGGGAGGCGGCGTCCCCCGGCTCGGGGAGCGCAGGCGGCGGGGGCCGGCGGCAGCAGAGGGGGAACTGGGGGTGCGGGCGGCTCTGACGGCGCGGTCGCCCGCAGGAGGAGCTGAAGTACGCCCAGCTGATCTTCGCCGCCCCGGCAGGGCCCCGGCCGTGAGCTGGAGGCGGGTGCCGAGCCCACCCCCGCGGCTCGTCCCTCCGTGCCCGAAACCCCCCGCTATCGGCGTGCGACCCCCCCGGGGCGCTGGGGCTGCTCCCCGCGCCGTGCCGCAGCGGCTGAAATAAAGAGCTTTGGGCTTCGGCAGCGTCCCGGGGCTGAATTCCAAGGGATTTGCTGCCTTGGGGCTGAGAACAGCTCCTCGTGGCTGGACGCGAGGATGTCCAACTTGGAAAAACTGGGGAAAGAAAACTGTGTGGCACCCGCAGGGCGGAGATGCCGCTAAGGGAGCTGGATAAAATGTGCTGGAAGGCGAGGGAGGGGGCCAAGAAACCCTTGGCACCAGACCCTGCTGCTCTTGCGCGGCTGCCATCGCATCGGTGCCCGGCTGGAGCATCCCCGGCGGCATCCCGCCTCTCGGTGGGGCGAGGGACGGCCCTCGGGGCCGGGGGCACCGGGGAAACGCGAGGGCGGATTGGGAGGGGTGTTTCTGGCCGGAGGAATAAAACGCTCTGGTTACGGTCAGTTTTTTCCTTTTACCTTTCTTCTTACTGGCTTTTCCTGTCTCGCACCACAGAGCAAAAGCATCGCAATGCAAAGAGCAGCCAAAGAAAGCAGCCAAACCAGCGTCTTTGCCGTTTCCCTTTCACAGCTTTGGGGTATTTTTCGCTGCCCTGGGTGAGGCCGGGCGGGGGACGGTGGGGACCGGTGCCAGCGCTGGCAAAACGTGGTCCCCCTGAGCGGGCAAAGGAAATCTTGGGTGCCTAACCCAGCCTCGCCCCCGCGTTTGAGGCTTTTGGAAGCAGCCGGGCTGCTTCTGAGCTGCGGCTGCCGTGCGAAGGGCCGGGGCTCAGGCTGGGGAGCCGCGGCGCTCCCCCAGAGAGGGTTTGGGGGGGACACGCGAGGCCTGGGAGCCGGACCCGGGCGCGAGCCGACGCCTGGGCGAGCTTTACCCTCGGCTTTTGGGCGACGCGAGCGGCGGCCGGCGCCTTGGGGGATGCTCCAGGCGGCAGCCCAGGGATGCGGCAGCAGCGTCTGCAGCAGCACCGCCAGGCAAACGGGAGCTGTCTGCCCGGGCGGCTGGGGTTTTCCCCCCAGGGAAACGCCGGAGGCAACTCTGGATGCGAGGGGTGCTGGGTTTTGAGCAGAGCACCGTTCCGAAGCTGTAAATGTCTGTCTGTCTGCCTCGTGCGCCGGGGGCTGGGGAAGCGGTTTCACCTCCCGGCTGGGTCTCCCGGGTGGGCGTGCGGGTGGCCGGGGGAGGCGAGGCGAGAGCCGGGGCGAAGGGGCTGCGAGGGGGCCCCGGAGCGGGGGTGGGCTCCGGCCAGGCGCTGTCTGCAGAGCAGGATGGTCAGCTGGAGCAGGAGAAGGAGGGAGACGCAGGACAGCCCCAGGCTCAGCGGCCAGGAAGGGCATCCTTCTGCGGAGGGGAAAGGAGAGGTGACAGAGGGGGAGGCGGTGGGTTTGGTCCCCCTGGAGAGCCGAGCATCCCCGGAACGGGGAGGTGCAGGGCTGGGCAAGGGGGGACGTGCAGGTTTCAAGGCTTTCAGGGCAGGGGGACCCCAGTGAGGAGATGGGAAGGGGCCGAGGGATTTCCGAAATGGGGCTTCAGGAGGACGAAGTGGGACGTGGGGCTTTCCGAAATGCGGCAAGGCTGGGAGAAGTGGGGTGCAGGGGGTGGGGGGAGGCCGGGATGCGCAGGGGGCTGGGGGGGATGGACTAATTACCCTGCCCGGCTCCTTTGCCGATGGCGACGCTGGCGGTCCTGTTCGTGCCGCTCTGCAGGGCCGTGCACGTCGCAGCCCCGTGCCACCGCTCGGCCGGGAGCCAGGCGATGCTCCAGGCGCTGAGGACGCCACGCTCGTCCACGGCCGCCGCCGTCACCGGCGTCTCCTGCCCGCCGGGCTGCCAGCGCACGGTGTCCCAGCCCGGAGGGAGGTCGTGGAGGCGGCAGAGCAGGGGGATGGCGGCCGGGGGCGGCCCGGGCTCCTCTGCGCCAACGGGCACCAGGATGGAGAGCTGGGGCTGGGTGGCATCTGAAGAGGGAAAGTGGGTGCCGCGGGGTGGCAGAAACCTCCCCGGGGATGTCCCCAGCCCCACGCGACCGGCCGGGCACTCACCGGTGACGACGAGCCTGGTCCCGTTCCCAAATGAGAGGAAGAAGGTGTGGGAGCTGCAGTAATAAACCCCGGAGTCCTCCCTCTGCGCGGGGCTGATGGCCAGGGAAAAATCGTACTCGTTTTCCATCCTCCCCGAGTATTTTCCCTTCGGAGAGGAGAACTTTGTGGTCTGGTAAATCCAGTGCAAACTGCCGCCTGGCTTCTCCTTGTACCAGTTCACGTGGCTGCCGTGGTCCGGGATGCGACAGCTCAGGTTCGCCGTCTGTCCGGGGAGCAGCCAGAGCTGCCGCGGGCTTTGCTGGACCCCCGTGCCCTCTGCCGAGGCACCTCCTGCACGGGGGGAGCGGCTGTGAGTGGGATTCTCTGCACTGGGGGCTTTCCCATCCAGCGCCTTCAAGGCGTTTGGGGGCAAAACCCCCCCAGCGGCGCATGGGGCGCGGGTCGGGGGCTCTGGAGCGGGCACGTACCTGGCAGGAGGAGCAGGAGGGTCCCCAGGAGCGCGGAGGACATGCTGGCCAAAGCCCTTTTGCCGGGGAGCTTTTTCTCGGCCTCCGCGGCTGGGGGGCTCTGAAGGCCGAGCCCCGCCGGGGGTTTGGCAGCCGCACGCCCCGCGGGCGCTCGGAGGAGGCAGCCCAGGAGCTGGCCCTGCCCCGGGCGGGACGGGGGGGTCCCCCACGTGTGCCCCCGCAGCGCGGGGCTTTCCAGCCTCGGCAGCCTCCGTGGCTGATGGCAACGGGGTGGCGACGGCGGCTTTGCCCCCCGTCCCCTGCCCACGGGCCCTTTCTGGGCTGGGTTTGGCGCAGGGTGATGGCGGAGGGGGTTGCGGGTCCCAGGGATCCTCCGGCCTGGGGTCCGGTTGGGGGCTTGGGGGGCAGGAGAGGGGGGGTTTGGGGAGGGACCCGAGCGCCCTGCTCTCGCTTGCCAAATGGGATTTCAAGGCCAGCTCCGTGTTGCACCGAGGGTTCTCATGCCCCCGCCCGAGCCCGCGCGGACCCCGGGCTTCGTCGTCCCCTGGGTTTCTGCTCTCCCGGGCCAACGTTTTGCTCGCCCTGGGTCTTTGGGCTGGATTTCCCCAGGCGCCCGCATGGGAGCCACCGGGAATCGCCCCCGGAGCACGGCCTCCCCCTCCAGCAGGAGCATCTCTCGCTCCTGCAATGCCCAGCAGCTATTCTTCCGCCCTTCTGCAGCAGCTGCAGGCTTTGCTCGAGCTGGAGATGGCTGCGGTCGGCCTCGCTGCTGCATTTTCTCACTTCGACGGGGTTTCTTGCCACCAAACAGCTTCCCCCCCGCCAGCACTGGGCCTTTGTGCTGCTTTTCGGCGCCGGTTTGGCCGAGGGCCCCGTGTGCCCAACCGCAGCAGGAAAGGCGGTGGCAGGGCTGGGGGCTGGGAAGGGCTTTGCAGTGTTCGGTCCCTTGGAAGGGCGTTTTGGGGCGGTGGGGGGCGGCTGGGGGTGGCGGGGGAGACGCTCCACCAACCGCTGCCGGGAATTGCCCCCAAGCCAGGGGCGGGGATGGGATTTCTGTGGTTTCAGCGCGTCTGGGACTCGGCCGGCGTTGGAAGGCTGCACCCAGCCCCAGTCCGCCTGGCCGGGGCCGTCTCCGTCCCCCAGCATCGCCCAGATGCTTCCCCCGCCAGGTTTCCCCCCAGCCTGGTGCCAGGCAGCGCCCGGCTCCGGACCTGCAGCCTCTCGCCCCGCTTTTGCATCCAGAAACGATTTCCTCTCCATTGCGGAGGCCGTGGAGGGGGGTTCAGCATGCCCTCGGCGCAGGGCATCGCCCGGCCGGGTTTATTCCCCCACGATGCTCCCAGAGCCCCAAGTTGGACTCGGGGGCTTGGAAAGCGGGGGGTGAGGGCGGCCGGTGGCATCTCAGCCCCAGCGCCCAAGCGTCCGCCACGTCCCCGGTGACGAAGGCAGCGGGGTGGGGGGATGTCGCTGCCCAGGGCCCCGTGGTTTCGGCGGCGGCGGCAGCGGCAGCTCTGCAGAAGGGCTCGGCCCTGGGGAGGAGCTGGACCCCAGCGCAGCACGGGCCCGCGATGGCAGCCGGGGGCTCGCTGGCCCCCGCGGGGCTGCTGTGGCTCTGCCTGGGTGGGTGGCAGGGCCGGGGCTGGGGGAGCGCGGCCAGGCCCGGGGCTGGGGAGATTTCTGGGCTTTTTGGAGCAACTGGCTGCTGGGGGTGGCGGGGGCTACGGCGGGGCCGGGCTGAGCCCCCGCTTGGTCCCCGCAGCCCCGGCAGCGCTGCTGAGGCTGCGCCAGCCCCAGCCCGTCCTGGTTGTGGAGCCCGGGGAGCCGGTGCGGATCGGCTGCGAGGCCAGCGAGGACACGGAGAGCAGAGGCAATGTGCTGTGGTACCGGCGCGGCGGCAGGGACGGACCCCAGCAGGTCCTGCATTGCTGGACCTGGAAAAAGGGGGGGTTCTCCTGCGAGTACGGGCGGCACAAAATCACCCTGCACATCGCCAACGCCAGCCCCGAGGACACCGGCATCTACCTGTGTGCCTACAACAATGGAAACCGCCTGGTTTTCGGCAGTGGCACTGCGCTGCTGGTGGGAGGTAGGACGGCGACATTGCCGGGGTGGGACCGCCATGTCACCCCCATGTCCCTCATCCCCTGCTGTCACCCACTGTGCTGTCCAGCATCCTCCACTCCCCTCCAGCACCCTCTATCCCCATCCACCACCCGCTCTGTACCCGTCCATCCCCTCCGTCCCCTTCATCCCCTCTGTCCCTCTCTGTCGCCCTCCATCCACTCCATCCCCTCCGTCCCCTCTTGCCCCCTGCGTCCCCTCTTGCCCCCTCCATCCCCTCCGTCCCCTCCATCCCCTCCGTCCCCTCTGTCCCCTCCGTCCCCTCCACCCCGGCTCCGTGCCCACCCCAGACCCCGCTGCAGCCCCTCTCCCTGTTGCAGACAGTTGGACGGCCGCGAGCTGGGTGCGGGTGCTGGCACCCCGCAGGGACCCCTGGGACCCCCCCAGCCTGGTCTGTGCCGTGGGTGCCAGCGCCGGCCCCGTCCTTGTCTCCTGGCCGGGGGGGATCGGGGGGGTGCTGGGGCTGGGGGCCAGCGTGGAGCCGTTCCAGAGCACCGTGGGCCTGGCCGGGGGGGCCGGGGGGCTCTGCGAGGTGCGCTTCAACGCCTCGGGGCCCCCCGTCCGCAGGAGCATGGAGCTGCGTGAGGCCGCGGGTGAGTGCAGGGACCCCCCCAGCTGGGTCACCCCTGGGGAAACTGAGGCAGCGGGGACGGCTTGGCCGCAGGGCGAGGGGACGGTGGGGGGTGGTGGGGGATGATGATGGTGGAGGCTGTTGGGGGCTGATGGGGGGGGATGATGATGGTGGGGGCTGTTGGGGGCTGATGGTGGGGAACGATGATGGTGGGGGCTGTTGGGGGTGTGGGGGGATGATGATGGGGCAGTGTTGGGGGATGATGATGGGGGGGTGTTGGGGGCTGATGGTGGGGGCTGTTGGGGGCTGATGGTGGGGGATGATGATGGTGGGGGCTGTTGGGGGTGTGGGGGGATGATGATGGGGGGGTGTTGGCGGCTGATGGTGGGGGCTGTTGGGGGCTGATGGGGGGGTGTTGGGGGCTGATGGTGGGGGATGATGGGGGCTGATGGGGGGGTGTTGGGGGATGATGGTGGGGGCTCTTGGGGGCTGATGGGGGGGTGTTGGGGGCTGATGGTGGGGGATGATGATGGTGGGGGATGATGGGGGAGTGTTCGGGGATGATGGTGGGAGGTTGTTGGGGGATGATGGTGGGGGATGATGGGGGCTGATGGGGGGGTGTTGGGGGATGATGGGGGTTGCTGTTGGGGGTGTGGGGGGCTTTGGGGGGGACGATGGGACGAGTCAGCCCCTCTCGCCCAGGCTGCTTCTTCCTGAAACTCAGCACCTGGGTCGTAGCCGGGGTCGGGGTGCTGCTGCTGCTCAGCCTCTGCCTCAGCATCTGCCACCTCCGCCGCCTCCGCCGCCCCACGCCGATGGGTAAGGAGTGTGGCACAGGCGGGGGACGTCCCACCATGTCCCCGCTGTCCCCCGCTGTCCTCTCCATCTCGCTGTGATCCCTCCATCCCCACTCCCCCTCCATCCCCAATGCCCCTCCGTCCTCCTCCCTCCTCCCTCATCCTCCTCCACCCCCTCCGGCCCCCTCGGCCCCCTCCAGCCCCACGCTAGGGACACGTCTCCCCGCTCTGTCCCCTCCAGGCCACCAGCCCGGGACCCCGATGGCACCAGAGTCACAGTAGGTTGAGGTGAGGCCGTGCGGCCCCCGGCTGCCCCAAAGCTGGGCTGGGGCCTCCGGGCTGGCGGGGAGGCGGCGTCCCCCGGCTCGGGGAGCGCAGGCGGCGGGGGCCGGCGGCAGCAGAGGGGGAACTGGGGGTGCGGGCGGCTCTGACGGCGTGGTCGCCCGCAGGAGGAGCTGAAGTACGCCCAGCTGATCTTCGCCGCCCCGGCAGGGCCCCGGCCGTGAGCCGGAGGCGGGTGCCGAGCCCACCCCCGCGGCTCGTCCCTCCGTGCCCGAAACCCCCCGCTATCGGCGTGCGACCCCCCGGGGCGCTGGGGCTGCTCCCCGCGCCGTGCCGCAGCGGCTGAAATAAAGAGCTTTGGGCTTCGGCAGCGTCCCGGGGCTGAATTCCAAGGGATTTGCTGCCTTGGGGCTGAGAACCGCTCCTCGTGGCTGGATGCGAGGATGTCCAACTTGGAAAAACTGGGGAAAGAAAACTGTGTGGTACCCGCAGGGCGGAGATGCCGCTAAGGGAGCTGGATAAAATGTGCTGGAAGGCGAGGGAGGGGGCCAAGAAACCCTTGGCACCAGACCCTGCTGCTCTTGCGCGGCTGCCATCGCATCGGTGCCCGGCTGGAGCATCCCCGGCGGCATCCCACCTCTCGGTGGGGCGAGGGACGGCCCTCGGGGCCGGGGGCACCGGGGAAACGCGAGGGCGGATTGGGAGGGGTGTTTCTGGCCGGAGGAATAAAACGCTCTGGTTACGGTCAGTTTTTTCCTTTTACCTTTGTTCTTACTGGCTTTTCCTGTCTCGCACCACAGAGCAAAAGCATCGCAATGCAAAGAGCAGCCAAAGAAAGCAGCCAAACCAGCGTCTTTGCCGTTTCCCATCCCATGCTGCTTTCCCAAAACCGAATTCCTGGTTTGCACCATCTCTGTGCTTTTACGCCTTTTTTTTGAATTGTTGAAGTTTACACGCGGAAATCAAACTGTACGAGGTCCCGCAGCGAGGGAGCAGCGTGGGAGCGAGGCCTTTCCCATGGGAAAACTCCATGTGCGAGCCAGCAAACCTACGGCTTTTGCAGAAAGGGCTGGCGCTGCCGGCTCTTGCTTCCGACGACGGCGACGGCGCTGCGTCCCGGGGCTGCGCCGAGCATCCCGGCGCGGCGAAGCCTGGCAGGCTGCGGTCGGGGCTTGCCCCGCGACCGTGGGTTTTATGCTGAGGACGAAGGTGTGAATGAGATCACTGCCATCCTCGGCTCTCGGAGGCATCGCGTCATTTCCCAGCTTTAATAGGCGGAAGCGCAACTTGAAGGGAAATTTAAAAAATGCAGCTGGTAAATCAGACTCTTCCCTTAACAATGACTTGTGCCCGAGCAGATGCCGTTGTCAGGATTCCTGCGGAAGCCGCGGGAGGGGACGTTGTGGAGTGGTTTTGCTGCAGGAGGCGAGAAGATGGATGAAGGAAACCCCCAAAATCCGTTGCCCCACGGCACCGGCTGCCGCGGGCTTCCCAGCGCTCCCCGAGGGGCCGCGTGCCGGCCGGGAGGTAGGTGGGACGAGCTGCCCTTCCTGCGGGGCCCTCGGGGAGCGGAGGGGCTTTTCTAGCGAGCAGGCTGCTCTCGCTGTCCGACGGGGTTTTCTGCTCTGGCTGAAGCTTTCCTGCCCTTCCCTGGCCTTTTGTGATCAGCGGCTGCTTGGGCTGGCGGCCGCCAACGGGGAGATCATGACGCGGTCCTTTAGAGACTTTGAAATAACGAAAAAAGGCCCTTTGAAGCAGCCGTTCTTAAGAAAATAACATAAAGTAGAAATGAAGTAAAAATGGGGTAAAAATAAAGCAAAATAAAAATGAAGTAAGGTAAAAATAAAGTAAAAGTAAGGTAAAAATAAAGTAAAAGTAAGGTAAAAATAAAGTAAAAGTAAGGTAAAAATAAAGTAAAAGTAAGGTAAAAATAAAGTAAAAGTAAGGTAAAAATAAAGGTAAAAAAAATTAAAAATAAGGTAAGGTAAAAATAAAGTCAAAATAAGGTAAGGTAAAAATAAAGTCAAAATAAAGTAAGGTAAAAATAAAGTCAAAATAAAGTAAGGTAAAAATAAAGTCAAAATAAAGTAAGGTAAAAATAAAGTCAAAATAAAGTAAACCCAAACCCATGTTTGTGGTTTTCCCAGTCGGTGCCCGCCGTGCAGCGGGGCAGCAGCTCGCTCCCCCCTGGGCCTCGTCCCCACGCGCGGCTCCCGACGGCTCCCGACGGGGATGAAGCAGGGGGGATTTGCCACCCCGTGATCAGCGGCGCGAAGCCCCGGGCCGCTCTCGGGCTGCGTTCGAGGGCTCGGAGCAATGGAGGGTGCTTCCCCTCCCCTCCGAAATACCCCTCCGGCCGCAGCACCCACCGAAACGGGGGCGATGAATCGCACCCAAGCACCCGCAGCACCGCAGAGTCCCGGCCTCCGGGCGTTACCGGGGCATCGCCGAGCAGCCGGGGAACCGGGAGCATCCTCGGAGCAGGGAGAGGAGTCGCTCTCTGCGTGTCCTGCGGTTGCCCTGCGGTGCGTTTTGCCGCCCCGTGAGCAGAGGGAGGAGGGGAGGGGCTGTAACGCGGCTTTGCTTGGTTTGGTGGCTTTAAACTACCTTTTTTCCTGTTTAACAGCAATTTCTGATGGCTGCTGGGCAGGGTCCCACAAGGCACGACCTGATACGAATACCAGAGCTCGGTTGCTTACCCAGGGATTGGGAATTTTATTATTTTTATGCCATCTCTCATTGCTAGCGAGCATCCCTTCCCTCTCCCGGCGCCTACAGCCTTCCTCCTCCTCCTCCTCGGCAAGCAGGAAAAAAGCCAAGGTTATTCCCCCCCCAGCCCCAGCGCCCTGGGAGGGCCAAAACTGGGATCAGGGAGCTGCTGGGGGTGCTCCGGGCACCCAAAGGCCGCGGGCTCCGGCCGGTGGGGCCCGGTGGCGGTGGCACTAGATGGCGGTGGCACCGCGCTGGCTCGCCCCATCCCACCTCGCTCCGAGCGCTTGGCAGCTGCCCAGGCCTTTGACATTTTTTTCCGGAGCGCTCGTGCGCTTATTAGCTGGTGAACCACCGAAATGAGCTTTCCGGGCGGTTTGCGTGTGATACCGTCTATGAGCAGCCGTGAAATTCGCTTCTGAGATGAGAAAGGGGTAAAAAACTTCCGCTCAAACCCCTCCCCGAGAGGCAGAAAACACCTGCAGGGAACTTTCCCGGGGCTGGTGGTCAAATCCTACGGGGAAAGATTGTGCCGCAAAACTGCTCCTGGCTCTTGCAAAGCTCCTGCAAGTTTGCAAACTCTTCCCGGGGCAAACCTGCCCGTTCTTGCGGGAGGTTTGCGCGCTGCGGCCGACAAGGGGCCGTGCCCGCCCAGCTCCCACCCCGCCGGCTCTGGCGATTTTCCCTTTTCTCTGGGTTCGGAACTCCTTGCAGCCGGCGGTTTTGGCAGCGCGGGGCAGGGGAGATGGGGCGCCTCGCCGGCGTGGAGCCCTCTGCGAGAGGAAGCGAGAGCCGGTGTTGTTCAACCGCGTTCTGCACTGGAGGAGGCGGGCAGCGAAACAAAAAGGCTTTGGGGTATTTTTCGCTGCCCTGGGTGAGGCCGGGCGGGGGACGGTGGGGACCGGTGCCAGCGCTGGCAAAACGTGGTCCCCCTGAGCGGGCAAAGGAAATCTTGGGTGCCTAACCCAGCCTCGCCCCCGCGTTTGAGGCTTTTGGAAGCAGCCGGGCTGCTTCTGAGCTGCGGCTGCCGTGCGAAGGGCCGGGGCTCAGGCTGGGGAGCCGCGGCGCTCCCCCAGAGAGGGTTTGGGGGGGACAGGCGAGGCCTGGGAGCCGGACCCGGGCGCGAGCCGACGCCTGGGCGAGCTTTACCCTCGGCTTTTGGGCGACGCGAGCGGCGGCCGGCGCCTTGGGGGATGCTCCAGGCGGCAGCCCAGGGATGCGGCAGCAGCGTCTGCAGCAGCACCGCCAGGCAAACGGGAGCTGTCTGCCCGGGCGGCTGGGGTTTTCCCCCCAGGGAAACGCCGGAGGCAACTCTGGATGCGAGGGGTGCTGGGTTTTGAGCAGAGCACCGTTCCGAAGCTGTAAATGTCTGTCTGTCTGCCTCGTGCGCCGGGGGCTGGGGAAGCGGTTTCACCTCCCGGCTGGGTCTCCCGGGTGGGCGTGCGGGTGGCCGGGGGAGGCGAGGCGAGAGCCGGGGCGAAGGGGCTGCGAGGGGGCCCCGGAGCGGGGGTGGGCTCCGGCCAGGCGCTGTCTGCAGAGCAGGATGGCCAGCTGGAGCAGGAGAAGGAGGGAGACGCAGGACAGCCCCAGGCTCAGCGGCCAGGAAGGGCATCCTTCTGCGGAGGGGAAAGGAGAGGTGACAGAGGGGGAGGCGGTGGGTTTGGTCCCCCTGGAGAGCCGAGCATCCCCGGAACGGGGAGGTGCAGGGCTGGGCAAGGGGGGACGTGCAGGTTTCAAGGCTTTCAGGGCAGGGGGACCCCAGTGAGGAGACGGGAAGGGGCCGAGGGATTTCCGAAATGGGGCTTCAGGAGGACGAAGTGGGACGTGGGGCTTTCCGAAATGCGGCAAGGCTGGGAGAAGTGGGGTGCAGGGGGTGGGGGGAGGCCGGGATCCGCAGGGGGCTGGGGGGGATGGACTAATTACCCTGCCCGGCTCCTTTGCCGATGGCGACGCTGGCGGTCCTGTTCGTGCCGCTCTGCAGGGCCGTGCACGTCGCAGCCCCGTGCCACCGCTCGGCCGGGAGCCAGGCGATGCTCCAGGCGCTGAGGACGCCACGCTCGTCCACGGCCGCCGCCGTCACCGGCGTCTCCTGCCCGCCGGGCTGCCAGCGCACGGTGTCCCAGCCCGGAGGGAGGTCGTGGAGGCGGCAGAGCAGGGGGATGGCGGCCGGGGGCTGCCCGGGCTCCTCTGCGTCAACGGGCACCAGGATGGAGAGCTGGGGCTGGGTGGCATCTGAAGAGGGAAAGTGGGTGCCGCGGGGTGGCAGAAGCCTCCCCGGGGATGTCCCCAGCCCCACGCGACCGGCCGGGCACTCACCGGTGACGACGAGCCTGGTCCCGCTCCCAAATGAGAGGAAGAAGGTGTGGGAGCTGCAGTAATAAACCCCGGAGTCCTCCCTCTGCGCGGGGCTGATGGCCAGGGAAAAATCGTACTCATTTTCCATCCTCCCCGAGTATTTTCCCTTCGGAGAGGAGAACTTTGTGGTCTGGTAAATCCAGTGCAAACTGCCGCCTGGCTTCTCCTTGTACCAGTTCACGTGGCTGCCGCGGTCCCAGATGCGACAGCTCAGGTTCGCCGTCTGTCCGGGGAGCAGCCAGAGCTGCCGCGGGCTTTGCTGGACCCCCGTGCCCTCTGCCGAGGCACCTCCTGCACGGGGGGAGCGGCTGTGAGTGGGATTCTCTGCACTGGGGGCTTTCCCATCCAGCGCCTTCAAGGCGTTTGGGGGCAAAACCCCCCCAGCGGCGCATGGGGCGCGGGTCGGGGGCTCTGGAGCGGGCACGTACCTGGCAGGAGGAGCAGGAGGGTCCCCAGGAGCGCGGAGGACATGCTGGCCAAAGCCCTTTTGCCGGGGAGCTTTTTCTCGGCCTCCGCGGCTGGGGGGCTCTGAAGGCCGAGCCCCGCCGGGGGTTTGGCAGCCGCACGCCCCGCGGGCGCTCGGAGGAGGCAGCCCAGGAGCTGGCCCTGCCCCGGGCGGGACGGGGGGGTCCCCCACGTGTGCCCCCGCAGCGCGGGGCTTTCCAGCCTCGGCAGCCTCCGTGGCTGATGGCAACGGGGTGGCGACGGCGGCTTTGCCCCCCGTCCCCTGCCCACGGGCCCTTTCTGGGCTGGGTTTGGCGCAGGGTGATGGCGGAGGGGGTTGCGGGTCCCAGGGATCCTCCGGCCTGGGGGCCGGTTGGGGGCTTGGGGGGCAGGAGAGGGGGGGTTTGGGGAGGGACCCGAGCGCCCTGCTCTCGCTTGCCAAATGGGATTTCAAGGCCAGCTCCGTGTTGCACCGAGGGTTCTCATGCCCCCGCCCGAGCCCGCGCGGACCCCGGGCTTCGTCGTCCCCTGGGTTTCTGCTCTCCCGGGCCAACGTTTTGCTCGCCCTGGGTCTTTGGGCTGGATTTCCCCAGGCGCCCGCATGGGAGCCACCGGGAATCGCCCCCGGAGCACGGCCTCCCCCTCCAGCAGGAGCATCTCTCGCTCCTGCAATGCCCAGCAGCTATTCTTCCGCCCTTCTGCAGCAGCTGCAGGCTTTGCTCGAGCTGGAGATGGCTGCGGTCGGCCTCGCTGCTGCATTTTCTCACTTCGACGGGGTTTCTTGCCACCAAACAGCTTCCCCCCCGCCAGCACTGGGCCTTTGTGCTGCTTTTCGGCGCCGGTTTGGCCGAGGGCCCCGTGTGCCCAACCGCAGCAGGAAAGGCGGTGGCAGGGCTGGGGGCTGGGAAGGGCTTTGCAGTGTTCGGTCCCTTGGAAGGGCGTTTTGGGGCGGTGGGGGGCGGCTGGGGGTGGCGGGGGAGACGCTCCACCAACCGCTGCCGGGAATTGCCCCCAAGCCAGGGGCGGGGATGGGATTTCTGTGGTTTCAGCGCGTCTGGGACTCGGCCGGCGTTGGAAGGCTGCACCCAGCCCCAGTCCGCCTGGCCGGGGCCGTCTCCGTCCCCCAGCATCGCCCAGATGCTTCCCCCGCCAGGTTTCCCCCCAGCCTGGTGCCAGGCAGCGCCCGGCTCCGGACCTGCAGCCTCTCGCCCCGCTTTTGCATCCAGAAACGATTTCCTCTCCATTGCGGAGGCCGTGGAGGGGGGTTCAGCATGCCCTCGGCGCAGGGCATCGCCCGGCCGGGTTTATTCCCCCACGATGCTCCCAGAGCCCCAAGTTGGACTCGGGGGCTTGGAAAGCGGGGGGTGAGGGCGGCCGGTGGCATCTCAGCCCCAGCGCCCAAGCGTCCGCCACGTCCCCGGTGACGAAGGCAGCGGGGTGGGGGGATGTCGCTGCCCAGGGCCCCGTGGTTTCGGCGGCGGCGGCAGCGGCAGCTCTGCAGAAGGGCTCGGCCCTGGGGAGGAGCTGGACCCCAGCGCAGCACGGGCCCGCGATGGCAGCCGGGGGCTCGCTGGCCCCCGCGGGGCTGCTGTGGCTCTGCCTGGGTGGGTGGCAGGGCCGGGGCTGGGGGAGCGCGGCCAGGCCCGGGGCTGGGGAGATTTCTGGGCTTTTTGGAGCAACTGGCTGCTGGGGGTGGCGGGGGCTACGGCGGGGCCGGGCTGAGCCCCCGCTTGGTCCCCGCAGCCCCGGCAGCGCTGCTGAGGCTGCGCCAGCCCCAGCCCGTCCTGGTTGTGGAGCCCGGGGAGCCGGTGCGGATCGGCTGCGAGGCCAGCGAGGACACGGAGAGCAGCGGCAAAGTGCTGTGGTACCGGCGCGGCGGCAGGGACGGACCCCAGCAGGTCCTGTATTGCTGGACCTGGAAAAAGGGGGGGTTCTCCTGCGAGTACGGGCGGCACAAAATCACCCTGCACATCGCCAACGCCAGCCCCGAGGACACCGGCATCTACCTGTGTGCCTACAAGAATGGAAACCGCCTGGTTTTCGGCAGCGGCACTGCGCTGCTGGTGGGAGGTAGGACGGCGACATTGCCGGGGTGGGACCCCCATGTCACCCCCATGTCCCTCATCCCCTGCTGTCACCCACTGTGCTGTCCAGCATCCTCCACTCCCCTCCAGCACCCTCTATCCCCATCCACCACCCGCTCTGTACCCGTCCATCCCCTCTGTCCCCTCCGTCCCCTTCATCCCCTCTGTCCCTCTCTGTCGCCCTCCATCCACTCCATCCCCTCCATCCCCTCTTGCCCCCTCCATCCCCTCCGTCCCCTCCATCCCCTCTTGCCCCCTCCATCCCCTCTGTCCCTTCCATCCCCTCTGTCCCTCTCTGTCCCCCTCCGTCCCCTCCATCCCCTCCATCCCCTCCGTCCCCTCTGTCCCTTCCATCCCCTCTGTCCCTCTCTGTCCCCCTCCGTCCCCTCCATCCCCTCCATCCCCTCCGTCCCCTCTGTCCCCTCCGTCCCCTCCGTCCCCTCCACCCCGGCTCCGTGCCCACCCCAGACCCCGCTGCAGCCCCTCTCCCTGTTGCAGACAGTTGGACGGCCGCGAGCTGGGTGCGGGTGCTGGTCTGTGCCGTGGGTGCCAGCGCCGGCCCCGTCCTTGTCTCCTGGCCGGGGGGGATCAGGGGGGTGCTGGGGCTGGGGGCCAGCGTGGAGCCGTTCAACAGCACCGTGGGCCTGGCCGGGGGGGCCGGGGGGCTCTGCGAGGTGCGCTTCAACGCCTCGGGGCCCCCCGTCCGCAGGAGCATGGAGCTGCGTGAGGCCGCGGGTGAGTGCAGGGACCCCCCAGCTGGGTCACCCCTGGGGAAACTGAGGCAGCGGGGACGGCTTGGCCGCAGGGCGAGGGGACGGTGGGGGGTGGTGGGGGCTGATGGTGGGGGCTCTTGTGGGCTGATGGGGGGGTGTTGGGGGATGATGGTGGAGGCTGTTGGGGGCTGATGGGGGGGTGTTGGGGGCTGATGGTGGGGGATGATCGGGGCTGATGGGGGGGTGTTGGGGGCTGATGGTGGGGGCTGTTGGGGGTGTGGGGGGCTTTGGGGGGGACGATGGGACGAGTCAGCCCCTCTCGCCCAGGCTGCTCCTTCCTGAGCCCCACCTGGGTCGTAGCCGGGGTCGGGGTGCTGCTGCTGCTCAGCCTCTGCCTCAGCATCTGCCACCTCCGCCGCCTCCGCCGCCCCACGCCGATGGGTAAGGAGTGTGGCACAGGCGGGGGACGTCCCACCATGTCCCCGCTGTCCCCCGCTGTCCTCTCCATCTCGCTGTGATCCCTCCATCCCCACTCCCCCTCCATCCCCAATGCCCCTCCATCCTCCTCCCTCCTCCCTCATCCTCCTCCACCCCCTCCGGCCCCCTCGGCCCCCTCCAGCCCCACGCTAGGGACACGTCTCCCCGCTCTGTCCCCTCCAGGCCACCAGCCCGGGACCCCGATGGCACCAGCGTCGCAGGAGGTTGAGGTGAGGCCGTGCGGCCCCCGGCTGCCCCAAAGCTGGGCTGGGGCCTCCGGGCTGGCGGGGAGGCGGCGTCCCCCGGCTCGGGGAGCGCAGGCGGCGGGGGCCGGCGGCAGCAGAGGGGGAACTGGGGGTGCGGGCGGCTCTGACGGCGCGGTCGCCCGCAGGAGGAGCTGAAGTACGCCCAGCTGATCTTCGCCGCCCCGGCAGGGCCCCGGCCGTGAGCTGGAGGCGGGTGCCGAGCCCACCCCCGCGGCTCGTCCCTCCGTGCCCGAAACCCCCCGCTATCGGCGTGCGACCCCCCCGGGGCGCTGGGGCTGCTCCCCGCGCCGTGCCGCAGCGGCTGAAATAAAGAGCTTTGGGCTTCGGCAGCGTCCCGGGGCTGAATTCCAAGGGATTTGCTGGCTTGGGGCTGAGAACCGCTCCTCGTGGCTGGACGCGAGGATGTCCAACTTGGAAAAACTGGGGAAAGAAAACTGTGTGGTACCCGCAGGGCGGAGATGCCGCTAAGGGAGCTGGATAAAATGTGCTGGAAGGCGAGGGAGGGGGCCAAGAAACCCTTGGCACCAGACCCTGCTGCTCTTGCGCGGCTGCCATCGCATCGGTGCCCGGCTGGAGCATCCCCGGCGGCATCCCGCCTCTCGGTGGGGCGAGGGACGGCCCTCGGGGCCGGGGGCACCGGGGAAACGCGAGGGCGGATTGGGAGGGGTGTTTCTGGCCGGAGGAATAAAACGCTCTGGTTACGGTCAGTTTTTTCCTTTTACCTTTGTTCTTACTGGCTTTTCCTGTCTCGCGCCACAGAGCAAAAGCATCGCAATGCAAAGAGCAGCCAAAGAAAGCAGCCAAACCAGCGTCTTTGCCGTTTCCCATTCACAGCTTTGGGGTATTTTTCGCTGCCCTGGGTGAGGCCGGGCGGGGGACGGTGGGGACCGGTGCCAGCGCTGGCAAAACGTGGTCCCCCTGAGCGGGCAAAGGAAATCTTGGGTGCCTAACCCAGCCTCGCCCCCGCGTTTGAGGCTTTTGGAAGCAGCCGGGCTGCTTCTGAGCTGCGGCTGCCGTGCGAAGGGCCGGGGCTCAGGCTGGGGAGCCGCGGCGCTCCCCCAGAGAGGGTTTGGGGGGGACAGGCGAGGCCTGGGAGCCGGACCCGGGCGCGAGCCGACGCCTGGGCGAGCTTTACCCTCGGCTTTTGGGCGACGCGAGCGGCGGCCGGCGCCTTGGGGGATGCTCCAGGCGGCAGCCCAGGGATGCGGCAGCAGCGTCTGCAGCAGCACCGCCAGGCAAACGGGAGCTGTCTGCCCGGGCGGCTGGGGTTTTCCCCCCAGGGAAACGCCGGAGGCAACTCTGGATGCGAGGGGTGCTGGGTTTTGAGCAGAGCACCGTTCCGAAGCTGTAAATGTCTGTCTGTCTGCCTCGTGCGCCGGGGGCTGGGGAAGCGGTTTCACCTCCCGGCTGGGTCTCCCGGGTGGGCGTGCGGGTGGCCGGGGGAGGCGAGGCGAGAGCCGGGGCGAAGGGGCTGCGAGGGGGCCCCGGAGCGGGGGTGGGCTCCGGCCAGGCGCTGTCTGCAGAGCAGGATGGTCAGCTGGAGCAGGAGAAGGAGGGAGACGCAGGACAGCCCCAGGCTCAGCGGCCAGGAAGGGCATCCTTCTGCGGAGGGGAAAGGAGAGGTGACAGAGGGGGAGGCGGTGGGTTTGGTCCCCCTGGAGAGCCGAGCATCCCCGGAACGGGGAGGTGCAGGGCTGGGCAAGGGGGGACGTGCAGGTTTCAAGGCTTTCAGGGCAGGGGGACCCCAGTGAGGAGATGGGAAGGGGCCGAGGGATTTCCGAAATGGGGCTTCAGGAGGACAAAGTGGGACGTGGGGCTTTCCGAAATGCGGCAAGGCTGGGAGAAGTGGGGTGCAGGGGGTGGGGGGAGGCCGGGATCCGCAGGGGGCTGGGGGGGATGGACTAATTACCCTGCCCGGCTCCTTTGCCGATGGCGACGCTGGCGGTCCTGTTCGTGCCGCTCTGCAGGGCCGTGCACGTCGCAGCCCCGTGCCACCGCTCGGCCGGGAGCCAGGCGATGCTCCAGGCGCTGAGGACGCCACGCTCGTCCACGGCCGCCGCCGTCACCGGCGTCTCCTGCCCGCCGGGCTGCCAGCGCACGGTGTCCCAGCCCGGAGGGAGGTCGTGGAGGCGGCAGAGCAGGGGGATGGCGGCCAGGGGCTGCCCGGGCTCCTCTGCGTCAACGGGCACCAGGATGGAGAGCTGGGGCTGGGTGGCATCTGAAGAGGGAAAGTGGGTGCCGCGGGGTGGCAGAAGCCTCCCCGGGGATGTCCCCAGCCCCACGCGACCGGCCGGGCACTCACCGGTGACGACGAGCCTGGTCCCGTTCCCAAATGAGAGGAAGAAGGTGTGGGAGCTGCAGTAATAAACCCCGGAGTCCTCCCTCTGCGCGGGGCTGATGGCCAGGGAAAAATCGTACTCGTTTTCCATCCTCCCGGAGTATTTTCCCTTCGGAGAGGAGAACTTTGTGGTCTGGTAAATCCAGTGCAAACTGCCGCCTGGCTTCTCCTTGTACCAGTTCACGTGGCTGCCGCGGTCCCAGATGCGACAGCTCAGGTTCGCCGTCTGTCCGGGGAGCAGCCAGAGCTGCCGCGGGCTTTGCTGGACCCCCGTGCCCTCTGCCGAGGCACCTCCTGCACGGGGGGAGCGGCTGTGAGTGGGATTCTCTGCACTGGGGGCTTTCCCATCCAGCGCCTTCAAGGCGTTTGGGGGCAAAACCCCCCCAGCGGCGCATGGGGCGCGGGTCGGGGGCTCTGGAGCGGGCACGTACCTGGCAGGAGGAGCAGGAGGGTCCCCAGGAGCGCGGAGGACATGCTGGCCAAAGCCCTTTTGCCGGGGAGCTTTTTCTCGGCCTCCGCGGCTGGGGGGCTCTGAAGGCCGAGCCCCGCCGGGGGTTTGGCAGCCGCACGCCCCGCGGGCGCTCGGAGGAGGCAGCCCAGGAGCTGGCCCTGCCCCGGGCGGGACGGGGGGGTCCCCCACGTGTGCCCCCGCAGCGCGGGGCTTTCCAGCCTCGGCAGCCTCCGTGGCTGATGGCAACGGGGTGGCGACGGCGGCTTTGCCCCCCGTCCCCTGCCCACGGGCCCTTTCTGGGCTGGGTTTGGCGCAGGGTGATGGCGGAGGGGGTTGTGGGTCCCAGGGATCCTCCGGCCTGGGGTCCGGTTGGGGGCTTGGGGGGCCGGAGAGGGGGGGTTTGGGGAGGGACCCGAGCGCCCTGCTCTCGCTTGCCAAATGGGATTTCAAGGCCAGCTCCGTGTTGCACCGAGGGTTCTCATGCCCCCGCCCGAGCCCGCGCGGACCCCGGGCTTCGTCGTCCCCTGGGTTTCTGCTCTCCCGGGCCAACGTTTTGCTCGCCCTGGGTCTTTGGGCTGGATTTCCCCAGGCGCCCGCATGGGAGCCACCGGGAATCGCCCCCGGAGCACGGCCTCCCCCTCCAGCAGGAGCATCTCTCGCTCCTGCAATGCCCAGCAGCTATTCTTCCGCCCTTCTGCAGCAGCTGCAGGCTTTGCTCGAGCTGGAGATGGCTGCGGTCGGCCTCGCTGCTGCATTTTCTCACTTCGACGGGGTTTCTTGCCACCAAACAGCTTCCCCCCCGCCAGCACTGGGCCTTTGTGCTGCTTTTCGGCGCCGGTTTGGCCGAGGGCCCCGTGTGCCCAACCGCAGCAGGAAAGGCGGTGGCAGGGCTGGGGGCTGGGAAGGGCTTTGCAGTGTTCGGTCCCTTGGAAGGGCGTTTTGGGGCGGTGGGGGGCGGCTGGGGGTGGCGGGGGAGACGCTCCACCAACCGCTGCCGGGAATTGCCCCCAAGCCAGGGGCGGGGATGGGATTTCTGTGGTTTCAGCGCGTCTGGGACTCGGCCGGCGTTGGAAGGCTGCACCCAGCCCCAGTCCGCCTGGCCGGGGCCGTCTCCGTCCCCCAGCATCGCCCAGATGCTTCCCCCGCCAGGTTTCCCCCCAGCCTGGTGCCAGGCAGCGCCCGGCTCCGGACCTGCAGCCTCTCGCCCCGCTTTTGCATCCAGAAACGATTTCCTCTCCATTGCGGAGGCCGTGGAGGGGGGTTCAGCATGCCCTCGGCGCAGGGCATCGCCCGGCCGGGTTTATTCCCCCACGATGCTCCCAGAGCCCCAAGTTGGACTCGGGGGCTTGGAAAGCGGGGGGTGAGGGCGGCCGGTGGCATCTCAGCCCCAGCGCCCAAGCGTCCGCCACGTCCCCGGTGACGAAGGCAGCGGGGTGGGGGGATGTCGCTGCCCAGGGCCCCGTGGTTTCGGCGGCGGCGGCAGCGGCAGCTCTGCAGAAGGGCTCGGCCCTGGGGAGGAGCTGGACCCCAGCGCAGCACGGGCCCGCGATGGCAGCCGGGGGCTCGCTGGCCCCCGCGGGGCTGCTGTGGCTCTGCCTGGGTGGGTGGCAGGGCCGGGGCTGGGGGAGCGCGGCCAGGCCCGGGGCTGGGGAGATTTCTGGGCTTTTTGGAGCAACTGGCTGCTGGGGGTGGCGGGGGCTACGGCGGGGCCGGGCTGAGCCCCCGCTTGGTCCCCGCAGCCCCGGCAGCGCTGCTGAGGCTGCGCCAGCCCCAGCCCGTCCTGGTTGTGGAGCCCGGGGAGCCGGTGCGGATCGGCTGCGAGGCCAGCGAGGACACGGAGAGCAGAGGCAATGTGCTGTGGTACCGGCGCGGCGGCAGGGACGGACCCCAGCAGGTCCTGGATTGCTGGACCTGGAAAAAGGGGGGGTTCTCCTGCGAGTACGGGCGGCACAAAATCACCCTGCACATCGCCAACGCCAGCCCCGAGGACACCGGCATCTACCTGTGTGCCTACGACAATGGAAACCGCCTGGTTTTCGGCAGTGGCACTGCGCTGCTGGTGGGAGGTAGGACGGCGACATTGCCGGGGTGGGACCGCCATGTCACCCCCATGTCCCTCATCCCCTGCTGTCACCCACTGTGCTGTCCAGCATCCCCCACTCCCCTCCAGCACCCTCTATCCCCATCCACCACCCGCTCTGTACCCGTCCATCCCCTCCGTCCCCTCCGTCCCCTCCGTCCCCTCCGTCCCCTCCATCCCCTCCATCCCTTCCATCCCCCTCCATCCCCTCCATCCCCTCCGTCCCCTCCACCCCCCTCCATCCCCTCCGTCCCCTCCGTCCCCTCCTTCCCCTCCGTCCCCTCCATCCCCTCTGTCCCTCTCTGTCCCCCTCCATCCCCTCCATCCCCTCCGTCCCCTCCTTCCCCTCCGTCCCCTCCATCCCCTCTGTCCCTCTCTGTCCCCCTCCATCCCCTCCGTCCCCTCCGTCCCCTCCATCCCCTCCGTCCCCTCTGTCCCCTCCGTCCCCTCCGTCCCCTCTGTCCCCTCCGTCCCCTCCACCCCGGCTCCGTGCCCACCCCAGACCCCGCTGCAGCCCCTCTCCCTGTTGCAGACAGTTGGACGGCCGCGAGCTGGGTGCGGGTGCTGGTCTGTGCCATGGGTGCCAGCGCCGGCCCCGTCCTTGTCTCCTGGCCGGGGGGGATCGGGGGGGTGCTGGGGCTGGGGGCCAGCGTGGAGCCGTTCAACAGCACCGTGGGCCTGGCCGGGGGGGCCGGGGGGCTCTGCGAGGTGCGCTTCAACGCCTCGGGGCCCCCCGTCCGCAGGAGCATGGAGCTGCGTGAGGCCGCGGGTGAGTGCAGGGACCACCCCAGCTGGGTCACCCCTGGGGAAACTGAGGCAGCGGGGACGGCTTGGCCGCAGGGCGAGGGGACGGTGGGGGCTGTTGGGGGCTGATGGTGGGGGCTGTTGGGGGCTGATGGTGGGGGATGATGATGGTGGGGGCTGATGGGGGGGTGTTGGGGGATGATGATGGGGGGGTGTTGGGGGATGATGATGGGGGGGTGTTGGGGGCTGATGGGGGCTGATGGGGGGGTGTTGGGGGATGATGGTGGGGGCTGTTGGGGGCTGATGGTGGGGGATGATGATGGTGGGGGATGATGGGGCAGTGTTGGGGGATGATGATGGGGGGGTGTTGGGGGATGATGGTGGGGGCTGTTGGGGGCTGATGGGGGGGTGTTGGGGGATGATGGTGGGGGCTGTTGGGGGTGTGGGGGGCTTTGGGGGGGACGATGGGACGAGTCAGCCCCTCTCGCCCAGGCTGCTCCTTCCTGAACCCCACCACCTGGGTCGTAGCCGGGGTCGGGGTGCTGCTGCTGCTCAGCCTCTGCCTCAGCATCTGCCACCTCCGCCACCTCCGCCGCCCCACACCGATGGGTAAGGAGTGTGGCACAGGCGGGGGACGTCCCACCATGTCCCCGCTGTCCCCCACTGTCCTCTCCATCTCGCTGTGATCCCTCCATCCCCACTCCCCCTCCATCCCCAATGCCCCTCCATCCTCCTCCCTCCTCCCTCATCCTCCTCCACCCCCTCCGGCCCCCTCGGCCCCCTCCAGCCCCACGCTAGGGACACGTCTCCCCGCTCTGTCCCCTCCAGGCCACCAGCCCGGGACCCCGATGGCACCAGCGTCGCAGGAGGTTGAGGTGAGGCCGTGCGGCCCCCGGCTGCCCCAAAGCTGGGCTGGGGCCTCCGGGCTGGCGGGGAGGCGGCGTCCCCCGGCTCGGGGAGCGCAGGCGGCGGGGGCCGGCGGCAGCAGAGGGGGAACTGGGGGTGCGGGCGGCTCTGACGGCGCGGTCGCCCGCAGGAGGAGCTGAAGTACGCCCAGCTGATCTTCGCCGCCCCGGCAGGGCCCCGGCCGTGAGCTGGAGGCGGGTGCCGAGCCCACCCCCGCGGCTCGTCCCTCCGTGCCCGAAACCCCCCGCTATCGGCGTGCGACCCCCCCGGGGCGCTGGGGCTGCTCCCCGCGCCGTGCCGCAGCGGCTGAAATAAAGAGCTTTGGGCTTCGGCAGCGTCCCGGGGCTGAATTCCAAGGGATTTGCTGGCTTGGGGCTGAGAACCGCTCCTCGTGGCTGGACGCGAGGATGTCCAACTTGGAAAAACTGGGGAAAGAAAACTGTGTGGTACCCGCAGGGCGGAGATGCCGCTAAGGGAGCTGGATAAAATGTGCTGGAAGGCGAGGGAGGGGGCCAAGAAACCCTTGGCACCAGACCCTGCTGCTCTTGCGCGGCTGCCATCGCATCGGTGCCCGGCTGGAGCATCCCCGGCGGCATCCCGCCTCTCGGTGGGGCGAGGGACGGCCCTGGGGGCCGGGGGCACCGGGGAAACGCGAGGGCGGATTGGGAGGGGTGTTTCTGGCCGGAGGAATAAAACGCTCTGGTTACGGTCAGTTTTTTCCTTTTACCTTTGCTCTTACTGGCTTTTCCTGTCTCGCGCCACAGAGCAAAAGCATCGCAATGCAAAGAGCAGCCAAAGAAAGCAGCCAAACCAGCGTCTTTGCCGTTTCCCATTCACAGCTTTGGGGTATTTTTCGCTGCCCTGGGTGAGGCCGGGCGGGGGACGGTGGGGACCGGTGCCAGCGCTGGCAAAACGTGGTCCCCCTGAGCGGGCAAAGGAAATCTTGGGTGCCTAACCCAGCCTCGCCCCCGCGTTTGAGGCTTTTGGAAGCAGCCGGGCTGCTTCTGAGCTGCGGCTGCCGTGCGAAGGGCCGGGGCTCAGGCTGGGGAGCCGCGGCGCTCCCCCAGGGAGGGTTTGGGGGGGACAGGCGAGGCCTGGGAGCCGGACCCGGGCGCGAGCCGACGCCTGGGCGAGCTTTACCCTCGGCTTTTGGGCGACGCGAGCGGCGGCCGGCGCCTTGGGGGATGCTCCAGGCGGCAGCCCAGGGATGCGGCAGCAGCGTCTGCAGCAGCACCGCCAGGCAAACGGGAGCTGTCTGCCCGGGCGGCTGGGGTTTTCCCCCCAGGGAAACGCCGGAGGCAACTCTGGATGCGAGGGGTGCTGGGTTTTGAGCAGAGCACCGTTCCGAAGCTGTAAATGTCTGTCTGTCTGCCTCGTGCGCCGGGGGCTGGGGAAGCGGTTTCACCTCCCGGCTGGGTCTCCCGGGTGGGCGTGCGGGTGGCCGGGGGAGGCGAGGCGAGAGCCGGGGCGAAGGGGCTGCGAGGGGGCCCCGGAGCGGGGGTGGGCTCCGGCCAGGCGCTGTCTGCAGAGCAGGATGGCCAGCTGGAGCAGGAGAAGGAGGGAGACGCAGGACAGCCCCAGGCTCAGCGGCCAGGAAGGGCATCCTTCTGCGGAGGGGAAAGGAGAGGTGACAGAGGGGGAGGCGGTGGGTTTGGTCCCCCTGGAGAGCCGAGCATCCCCGGAACGGGGAGGTGCAGGGCTGGGCAAGGGGGGACGTGCAGGTTTCAAGGCTTTCAGGGCAGGGGGACCCCAGTGAGGAGACGGGAAGGGGCCGAGGGATTTCCGAAATGGGGCTTCAGGAGGACGAAGTGGGACGTGGGGCTTTCCGAAATGCGGCAAGGCTGGGAGAAGTGGGGTGCAGGGGGTGGGGGGAGGCCGGGATCCGCAGGGGGCTGGGGGGGATGGACTAATTACCCTGCCCGGCTCCTTTGCCGATGGCGACGCTGGCGGTCCTGTTCGTGCCGCTCTGCAGGGCCGTGCACGTCGCAGCCCCGTGCCACCGCTCGGCCGGGAGCCAGGCGATGCTCCAGGCGCTGAGGACGCCACGCTCGTCCACGGCCGCCGCCGTCACCGGCGTCTCCTGCCCGCCGGGCTGCCAGCGCACGGTGTCCCAGCCCGGAGGGAGGTCGTGGAGGCGGCAGAGCAGGGGGATGGCGGCCAGGGGCTGCCCGGGCTCCTCTGCGTCAACGGGCACCAGGATGGAGAGCTGGGGCTGGGTGGCATCTGAAGAGGGAAAGTGGGTGCCGCGGGGTGGCAGAAGCCTCCCCGGGGATGTCCCCAGCCCCACGCGACCGGCCGGGCACTCACCGGTGACGACGAGCCTGGTCCCGTTCCCAAATGAGAGGAAGAAGGTGTGGAAGCTGCAGTAATAAACCCCGGAGTCCTCCCTCTGCGCGGGGCTGATGGCCAGGGAAAAATCGTACTCGTTTTCCATCCTCCCCGAGTATTTTCCCTTCGGAGAGGAGAACTTTGTGGTCTGGTAAATCCAGTGCAAACTGCCGCCTGGCTTCTCCTTGTACCAGTTCACGTGGCTGCCGCGGTCCCAGATGCGACAGCTCAGGTTCGCCGTCTGTCCGGGGAGCAGCCAGAGCTGCCGCGGGCTTTGCTGGACCCCCGTGCCCTCTGCCGAGGCACCTCCTGCACGGGGGGAGCGGCTGTGAGTGGGATTCTCTGCACTGGGGGCTTTCCCATCCAGCGCCTTCAAGGCGTTTGGGGGCAAAACCCCCCCAGCGGCGCATGGGGCGCGGGTCGGGGGCTCTGGAGCGGGCACGTACCTGGCAGGAGGAGCAGGAGGGTCCCCAGGAGCGCGGAGGACATGCTGGCCAAAGCCCTTTTGCTGGGGAGCTTTTTCTCGGCCTCCGCGGCTGGGGGGCTCTGAAGGCCGAGCCCCGCCGGGGGTTTGGCAGCCGCACGCCCCGCGGGCGCTCGGAGGAGGCAGCCCAGGAGCTGGCCCTGCCCCGGGCGGGACGGGGGGGTCCCCCACGTGTCCCCCCGCCGCGCGGGGCTTTCCAGCCTCGGCAGCCTCCGTGGCTGATGGAAACGGGGTGGCGACGGCGGCTTTGCCCCCCGTCCCCTGCCCACGGGCCCTTTCTGGGCTGGGTTTGGCGCAGGGTGATGGCGGAGGGGGTTGCGGGTCCCAGGGATCCTCCGGCCTGGGGGCCGGTTGGGGGCTTGGGGGGCCGGAGAGGGGGGGTTTGGGGAGGGACCCGAGCGCCCTGCTCTCGCTTGCCAAATGGGATTTCAAGGCCAGCTCCGTGTTGCAC
This sequence comes from Platalea leucorodia, assembly GCF_965183815.1. Classification (NCBI taxonomy): domain Eukaryota; kingdom Metazoa; phylum Chordata; class Aves; order Pelecaniformes; family Threskiornithidae; genus Platalea; species Platalea leucorodia. The sequence goes on along the minus strand of NC_138846.1, from coordinate 2,321,096 downwards.
CGAGGGTTCTCATGCCCCCGCCCGAGCCCGCGCGGACCCCGGGCTTCGTCGTCCCCTGGGTTTCTGCTCTCCCGGGCCAACGTTTTGCTCGCCCTGGGTCTTTGGGCTGGATTTCCCCAGGCGCCCGCATGGGAGCCACCGGGAATCGCCCCCGGAGCACGGCCTCCCCCTCCAGCAGGAGCATCTCTCGCTCCTGCAATGCCCAGCAGCTATTCTTCCGCCCTTCTGCAGCAGCTGCAGGCTTTGCTCGAGCTGGAGATGGCTGCGGTCGGCCTCGCTGCTGCATTTTCTCACTTCGACGGGGTTTCTTGCCACCAAACAGCTTCCCCCCCGCCAGCACTGGGCCTTTGTGCTGCTTTTCGGCGCCGGTTTGGCCGAGGGCCCCGTGTGCCCAACCGCAGCAGGAAAGGCGGTGGCAGGGCTGGGGGCTGGGAAGGGCTTTGCAGTGTTCGGTCCCTTGGAAGGGCGTTTTGGGGCGGTGGGGGGCGGCTGGGGGTGGCGGGGGAGACGCTCCACCAACCGCTGCCGGGAATTGCCCCCAAGCCAGGGGCGGGGATGGGATTTCTGTGGTTTCAGCGCGTCTGGGACTCGGCCGGCGTTGGAAGGCTGCACCCAGCCCCAGTCCGCCTGGCCGGGGCCGTCTCCGTCCCCCAGCATCGCCCAGATGCTTCCCCCGCCAGGTTTCCCCCCAGCCTGGTGCCAGGCAGCGCCCGGCTCCGGACCTGCAGCCTCTCGCCCCGCTTTTGCATCCAGAAACGATTTCCTCTCCATTGCGGAGGCCGTGGAGGGGGGTTCAGCATGCCCTCGGCGCAGGGCATCGCCCGGCCGGGTTTATTCCCCCACGATGCTCCCAGAGCCCCAAGTTGGACTCGGGGGCTTGGAAAGCGGGGGGTGAGGGCGGCCGGTGGCATCTCAGCCCCAGCGCCCAAGCGTCCGCCACGTCCCCGGTGACGAAGGCAGCGGGGTGGGGGGATGTCGCTGCCCAGGGCCCCGTGGTTTCGGCGGCGGCGGCAGCGGCAGCTCTGCAGAAGGGCTCGGCCCTGGGGAGGAGCTGGACCCCAGCGCAGCACGGGCCCGCGATGGCAGCCGGGGGCTCGCTGGCCCCCGCGGGGCTGCTGTGGCTCTGCCTGGGTGGGTGGCAGGGCCGGGGCTGGGGGAGCGCGGCCAGGCCCGGGGCTGGGGAGATTTCTGGGCTTTTTGGAGCAACTGGCTGCTGGGGGTGGCGGGGGCTACGGCGGGGCCGGGCTGAGCCCCCGCTTGGTCCCCGCAGCCCCGGCAGCGCTGCTGAGGCTGCGCCAGCCCCAGCCCGTCCTGGTTGTGGAGCCCGGGGAGCCGGTGCGGATCGGCTGCGAGGCCAGCGAGGACACGGAGAGCAGCAGCAATGTGCTGTGGTACCGGCGCGGCGGCAGGGACGGACCCCAGCAGGTCCTGCATTGCTGGACCTGGAAAAAGGGGGGGTTCTCCTGCGAGTACGGGCGGCACAAAATCACCCTGCACATCGCCAACGCCAGCCCCGAGGACACCGGCATCTACCTGTGTGCCTACAACAATGGAAACCGCCTGGTTTTCGGCAGCGGCACTGCGCTGCTGGTGGGAGGTAGGACGGCGACATTGCCGGGGTGGGACCGCCATGTCACCCCCATGTCCCTCATCCCCTGCTGTCACCCACTGTGCTCTCCAGCATCCTCCACTCCCCTCCAGCACCCTCTATCCCCATCCACCACCCGCTCTGTACCCGTCCATCCCCTCCGTCCCCTCCGTCCCCTTCATCCCCTCTGTCCCTCTCTGTCCCCTCCATCCCCTCTGTCCCTTCCGTCCCCCTCCATCCCCTCCGTCCCCTCCGTCCCCTCTGTCCCCTCCATCCCCTCTGTCCCTTCCGTCCCCCTCCATCCCCTCCGTCCCCTCCGTCCCCTCCATCCCCTCCATCCCCTCCATCCCTTCCATCCCCTCCATCCCCTCCGTCCCCTCCGTCCCCTCTGTCCCCTCCATCCCCTCTGTCCCTTCCGTCCCCCTCCATCCCCTCCGTCCCCTCCGTCCCCTCCATCCCCTCCATCCCCTCCATCCCCTCCGTCCCCTCCGTCCCCTCCACCCCGGCTCCGTGCCCACCCCAGACCCCGCTGCAGCCCCTCTCCCTGTTGCAGACAGTTGGACGGCCGCGAGCTGGGTGCGGGTGCTGGCTCCCGGCAGGGACCCCTGGGACCCCCCCAGCCTGGTCTGTGCCGTGGGTGCCAGCGCCGGCCCCGTCCTTGTGTCCTGGCCGGGGGGCATCGGGGGGGTGCTGGGGCTGGGGGCCAGCGTGGAGCCGTTCCAGAGCACCGTGGGCCTGGCCGGGGGGGCCGGGGGGCTCTGCGAGGTGCGCTTCAACGCCTCGGGGCCCCCCGTCCGCAGGAGCATGGAGCTGCGTGAGGCCGCGGGTGAGTGCAGGGACCCCCCAGCTGGGTCACCCCTGGGGAAACTGAGGCAGCGGGACGGCTTGGCCGCAGGGCAAGGGGACGGTGGGGGGTGGTGGGGGCTGATGGTGGGGGCTGTTGGGGGCTGATGGTGGGGAATGATGATGGTGGGGGATGTTGGGGCAGTGTTGGGGGATGATGATGGGGGGGTGTTGGGGGATGATGGTGGGGGATGATCGGGGCTGATGGGGGGCTTTGGGGGGGACGATGGGACGAGTCAGCCCCTCTCGCCCAGGCTGCTCCTCCCTGAGCCCCACCACCTGGCGTGTAGCCGAGGTCGGGGTGCTGCTGCTGCTCAGCCTCTGCCTCAGCATCTGCCACCTCCGCCGCCTCCGCCGCCCCACGCCGATGGGTAAGGAGTGTGGCACAGGCGGGGGACGTCCCACCATGTCCCCGCTGTCCCCCGCTGTCCTCTCCATCTCGCTGTGATCCCTCCATCCCCACTCCCCCTCCATCCCCAATGCCCCTCCGTCCTCCTCCCTCCTCCCTCATCCTTCTCCACCCCCTCCGGCCCCCTCGGCCCCCTCCAGCCCCACGCTAGGGACACGTCTCCCCGCTCTGTCCCCTCCAGGCCACCAGCCCGGGACCCCGATGGCACCAGCGTCGCAGGAGGTTGAGGTGAGGCCGTGCGGCCCCCGGCTGCCCCAAAGCTGGGCTGGGGCCTCCGGGCTGGCGGGGAGGCGGCGTCCCCCGGCTCGGGGAGCGCAGGCGGCGGGGGCCGGCGGCAGCAGAGGGGGAACTGGGGGTGCGGGCGGCTCTGACGGCGCGGTCGCCCGCAGGAGGAGCTGAAGTACGCCCAGCTGATCTTCGCCGCCCCGGCAGGGCCCCGGCCGTGAGCCGGAGGCGGGTGCCGAGCCCACCCCCGCGGCTCATCCCTCCGTGCCCGAAACCCCCCGCTATCGGCGTGCGACCCCCCCGGGGCGCTGGGGCTGCTCCCCGCGCCGTGCCGCAGCGGCTGAAATAAAGAGCTTTGGGCTTCGGCAGCGTCCCGGGGCTGAATTCCAAGGGATTTGCTGGCTTGGGGCTGAGAACAGCTCCTCGTGGCTGGACGCGAGGATGTCCAACTTGGAAAAACTGGGGAAAGAAAACTGTGTGGCACCCGCAGGGCGGAGATGCCGCTAAGGGAGCTGGATAAAATGTGCTGGAAGGCGAGGGAGGGGGCCAAGAAACCCTTGGCACCAGACCCTGCTGCTCTTGTGCGGCTGCCATCGCATCGGTGCCCGGCTGGAGCATCCCCGGCGGCATCCCGCCTCTCGGTGGGGCGAGGGACGGCCCTCGGGGCCGGGGGCACCGGGGAAACGCGAGGGCGGATTGGGAGGGGTGTTTCTGGCCGGAGGAATAAAACGCTCTGGTTACGGTCAGTTTTTTCCTTTTACCTTTGCTCTTACTGGCTTTTCCTGTCTCGCGCCACAGAGCAAAAGCATCGCAATGCAAAGAGCAGCCAAAGAAAGCAGCCAAACCAGCGTCTTTGCCGTTTCCCATTCACAGCTTTGGGGTATTTTTCGCTGCCCTGGGTGAGGCCGGGCGGGGGACGGTGGGGACCGGTGCCAGCGCTGGCAAAACGTGGTCCCCCTGAGCGGGCAAAGGAAATCTTGGGTGCCTAACCCAGCCTCGCCCCCGCGTTTGAGGCTTTTGGAAGCAGCCGGGCTGCTTCTGAGCTGCGGCTGCCGTGCGAAGGGCCGGGGCTCAGGCTGGGGAGCCGCGGCGCTCCCCCAGAGAGGGTTTGGGGGGGACAGGCGAGGCCTGGGAGCCGGACCCGGGCGCGAGCCGACGCCTGGGCGAGCTTTACCCTCGGCTTTTGGGCAACGCGAGCGGCGGCCGGCGCCTTGGGGGATGCTCCAGGCGGCAGCCCAGGGATGCGGCAGCAGCGTCTGCAGCAGCACCGCCAGGCAAACGGGAGCTGTCTGCCCGGGCGGCTGGGGTTTTCCCCCCAGGGAAACGCCGGAGGCAACTCTGGATGCGAGGGGTGCTGGGTTTTGAGCAGAGCACCGTTCCGAAGCTGTAAATGTCTGTCTGTCTGCCTCGTGCGCCGGGGGCTGGGGAAGCGGTTTCACCTCCCGGCTGGGTCTCCCGGGTGGGCGTGCGGGTGGCCGGGGGAGGCAAGGCGAGAGCCGGGGCGAAGGGGCTGCGAGGGGGCCCCGGAGCGGGGGTGGGCTCCGGCCAGGCGCTGTCTGCAGAGCAGGATGGCCAGCTGGAGCAGGAGAAGGAGGGAGACGCAGGACAGCCCCAGGCTCAGCGGCCAGGAAGGGCATCCTTCTGCGGAGGGGAAAGGAGAGGTGACAGAGGGGGAGGCGGTGGGTTTGGTCCCCCTGGAGAGCCGAGCATCCCCGGAACGGGGAGGTGCAGGGCTGGGCAAGGGGGGACGTGCAGGTTTCAAGGCTTTCAGGGCAGGGGGACCCCAGTGAGGAGACGGGAAGGGGCCGAGGGATTTCCGAAATGGGGCTTCAGGAGGACGAAGTGGGACGTGGGGCTTTCCGAAATGCGGCAAGGCTGGGAGAAGTGGGGTGCAGGGGGTGGGGGGAGGCCGGGATCCGCAGGGGGCTGGGGGGGATGGACTAATTACCCTGCCCGGCTCCTTTGCCGATGGCGACGCTGGCGGTCCTGTTCGTGCCGCTCTGCAGGGCCGTGCACGTCGCAGCCCCGTGCCACCGCTCGGCCGGGAGCCAGGCGATGCTCCAGGCGCTGAGGACGCCACGCTCGTCCACGGCCGCCGCCGTCACCGGCGTCTCCTGCCCGCCGGGCTGCCAGCGCACGGTGTCCCAGCCCGGAGGGAGGTCGTGGAGGCGGCAGAGCAGGGGGATGGCGGCCAGGGGCTGCCCGGGCTCCTCTGCGTCAACGGGCACCAGGATGGAGAGCTGGGGCTGGGTGGCATCTGAAGAGGGAAAGTGGGTGCCGCGGGGTGGCAGAAGCCTCCCCGGGGATGTCCCCAGCCCCACGCGACCGGCCGGGCACTCACCGGTGACGACGAGCCTGGTCCCGCTCCCAAATGAGAGGAAGAAGGTGTGGAAGCTGCAGTAATAAACCCCGGAGTCCTCCCTCTGCGCGGAGCTGATGGCCAGGGAAAAATCGTACTCGTTTTCCATCCTCCCCGAGTATTTTCCCTTCGGAGAGGAGAACTTTGTGGTCTGGTAAATCCAGTGCAAACTGCCGCCTGGCTTCTCCTTGTACCAGTTCACGTGGCTGCCGCGGTCCCAGATGCGACAGCTCAGGTTCGCCGTCTGTCCGGGGAGCAGCCAGAGCTGCCGCGGGCTTTGCTGGACCCCCGTGCCCTCTGCCGAGGCACCTCCTGCACGGGGGGAGCGGCTGTGAGTGGGATTCTCTGCACTGGGGGCTTTCCCATCCAGCGCCTTCAAGGCGTTTGGGGGCAAAACCCCCCCAGCGGCGCATGGGGCGCGGGTCGGGGGCTCTGGAGCGGGCACGTACCTGGCAGGAGGAGCAGGAGGGTCCCCAGGAGCGCGGAGGACATGCTGGCCAAAGCCCTTTTGCCGGGGAGCTTTTTCTCGGCCTCCGCGGCTGGGGGGCTCTGAAGGCCGAGCCCCGCCGGGGGTTTGGCAGCCGCACGCCCCGCGGGCGCTCGGAGGAGGCAGCCCAGGAGCTGGCCCTGCCCCGGGCGGGACGGGGGGGTCCCCCACGTGTCCCCCCGCCGCGCGGGGCTTTCCAGCCTCGGCAGCCTCCGTGGCTGATGGCAACGGGGTGGCGACGGCGGCTTTGCCCCCCGTCCCCTGCCCACGGGCCCTTTCTGGGCTGGGTTTGGCGCAGGGTGATGGCGGAGGGGGTTGCGGGTCCCAGGGATCCTCCGGCCTGGGGGCCGGTTGGGGGCTTGGGGGGCCGGAGAGGGGGGGTTTGGGGAGGGACCCGAGCGCCCTGCTCTCGCTTGCCAAATGGGATTTCAAGGCCAGCTCCGTGTTGCACCGAGGGTTCTCATGCCCCCGCCCGAGCCCGCGCGGACCCCGGGCTTCGTCGTCCCCTGGGTTTCTGCTCTCCCGGGCCAACGTTTTGCTCGCCCTGGGTCTTTGGGCTGGATTTCCCCAGGCGCCCGCATGGGAGCCACCGGGAATCGCCCCCGGAGCACGGCCTCCCCCTCCAGCAGGAGCATCTCTCGCTCCTGCAATGCCCAGCAGCTATTCTTCCGCCCTTCTGCAGCAGCTGCAGGCTTTGCTCGAGCTGGAGATGGCTGCGGTCGGCCTCGCTGCTGCATTTTCTCACTTCGACGGGGTTTCTTGCCACCAAACAGCTTCCCCCCCGCCAGCACTGGGCCTTTGTGCTGCTTTTCGGCGCCGGTTTGGCCGAGGGCCCCGTGTGCCCAACCGCAGCAGGAAAGGCGGTGGCAGGGCTGGGGGCTGGGAAGGGCTTTGCAGTGTTCGGTCCCTTGGAAGGGCGTTTTGGGGCGGTGGGGGGCGGCTGGGGGTGGCGGGGGAGACGCTCCACCAACCGCTGCCGGGAATTGCCCCCAAGCCAGGGGCGGGGATGGGATTTCTGTGGTTTCAGCGCGTCTGGGACTCGGCCGGCGTTGGAAGGCTGCACCCAGCCCCAGTCCGCCTGGCCGGGGCCGTCTCCGTCCCCCAGCATCGCCCAGATGCTTCCCCCGCCAGGTTTCCCCCCAGCCTGGTGCCAGGCAGCGCCCGGCTCCGGACCTGCAGCCTCTCGCCCCGCTTTTGCATCCAGAAACGATTTCCTCTCCATTGCGGAGGCCGTGGAGGGGGGTTCAGCATGCCCTCGGCGCAGGGCATCGCCCGGCCGGGTTTGTTCCCCCACGATGCTCCCAAAGCCCCAAGTTGGACTCGGGGGCTTGGAAAGCGGGGGGTGAGGGCGGCCGGTGGCATCTCAGCCCCAGCGCCCAAGCGTCCGCCACGTCCCCGGTGACGAAGGCAGCGGGGTGGGGGGATGTCGCTGCCCAGGGCCCCGTGGTTTCGGCGGCGGCGGCAGCGGCAGCTCTGCAGAAGGGCTCGGCCCTGGGGAGGAGCTGGACCCCAGCGCAGCACGGGCCCGCGATGGCAGCCGGGGGCTCGCTGGCCCCCGCGGGGCTGCTGTGGCTCTGCCTGGGTGGGTGGCAGGGCCGGGGCTGGGGGAGCGCGGCCAGGCCCGGGGCTGGGGAGATTTCTGGGCTTTTTGGAGCAACTGGCTGCTGGGGGTGGCGGGGGCTACGGCGGGGCCGGGCTGAGCCCCCGCTTGGTCCCCGCAGCCCCGGCAGCGCTGCTGAGGCTGCGCCAGCCCCAGCCCGTCCTGGTTGTGGAGCCCGGGGAGCCGGTGCGGATCGGCTGCGAGGCCAGCGAGGACACGGAGAGCAGAGGCAATGTGCTGTGGTACCGGCGCGGCGGCAGGGACGGACCCCAGCAGGTCCTGCATTGCTTGAGTGAGAGAAAGGGGGGGTTCTCCTGCGAGTACGGGCGGCACAAAATCACCCTGCACATCGCCAACGCCAGCCCCGAGGACACCGGCATCTACCTGTGTGCCTACAACAATGGAAACCGCCTGGTTTTCGGCAGTGGCACTGCGCTGCTGGTGGGAGGTAGGACGGCGACATTGCCGGGGTGGGACCGCCATGTCACCCCCATGTCCCTCATCCCCTGCTGTCACCCACTGTGCTGTCCAGCATCCCCCACTCCCCTCCAGCACCCTCTATCCCCATCCACCACCCGCTCTGTACCCGTCCATCCCCTCCGTCCCCTCCGTCCCCTCCGTCCCCTCCATCCCCTCCATCCCTTCCATCCCCCTCCATCCCCTCCATCCCCTCCGTCCCCTCCACCCCCCTCCATCCCCTCCGTCCCCTCCACTCCCCTCCTTCCCCTCCGTCCCCTCCATCCCCTCTGTCCCTCTCTGTCCCCCTCCATCCCCTCCATCCCCTCCATCCCCTCCATCCCCTCCATCCCCTCCGTCCCCTCTGTCCCCTCCGTCCCCTCCACCCCGGCTCCGTGCCCACCCCAGACCCCGCTGCAGCCCCTCTCCCTGTTGCAGACAGTTGGACGGCCGCGAGCTGGGTGCGGGTGCTGGCTCCCCGCAGGGACCCCTGGGACCCCCCCAGCCTGGTCTGTGCCGTGGGTGCCAGCGCCGGCCCCGTCCTTGTCTCCTGGCCGGGGGGGATCGGGGGGGTGCTGGGGCTGGGGGCCAGCGTGGAGCCGTTCAACAGCACCGTGGGCCTGGCCGGGGGGGCCGGGGGGCTCTGCGAGGTGCGCTTCAACGCCTCGGGGCCCCCCGTCCGCAGGAGCATGGAGCTGCGTGAGGCCGCGGGTGAGTGCAGGGACCCCCCAGCTGGGTCACCCCTGGGGAAACTGAGGCAGCGGGGACGGCTTGGCCGCAGGGCGAGGGGACGGTGGGGGCTGTTGGGGGCTGATGGTGGGGGATGATGATGGTGGGGGATGATGGGACAGTGTTGGGGGATGATGATGGGGGGGTGTTGGGGGCTGATGGTGGGGGCTGATGGGGGCTGATGGGGGGGTGTTGGGGGATGATGGTGGGGGCTGTTGGGGGCTGATGGTGGGGGATGATGATGGTGGGGGATGATGGGGCAGTGTTGGGGGATGATGATGGGGGGGTGTTGGGGGATGATGGTGGGGGCTGTTGGGGGCTGATGGGGGGGTGTTGGGGGCTGATGGTGGGGGCTGTTGGGGGTGTGGGGGGCTTTGGGGGGGACGATGGGACGAGTCAGCCCCTCTCGCCCAGGCTGCTCCTCCCTGAGCCCCACCACCTGGGTCGTAGCCGGGGTCAGGGTGCTGCTGCTGCTCAGCCTCTGCCTCAGCATCTGCCACCTCCGCCGCCTCCGCCGCCCCACGCCGATGGGTAAGGAGTGTGGCACAGGCGGGCGACGTCCCACCATGTCCCCGCTGTCCCCCGCTGTCCTCTCCATCTCGCTGTGATCCCTCCATCCCCACTCCCCCTCCATCCCCAATGCCCCTCCGTCCTCCTCCCTCCTCCCTCATCCTCCTCCATCCCCTCCGGCCCCCTCGGCCCCCTCCAGCCCCACGCTAGGGACACGTCTCCCCGCTCTGTCCCCTCCAGGCCACCAGCCCGGGACCCCGATGGCACCAGAGTCACAGTAGGTTGAGGTGAGGCCGTGCGGCCCCCGGCTGCCCCAAAGCTGGGCTGGGGCCTCCGGGCTGGCGGGGAGGCGGCGTCCCCCGGCTCGGGGAGCGCAGGCGGCGGGGGCCGGCGGCAGCAGAGGGGGAACTGGGGGTGCGGGCGGCTCTGACGGCGCGGTCGCCCGCAGGAGGAGCTGAAGTATGCCCAGCTGATCTTCGCCGCCCCGGCAGGGCCCCGGCCGTGAGCCGGAGGCGGGTGCCGAGCCCACCCCCGCGGCTCGTCCCTCCGTGCCCGAAACCCCCCGCTATCGGCGTGCGACCCCCCCGGGGCGCTGGGGCTGCTCCCCGCGCCGTGCCGCAGCGGCTGAAATAAAGAGCTTTGGGCTTCGGCAGCGTCCCGGGGCAACGGCGCCGTGCGGGCAGCGGGTCCCCAGGCCGCGGCGGCGTCGGGGGAGCTGCGGGGCCCCTGCTCTGGAGGGGATTTTGGGGTGCAGAGGGGCTCCCCCCCCGCTCGGAGCATCCCCGGGGCTGGTCCTACCCCCCCCACTGCCGCAGCGCGGCGCGGCCTCCCGCCGCCAGGCGGCGCTGTCCCCGCCGCGCGGACTACAACTCCCGGCGTGCCCCGCGCGGCCCCGCCCCGCCCCGCCCCGCCCCGCCGCCATGGGGGCCGCCGTCTTCTTCGGCTGCGCCGGCATCGCCTTCGGGCCGGCGCTCGCCCTCGTTCTGCTGACGGTGGCGGCGGAGCCGCTGCGGGTCATCGTCCTGGTGGCGGGGTGAGCCCGGGGGGCCGGGGCCGGGGCCGTCGCGCTGCGGGGGCCGTCGCGCTGCGGGGGCCGTCGCGCTGCGGGGGCCGTCGCGCTGCGGGGGCCGTCGGGCTGCGGGGGCCGTCGGGGGGGGTCGGGGGTATTGAGGGAGGCAGCTGGGGGGGGGTCAGAGAGCACTGAGGGGGGCTGTGGGGGCAGCTGGGGGTGTCCGGGGGTGGAGGCAGCTCTGAGGGGGCTTTCGGGGGGCTGAAGGGGCAGTTCTGGGGCAGTTGGGGGGTGATGGAGCTTTGAGGGGGGGCTGTTGGGGCCGTTTTGGGGCAGCTGAGGGGGTCGGGGAGCATTGAGGGGGCGGTTGGGGGGGTCAGAGAGCATCGAGGGGGGCTGAGGGGGCAGCTGGGAGGGTCCTGGGGGGGCAGGCAGCGCTGAGGGGGCTGTGGGGGCTGTTCTGGGGCAGCTGGGGGGGCCGGAGAGCTTTGAGGGGGGCAGTTGTGGGGCACTCGGGGGGTCTGGGGGCGAGGCAGCTTTGTGGGGGGCTGAGGGGGCAGCTCTGGGGCAGTTTGGGGGTCAGGGAGCTTTGAGGGGTTCTGGGGCTGCTGGGAGGGGCTAGGGGGGCTGTCAGCTCTGAGGGGGCTGTTCTGGGGCAGTTGGGGTGTCCGAGAGCATTGGGGGGCAGTTGGGGGGTCAGAGAGCTTTGAGGGGGGCTGAGGGGGCAGTTCCTGGGCAGAGGGGTGTTGGGGGGGGGCAGGCAGCTCTGGGGGGCTGTGGGGGCCATTGTGGGGCAGCCGGGAGGTCTGGGGCCGGGCAGGCAGCCCGGGGGGTGAGGGCAGAGCTGCGGGGGTGCTGGGGCAGGCAGGGGTGGAGGGGTGTGGGAGAGGGGTGGGGAGGCCGTTCTGGGGTAGGGGAGGGGGCGCCGGGGGGGTTGGCAGCTGAGAGAGGGGGGGCTGGGGTGCAGGCAGCGCTGGGGGGGGCTTCGGGGGCAGGTGGGGGTGTCTGAGAGGGGCAGGCAGCCCCGGGCAGGGGCTGAAGGGGGGGGTCTGGGGTGGGCGGCAGTGCCTGGGGGGGCAGTTTGGGGGGATGCTGGGGGCCGGCTGTGGCTGGGGGGGCTGGGGAGTTTGTCCTGGGGTCACGGCTCCTGCCCCGTCTGCCCGTGTGGGGGATTCGCTGTTTCAAAAAGAGCGAGGGGAGCGGCTCCGAGCCGGCCGTGTCCCGCCACGCTTGGCTTCCTGAGGGCAGACCCGTGTTTAACCTCCGAAGGGCGAAGCACTGAGCGTCCTTCCCCACTTCGCGGGGCAGCAGCTTTCCTCCAAGCAGGTTGCCGCAGCTCTGAGTGCAGAAAGGAGGATTTCGGTTTCTGAATCTGTTTGGTTTTCAGCCGCACGCTTCCTTCGCGTGCGCTCCTCACGTGACGATGACCAGGCAGCCCGCGCTGCCGCCGAAAGCTTCCCCTGCTGAACGCGTGACCCGGAGCCCGGGCAGAGCGAGCCCGCAGCTTGGCGCGTGTTTGCTGCGTGATTCTGAGCTCCGGCGCCTGAGCTTGGCCTTCCTCTCTGCCCAGGGCGTTTTTCTGGCTGGTGTCGCTGCTCCTGGCGTCTCTGATCTGGTTCGTTTCGGTTCATCTCAGCGACCGGGAGGATGCCAAGCTGCAGTACGGCCTCCTCATCTTCGGGGCTGCCGTCTCCGTCCTGCTGCAGGAGGCTTTCCGATTCGCCTACTTCAAGCTGCTGAAGTAAGAGCCTGCCCGGGGGCGGCCCGCTCGTGCCGCGTGGGGCCGGGTGACCTGTGCTGGTAGCTGCCATCCCTCTGCTCTTTGTCCGGGGATCCCCACAAAGCATCTTCCTCGTTAGATCCTGGGAGAGAGCTGTTCCTCCTCGCCCCAGGCTCGTTTATAACCACCCCTTCCCCTCTCCTGCGTGATGAGGCCCCTGTTCCACACTGGCCGCTCACGCTTGCTCTCCCGCCCGAGCAGGAAAGCGGATGAAGGCCTGGCGACGATCAGCGAGGACGGCCGGTCCCCCATCTCCCTCAGGCAGATGGCTTACGGTGAGCACGGACCCGGACAGGGCTTGGGCTGTTGCTGACCTCCCCGCGCTCTTTGCGGCTGCCTGGCAGCAGGATGCTCGGCTATCGGAGACCGGCGGTGGTGTCGAGCCCACCGGGCTAACGCAGCCTTCCCGGTTCCCTTTCCCGCTCTCCTGCCTTTCCCTGAGCCGACGTGCGGAGTCTGGGGCTCGCGGCAGAGGCAGCGTGGCTGCGGTCGCTCTTGGCTGACTCCCTTCTCCCTCCGCAGTTTCGGGCCTGTCCTTCGGCATCATCAGCGGCGTGTTTTCCGTCATTAACATCCTGGCAGACTCCATCGGGCCGGGAATCGTCGGGATCCACGGGGACTCGCCGTACTACTTCATCACGTCCGGTGAGGCTGGGGGCCAGCGCGTGCCGTGGGATCGTGCCCGGCAATGCCGGTTAGAGCCGGAGTCCGGCCCCAGCATGGGGCCCTTCACCGAGGTGAGGAGGAGGAAGGTGGCGGCCAGGTCTGAGGGGGTCTGTGTCGCCCTCTTCCCCCAGCGTTCCTCACCATGGCCCTCGTCCTGCTCCACACCTTCTGGGGAGTGATCTTCTTCGACGCCTGCGAAAAGCGCCGCTACTGGTGCCTGGGGCTGGTGGTTGCCAGTCACCTCCTCACCTCGGGGCTGGTGAGTTTGATGAGCCAGAGCCGACCGGACCTGCACCGAAAGCTGTCCCCGAAGTGAAGCGGTTGTGGCCGTCATCGGACGCCCGTCTGGGCGCGGGGAGGGGATCGCGGGGACGCCCGCTGCTGCGTCAGCCTCCCTAAATCCCTGCCTCCGAGCTTGGGACGAGTCGCGGCACTGCCTGCCCGGGGCAGCCTGTTGGGGTGTGCTCGGGGAAGGCGGGTTAACGAAGGACTGCGGGTCGGAGGGAGGATTAGCGGCTAAGCTTCTGGTGGGAAACCGCTCGGCAGGAGTTTAAGCCAGGCTTACGGGAGCCTGGCTCCCCTTCCCCGCCCCCAGCTGGTTAGGGGGGGCTGTGGCAGGCGGTGACGTTCCTAACGTGGCGCTCTCCGTCCCCCAGACGTTCCTGAACCCCTGGTACGAGGCCAGCCTGGTCCCCATCTTCATCATCACCCTCTGCACGGGCCTCTGGGCCTTCTTCACCGCCGGGGGCTCCTTCCGCAACATCCTCAAGTGCCTCTCCTGTAAGGGGGGGCCGGGCAGGGAGGGGCGATGGGGGGCGTCACCGCTGCGACGCGGGGGCTTTGCTGGTGGGTCTCTGTCCCCTTTTAGGTGTTGGGGGGCTTGGACACGGGTGCAGGGGGGCCCAGAGCTGCTGGGAGGGGGGAGGACGGGTTTTGCCGGCAACCGTCACCCTTTCGCTGAATGGGGGCCGCGTCTCCCGGCTGTCGGGGGCCCCTGCGAACCCACAAACAGGCCCCCGCCCCCCGAACAGCCCTGCTCTCACCCTCTCCCTCCTTCCTGCCCCCCAGGTAAGCAGGAGGACGACAGCAGAGTGATGATGTACTCAGCGCTGCAGGTGCCTTTCGAGGACTGAGCGGCCGCGGCAGCCGCAGCCCTGCCCGCTCGCACTGCCTGCGCTGCCCGCGCCGCTGCCGTACCCAAGTGCCCTCTTCTCGGCAGCTGGAAGATCACGACGCTGCCTTTGCCTCTGCCGTTTGCTCCTCCGGTGCTGCCGCCCGGCCCAGCCCTGGCCCCTCTCTGTGGCACAGAGGCAGCTCCGTGCCCCGGCCCGCTCCGAAGGGGATTTTTGGGGTGCAACCAGTGCTCGTGGGCTCCCGGTTAGTGACTCCGGTAGGCTTTTGTTCCTGACAGGGTATGGCTGCAGGGTGAGCGCGGGGAAGGTGGGAGGGGGGCCGGGCGCCCCGTGGTGCGGCCGGGCTTGCGGGGCTCGGGGCAGGACCCCCCTTCCCTCGCATTTCCCCCCCGGCGGGGCCCTGCCCTCGGTGCTGTTCCCCGCTCGGGCTCGGCGGAAGCGAGGTGACGCTCTTGGGGCGGGGGGTGCTCTGCCCCGCTCACCCCCTTTCCGCTCCCCGCCGGGTCTCGTCTGGGGGCACTCGTTACCCTGCTGTGCAACTGGGAGGGGGGGTAAATTATTTTTTTGATTGAGAGTAAAACCCTTTTAATAGAGCGACGGGTACCACGGCACTGAGGCGACTTCTGTGACGGGGACGGGGGAAGAGGGGTCTCCCCCATCTTGCTCTGCTCCCAGCCCCTGTCCGTGCTTCGGGGGGAGCACCCGGCTCTCCTGGTTTCTCGGGGCTGGCAGGATCCGGCCCCGAAGCCCCTCGGCGAACGGCCCCGTTCCCTCCCCAGAAAAGAGCCGCCGGTGCCGTGGGGTGGGGAAGGGGCTTTATTTCCAGTGGGGCCGGAGCTGCTGCCGCTGTGGGGCTGAGCCCCAGCAGCTCCTCTGGCACGGGCGGAGGGCTGGGGGGCGGCGGCGGGGGTCCGTCACAGCCCGGCCCGGCGTGGGGTTCAAGGGCGGGGGCTGTCATCGGAGGGGCTGCGGCGGGAGGAGGCTTTGAACACGACATCCTGCTCCTGTGCCCTCCTCGCTCTGCGTCGGGGGGGGGGAAAGGGCTGAGGTGAGAGCGACCCTCCCCTGTGGGGGTCCGGACCCTCTCAGTGGGGGGCCTGGACCCCCGGCTGCAGGGGGGTCCCCTCCTCGGGGCGGGAGGCCTCTCACCGCATCCTCTTGGCCGCAAAATGGACGGCGAGGAAGATGCCGAGGCAACCGGAGACGGCGCCAAAGATGATGGCGACGATTTCACCTGCGTGACGCCGCAGAGGGCTCAGGGGGGGCTGGGGGGGCGACCCCCCCCCCCCCCAGCCCCCCCGTCCGGGCTGTACCTGTCGAATACCCCTGGGGCTCTGCAAGAGAAGAGCCGGGGCTCAGCACCGCGTCCCAGCACCAGCTGGGGCTCCGGGAGCCGTTTTGGGGGTGCAGGGGGGCCCTTCCCACCCTCCCCGGCCCGGCTCTCACCCCTGGGGACGGACGCCAGCACCAGCCGCTGGTTGAGCTCCTGCGGGACCCGAAAATTATCCACCAGGCGCCGAGGCTGGGGCTCGGCCGCCGCCGTGGCGTAGAGAGTTCCCTGGAGCTGCTCCAGCTGAAATAGCGGAAGGGGAGTGCTGGGGCTTTTACCCCAAAACCAGGGGCTTTTACCCCAAAACCAGGGGCTTTTACCCCAAAGCGGGTCCCACCTGGGCCGGGCTGATGCGGACGGGGTGCTGGAAGAGGGTCCAGAGGACGCCCTGGAAGCAGGGCGGGGTGGTGAGGGAGCCGTTGTAGCGGTAGTAGAGGTCCAGGCGCGGGGGCAGCAGGTCCTGCACGCTGAAGGAGGGGATGGCCGTCGTCTGTCCTGCGGGGGGGCGCAGGGTGAGGATTTTGGGGGTCTCCCCGCCGCCACCGCGCGTTTTCCCTGCCGTCTCCCTGCGCTACCCCCTCGCTCGCGCGCCGTTCGCTCGCCTGCGTAGCGGATGCTCCCGAGGTGGCTCAGGATGTTGTCGTAGGCGGGGTGGGGGTCAGCACCCACCTGGGGGGGGAGCAAGGAGGGGGTCAGGGCTGGGGGGGGCGGTGTGGGGGGGGGGGGGAGTGTTTTGGGGGTCCGCGTACCTCCAGGAGGACACCGAGCACGGCCAGGCCGCCGGCATGGTGCTGCGCCTCGCTGGCGTTGGCGTAGCGCTCCGCGTCGTAGTGCACCACGTGCATCTGGGGGCGAGAGCGGCTCCGCGCGGGGGGGGGGACGGGGACAGAGCGGGGACACCCCTCCAACCCGCGACCCCCGGGCTGGCGGCCCCCCGCTCACCCCCTCTCCCACGCCCGCTTCCCAGCCCCGGTCCCGCGCCGCTGCCTGCACCCATCCCGGCGCCTTCCGCGGTGGCTGGATCGGCTGCCAGCACCCGGACCTGCTCCTCACCCGTTCCCCCGTCTCTCACCCGGTCCCGTGCTGGTTCCTGCTCCCGTTCCCCACCCCTTTCCCCTTCCTGCACCCATTTCCCGCACCCGGACCCCTTTCCCCTGCCCTTTCCCGTGCATTCTCCCATGCCTGCACCCAATTCCCGCACCCAGAGCCCTCCCTGCACCATTCCTGTGCTGTTTCCCGCGCCCATCCTGCCCCCAGACCCATTTCCCACCCTATTTCCCTGCCAGCTTCCCGTGCCCAGACCCCTTTCCCATTCCCTGCACCCGATTCCTGCACCCAGCCTCCTTCCTGCACCCGTTCCCGTGCCAGTTCCCGCGCTCTGCCCCGTTCCTGCACCCAGCCCCGTTTCCCACGCCATTCCCGTGCTGTTTCCCACCCCCAGTCCCATTTCCCGCACCCTTTCCACGCTGTTTCCCACCCCCAGCTCCCTTCCCGCACCCGTTTCCCACTCCCAAATCAATTTCCCTGCCTGTTTCCTGTGCCCAGACCCCTTTCCCTTTCCCTGCACCCAATTCCGGCACCCAAACTCCTTCTTGCACCCATTCCTGTGCCAGTTCCCACACCCTGCCCCGTTCCTGCGCCCATTTCCCACCCCCAGACCCATTTCCCGCACCATTCCCATGATGTTTCCCACCCCCAGACCCCTTCCCGCACCCATTTCCCACCCCCAGTCCCATTTCCCGCAGCCTTTCCACGCTGTTTTCCATACCCAGCTCCCTTCCCGCACCCATTTCCCCCTCCCAGACCAATTTCCCTGCCTGTTTCCCGTGCCCAGACCCATTTCCCATTCCCTGCACCCGATTCCTGCACCCAGCCTCCTTCCTGCACCCATTCCCGTGCCAGTTCTCGCACCCCGTCCCATTCCCGCACCCATTTCCCACCCCCATTTCCCTGCTTGTTTCCTGCACCTGGACCCATTTCCCGCACCAGGCCCCCTTTTCCCATTCCCGCTCCCATTTCCCGCCCCCATTCCCATTTCCCACCCCCATTCCCATGCCATTTCCCTCACCCATCCCCTCTCCCAGGCCGCAGCTCCCTTTGGGGACCCCCACCCCTTGGGGACCCCCACCCTCGGGGCCACCCCGTACCTCGGCGGGAGCGCGGCGGCCGTCGAGGAGATGCTCGGCGCCGCCATCGCCGCGGCCGGGCCGACCCCAGTGGAAATGGAGCTGCGCGGCGGCGAAGCGGCGGGGCAGCCCCTGCAGCCGCAGGGACGGCGGCAGCGCCAGCACCGCTGCGAGGGGACACTGAGCGGGGCCGGGACGCTTGGGGGGACCCCCCCGCCATCCCAGACCCCCGCCCCGGCACCCGCTCACCGGTGTGGCCGTTGTTGGCGAGGGTGAAGGCCGGGGTGCCGGGGGAGCGGTAGCCCACGGGGCGGATGGGCGGCAGCGAGGGGTCCGGCTGCGCCGCTCGCGTCGCGATATCGATGGGCGACTGGGCCCGGCCCCCGCACGCCGGGTGCCCCTCGGGCCAGTGCTGCTGCCCGTGGGGACCTGGGGGGACCCAGGCGTCGGGGCGGGCCCCCCACCCCCCGCGGGGATGCCGCTTTCCCCGGCACGGCCCCGTGGCCCAAAACGCCCTCGTTTCCCCCAAAACGAGGACACGGGTGACATTCCCAACGTGCTCGGTAATCTGGGGACATTTTTTCCGGCTGGGGGAGCGGGGACAAAGCCGAGGCCGGGGGAGCGGGGGGGGACCCGTGGGGTCCCCGTGGGCCCGGCGGGACGAGGCTTAGCCGGGATTTGGCCGGGGACGGATCCTAATTGGATTTGGCAGCGGGAGCGGGGCCGGAGCCTTACGTAAAGGAGAACAATGGGACCATTGGAGCGCGAGGGGGACCCGGGCGCCCGGGGGGACTGCACCCATCCGTCTCCCTCCCATTTGGGGGACCCAGGTGTTGGGGGGGCTGCACCCATCCGTCTCCCTCCTTTTTGGGGGGACCCAGGTGTCGGGGGGGGCTGCACCCATCCATCTCCCTCCTTTTTGGGGGGACCCAGGTGTTGGGGGGCCCTGCACCCATCCATCTCCCTCCTTTTTGGGGGGACCCAGGTGTTGGGGGGAGCTGCACCCATCCATCTCCCTCCTTTTTGGGGGGACCCAGGTGTTGGGGGGGGCTGCACCCATCCGTCTCCCTCCCATTTGGGGGACCCAGGTGTTGGGGGGCCCTGCACCCATCCATCTCCCTCCCTTTTGGGGGGACCCAGGTGTTGGGGGGGGCTGCACCCATCCATCTCCCTCCTATTTGGGGGACCCAGGTGTCTGGGAGTTGGGTGGGGGGTTATGGGGGGCTGCACCCATCCTATTTGGGGGCTGTCCTTCCTATTTGGGGGACCCAGGTGTCCGGGGAGGGGTCATGGGGGCTGCACCCATCCATCTCCCTCCCATTTGGGGGGACCCTGGTGTTGGGGGGGCTGCACCCATCCATCTCCCTCCCATTTGGGGGGACCCTGGTGTTGGGGGGGCTGCACCCATCCATCTCCCTCCCATTTGGGGGGACCCTGGTGTTGGGGGGGGCCATGGGGGGTCTGCACCCATCCATCTTGTTCCTATACGGGGAGACCCAGGTGCCTGTGGGTGGGGTGGGGGGCACGGGGGGGCTGCACCCATCCAACCCCCTCCCTCCAGGGGGGACCCGGGCGATGCCCCTGGGCTCGGGGTGCGCGGGGGCGGTGGGTTCGGGCTGGGGGAGCAAATGGGGGGGGTCCCGGGGGGGGGGGGTCCCACTCACCCTCGTACGCCCAGTGGGGACCTGGGGGGGGAAGCAGAGGCTCAGGTGGGGGCCCCGGCCCGGGCGCGGGGGCTGCAGCCCGGGGCTCCCGGCCGGGGGCACTCACCGGCGGGCAGGGCGGGGGCCAGGCCCCCCAGCAGCAGGAGGGCGCGCAGCATGGCGGGGGGCCGGGCGCCCCTGCTCCGGCCTTAAATCCCCCCCGGGCCGGGGCCCCGGGGCGGGGGCCGGGGAGGGATGGAGGGGCCATGCCCGGGCCGGGGGGGCCGGGGGGTGGGATGGGGGCTGGGGGGGCCGGGGGGGCTGGGGGGGTGGGATGGGGGCTGGGGGGGGGCCGGGGGGGGTGGGATGGGGGGGCTGGGGGGGCTGGGGGTGCCGGGGGTTGGGGGGGGGTTCGGGGGGGGGACCCATGGGGTCGGGGGGGGGCCGGGACGGAGCCTGCACAAGCTCCCCTCGCCCCGCCCCCTTTCCCAGCCCCGCCCCTTTGCCCGACAGCCCCGCCCCCTCGCCTATCAGCCCCGCCCCCTTTGCGCCCCCCCCCGCCCCCGGAGGGGCCGCGGCCAGGCGCGCGCCCAGGTCGCCCCGCCCCGCCCCGCCCGCGCTCCCGTGCGCGCGCTGACGTCGCCCAGGCGCGCGCCCCGCCCCCACGTGGGTGCCCACGCGCCTGCTTTCCCTTATTATGTAACGGCGCCGAGGCGTGGCCGCCCGCTCCCCCCTCCTCCCCCATTGGCCGCGCCGGCCGTGACGCGCGGCCCAGGCCGCCGCCCATTGGCGGTCGGCGGCGGGGCGGGGCCGGGCGGGGGCGGGGTGAGGGGGGGGGGCCTCGTGCTCCCCGCCGCCCGCCAGGGGGCGCTGCCCCGCGCCGCGTCCCCCCGCGTCTCCACATGGAGGGGCGTGGCCGCGGCCCCCGCCCTCCCGACCAATCAGCGCAGGGCGGCCTCCGCATTGGGCAGCGCCGCCGGCGGCCCGGGCCAATAGGGGCGAAGGGGCGGGGCGGGGAAGCGGAGGCTCCTCCCGCTGCCGGGGCTCGGCGGCCAATGGGAGCGCGGGGGGGGGCGTGGCCCAGCGGGAGGCACGTGCGGCCGCGCACGTGTCCGCGTGGGGCCGCAGCAGCCGGGGCGGAACCGGCGCCGGCACCGGGACGGGGACACCGGGACCCCCACACCCACACCGCGGCACCGGCACCGCCGCAGCCGGGAGCAGGTGGGACCCGGGGCCGGGCGGGGAGGGCCCGGGGCTGGGGGTGGGAGGGTCCGCGGGGGGGGGGGGGCCGGGGCCGGGGGAGAGGGATCCCGGGGCTGGGGGGGGGGGGGGGGGCCGGGGCTGGGAGTGGGGCATGGGACCAGATGGGGGGGTCCCTGTCCTGGGGGGGGGTCCCGGTGCCAGGGGAGAGAGGTCCTGGTGCTGGGGGGGGGAGTCCCGGGGCTGGGAGGGTCCCCGGGAGGGTTAGGGGGGTCCCGGTGCCGGGGGGGAGCGGGGGGGGGAGGCCGGTCCTGGGGGGGGGTCCCGGTGATGGGTATGGGGGTCCCGATGATGGGTGGGGGGGTCTTGGTCCTGAGTGGGGGCTTCCCAATCCTGCGCAGGGGGGTCCTAGGGCCGGTTGGGGGGTCCTGGTCCTGGTCCTGGGGGTCCCAGTGCTGGGATGGGAGGGTCCCCACCTTGGGACGGGGGGGGTACCGGACCTGGGGGGGGTCTGGTACTGGATATGGGGGTCCCGGTGCCTGGTGGGGGGACCCGGGGCTGGGGGGGGGGGGTCCTGGTGCAACCGGGGGGACACAACCCCCCCATGGGGGAGCACAGTGCTTTCTCCATTTCCCATTTTTTCCCATTTTCCCCACTTTTTCCCTCTTTTTTGCCCCCAGGTGGCCTCGGCCAGGCGGCACCGCAGGCGCTGAACCCCGGGAAAGGCTCCCCCGGGGGGCCCCCCCCCCGCCATGGAGCCCCCCGCCCGCGCCTGCTCCTGCGGCTCCCCCGCCTCCAGCCCGGGGGGTCCCTCCGACAGCGAGGCCGAGGCGGGCGCCCCCCCCCCCGGGCCCCCCAAAACCCGAGCGGAGCCGCAAACGACCGGGACGGCCGGACCGAGCACCCCCCGAATCGCCCCCGTCGCCCCGCGGGGGGAAGCGGCCCCGGAAGGGGGACGGGGGGGACGCCCCTCCCAGCGACGGCGACCGACTTTTTGCCCAAAAAGTGAGTTTTTGGCAGGAAAATGGAGGAGCACCCCCAAACCTGAAGGGTGTGCCAACCCCAGAACGCCTCTCCGCCCGGCTCTGCCTCAGTTTCCCCACCTGAAACAGGTGGGGGGGGGGATGACACCCCCTCCCCGGTCTGGATCGCGGGTCACCATCCTCCTCCTCTTCCTCACAGTGCCAGGAGCTGCGGGGCTTCATCCGACCGCTGGCGGAGCTGCTGGAGGGGCTGAAACGGGGGCGATACGACAGAGGTGGGTGCCCGCCCCCCCCTTTTCCCCCCCTGAACCCCCTTTTCCCCCCCCGCCTCCCCCTTCCCCCCCCCCCCCAGCCCCCCCCCAGGAGGACTCACCGATTTTTGGGGTTCCCCAGGGCTGAGCAGCTTCCAGCAGAGCGTGGCCATGGACCGGATCCAGCGGATCATCGGGGTCCTGCAGAAACCCGAAATGGGGTGAGTGGCCCCCCGACAGCCCCCCGGGGTGGGGCGGGGGGGCAAAGGGACACCCCCCATGGGGTGAGCCCCCCCCGCAGCGGGGTGACGGCTGCTCTCTGTCCCCCCAGCGCCCGCTACCTGGGGACGCTGCTGCAGGTGGAGGGGATGCTGAGGGTCTGGTTCCCCCACGTCGCCCCCAAACCCGCGCCGGAGCCGTCTCCCGCCTCCGCCCTCCTCCTCCGCCGCCGCCCCCCCGCCGGCCCCCCCGGGGCCCCCCGCTGCCGCCGCCTGCCCGGGGACACCCCCCCCTCCGTCTCCGCGGGGACGCCGGGGACGTCGCATCGAGGGGGGCGCCCCAGGTGCCAGCGCCCCCCCCAGCCCGGGACCCCCGCCGCCGCCCCAGCGCCGGATGCGTGACCCCCCCGAGCCGGGGGGGTTCCTCCTGGTTTCCTTGCGTTTTGCCTTTTTTTGATGTTTTGGGTTTTTTTTTAAATTGTGGACAGTGAGACCTGTGGGCGGGGGGGGACCCAACCCCCCCCAGGGAGCCCCCAGAACCCCATGGTGGGGGGCGCGCGTGCCTTCGCCGGAGCGGAGCCCCCTCCTGGGGGCCGTGGTGCCTTGGCGCACGGCGGGGGGGGCGGGGGGCTGGCCCCCCCGCCGGGCTCCTGCCCTGCCCCCGCCCCGGGTGGCGCTGGGGGGGGGGGGCAGGGGGGTGCGTGTCCGTCTGTCCGTCCCCCCCCCAAAGTGGGGCTGCCCCACAGCTCGGCCCTGCTGGAAGCAATAAATGCCGCCGGAGCGGCCGGGGCCACCCGGTGCCGGTGTCCTCTGTCCCCGGGGGGGTCTCGTCACCGGGGGGGGCCTTGTCGCCCCCGTGGGACCCCGCGGTGCCTCCTGTCCCCCCCCCGTGGGGCAGGGCTGGATTGAGGGGGGGGGGGCCCAGGCCTGGGGACCCCCAACAGCCCCGCGTGGGGCCTGGGGCCCCGCCCCATGGCCAGGCCCCGCCCCCTGACCCCTGCCCCACATCCTAACCTTGACCCCTGCCCCTGTGACCTTCACCCTCGGCCTTGACCCCGTGCCCCACATCCCAGCCCCGCCCCTTGTCCCCCACGGGTCAGGCCCCGCCCCTTAACCCAGCTCATTGAACCCCGCCCCTTCCCGACAGGCCCCGCCCCTCACCCCCGTGACCCAGAGGTCAGGCTCCGCCCCCTCTGATCCCGACCCGCTAAGCCCCGCCCATATCCCGCCCCAAGCCACGCCCCCTCGGTAGCGACTTCCGGTTCCGGGGCGGTGAGTGGAGCGGTCGCGGCTCCCCGGGGGGTCCGCCGCTATCGCGACAGGGACCGCGACCGGGCTCTGGTGAAGCCTCTGGGGGCGGGGGGGCCCTACCGGGTCCGTTTGGGGGGGGCCGGGTCCTTCCGTGAGGGGAGGGGGGGCCGTACCGGGCCCGGCCGCGGGGGGGCGGCCCGTGAGGGGGGCAGGGCCCTGCCCGGTCCCGGGCGGGGTGGGGGGGTCCCGCCGTGTTCCCGGGGGGGGTGGGGGGGGTGCGGGGTCCCGGAGCCGCCCCGTCCCACCCGCCGCCCCCCCCCGTCCCGCAGCAGCTCGGTCACCGCCATGGCGAACCATCTCCGGTTCCTGGGCCGCACCGTCATGGTGCAGAACGGCAACGTGGAGGCGGCCTACGGGGCCCTCAACAGGTGAGGGGCCGGGGCCCGGGCGGCTTTGGGGCGCGGGAGGGTCCCCAAAGCTTGAGGACGGCACGATGGCATTAATTAAAACAGGTGTAATTAATTGTTGGCTGGGGTGCTCCCCCGCCAGTCCCCTGTGGCGCATCCCTGCGGGCGCCTCGTCCCGTTTGATCCCGTGAATTGGGCTCAGAACTTACGTTTTTAGGGGTTTCTTGTACATTTTTAGAGGCTTTTCCCAACTTTCCATCCCAACGCCTCCTCGGACATGGATTTAATTAAAAATACATTAAAAAAACCCAAATTAGCACCAAAGCAGGCAGGGATGGGGGCAGCGGCGTTGCTGGGGTGTGGAGGGTTGGCGGCCGGTGACGGCTCCAGCAGAGGAGGAGGAGGAGATGGAGATGATCCCCCCGTCGTGCTGGGACCTGCAGCACCCGCCTCCGTTTCTCCCAGCCTAACGAAGCTCCCCGGGCGCTCGCTCCCCTCCTCGTTATCCTCAGCCCGAGCCTGGCGTGCACCGAGTTGTGCCTGGTGTTTGCGTGGGGGGGGGAGGTTCCTTTTGTGCCTTTTTGGGGATAAAAAAAGTCCTCGGAAGCTGGCTGGACGCCAGGTGCCACCGAAGCTGCCCTGTCCCTGGACAGGGGAGAGAAAATATAACGAAAGGCTCCTGGGTCAAGATAAGGGCAGGGAGATCACTCAGCAGTTACCGTCACAGACAAAACGGACTGAAATCAGGGAAATTAATTTAATTTATTGCCAATCAAATCAGAGTAGGGGAATGAGAAATAAAAACTAAATCTTAAAACCCCTTCCCCCCACCCCTCCCCTCTTCCCAGGCTCAGCTTCACTCCCGATTTTTGCTCCCTCCTCCCCGCAGGGGGACGGGGATGGGGGTTGCGGTCAGTTATCACACGCTGCCTCTGCCGCTCCTCCCTCCTCCTCCTCGCGCTCTGCCCCTGCTCCAGCCGGGGATCCCTCCCGCGGCAGCCAGCCCTCCACCAGCTCCTCCAGCGCGGGCTTCCCACGGGGTCGCAGCCTCCTCCGGGCGCCCCCCTGCCCCGGTGTGGGGCCCTCCGCGGGCTGCGGGGGCACAGCCTGCCTCACCGCGGTCTTCATCACAGGCTGCTCCCCCTCTTTCACTGACCTTGGTGGCCGCAGAGTTGTTCCTCTCACAGATTCTCACTCCTCTCTCCGGCCGCTGTTTTTTCCAGCAGGTTTTTGTTTTCCCCCTTCTTAAATACGTTATCCAAGTTGGGGGGAGCGCTGATCTGCTGGGGGGCAGGAGGCTCTGCAGAGGGCCCTGGCCAGGCAGGGTCGAGGGGCCCAGGCCACCGGGTGAGGGGCAACAAGGCTCAGGGCCGGGTCCTGCCCTGGGGGCACAGCAACCCCAGGCACCGCTGCAGGCGTGGGGAGGAGCGGCTGGGAGCTGCCCGGCGGGAAAGGGCCTGGGGGTGCTGGTCGACAGCCGCTGGACATGAGCCAGCAGGGTGCCCAGGTGGCCAAGGGGGCCAGTGGCATCCTGGCTTGTATCAGGAACGGTGTGGCCAGCAGGAGCAGGGCAGGGATGGTCCCCCTGTGCTGGGCGCTGGTGAGGCCGCCCCTCGAATGCTGTGCTCAGCGCTGGGCCCCGCACCCCAAGGCGGCCATGGAGGGGCTGGAGCGTGGCCAGAGCAGGGCAGCGAGGCTGGGGCAGGGGCTGGAGCACAAGGCTGGGGAGGAGCGGCTGGGGGAGCTGGGGGAGCTCAGCCTGGAGAAGAGGAGGCTGAGGGGAGCCCTCATCGCTCTCTGCAACGGCCTGAAAGGAGGCTGGAGCCGGGGGGGTCGGTCTCTGCTCCCCAGGAACAAGCGATGGGACGAGAGGGAACGGCCTCAAGCTGCGCCAGGGCAGGGTTGGGGTGGGTGTTAGGGAAAATTCCTTCCCCAAAGGGCTGTCAGGGCCTGGCCCAGGCTGCCCAGGGCAGGGGCTGAGTCCCCATCCCTGGGGGATTTAAAAGCTGGGGAGATGTGGTGCTTGGGGACATGGGCTAGTGGTGGCCTTGGCAGTGCTGGGTTAACGGTTGGACTCAATGAGCTTAAGGGTCTTTTCCGACCCAAACGATTCTGTGTCTGATAGAGGCGTGGCCACCGTCACCGACAGGCTCAGCAGCGGGTCCGCCTTGGAGCCGGCGGCATCGCCTCTGCCAGACACAGCGGAGGCTCCCAGCACCTTCTCACAGAAGCCACCCCGGTAGCCCTGCGGCTACCAAATCCTTGCCGCAGAAAGGCTTCGGCTCTGGAGGGGCGGCTGCGGAAAGGGGGGGTGCCGGGGTGGGGGGGGCGCGGCGCCTCTCACCTCATCTCTCCCCCCCCCCCCCCCCCAGGATCCTCTCGCACGACGGCCTGGCGGAGGCGGTGCGGCGGCGGCGGTACTACGAGAAGCCGTGCCGGCGGCGGCAGCGCCTGGCCTACGAGGCGTGCCGGCGCGTCTACAACGCCGAGATGGGGCGGAAGATCAGCTTCCTGGCACGGGGCAGCCGCCAGGACCCCTGGCTGGGCTGCTAGGGGGGGGCGAGCCACGCCCCCGCTTAATAAAGGCCCCTCCCCTTCGTCGCCTTTTAATTTAGCGTTAATTAATTAATTACGGTGATGAGGCGGGGATCGAACCGCGCCGGCACATGGCGGCCGTTCCCGCGCGGGAAAAAGGGCGCGGGGGCGGGTTCTGCAGCCACGTGATGTGGGCGGTGCCGAGGGCTCGCCCCGCCCCTCCTCGGCAAGCGCCGGCCTTTCCCCGCGCGCCCCGCCCTCCTCCTTCCCGGCACCCCCCGCGCCAGCGGGCGCGCAGGCGCCGCGCCGTCGTTTCCGCTTCCGCCCCGACGTCCCGTCGCCGTCAGGGCCGCCGCCGACCGGGCCGGGGCCTGCCGGGGCCGCGCCCCGCTCCGGTGAGGGGAGGCGGGCGCCGGGAGGGGGAGGAGGCGGCTGAGGGGAGGGGGGCGCCGGGGAGGCCGCGCCTGAGCCGGCCCCGGGGCCGGGCGCCGGTCCCAGCCAGCGCGGAGCGCTCGGCCGCGGTCCCTCCGCGCTGAGGCCGCTTCCCCCGGCGCTAGGCCGCACCGAGGGGGCGGCGGGGGCTCCGCCGGACCGCACGGAGCCGGGGCCTCCGGTAGCGGTGGGAAGCCGGGGCCGGGCTGGGCGGGTACCGGCTGCGGGGATCTTCCGCACCGGGCGGCGAGCGGAGGCGCCTCCGGGGCGTGCGGCAGCGGGGGCTCCCCGGGGCCGCGACCTCGGCGGGAACTGGGGCCTCAGGCGGGCGAGTTTTAGGCGGGGAAGCCGAACTCCTCTCTTTTTCCCCCAAAGGCAGCGGCTCGTCCTGCCGGCAGCGCCGCGGGAGCAGCGGCTCCTCCCCGGGCTGGCAGGTAGCGCGGCGAAGGCGGTCGGTACCTATATATATATATATATATATATACATTTAGCAGCAAACACCCGCGTTATTTCCTCACGGGGTGCCCTGCCAGCACCCGTGCGTGCCCAGGAGTCCCCGAGGGCGCTGATGGAGGCGTTCCCGATATTCCCAATATTCCGAGGGAAACGCCGTTAGACCCCTTGCGCTCCTCCTTATTAGATTACAGGAGTTGAAGATTAACATAGCGTTTAAAGGAGGCACTAATTATCCAAGTTCTGTTTTTAATAGCATCCGTGCGTGAACCTATTGACGCGTCAGCGTAGTAATTAATTATTTCAACTTGTCTTGAACCTCCGGCTTTGTCCCGAAGCGTTCCATACCGCAAAGTCAGGACTTACAGGTGAAATTCAGTAATAATAGTCTTTTGGGCTGTATTTGATGCTGCTTTTTAAAATATCTCTGAGAAACTGGGTGTAAAAGGTAGGCAGCCAGGGAGGTTTTCAGGCTTTTGGCTGCAGAGGGGTGAGAGCTCTCCAGAGGGAGCGCGGGCCCCCGCGTCGCTGCTCGAAACCTGTAGATTTACTGCTCTTAGCTGCTGTTTGCCGTTCGCAGACCCCCAAATGGAGAAGTACTTCGTTAGAACTAACGCCCGGGCTCTTAATTCCCAGTTTCAGGAATGATAACCGTCTTTGATCGGTTTTCTGTTAAAATAGACTCCCGTTAACATCAGGGCTCCGCAGGCTTTTTCGTGTGGGGAAGAAACACCGAGGTCAAACATACTTCCTTAAGAAGATTTTCTCCTGTTTCCAGATAAAGGAGACTTGGTTTCCAAATCAGATTAGAGCCCGGGCGCGTAATTAAACGTTATTGCATCTGCAGACCGTGCCTGACAGCGTGAGAACCGCTAACGATTAACGGTGAGAAATTTTTGCCTTGAAAAACCTGTGATTTCGGGTTCAGCGGCCACCGGCTGAAGCAGCGAACGCAGAGGCAGCCGAGTGCGTGCTGAATTTTTAACTCTCAGTGAAGCGGAGCGTGTTGTGTGAACCTCATGGGAAAGAGAGTAATTAAGGGCGAGCGGGTGTGCGTGAGGTCTTTCTGTATCTGCGTGAAGCGTCGTTTCGCTGGCGTTGCGCGAGGCAGGCTCGCAGCCGCGCCTCCGAGACCATCGAGCGCGGACTTGTGGCCTCGAGGCGCGTCAGTCGCCGGCTCAGCAGCCGCGAAAAGAGCGGGGAGAAGTTCGGAGAGGTGCGAAGGGACGCCCCGAGACCAAACGTTCCCCTTTGGGGGCGATCCGTGCATGGAAGCGGAGCCTGATGGGGAAGGAGGGGCGCGGTGCTCGCTGTCCGTCTGTCTGTCATCCGTGAGGGAAGGCTGGTGGGATGTAGGAGTTCAGGGCTTCCCCTGCAGAGTAATCCGCAAGCATGATTTCCCTTCTGCGTCTTGTCTGCTCGGGTCGCGGGCTCCTCGCTTCCACCGCGTGCGGCTCATCTGATTTTAGCCTGTGTTTTAAAAATAAGGGAGCAAAGATCATCTCCAAAAGCTTTCACCATTTCTAAGCTTTCTCACGAAGGAGAAAAGCGCGGCACTGAAGCAACGATAAACTGATACTTTATTTTACTAGTCTGCGGTTTTCTCGTTTGTCTTCTTCACAGGTACAAGCGAAAATAATTCAGTTCGGCTCCTGGCAAAGATGTCGCTCTCCAAAAGGGAATTGGATGAGCTGAAACCATGGATCGAGAAGACAGTGAAGCGAGTCCTGGGGTTCTCGGAGCCCACCGTGGTCACCGCAGCGCTGAACTGCGTCGGCAAGGGCATGGACAAAAAGAAAGCCGCCGGTACGTCCCGCGGGCTGCAGCCCGGTTCGTAGAGGTGGTCAGACCCCCTCGACGGAGAAAATAGGTGCACACAAAGCCTCAAATATCCTTGAAATAGCCTCAAATCAGATTTAAACTCACTCCCTCTATTCCCGGAAGACCGACCTAGTGCTGGGCTGCGTGGCAGGTCGTGGTTTCGGTGGTGGCTGGCAGTGTCTGGGGGGCGAACGCCATCCCTGCAGGTGTGAAATCTGGTTTGTGTTGAGCTAGTTTTATAAAACAAACAAAAAACCCCAGACCTGGAAGCTCTCGAGTGTACGTGGGGGTGATTCCCACTCGGCCGCGATGAAGGGAGCGCATGCAAATCTACGCAGACAGGTGAGATGCGATCAAAAGGCTTGGAATACGTTACAAAACCCAAGGAAGTAAAAATTAATTTAAGGCCTCTTTTTCTAAAGGAATTGAAAATGGTAATTTAACCCATGGCAGGTTTTTTTGACCATTAGAGCCCTAATTTTTTCTAGTTGAGGCCTGGACTGCCTTAATCCTTCAGAGTTGAAAGCTCCTGCTGACAGGATCTGCAGATCCCGGAGGCCTTTGGAGCCTAGGCCACAGGCCCCGCTGCATTAGTAGGGTTAAATCCACCTTTAAATAAGTGTTTTACAGCTTCGCCGAAGGCTCTGCGAATTCCGTTCTTCTGCTCGTCCCACGCAGTGAATTCTGCCATTTACACAACTCCTCCTCTTTTCCAGACCACCTCAAGCCCTTTCTTGACGATTCCACCCTGCGATTCGTGGACAAGCTCTTTGAAGCGGTGGAGGAAGGCCGAAGCTCCAGGCACTCCAAATCCAACAGCGACCGGAACCGGAAACGAGAACTGAAGGTGATTATTGAGTATTGATTGCCTTTTTTTTTTTTTTTTTCCTGTGGTTTGGTGGCTGTGGAGGCAGCACCGGTACTCTGCCACACTTTCCTCTTCCAGAGAGGTACATCTCGTAATGCTTAAAGTTCAAGAGAAAAGACCTTTCTCCATGATGAAGTGTGTGAGCCTTTACCTTGCGGTTCTCTTTATCTTCGGATGAGGTAGCGCCAAGGTGGAAGCTTGGGCTTTTGGTTTCTTTAACAACCTCCGCCAGGCTCGTGCAGCGGGGGTAACTTCGCAGGGCTCCGTCTCTCCGGTTTCTGTACCGTCGCGGTGGCGGTGCTGTGTTTTCGCTGGGGTAGGTGCTCCCGGCAGCATCCCGTTGCTCTTCCTTGCCCAGACGCGCCGCGTTTCGCTCTGCCAGCCGGCTCTCCCCGTCAGCAAGTGCGTGGGGCTCCGTGGTGGGTGATCCACTGGGTTTTCATTCGCTTTTTTTCCATCCGGAGTCAACAGAGGGTGGTTTTTGACAAGCCCCATCGTAGCACGAGGTTTATTACAGCAGGGATTTAATCACACTCTGGTGTTTCTCCCATCTAACGCTTGGCTGGGATGGTGGAAGTCTCGTGCATCCAAACCTGTTTTCACCTCCTTTTTTCTCTTGAAGACTTTACTCGTCATCTTCTGGAATTGCATTTTTTTTCATCACTCGCATTCCGAGTTTAAAAGGGGCTACTCTCCCTGCGGCTCCCCGCTTACAACGTAAGTTCCCTTTCACTTTTTCTGAGGTTCCTTTTTTATGGCAATCTGTGTTTCTCTGTGACAGTTTTAGTCAGCACTTAACCTCAGGGAGCTGGAATAATCCTGTTGGGGATTTGGATCTCTTCAGGTGTGTTGGGAGACAGCTGCTCTCCCTCCCTGTTTTCTGTTAGAAACTGTTTTTTTCTCCCACTGCCTGGCTGAGGCTTTAACTGGTGCCAGAGAAGGGTTTCCTCCGGGTCTGGGTCCAGTCACTGGTTAGGGAACGGCGCGTTAAAACGGGTTCCATCCTGCAGAGCTGGTACAGCCCGAGCAGCAGCAGCAGCGCAACCCGATTTACTGATCTGGAGAGGTTTGGGTTCACATGTCCCAGCCCCCTGAGAGCAGGCTTCGATCTTCTGCAGCTTTCTTGGTCACAACAGAGGTGCCAATAAGCGTCTTTTCAAGTTATTTCCACGCTGTGGTTCCGCTTTAATTGGGGTAGGGGGCTGGCACGGCCACACTCTGCGCCGAGCTGCCACGGGGCCGTTCGAAAGCGAGGTTTCGGCTAGGCTGGCGGATCCTGGCTGCTCCCCTCGACCCTCTTGCTTTTGGCCTCTTGGGGAGATGGCAGAGAGAGAGGGACGTCGTCGATCCCATCGCTGCTTGGTGCTTCGCGGTGGCAGGACTGCAGGCTGCAGCCTGGCGGGGTGACTCTTGCAGCCCCGTGGCGCAGCTGATGCCTGCGGAATCCCGCCTTTCTTCAGAAATTTAATTCGGATTGCGCCTGCCTGCGGGCTGGCTTGTCCTCATCTTCCTGGTGGCCGTGGCCGGCGCGCTGCAGGACGGGGGGAAGGGAGGGAGCAGCCGCCTGTCGCAGAGGGGATCTTGCGCTGGCAGAGCGGAGCGGGGATGGGGCTGGGTGCGGAGCAGGCGATTCTTCTCCGGTGAAGCGTCCGCTGGGGTGTCTCGCGTGACCACAGGGGGTTAACGGTGTTCTCGGCTTCCCAGCTGACCCGAAAGCGGGGCTGGGAAGCGGCAGAGCAGGCCCATCCTCTTCTCTTGGCTCCTGGCCTGGGGACAGGCGTCCCACCTGCCAAATCGTCAGCCCCTCTCTCCGGAATTCCCTTTCTTGGAGGTTGTCCGTCAAGATCTAGATGCGTCCTGACCCTGCTGTAACACGAGGTGGCCTAGTGGGGCCGTCAGATCACGGTTGTGCTTGCAGACTGACGTCCTCCCCTACCCCAGTGCAGGTTTTAGAGTTGAATTTGCACTTGCACACTTAGCTCTTGCAGCAACGAGCAGCGGATGAATTCAGAACGCTGCTCGCTGGTCGTGTTGGCTGTCTTCAGCGCGCTGCCTGGCCTGCCTTCTCTCTCCTTGGTTAACTCTTGTGGGGTAGGTCGTTGCTTGGGAAGTTTCAGGAACTAAAACGTAATGGTTTACACACTTTATACTATGGGCAAGTCCTTTCTCTTGAACTTGTAGGTTTTCCAAGAAGTACCTGTGTCTGGATGAGGAAGTGTCCTTGTAGAATATGAACCGTTATAGTGAAGAAGGGATTGCAACTAACGCTTACAACCGGTGTGTATATTTTCTTTTCAAATAACACCTTGACGCACGCACACACACACACTACAGTAACACAGTCGCATGGACAAATCCAGTTTACCCTACACAAAGCAGGCACTGACTAGATGAAATCCGTGGCCGCAGTCTCACGAGCTGGGGCGCGCTTGACCGGAGCTCGGTGTAAAGCTCGCCTCGCCGTTTGTTTTGTGACCCTCACGCTGCATGCGAGTCCATCAGCGTGGTCGTTGCTCTGCCTGCTCTCTGAGCTGCGCTTCTCCGGAGCGGCTCAGTTGGAGCGCGGCGTCTTTGGATCCGAGCTGGAGTCGGCTGGGTCGGAGCGTGAGGGAATGCCGCAGGTGTCCCGCCCCGGGGCTGGGGCCGCAGCCTCCTTTTGGGGAGGACGTGGTAGGACAGCGCAGCGTCCTTCACCAAACCCTCCGAAGTTGGCGGAAGACGTGGAAACCATTTTAGCCCAGTCAGGTCAGCTTGTGGGCTGGCTCTTTCCCTCTCTCCGGGTAGCTGAGCGAGACTTTAAATCTCCTCGGTGCCAAAAAGCCTTTTGACCACCTGAGAGAACGATGGTGGCTTTTACACAGGCGCATCCCTGCGATGTCTCCTGTCCTTCAAGCTCTTGCATGGATCATCATTGATGCTTCTCTGGTGGGGGACCAGGGCACAGGCTTCACGCGGGATTTCCAGTAAGATCAGCCTGCAAGTGCCGCCCTGGAAGCTCCGAACCACAGCGCAGTGCTGACCGTACAGTGTCGGATCTGATCCGCCTGGTGGTTTCTCGTCTTAAAACAGTGGCTGTGAGGAGAACTCTTTGTTTTTAACCACGGTTTTCTCCTTCTCTCCTTTCACATTAGGATGTGTTTGGTGATGACTCTGAGGTATCCAAGGAATCTTCCGGCGTCAAGAAGCGGCGCATACCGCGGTTCGAGGAGGTCGAGGATGAGCCTGAGGTCATTCCAGGCCCGCCGTCAGAGAGCCCTGGGATGCTGACCAAGCTACAGGTCAGTCTGCTAGGCTGTGTTACGCGAGCTCTGCCCCGGAACGGAGCTGCCCGTGCCCAGGATCTTGAATTCCAACACAGTTTAGTGTTTACTTAATTCATATCACGAGCTGAGCAAGCAAATGGCAAGTTGCTTTTGACTGTCCTTTGCTTGCTGCAGTCGTTGCCCGTGTTTGCTTCGCAAGGCTCGCTGCCGCTTGTGCGTTAGGCTAACGAGAATGCGAAGCCTTCCAGTGAGGAAAGTTTGGGTGTTCTCTTCCCATAAGCTGGAGTGAGCGGTCTTGGTAGAAAGCGCCTGCGCTGTTGGATTCCTTCTCTACAGCTGGAGGTTGTTGACTGGAGCAGTTTGATACAATTCTGTTCTCGCTAAGCTGGCTTGCCTGCGTTTGCAGCTGTAAAAGGGTGCTGAGGACCCCTTCTCTCCTCCTGATAGAGGGAAGAAAAAGTCACTCTCCAATGTTCTTTCCACAGATCAAACAGATGATGGAGGCAGCCACCCGGCAGATTGAAGAGAGGAAAAAGCAGCTGAGTTTCATCAGTCCTCCAACACCACAGGTACCTACCGCAAGCAACAGGCAAATCCCGCGGTCCCCCTTTCGGCTATGACACGGTGACTTAGGTGTGCTGGAACAGGCACGTAACAAAACGTCTTTCTCTGTCGACAGCCAAAAATTTCTTCTTCATCCCAATCGGAACGTCTCCCCATCGGCAACACGATCCAGCCCTCCCAGGCAGCGACGTTCATGAACGACGCCATTGAGAAGGCCAGGAAAGCCGCGGAGCTGCAGGCCCGAATCCAGGCTCAGCTGGCCTTGAAACCAGGGCTCATCGGCAACGCCAACATGGTGGGGCTGGCCAACCTGCACGCGATGGGGATCGCGCCGCCGTGAGTACCCGCCATTTGCTCCGTAATCCTGACGAGCCTAACGCCAGAATGCCGATGGAGGGTCTGACTCCAGGTTTCTCCAGCGCTGTTGGTTCCCTAGCAGTGGCCTTAATGGCTGCTGAAGGAACGAGTTTAATATAAAAGAGGTGAAATGGAGGTTACTCCTTCCTTGGGTAAGACTCCCAACTTCTGCACGTGAGATTTGAGTCCTTTCCGGCGGCATAGATGAGATTTAACGTTACGAGGAGGCCTTTCACGAGTTGTGGGCTGGTTTGGTGCTTACTGTGGGCAGGAGGCTCCCGTTTCCTTTGAATTAATGGCGTTTTAATGCGACGTATCTTGTCTTGCCACCAGGAAAGTGGAGCTGAAGGATCAGACAAAGCCTACGCCACTGATCTTGGATGAGCAAGGCCGAACTGTTGATGCGACTGGTAAAGAGATTGAGTTGACTCACCGCATGCCAACCCTAAAAGCAAACATCAGAGCTGTGAAGAGAGAGCAGTTCAAACAGCAGCTTAAAGAAAAGCCCTCGGAAGATATGGAGTCGAACACTTACTTTGACCCCCGGGTCTCCATAACCCCAGCCCAGCGTCAGAAACGCACCTTTAAGTTCCATGAAAAAGGCAAATTTGAGAAAATTGCCCAGAGGTTGCGAACGAAGGTATTTGAGGTCTTGCCATGCTAACTGACAGCACGGAAGTGAGGGTTCGGTTCGGGAGGGGAGTTGATTCTCCTCTCCTGGGATGCGAAGGGATGCCGCGTTGGCTTTGACTAAGAAGCTTTGCAGTAAAGTCACCTGAAACTTTTCAGTCGACACCGTTCTCGTTGGAAAGGCAGGCATCCACGTTAGAACGTGTGTGTGGAAAGCATTTTCTTGCCGCTGGCTTCACTTGATGACAGACAAAATCTATTTTTTTTGACAAAAGATTGACAATTTCCAAAGAGAATAGATCATTTTCTGGCCGAGTGTTCCTTCCACAGAAGTGATCACCCTGGAGGTGGAGATTGAAAGGAATCTTGGTAAAATGCCCAAGTTCTTGGGGAGAAGGGGAGAGAACAGCTTCATTAGACAGAAAAGTCCAGGGATATGATGCCGAGGGAGACATTCCTTTGGGATCGTTCCATGCTCCTAGAAGGCTCAGTAATAAGAGCAGATTTTTGGCAAGTTTGTGAGCTGCTGCAAAAGCACTCCACCATCCTGTGCTGTGTGGTTTCTTCTGTGGTCTGCTTCAGATTGTTTTTAAAAAACAAACAAACAAACAAACAAACAAAAAAACCAACCAAAAAACCAAAAATAAATCAGCAGGTGCATACGTATTTTGCTTTTCCTGAAGATTGTGCTATTTTGCAGTGACCTTTATGTGCCATTTTCCTCTCCTTGTTCTCAGGCTCAACTAGAAAAACTGCAGGCAGAGATCTCGCAGGCTGCCAGGAAGACAGGGATACACACTTCCACCAAGTTGGCTCTTATCACCCCGAAGAAGGAGCTGAAAGAGGGGGAGATCCCGGAGATCGAGTGGTGGGACTCCTACATCATCCCTAACGGCCTTGACTTGTAAGTAGTTTACTCGCCGGTTTTGGATCGTTCTGCCGCAGGAGGAAACTCGGGGAGCTTCTCGGGGGTGAGACGGTGGTCTGTTGAGCACTTGGGGTAGATCGGGACAGACGGATCTGCTTGAGCTATCGAATTCCACCTCCCTCCTCTCCGAGATCCAGGTGGGCGCTAGGTTTGCTCCCAACGTTTCTTGGAGCTGGTGGTAGGCAGCTGCCCTTCTCCCTCGTTGGAGGCGGCGTTCCTCAGAAGGTGACTGCCATAGAGTTAGAGGGATTTTTTTGGCCCGGAGTTGGTGCTGTGTGTTGGTTTGGTTTTTCTCCAAGCGTGAGTGAGTGTTCTGTACGAGTCTGGTTCATGGCAGAGTTGTGGGAAGCCCACCTCCTAACCGTGAAATGTGGGTGGATATTCCACTGGGGGAGACACCTGCGCATTAATACGACGTCACTGCGTGTCTCCTTCAGCACAGCAAGCTCTGATCTGTGCTTGGTAGGGATTTGTGTGCGTCGCAGGCCCGCCACGGCTGGCCCAAGGGAAGCGTTGGGGGGTTTTTTCATGGCTTGTGCTTAAGGGAACGCAGGAATTGAGGCTGAGAGATTTGCGATGACGCCCAACTCTCTCCTTTCTAGAAAAGGCGGAACGTCCTCAAAGAGAGACGAGTACTTTGGGATCACAAACCTCGTGGAGCACCCAGCGCAGCTCAACCCGCCAGGTACTGCCCCAGTTTTGGTCGACTTTGCTGTTAAACTAGGCAGAAAGCACCCCGAGCGGCTGGCGCTTGGTGGGGTGAACCAGCACGCAATCCCCCGCTTGTAGCACTGCAGCCCAGTGTCTCTCGTCCCTGTGAGGAGAAAAAATTGTGCGAAGATAAGTCTGAAAGCTCTGCAAAGATAGCTGAAATCGGGAGGGAGAGTCTCTGCCCTGGTTTCGGAAATTTGATATAAAACCTGTAGCGGTTACCAGTAGCTTGCTTACCTATCGACGAGCTCCTCATCTCCGGCAGGTTGGTTTTGACCGTCTTGCCCTGAGGAAGGGACATAAAATAACTATAGAGCATTTTACTTTTGGGTAAAATCAAAAAATAGCCAAATCTTGTTTTCCTGGTTCCATGTTTGGTGCAGCCTGCAGCGCTGCAGAGGTCGGGTTTGTCGATGAAGCGTGGATATAACGGAGCGTGGTACGGGTGTAACGGTTGCAGGCGTTATTTTCTCTTTCTTCAAAAGCAGATTTATGTTTATCTTGCCTCATTTCTCTTCCCAGTGGACAGCGACACACCAGTGACCCTGGGTGTTTATTTAACTAAGAAAGAGCAGAAGAAATTACGGCGACAGACTCGGAGAGAAGCGCAGAAGGAGCTGCAAGAGAAAGTCAGGCTGGGCCTGATGCCGCCGCCAGAGCCCAAAGGTAAATGACGGCCATGGCCAAGCGCGGACGTGGTTGGGAATGCTGCAGGCAGCACAGCCTCTCCGGAATCGCGTGGATCTGCGTATCGGTGTGATCCAATACCTACCCGTCCGGTCGGTTTAGGAGCCTGGTATTTCTGTGCTTTACCGTTACGGCAAGCCGGTGTCCGACAGCAGCCTCTCACAGCTCCTCTCCCCTTTCCCTTGCAGTAAGAATTTCAAACTTGATGCGAGTACTGGGGACGGAAGCTGTTCAGGACCCAACAAAAGTCGAAGCTCACGTTAGAGCGCAGATGGCGAAGAGACAGAAGTAGGTGGCACATTGTACCTTTTTTTTTTGTCGTTTTTAGATGGATTTAGTGCTGGTGCTGCATTTGTTTGTAGAGAACGAAAGCCTTGAACTGACGCAGCAAGGCAGCAGCAGTGTGATTTTCTGCATGTTGCCTGTTTCAGCTGCCTTGAACGGCCACCCCGAGGGGAGCTGGGTCTTGGTGATCAGCTCTTGCCTTTGGCGAGCGGCCTCGTGCCCTGTATGAAACGAGTTTCTCACTGTGATAATGATCACCGTCGCAGTTGTTACTAATGAATGTTTTCAGGGAAGAGACCGAGGATGAATTGCACTGGTGGTTGGATTAAAAAAAGCCCACGTGCTTTTAATGCAGGCAGGTGCAGGCAGAAATCCGGGCAGGAGTTGCAGCTGCTATGGGATGCGTGGAGCATATTCTGTGCTTAGGAAGAGAAGGATCCGTTTCGATGCCGTAACGGGTACACCCTAGGCTGCGTTTTGCTTATTGCTGCGTCTCTCTTTGCATCCAGAGCTCACGAAGAAGCAAATGCTGCGAGAAAGCTCACAGCGGAACAGCGAAAAGCAAAGAAGGTTAAAAAGCTGAAAGAAGACGTCTCGCAGGGAGTTCACATAGCCGTGTACAGGTGAGTGCCGGGCTGGGCGCTCTCGGCAGATGGTTCGCCGTGCGTGTCTTCCTAAATAAACCTGTAAATGTCCTGTAGAAACGTGCTGGTAGAGAGGAGCAGCTTTCAGTAGCAGGACTGTGCCCCTGCTCCTCAGGTTTCCATCAAGCGTTAAAGAATCCCGGCCTGTGGGGATTACACTGTCCTAAAAGACGTGTCCGGTAAAACTCTGTCCTTAACAGGATGTCCTGTTACAGCCGAGCACTAAAAACATGTCAGGTTTGGAGCATTTCAGCTGGGACTGAAGTTTCTGATGAGCAGAGCCATTTCCCAGCTGTCAGAGCTACACCGATGTCCAGAAATCAGGAAACTTTCAAGATCTAAATGGAATGAGAATGGGAGGGGACGGACACAGCCTCTCTGAGCAGTCCGATAACAAGCGAGGTGGGAGTGAAGCGCCTGAGGAGCTGGAGGAGGAAATGCTGGACTCGGTCGAGGCAGGGTAGGGAGCTCCTAGGGCTGGTGATTATAGTTCTGTTTTCCCACAAACTTTTTTTTTTTTTTTTTCTTTTATCCTATCCTTAGGGTCAGAAACTTGAGCAATCCAGCAAAAAAATTCAAAATCGAGGCGAACGCTGGCCAGCTGTACCTAACAGGCGTGGTGGTTTTACACAAAGATGTCAACGTGGTCGTGGTAGAAGGAGGTGAGCACTTCCGAGGCAGGCTTTTGGTCACAGCGTAGCGTTCAAAAGCTTGCCTCTAGCAAAAATTACCGTGAAAATTGTTGACTGAGGGTTACGGAAGGACAAGGAAGTAAGGAGGCTGTTTGAAACTCCCTTAATTACGGCTCTAATGGGGTTAGCACTGACTGCAGAGCGCACTAATCCAGTTAGAAAAACTAAGCGCGTTCAGTGTTGAAGGGAAAAGCACTTGATTTGAATCCCTGATGCTCTGAGCGGATGCTTAGAGCAAGGAGAGCCTCAGCGCTCGGTCTGGCGCGGTTCCTCACGGTTTGAAGTCGTTTTGCGAGGTGTTGAAGAGCCTGTTTGGCAGCAGGAAATCCCGAGGCGGCCGAGAGCCGAGTGCTGTGCCAAAGGATGCGGGAAAAGCTTGGCCACCCCAGGGGTGTCAGTGCTGGATCAGCCTGGCCGTGCTTTGCGTGCCGTGCCTGGTCGGCTGGGAAGTGTTTGTGGGCGTCGTTTGGCTTTTGCTGCTTTTTAGAACCACCTAAAAACTGAAAGGTAAAGGATTTTTTGTGAATGTTGAGTCTCGATTCTCCTCAGGCCCGAAAGCACAGAAGAAATTCAAACGTCTTATGCTTCATCGAATAAAATGGGACGAGCAAACATCGAACACAAAGGGAGAGGGTAAGTGTAAAACTGTGTGCGGAGGGGTGGTGAGGTGGCTCTTCCTCTGCCGTCGGGACTAAAATTAGCTTTATTGGTTGGGTTTTTTTCAGATGATGATGAGTCCGACGAAGAGTCCGTTAAGAAAACAAACAAATGCTCTCTGGTTTGGGAGGTGAGTGGTAGTTCAGTATGGGGGGCTTAGGCTGGAGGGAAGCGAAGCCCCGTCTGATAGCGGCTGAGGCAGAAACCGATGTTTGGAGGCCGTGGATCGGACGCAAACCTGCTGCTCCGACTCTTTCCGTAGCGTTTCTTGAGCTGTAGCAGAACTCGGCGCATCTCCCCCACGCAGCGCCCGTGCCCCTAGTCACGCGTCGGCCTGAAAAAGTGTTTATTCCCGGGTTCCCGGACTCGCTGGGAGCCTGTTCCATGACTTTCCCCCGGAGATGGGTGGGAAAAGCGTCCTTTTTCTCCTCCCCCAGGGCACAGCGAAGGACCGCAGCTTCGGGGAAATGAAATTTAAGCAGTGCCCCACGGAGAACATGGCACGGGAGCACTTTAAGAAGCACGGCGCGGAGCACTACTGGGACCTGGCCCTCAGCGAGTCCGTGCTGGAGTCCACAGACTGAGGCGAGGCGGCCGCCGCCGCCCCCTCCTCACACCACAACCCCTCCGTTGGATCTCGGACAGCCCCTTCCTCCCTTTGCTCTCCTCAGTGCAGCGATTAAAGACATATTTTTTAAAACAAAGCACCGCTACGCTTGTTTTCGGGATAAAGGGAGGTGAGGGCGGAGGCTGCCTGCCCCTGGGTTTTGCCTTTGCTCTCTGTGGAAAGAAGGGCGGCGGGGGGAACCGAAGGCGGGTGTCTGAGGGGACCGGGGGGCGCAGGCTGCCCCCGGGGGCCTGGCGGTGCCTGCAGCCGCCTCCCCTTTATTTACACCGTAAACTGTTCTATTTCTAAAGCCGGGGCTGTCGCCCGGCCCCGGGGCCGTGCCCCGTTTGACGCCCCGCTGACGGCCGGGGGCGGCCGCCATCTTGCAGGGCGGGAGGCGGCGCGGCGCGCAGGCGCGGCGGGGGCCGGGCGGGCCGGCGCAGGCGCGGAGGGGCGGCCCGTGTGAGGGAGCCCGGCACAAAATGGCGGCGGGGGGGCGGGCGCTGCGTGCGGGGGGGGCCGGCCGGTGACCGCGCCGCCGCCGCCGCTCCCAGCCGCCGCCCGGGGCAGCGGGACGGGCCCGACGGGCCGCGGCCGAACGATCGCCCTCGGGGCGGGCGGCGCCGCCGCCGCCGTCGCCCGTTCCTCGGCCGGGCGCAGCGGCCCGCCGCATTCCCCGCCCCGCCGCGGCGGGCCCCGCCGCCTCCTGAGGCGCCGCCGCCCGCGTCCCGCCGGGGCCGAGAGCGGAGCGGGGAAGGCCGCGCCGCCGCCGTCCGTGCGGCCCGGTTGGGCGAGCAGGGCGGGAAGATGGCGGCGGGCGGCGGAGGCGGCGGCCGGGCCTCCTCCTCCTCCTCGGCCGCCGCCTCCTCCTCCTCGGCCGGCGCGCTGGAGGCCTCGCTCGATAGGAAGCTGCAGGCGGTGACCAACACGATGGAGTCCATCCAGGGCCTCTCCTCCTGGTGCCTGGAGAACAAGCGGCACCACAGCACCATCGTCTACCACTGGATGAAGTGGCTGCGCCGCTGTGAGTGCGGGGCGCCGGCGGGGTGGGCCCGGGACCGGGGCGGGGGGGGGGGGGACGGGACACCGGGGACCGGCCCTTGAGCTCGGGCAGGTGCTCGGCCACCTCCCCGTAGCCTCGTCCCGCTTCGCCCGGTGGCTGTCGGGGCTCGGAGCCTGCATGGAGGCCGTCGGCGGCCGCTGGTTGGGGGTCCGTAGGGGGGAAGGAGATGGGGCGCGGGTTACGCGGCTGTGCCGGGGGTTTCGGAGGCGACGTCGTGAAATCGGAGGTTCTCCCATCGCTCGGAAATCTGTCGGCGTTGCGTGGCCCCTGGGTAGGGTTTCTGCTTAGCATCACCTCGTCATGCTTAGAAAAACAGAAATTGCGTGGTTGCACCTGGACGGTGGCACCTTCAACCCGCTGAATTCTGCGTCTGCTTGGCCGGGATCTTATAAAACATTATTTTGAGAGCCGGGGGGAAAGATGCCTTCAGCGTTGTGGGGGCGAGGGACGTTGCTGTCCCTTTCCGCGGGCATGGCAGCCTGTTGTGGGCACAGATAAGCGTTGGGTGCCAACACTCGGATTTGGCAGGCGCCCGCAGGCGACGCAGCGGTGACCCGAGAGTAGGAAAGTTAATGTTTTCATGAGTCTAAACAAGGCAGCGTTATCTCTGCTGTCTTGCTGCCGTGTGAAGGTTTTGCCTGTTGTCGCAGGAGTTAAAAGTAAGCTTTGCAGTAACGCGAAGGTAACGTTCCCATCCCAAAGCGTCGCTCCGGTTTGTGTTAAACCTTTTGGAAAGTTTGGGATAGTTTGTTTTCTCTATCGAGGCCCTTCTGCAAAATGCAGAGGGCCCTCTCCCCCCAAATTTTGATTTACGTTTTTTCTTGTCTGCGCACTGCGTGATTAAAGAGAGCAAGGTAAGAGCCCGAGGGCTGTTCTCTGGTCCATACTGACCTGCTGGGGAGGAGAAGCTGGCCCTGGCCTGTCCTGCCTCACCGTTGTTGCCCACCTCTCCTGGAAATCCTCTTCCCTCTGACAGCCCTCCTCAGCAGGGGG
This sequence comes from Platalea leucorodia, assembly GCF_965183815.1. Lineage (NCBI taxonomy): Eukaryota > Metazoa > Chordata > Aves > Pelecaniformes > Threskiornithidae > Platalea > Platalea leucorodia. Next base: position 2,279,703 of record NC_138846.1, on the reverse strand, counting down.
GTTCTGCGGGACCGTCCCCGGTCCTCTTTGCCCTCTTGCTCCGAGCACACCCCCTCAGAACAAAATCCAGCTCCCGTCTCTCCTCGGGATGCGCAGACTCCTCTGGACTTGGTGTCTCTCGTCACAGCTGCCATTCTGGCTCCTCTCTAGGGCCTCGGTGAACGCCTCGCTGTAGGTCAGGCTCAGCACGACCCAGCTCCTCGTTCCCTGCCTGTACCTCGGGGCAGGTCCTCGCTTTGCCCGGCCGCTCGCTGGGAGCGCAGAGCCTTTGTGCCAGCGCGACTCCCCCATGTTTATCATCCTACAGCTCCCATCCCACTGGCTCGTGGAGCGGAGACTCTTCCCTGGACTCCTGCCGCTTCTCCGTGGCTGACATTCGTCTTTCAGCTCCTGGCCAAGGCGGCTGAGCTTCCAGAGACGCTGCTTTGGCGCTTGCCCCTTCCTTCTCCCTTGCACTCCTCCATTACTCATTCCCTCCTTCCCAAGCTCATCAAAAGTAATTTAGTTGTTCCCACTTGCAGGGCCCTTGACGCTCTGGTCTCGACGCCGGCTCCCATCAGCTGCTGGGCTGTCGGCTCCTGCCCCTGAGCCCTTGGTACCAGCCTGGACACTGTTTTATTTTGGCACGAGCGCTTTCAAGGCGTTCCTTGCGCAGCCCTCGCGAGGATCTCCCCTCAACACCCCTCGTGTTTGTCCAAGTTCCTCCTTAAGTATCTTATCCGAGGTACCAGCTAAAGCAACCCTTGACAGTGGCCGTGATGCTGCTGTGCCCTGACCCCTGATGATTTGGTTACTTCCCACTCATGCGGGGCTTTTTTTTCCTGCTTTTCCCTTCGTGGTACCCTTCATTCTCTGCCCCGAGGACCTCGCAGCCTCTCTGTGCTCTCATGCAGCGGAAAGTCGCGGTCCCAACCAGAAGAGCTCAGTAGTAATAATAACGGCGAGTACAGCTTGCTTTTGGGTTCCTTTTCCAGCTTTTAAATATTTTAACTCTAAAGCTTCTAAGAGAGCCGCTCTTTCCAGGGAGCTCCTTGCGAAGGATGGATGTGGTGGGATCGGGGGCTGTATCTCGGTGCTCTGCCCGGGTGAAGATGAAGCGGGGAGAAGTGCCTTCGTACCTCTTAGATGTGCGTCTCCGTCAAGTGTGAGACCCTTGAGTAGGGCAGTTCCTGCGTGGTCTCTCTCCAGCGATGCCGGCGTTGGGCTGAGGGCGGTTTCTTGCAGGAGGCTTGTAGAAAATGTCAAGTGTGGGGGGATAAAATTGTCCTTTTTATTCTTTATCTTCTATAAATCAGAGTAAGTAGGCGTTGGGCTGGCCTGCGGGGCGGCTGGTGCTCCTGGCCCGGGCTGTGAAGGGATTTTGCCCGAGCATTGGTGGTCTCGTGGGTGCTCCCGCCCCGGGGGTGGTCGGTCCCTCTCCCCCTGCACACTTTTGAGAGGGAACGGCTGCGTTCTGCTGTGGGTATTTTCTAGCATCCACGCTTTACCGTATCCCAATGGAGCTTTCTGCGCTTTGCTGTTAGATATTTGTTTCAGCTGATGTGAAATGTCCAGTTTAACCGAAGGTGCGGCTATTTGGACAAAGAATTTGGTCCTTTCAGAGAAAAAAAAAAAAAAAAAAAAGAATGCTGGTATTTAAATATGTTGCTGTTGGCATGGGCATCTCCCTTCCCGGGTCAAGGCTTGTCCTGAGCACGAGCCGGTCACAGCTGTTGGCCAAGAGCTTTACGACATAAATGTTTTGTGAGGTAACGCTGCGATAACTTTACCTCTGGGAAGTTTTTGTTGCGAATGGAGAGCTTTCTTGCAGGAGGGTCGTCTCGTCGGTGTGTCCACGCGAACAGCCCTTAAATGTGAATTAAATTGGACGCATCGCACACCGGCTGCCCGGAGATGTCGCTCGATGGAGCAGGCGGCTGTCCTGGAGCTGAGCAAAAAGCTGGGGTGGGCTCAGTTCTAAAATTTCCTGTTTCTTGTCTATATTTCCTCTCCGGTTTAAGCTGAGATGGTCTTAAGAGTAATTAAGAAGCCGTTCATCCATCAGATACGGCCACTTGCATAATGTGGTTGAAACCGCTTGTATAAAGTGCATCTTGGACTCAAAGGCGCTTGGTTTTCTTCGTGCAGCTTGTCCGTAGCCTAGGTACTGGTCTAGCATGGCTTTTTCCTACCGTGTAATTTGGGTGAATCTTGTTTTATAAATATTAGCTCTAAATCGAGGAGCTAAATTAGTTCTGCCTTGGCTGAGGTCCTTGTGGAAACGGCGGCGGAGGTGATGGTGCAGGCTGTGCTCCTTCCTTATGGCGTTTGTCTTGACGTTGGCTCTGGGTCTTTCTGCTGCATTTGAAGGCTGTCTTGAATCGTTTACATCAAAGGTTTATATATCTTCAAGATCTCTTTTGCGTTATGTCATAAGATCTGAAATCAGCGCTATCGCTGCTGGCGAATAGCATCGCTGAGATCAAAAGAGCATCCAGTGACCAGCGGGTGAATTAGCAGTGGAGTGCTGGATTTTAATTAAATTGCAGAAAACCCATTTTGATGGGGTGATGATCTGATAGACTGTTGAAGCTGGTGTTTCGGGGCAAGCTGGCTCTGAATCGTTTTGGGAAGTCAGGCGGGCGCAGCACCGCTCCGGTTGGATTTCCAGCCCTCAGGGCAGAGCAGAGCGCTCCTCACTCCGCTTCTCGCTCAGGCAAACAAACCCCGATCTGCCGTGTAAGCACATTTAGGGTGAAGGTTGTAAATAAGTTTCTGGTAACGAAAATAAATGTAAATAAGTTTCTGGAGGGGATAAGGCCGTGGGGAGCAGGGACACCGTGCTGTTCCTGCCCCGGGTTTGGGGTTGGACGATGCCTCTTGCTCACCCACCGGTCCGTAGCGACACTCGGCGGGCACCAGCAACGAGCAAGAAGAACCGGTGCCGCTTGTAGGGGCTCGTGGAGGCTCTTCACTTCACGGCATCAACCTGTTGAGGATCTGACAATCAAACCAAACTAAGCCTTTGCACTTATCCTCAGCTTTGCTTTCCCAAAGAGGCTGCCTTCTGTGAAAGATCTTCATTTTGAACAAACAACTTGCTAAATTATCCCTTAATATCGGTGGGTCAGCGTAGAGCCCATAGGGTCAAAATCTTCCTGGCGTGAGCTTTTCAAGCAAGCTCGCTGCGTGCAGGGACTCCTGTGCTGGGTGGGTGCTGGACCCACGTCTGCTTGCTTGATTCCTCATCTGGGATCGAGCCCTTCTGCAGGGAAGGCGTGCGAGAGCGCGGGCGAGAGTTGTGCGCAGAGAGGAGTCCCGGAAAACACCAGCGTTTCATGCCCAGCCTCCCATATGCGAGTACACCGTGTCATTCGTGAGCAGGGATTCTCTGCCTTATAATAAGGCTTTTGAATAATTGCATTCCGTACGCTAAAAATTAACTAACCCCGTATTTCTGTGGCTGCGATCCTGCTTCGATGGGCTCCTTGCCAGAAGTCCGTTGGTGGCCACTGACCCTCTCCTCTGCATCAGAGAGGAATGTTAGAAAAGAGGGAGGCAATATTTAACAATTAGTTTCCAATAAAAGCGTTTGAGCTTATTGTTGGCTGGAAAATATTCGCGTAGGGGCTTTTCCTTAGGCGCGGTCTAAGGCGCGAATGAGTTTTGTGAAAATCCTGGCTTTATTTCTGGTTGGCTTCGAGTAGGAGGAGAGCGCAGAGCTGCCGGAGATTGTCGCCACTGTGGGTGGTTTGGGGTTTTTCTGCGACAGGTCGTGAATGCAGGAGCGGTGTCAGTAAGGGTGAGCTCCCACCAGGGGCTCTGGACCAGGGATGACGCTGAGAGCTTCCCAATGGGAAACCCGGAGACCGGGATAGCCACAGGGTGCAGCCGTGCTGCAGGAAGAGGCTCTGGCGAGGTAGGGACGACTGGAAAATGAAGCGGGATAGAGAATTAAAGGATTTGTCGATAAAAACTCTGATTACTAATGCAGCTGGGGTACAGCCGGAGCGGGTGTAACGCGGGGAAGGTGGGAGCCTGATAGAGCTCACGGGCACGTGAAACAAACCCATCTATTGTCACCGTTCCTATATTTAAATCCTCATGTTGTGCCGTTAAATTAAGTGAAGAAGCTAATTAGCATGTGGATGAGCTTACTGCACTACAAGCGCTGTTACAGGCCGACTGAAGAAGAGGTTTGATGAAATAATTAAATTTGGAGCTGAATATAAGGAAGATCAGAGGTGCGTTGTTTGGAGTGCGGCTGCGGGTGGGAGGTCTGGGTGCGAAGGTCAGCGCCGGCTCAGCAGGGACGGGGAGGTGTTTTTGGAGAAATCGATCTCTGGAGGAGAAGGGACGGGGATCCGGGGTCCTTTGTGTGCCACACAAAAGCTGGTGCCTGGCTGGTGTTAAATCGCACGTCGGAAAGGGCCGTCCAGGCAGCCGCGTCCCAGGAACTGGCAGTGCGTATTAAACATATTAATAATAAACATTGGTTTATTAATAGGAGGCGTTTAAAGGAACGTGGAGAAGGTCTCTCCGTGTCTGTACTAAGTGCCCTCTGAACAGCTCTGGACATAGGTGCATGCCTGGTAAAACCTCCCCGATAAAGCTGCCAATCTTAGAGACCATTTTAAGCCATTACAGCTTAAAAAAAGGGGACATTTATACATGACGATTCTTAGAAAATATGAGTGAGTGGCCTCTAAACTATTAAACAGTAGATTGCACGGAGTCGGTAGCCAAACGGGGTGATGCTGGCGCTTTGGAGACCGGACCAGACACGCGCTCTGGAGCGGTTGGGTTTTTTCCCCTGCAGAAGTTCGTGCCGTTTTGTGTTTGGCTGCTTACCGCGGGCGATGCTGATCTCTCTGGCTGTACGGTTCCACTTGCTGCGCGGGTATCGTAGAAATAGCACAGGGTCAACGGCTTTTTGTGTCCTTTCTAAGCCTAAGTCAGAGACAAGGCTTGGCGTTACCAAATGTTTAGTTTTTGAGGAGGTCTGGAAATGATTTGGAAATTGAAGTCTTCCTCTCTAGTCTCCAGTTTTGACCACTGGACTTGCCCTCGGACGCGCCATTGACGGAAACGCTGAAAAGCCCCCCAAAAGCAGGCACTTAAATGTTATCAAAATGCGGCCGATGTGACTACTTCTACTTGATGATGAATCTGAATTTTTTTCTTTTTGTCTTTAGCTGCCTTTCCTCATCGACTGAACCTTTTTTACTTGGCCAATGACGTCATACAGAACTGCAAGAGAAAAAACGCGATTGTCTTTCGTGATACGTTTGCAGAAGTGCTTCCTGAAGCTGCTTCGTTAGTGAAGTAAGTAACGATGTCAGAAGGTTGAATGTCTGAAAAAATGTGAATTTCTCTTCTAACATCTCCGACTCTCTAGAAACATCAGCAAAATTTCAAGGATTTTGTTCGAACGACTGTGTGGGTTTGAGCTTCTCTACAAGGCGTGTGCTAGAACGGGCGTAAAGCTGGCTTTTAATTTGCGTGGGGGTCTCATTTGAGTAAAATTATCACGTGAAGTCGTGCGAGGGGCGTTCTTGCACCAGTACCCTGTAGTTCTGCCCTCCCCTGCCTCCTCGTGCTTGTGTGCGGGCAGCGATGCCTTGTGCTGCCGCTGGGGGGGACGGTGGCAGACTCAGGGGAGTGCTTGCAGCAAGGAGGGGTGCGACGAGACAGGGAGGAAGAGGAGGAGAGGAGAGGGAGGTCTTTGCCGTCTCCGGGGATCTGCCTGTGGTTGGCCACCATGAAAACAAGCACCACAGATGCCAGTCTAATCCCTGCCTGGCTTCTGTGAGCTTCTCTCTGGCTCCTGTGCTGCCGTACCCATCTGCTAAAACTTTATTTCAAGGTAACGCGTTCTCAAAGGCGGTTTTGCGCCCTGCTGGAAATCAGAGACTTTAATTTATTAGAGAAATGTGGGACGAAAAGATCTCGCGCGGGCGCGTGTCCGGGTGGGGTGAGCCCCGTCCCGTCGTTACCCCCCTGCGAGGCAGGTTGCCTTGCTGCCCTCCGTTTTGGTTTCCGAATCTTCCTCAAACCAGATGGTCTTGAAGGGGCAGGACATAGTAAAAATACAAAGCGGCTCCTTAGTCGTAAAGTGATGTTGCTGGTTTGTGTGCCTTTGGAACGGGGTTTGAAGCGGCAGATGGTTGAACGTAGCATGAGGCAGGGAAAAGGTTAAGGTTGGACTGCTCATTAGCTTATATTTAAATGTAAGTTGCCAGAAGAGAAAGTTGAAAATACCATTAATAGTTGCCAACAATGAGGAGGAGGAAGAAAAAATTCTGGGCGTATCAGCTACCAAAGCAAAAGAGAGAAGGAAAAGCTACAGCAAGAATTGGAAGTTACCGATCCTTTGATAGCCCCACCAGGCTTTACCGAGCCCGGTCCGATGCCGGTCTAGAAATGATTAAATGGATAAAAGTTCTGTGAACTTGCTGTTTCCATCTTTCGGTGTCTGTGTACCGTGGGGGTGTGATTTGGCTACCCTTTGTGGACCCCGATGGAAGATTTTTGCCTCTTCCACGTGCACCTTGCTGCTCCTGGCAGGTGATGTCATTCTGTCTGTCCATCTGCAAAGCCGGGGACAGCAGTGTCACTCCACAGCAGAATCTCGGTGACCGAGCTTTTTCCAGTTGGTTTAAAAAGCAGTAAAAGCGGCCAGAAAATGCGTCGCTCTTTCTTGAAACGCTGAGCTGGAACGCGAATGCAGCAGGGCTCGAAGTTGCGTGGGACAGCTGCTCGGGTGGTCTTTAAAAAGGTCCCTCCCAACCCAGACGGTTCTGTGAAGCACCCTTCCTTCCCTCGCTCTGCCCGGCAGAGCACCCGCCGCCCGAGGGTGCGGAGCAGCCCCTTTGGGTCTGGAGCCCTGCCGCGGTGCCAGCTGCCACCCGGCTCCCACGCTGCGGTGGCGGCTCCGCTTCCCAATTAGAGTTCATTATTCCGAGCTCAAGTCCTCTGGGGCAGTCGCTTCTGGTTGTTGGCAGGGTTCAGGCTCGCGTGCTGCCCTCGGAGTGCGAAGTTCGGGGTGCGTGAACCTTAATTCGGGTTGCTTTGCAGGAAGCGCTCTTCGTTCGGGTGATCAGCAGGGTGACGACTGGTCTGGTCATGCGTTTTTCCTCTCTCATCCCAAGAGCTGTCCCTTGGGTCTGCGCCCTTGCGTTCGCTCGGGGGTCTAGGGAGAACACACTTTGAGAGCGGTTGCTTACAGGTGTTTTATTTGTCCGTTTTTTTCCTCGAAACAGAAGGACCTGGATGAGATTTGACACCAGGCCATCTCCTTTTCTTTCTTTCTTTGGAGATTCTTACAGATGACATTGCTTAACTCCCAAGGCTGATGCTGCTAGGCACAGAGGGGATGTGTGATCAGAGATGAGTGGGAGAGCTCGTCGTCTTGATGAAGTTCAACACCACCGATCGCCTGCTATACAGTCGCTTCTCTCTGAAGCAGTTACTCTTCTCTGTGAAGACAGTAATGCTTTATTTCCCTCCCACCCTGCCCTGGAATAATCACTTTTCTCCCCGAGTATCTGTATAGAAAGCTGCTTTGGAAAAGTAACAAAAATTTTTTTTCCCGTGAAGAAAGGCTTCAGAGAAATCCTATTGTGTTCCTACCACTCTGAAACCTTCTAATTTTACCCAAAAAAGGGCCCCAGTCCGTTACGATACGGAAGCGTGTGCGTGCTTAACTCCGAGCGTGTGGACTTGCTGCCTTGGTCTCACTGGGACCCCTTGCAGTGGAAGGAAAGTCATCCCCCGGGCTGAAGGGCCTTTTGAAGTTTTGATTTAAACACTTAATTATTTACATTATTATCCATTCTAGAATCACAAGAAATTACAGTGTGGGGGTAAAGAAAGCCCAATCTGCTCTTCTTTTTCAGGGATCCATCCGTTTCCAAATCTATCGAAAGAATCTTCAAAATCTGGGAGGACAGAAATGTGTACCCTGAGGAAACCATTTTGGCACTAAAAGAAGCTCTGAGTAAGTTACTTACCCTTTGCATTTCTTACCTTAGAAACTAACGCGTGATGAGGGTAAAGAAAATGTCTGGAACCGCTGAGTGAAGTTATTGCGCGTATCTGTTCTTTCTGCATTTGCACCTAGCACAGGCTTTAAAGTAGCGAGGCGTTGTACGTGAGCAGCACTGAATTCACCTGCTTCACGGTTTTTTGTACCTTTCTCAAGACAGCTCTGAATCCTTTCACGTACGCTGGAGTTGTTCCAGCTGAGATTAAACAGAACGTGAAGGTAAAGTGGTCCTACAAGTCCTGAACGCGGTGCCCTGGCAGAGGGCTCGTGTCCCTGGCTCTTCCTTTGAGCGTGAGCCGACTCTCAGCTGCCGCAGTGGGGCGAGGAACAGAGGCGGCTGCCTTCCTTTCTAGTCTGTTTTAGCAATAAGTTGATTTTACTAATAATATTTGTGGTATGGGAAAGAGGCTGGGAAGCAAAGCTTGGAGGGTGAAGGGTCCTTGAGTACTTATGAAAGAACTCTGCTTAAAAGCTGAAATGGCTAACGTTAATTGGAAACACGTGTAGTCAGTTAAAACCAGAAATGAGCCAATACTCAAATACTTGAAGGAAACGAGTCCACGTTTCTGCTTTGCTTGGTTCCATCATTAAGAGCTAAAGGTGCTTCAGGAGATCCTCAAGTGTGGTTTTGAGAGCCAGTCGTCGTCACGGCAGGAGAAACACGGTGTCTCGAGTTCAGGCTTTGGCACGTGAAAAGGCTTTAGTTGGGCGTTGCATGTTGAGAAGTGAAGCGTACGTGTACGTTCTGAAATCTCTAATTTTTGTAACTTGAAAACAAAAATATTTCAGCTTGTAAATGAGGTATTGTGACTATTTTCCCAGCTTGCATTACTTGCCTGTTGAATGCTGATTTCGTAAAAGCCTACCTAAAGAGCCGAGCGGTATAGTTCTATTTTTCGATGCTGTGTGTTTTTCCTTTTTACTCTGGTCATTACTGTGATTTTTTTGAACTGTCTTAGTGTAAGGGCAAACAGAAACTTGATTTAAAAATGGAAGACCATCCCGCAGGTTGCTGTATTCCTGAGTAAACTTAGGTTCTCTTGGGCATCCAGCAGCTCCTCTAAGGAAGTTGGTCTAGGTATTTTAAAACAAATTTCTGTTCACTCTTTTACCGTGCAACCGTATGGCACCAAAACCAGATTCTTAAAGGAATCGCATAATGCCAGACTGCAAAAAATGAAATGTTTTCCAGGTACCACTTTCAAAACTCAGAAGCAGCTGAAAGAAACTCTGAACAAACAACCGAATAAGCCGTGGAAGAAATCGCAAAGTAAGGAAACAATGTGAACTCTCTGAACTAATATAGAAATTGCCTTCTTGAGGAAGAGAAGAAAGGCTAGCCCAAACCGGGCAAAGTACCTGGACTAAAAGATGAGCCAGCATGCGTCTTCCAGGCTTGTAAAGCTCCTTACAGGCTAATATGTAAAGCACCAAGGAGTTGTTTTTGCTAGAGAACCACTTTTTAAAGGAAAGAAGTATGACCAAAAAAAAAAAAAAAATCTTTGTGAGAGCAGAGGTTATGAACAGTAGAGGAAAGAGCTGGTGGAACCTCTTGGAAACTGGCGTTAGACTATGCAGAGATGGAGAGAAGCCAGACAGAACCGTGTACTTTGGCAGCGGGAGGTGGACAGCGCCTTCGCGCTCAGGAACACATCTTCAACAGCAAACTAGGTGCTAGGATAACAGAAAACTGGAGGCTGGCAGTGCAGATAATGAACTGTGGTGTCCGACAGTACCGGCAGTGCAGTCTAGCAGGAAATGCATTTATAATATACCAATCTCGCTAATCTCATTATACGCTAAAGCCTTGAATGGTCCGAGATGGTGGAACGTTAGGTGTAAGATGTGGCCTGCGCCCGCCTGTACGAGTGCCGAGATCAGAAGGTTAACAAAAGAGTTTGGAAGCATTTATTACTTGGCTTAACATCATGTCCTGGTTTTGGCTGGGATAGAGTTAATTTTCTTCCTAGTAGCTGGCATAGTGCCGTGGTTTGGATTTAGGAGGAGAATAATGTTGGTAACGCACTGATGGTGTAGTTGTTGCTGAGCAGGGCTTACACTAAGTCAAGGTTTTCAGCTTCTCATGCTCTACCGACTGAGAAGGCTGGGGGTGGAGGAGCGGCTGGGAGGGGGCCCAGCCAGGACAGCTGACCCAGACCGGCCCGCGGGCCGTTCCGCACCACACGACGTCACGCTCAGGGCATAAACTAGGGGAACGTTGGCCGGGGGCCGCTGCTCGGGGACTGGCTGGGCATCGGTCAGCGGGTGGTGAGCAACTGCATTGTGCATCACTTATTTTGTACACTCTTTATCATTACTATTATTATTATTAATAATAGTAAGTATTTTCCCTTTCTTTTCTGTCCTATTAAATTGTCTTCATCTCAACCCACGAATCGTACTTTTTTTTTTTTTCCCCTCCCTCCCCAATTCTCTCCCCCATCCCGCTGGGGGTGGGGAGCGAGCAAACGGCTGCGTGCTGTTCAGCTGCCTGCCGGGTTAAACCACGACCCATCCCAGGCTGCTTTCCCAAAAATGTGCTCTATTCAGCACGGATGAAGGGTTTAGCATTTTGCTTCTTATCAAATGTTTCTTCTGTTTTGTCCAGAAACCAATGGATTTAGTGTCTCTTGATAGTGGGATTCGTTCCCCCCGCTCTCTTAAGAAGATGTCAGAATAGAGGTCTAAGAGTTTTTAAGGTTGAAGAGCGTGGTTAGGCCTAGGAAGTACTGAAGGGAGACCCCGTCCGAAGGAAACGCTGGGCTGCCTCTGTCAGCTCTAAGCCTGGCACATGGGAAATAACGTTACCTTCCCTGTAGAGAGGGCTAAACTCACTGGGTACGGCTGTCAGATCAGCCCTTGCAGGGACTTGTCTTCCCAACGGTAGAGCTGGAAAAGGTATGCACAGAAAATCTTCATAGCATGTTAAAAAAAAAAAGAAAAAGCGCTAGTATAATTTGTTGACCTCAGTCACAGTCTAGCTGCGCGTGACCGTGTCCCGGTTAGCTAACGGAAAGCCGGAGCATTGAGGGACATCTCTCTGGAGGGGAAAATGTAATGAGTAACAACAGCCTGCGAGTCTTCCGCTGAATTATGCTAAATTATTTTTTATTAGAACTGCCTTTTGTGACTTACTTTTAGTCGGGGCTTAGTTCCTTGGTTTCTTTATACTTTTTCTTTATTCCAACAGCATCCACAAACCCGAAAGCTGCTTTGAAGTCCAAGATTGTTGCCGAATTCAGAGTAAGTCTGCGAGTGGAAATATTCTGTTGCACTAACCTCGGTCCTTGGGCTGTAGCTTTTGTGTAGCTTACGTCCACCAGCAGCAGCAGCTTGATGGGAAGCTCTAGTATTCGGTGTCTTTTTGTTCCTTGGCCTATAATGCCTGCTGGGCATTTCGGTTGTGAGTTTTGTAAGGGCTGCCACCCTTTCCGTGCGCTGTTACGGACAGCAAGGCAGCTGGAAAGCCTTCGGAGCGCTGCGGAGGCTCCCTACGGAAACACGGGTTTTCGTTTGGGGTAACCTCGTACGAGAGAGCAGTTTGCCGTCTCGGGAGCTGCGTGAAATCCACGGGCCCTACGCTTAGAGGGGCTGGCTGTTACGGACGGTGCTCACCGAGGTCAGGTTGTCCTAGTGAAGGAGGAGTTTAGGGTGGCCGAGGAGTTGGCGGCAAGAAATTTGTCTAAATTAGGTCCCCCAGAGGCGTGCGGTGTGTTAACGAAACGCATGTCCCTACTCTTAACCATCATAGCCAGGAGACTGGTAGAATTGCAGCCCCTGCCTGAGCCTGAGCCCACCGATCCGTTTGACTTGAGGTTAAAAATCCAGAGATTCGCAGGGTTCGTTTCTGCGTTAGCTCTCGTTCAGAAACGGTCTTGAACCAGAGCGTTGTTTGTCGCTAAAGCGGGTCTGGGCTGTTCGTTCTGCACAGCAGGGCTTCTCTTCCGCGGAATGTGATGAGGATGCTTTTCTTGTTTGATTTTTTTCCAGCCCCAGTCTCTCATTGATGAATTGCTACTATACAAGCGCTCGGAAGACCAGATAGAACTGAAAGAGAAGCAGCTTTCCACTATGAGAGTGGATGTGTGCAGCACTGAAACACTTAAATGCTTAAAAGGTAAAGACAGCGTGTAACGTACAAAACCCGAGGTAATCGAAGGACGTGCAAAATACGTATCCTAACGGCTGTAGGAGCTCCTCGGTTCTGTTGAGCCTTAGACCAGAAACCAGACCGTGTCTGTAAAATGCCAGAATTTCAAAGTGCGGTTAGGAACCACCAAGCAGGAGCCTAAAACCTTTGTTAATTCGAACCTGTTCCTAGAAACCCACGGATACAGCGCTCAGACAAAGCAGAAGGGATGAAGATGTGTTTTGTACTAGTCAAACATGCCCTTGTATATCGTTAAAACACGCGTTGTTCTTAACGCGTTCAGAACTCCTTAAATAATTTTGGATTTAGGTTAATGCATCCATCGATGGCTACAGTTTGAGAATGCCAACTGCGAGTCCCGTAGCAAGCAGCGCATCTTAGGGGTGAAGGCACTGAGTTACGTTGAGCCACGCTAACAGGAAATTTAATTGTAAAACTGCAGGTAGCTCGCTCTGTGCTTGGTAATCCGTGACTGCAGGCTTTGAAAATGGTCGCAGTCGTGGCAAGGCGTAGCTGTTGTGAACCCCGATGATGTTAGGAACCTTTGGAATATGGTAACGAAGGAAAAATAAAACTCAAGATGAAATTACGCGCTCTGGGTAGTTGAAAGAGTAAAATTTTACACCTCTGTGTCTTGAACTTATTTATCACTAAAAACTAGTTGAAAAACAATATATTCTGCTAGCAGCTTGGCCTCTTTTTTTAATGGATACCGACGGATGGACGGGGCGGTCTGGAGAGCGTACGGCGTGATGCAGCGTCCCCGGTTGCCGCTGTTGAGGACGCGCTTCTGAGAGCTGATTTCCCGTTTGGCGGATGGCAGCTTATTTACATGGTGTTAATCTCCTTGCAGACAAAACAGGAGGAAAGAAGTTCTCCAAGGAGTTTGAAGAAGCAAGTTCAAAGCTGGAAGAGTTTGTAAATGGCTTAGACAAGCAAGTGAAAAACGGCCCCTCGCTCACCGAAGCCCTGGAGAACGCCGGTATATTTTATGAAGCGCAGTATAAGGAAGTCAAGGTGGTAGCAAATGTAAGTGCGCTTTTCCTCGGTCCTCCCCAGGCGGGCCGACATCCGCCTATGTTTGCTAAGCATCTCAGAGGCCAGAAAATGCATCCCCTCTCTATTCACAGCGGAAGAAGTTTGGCGTAGTTGTACAAAGGGTTTCAAAAGAGAGCGGGGTTGAGGTGTCGGGCAAGAAAAGGAGACGTTACAAAAATCCATGGGTCAGAAGCTCAGTTCTTGTATGTTGCTGGGATTTTGTAGCCGCTCTGCGTTTTTAAACGGGGGCAAGATTACAGTTAGTCTAACAAATCCTAAATTCTAGAAACGGCACGAGTTGCGATCAATATGCAAACTAGATGAACAAATGAAGAGAGAGTCCAGTAAAGCATTGTAAAAACAACCAACTCTACCAGAAAAACCCCCGAACAGGCAGCATATTTGTTAGAAAACATTTTTTTTTTTTTAATGAAAATCGTTTTAAGTCACTGGACAAAAGGTTTTACCTTCCCCTTTTTTTGTGGTCCTTGCTCTGCAAGTCAGGCTGAGAAGCTGAGTTCTTACTGCAGGGTTCTCACTGCAGGGTTCGGGCAATTGGAAATGGTTTTCTAAGGCCGTGTGCTTCGTTAGGGAAGTGATTGAGGCACGCTGTCTTCCTATAAAAGATACTCAGTCCGATGTCCTTTCTTTCTTAGGCTTATAAAACATTTGCTAATCGAGTGAGCAATCTCAAGAAAAAGCTGGACCAGTTGAAAGCAACGCTTCCTGATCCGGAGGAGTCTCCTGTCCCTTCTCCAAGTATGGACGCCCCGTCTCCGACGGGCTCCGAGTCCCCTTTTCAGGGGATGGGGGAGGAAGATAGCTCCCGGTCTCCGGTGGTCGGAAGCCGCAAGACGATATCTCCGGAGCCTGTGACGGATAATCGGGACGTGGAAGACATGGAGCTCTCTGATGTGGAGGATGATACGTCTAAAATTATCGGTACGTTCTCGCGGGAGCAACAGAGTAATTGTCGTGTAGAAATCACATCGAGGCAAAGCAGCCCTTTCGCACCTCCTTTGGGATGCAGCGGATGCGCAAAGCCCTTGTTGAGCTGCGGATCGGTGCTCTTGGGTCTCGATCTCCTACCCCAGTCCCCTGACACAAGCAGGGAAGTCCCGATCTAGCCGCAATCGTTCTCGTCTCCCAAACCCCTCATCAAAATACGGTTTTACGTAGCCTGTGGGAATCAGGCCTAATGATGAGGATCCCGTTGAAAATCCTGTACCCTGAGTAATTCTTGACAACCTTCTGGTCTTGTTCTCCCCCTCCCTGATGCAGTGGAAGAGAGGAAGGAGAAGCAGGCTGCTCCCGCTTCGGCACCCGCAAAGACCGAAAGCGTCCCCAAAGCGGTGCCGTCTACCGCCGCAGCAGGCACGACTTCAGTGACGGTGACGACGCCTGCCCAGACTCCTCCGGCCCCGAAGCCGGTGAGCGCAGCGGCCGTCCCTCCGTCGCCAGCGCTTGCGTTGCCCAACCTGGCCAACGTGGACCTGGCAAAGATCAGCTCCATTCTTAGCAGTTTAACTTCTGTAATGAAAAATACAGGTGAGTGCTGAAGCAGCGCTGGCCCAGGTGTTTGGTTAACAGAGCTAACAACGGAGTTTTGTTTTGTAATCTTTTAAAGCTTTAATTGTCTCAAAATAAACACGAATGAGTTACTACTTGCAAGATCTGGCTCGGTCTCTCTGACGCACGACTGTCGGCTTCGTGAGCCTCTCCTTGCTCGCGCTCGGTGGAGCTCTGCTGCAGTTGTATCTGTGGAAAACTTGAGCCAAAAAAAGCTTCTGTTAACGAAGCAGCGTACGTGAGTGGTGTGTGCTTCCGTCCTAGGTGTCAGTCCCGCCTCGAGACCTTCTCCGGGAACCCCGACGAGCCCAACCGCTCTCACTAGTGGCCTGAAGACTCCGGTCATGGGGACTCCATCTGCTCCTTCCAATCCGTTAGCAAATATTCTCTCCAAAGTTGAAATAACTCCTGAAAGTATTTTGTCTGCTCTCTCCAAAACCCAGACTCAGACCGCACCAGCATTGCAAGGTACCGGAGCGTGGGTCTTGAGGGAGTGGCTAGCGGTGTATTTGATGGCAGCAGCCGCGCTGAAACGGGCTGCTGTGCTTATCCTAAAGCGAAAATGAAGGGACAAAAGCTTATTTGGAATGTATTACATCTTTGGCAAATGCAGATGACGTTTTTCTCAGGTAGCACACGTGTTACGGACCAGCGAGTTTTGTTACTTCCCTGTACACCTTTGTCTTTTTGCCGTGACCGAAGCGCACTTATCCGGCACGCTTCGTGGAAGGGCACTGACCGGGACAGGAGACCGAGAGGTCTTTGTGGTTTCCCTGTGCTTCGGAGAGCGCTTTTTTTAGAGCAGGAAACTTCCCAGGGGTGCTGCTCCCGCTTCTGCACCTTGAGGGTGTAACCCTGGTCAGTAGCGCAACGGTTTTTACGCCTGGCTGCAAAGCCAGGATGAGTTATCGGCTGATTCAGATGTATGTTGTAATTTGTATTTATAGATCGATCTGAGCCTCTGGCAAAAGCCTGCACCTCGGTGGGTGCTACCGTCAATATTAACGCAGCGAAATCCAGTCATTTTCAAACATGAAGTCGTTTTAAGGAACGACATCTGCGGTACAAACACCGAAACCTTTCCCTTGACAGTGGCTGAGGTTCACTTGCCTCTTGCCTGGCTAGCTGAACGCAGCGTTCTCTTGTTTTTTTTCCAGGTTTGTCATCTTTACTTCAGAGTGTTGCTGGAAATACCGTTCAGTCAAGCGAAACTGCGTCGCAGAGCACTTCAGCATCGCCAGCCAACACGACTGTTCCTTGCGTGAAGGGGAGGAATATTCCTTCCAGCACTCAGTCCTTTATATCCAAAAGTTTTGGTTATTCTCCCAACTCATCTACTGCTGAGGTTTCCTCAACTTCAGTTAATAAGGCTCCCGTTGGACATACCCCAGGGCTGTCAAGCTCCAGTTTTAAGCCGCCAACCAATTCCCTGGGATTTTCCAGTTCCCACCCCACCAGTCCTTCTTCCCTTTTGCCAACAGAAACCTCACTGGGTCAATCCTCCGAAATTTCAAAAGCGAAGCTGGAATCGGAACCCCCTTCTCCGAGCCTGGAGATGAAGATACACAATTTCTTGAAGGGAAATCCCGGCTTCAGCGGTCTGAACTTGAATATTCCAATTCTCAGCAGCTTAGGGTCCAGCATCGCAACGGAAAGTCACGCGTCCGACTTCCAGCGTGGTCCTACCAGCACTTCCATGGACAATGTGGACGGAACGCCGGTGCGCGATGAGCGAAGCGGGACGCCCACCCAGGACGAGATGATGGATAAGCCGACGTCGAGCAACGTCGACACTATCTCCCTGCTGTCGAAAATCATGAGCCCCGGTTCTTCTACTCCCAGCAGCACGCGGTCACCTCTTCAGAGCCGGGACGACGGATATCCCCAAGAACTTCCCAACTCCGTGCACACCTACCGGCCCTTCGGCCTCGGCAGAGAGTCTCCGGCCGGCCTGTACAAGCAGTCTGCAGACAGCATGGAGATACCCTCCTCTTTAATGGACTCCTCCCAGGAGAAGTTTTACCCAGACACCTCTTTTCAAGAAGACGAAGATTACCGCGACTTCGATTACTCGGGGCCGCCGCCGTCGGCCATGCTAAACCTGGAGAAGAAGCCCGCCAAGTCTATCTTGAAATCGAGTAAACTCTCGGAAGCTGCCGAGTACCAGCCGGTCCTGTCCAGCTACGGTCAGAGATCGCAGGAGTTTGGCGTGAAGTCATCCTTCCCTCAGTCGATGAGGTCTATTCTTGATCAGAGCGAGGGCTGCGACCCGCTGGCGTCGTCTCCCGGGATGTACGGGAGCTACGGCCTGCGGGGAAACGACTCCACCTCGGACGGCTCCCCTTCGCCCAGCAAGAACGACGTGTTTTTCGCGCCGGACTCCAATCACAACAACTTAGCGAAATCGGTGGTGCACTCCGGCCTCTCGCAGAAGCAATACCCGGACTCGCCCCACTCGATTCCCCACCGCTCGCTTTTCTCTTCTCAGAACGCCCTCTCCAGCCCCGCGGGCAGAGCGCCCGCGGCGAGCGTGGAGAAATCGTTGGGTTCTTCCATTTCCGCCACGTCGACCATCGAGTTCAAGAACATGCTCAAAAACGCCTCCCGTAAGCCCTCCGAGGAGAAGCATTTTGGTCAGATTTCCAAAAGCGGCTCCGGCGAGGGGGTGAGCTTGTCCGGCCACGGCCCGGCCGGAGCTCCCAAGGGAGAGCCGCAGCCGCAGGAGGAGCACTACCGCATAGAGACCAGGGTCTCCTCGTCCTGCTTGGACTTGCCCGACAGCACCGAGGAGAAAGGGGCCCCCATCGAAACGCTGGGTTACCACAACGCCTCGAGCAGGGGGATGTCGGGAGAGCCCATCCAGACCGTGGAGTCCATCCGGGTTCTGGGGAAGGGGAACCGAGGACACGGGCGAGAGGCGAGCCGAGCGGCGGGGTGGTTCGAGATGAGCAGCGGCGGGAGCGCCTTCGATAACGGGCCCTCGGGCACGTCGGAGCTGCCCGGCATGGGCGGCTTCCCGGCGCCGTACAAGGAGCACGTCCCGCCTTTCCAGGAGAGCGTCAACAACTTCCGAACAAATAACTTCAGCCCCGCTTTCGAGCACCACATGCCGCCGCCGCCGCCCCTCGCGCCGCCTCCCATCGAGCACGGGACTCCCTTCCAGCGGGAGCCGGTGGGTCCGCCCGCCGGACCCCCGGCCGCCCCCGCCAAGGACCACGGCAGCCTCTTCCCGAGGGATCACTCGGTCCCTCCCCGCATGCCGTCGGTGGATCACGCCAACCCCTTCTCGAAGGAAACCTCCGCTCCGCTCTCGCTGCCCCACGGCGTCCCCCCGCCTCCCTCCGTGGAGCACGCCGGGGTCCCCTTCCCCACGCCCCCGCCGCCCCCCGTCCCCGGGGAGCACGCCGGCGTCCCCTTCCCCGCCCAGCCGCCGCCGGCCGGGGAACACGGCGGCGTCCCCTTCCCCGCGCCGCCCCCCATGGCGGTGGAGCACAGCGCCGGCGCCTTCCCCAAGGAGCACGGTACGATCCACCAAGGGACGATAAAAGAGCATTTCGCCGTGCACGCCGGATCCCGGGAATCGGTGACCCAACCCCAACAGCGGGACCACGCCGCAGCCCCCCTCTCCCGTAACCGCGAGGCCGTGGGTCTGTCCCCCCTCTCCCGGGAGCAGCTGGGGACGGCCCGCGGCCTGGGTCCCCCCGCTCACCGGGACGGCGGCAGCCGCGGCGGGGTGCTGGTCAGGACCCCCCGCGCCGAATTCAGGCCGCGGGAGCCCTTCGTAAGCAGAGACCCCTTCCATAGCCTGAAAAGACCCCGGCCGCCATTCGGGAGGGGATCCCCCTTCTTCGCCCCAAAACGCCCCTTCTTCCCCCCCAGGTACTGAAGCAGACGCCCAGCTCCCGAGCGAAGGCATCCGGACGCTGTCGAGGGCAGCGGAGTAGCGCTTTCACTTGGTTTTTCCATATTTTTTTTTTTCTTTCCCCCCAGAGCCCCCATAACCTTCTCCTAAATTAAATGTTCTCTATTATTTTTTTTTTTTTTCGGTTCTTTATTTCCCAAGCCCACCCAGTTGGTGCGAGACTAGGAAAAAAAAAAGAAAAAAAAAAAAGTTTTAACGAAAAGAAGCATTGCTGTTGAAATAAAAACTTCCAGTAGTAGTTTAAAAAGTTTAAAAAAAAAAAAACAAAACAAAAAAACACACCAAAAAAAGTAAAAAAAAAAAAAAGAAAAAAAAAAAACAACTAAAAAACCGCAAGGAAAGATGAAGCGTGCTGTTGGGATGTTGTTTTTTAGCCGATTACCAAATCGCTGCCGCAGGGAGGAGCGAAGGGTCCGAGCGGTGGCAGAGACCCCCCAGCCCCTCCTGTGCCTTCCTCTGCAGCGACCGTCGCCGCTCCCCCTCCAGCTGGCCAAAATCCACCAAAAACAAAACAAAAAAAAAAGGCAAAAAGGCAGAAAAACAACAAAAAAACCCCACCTTAGGAGGATCTCCGGACTGTTCGGCTCCCGGCGCCCCGGGAGCGAGGAGGGGTCCCCCCGCCTGTCCCCCCCCTTCCGCCTCGGGAAAAATCTGTCGTCTGTTGGTTGGTTTTTGGTTTATTTTGGAAATTTTTGGGTTTTTTTTTTTTGTTTTTTTTTCTTCTCTCCCCTGGGAACACTGTTGACTTTCTACGTGTGTGTATATAATAATCACTTTTTAATTCCATCTCTCGATCGTTCACGACGCGCAGACGGAGCCCGCGGGGGGCTCGGGGCGCTGCCCCCCAGCCCAGGGCCGCCCCGCAGCCGCGCCGGCGGCTTTTATATGAAGTTGGAGTTTTACTTGATTTATTTTGTTTTATTTTGTTTCGGTTTTTTGGTTTTTTTTTTTTTTTTTAGTTGCTAGAATCCATCATATATGTTTGATAAAGGTGTAGGGTTAAACATCTACATAAAAATTACAAAAACGAGAAGGTGGCGGATCGTTTCTTTGTGCGCCTCGGTCACCTCAGCCCTGAGGGGATCCCCGCCGCCATCGCCCCCGGGGGGGGCTTCTCCGGCCCCGAGGCGGGGGAGCCCTGGGCGGGGGTCGGTGCCGGCCAAAGCCGCGTTCCCCTGCGGGCACCGGGGGCTGTGGGGGAGCCGGGTTGGGGGGGGGGGTCCCGGTCCCGGTGTCCCCCCCCGCCCGTGTCGGTGGTTCCGTCCCGCCCGCGGGGTTTCCCCACGGCTGGGCGAGTCCAACGCGGCCTCCCCGGGGGGGGACGGGAGGACGACGGGAGGACGAGGCTGAGGCAGCACGCGCCGTTCCCGCCATACGCACAGAGGGTGGGACTGTCCTTGCCTGGCCCCGCCTCTGGGCGGGGATTCCACCCCGGTCCCCGCCAATGGGAGGGACGATCCAGCGTCTGACTCCGCCTCTGGGCGGGGACTCGGACTTTTAGCTCCGCCTCCAGGGCGGGCATCCGGCCGGCGGCGGAAGGGGCGGAGCCTCCCGCCATGCCGGCCGCCCGCACCGGGGGGCGGCTGCTCTTCGCGGGACCCCCGCGCCGGCACCGGGTGCGCTCGGCCCCCCCCCCCCCCCTTCCCCGGGACACCGGCGTCCTCCCCCACCCCCTCCCCGCCCTGACCGGCACCCGAGGGCGACCCAGGCGGCCCGACCCCCCGTTAACCCCACGCTGACCCCTGCCCTCCCCGCTCCCCAGGTCTCCGGGCCGGAGCCCCGCCTCACCGAGCGCCTCCGGCTCTTCCAGCAGCTGCGGGCGGCGCAGGAGCAGCGGGATGGAGCCGGGACCGGCCGCCCCGCGCCGGGGACCCCCATCCGCATCGCCCTGCCCGGGGGGGGCCGCCTGCCCGGCCGGGCCCTGCAGACCACCCCCTTCCAGGTGGCCGCGCAGCTGGGGTACGTGCGGGCCCCGTCCCTCCCCTCCCCGCCGGGGACAGCCAGGGGCTCCGCGGGGTCCCCGCAGCGTCCCTACGGCCTCCCCACACTGCCCCTGCCGTCCCCAGCGTGTCCCCACGGGGTCCCCAGGGTCCCCAGCATCCCCACGGGTCCCCACAGGGTCCCCAGGGTCCTCACAGTTTCCCCACAGGGACCCCAGTGTCCCCACGGGGTCCCCACACTGTCCCTAAGGTCCCCACGGGGTCCCCATTGTCTTCACAGTGTCCCCACAGGGTCCCCACACTGTCCCTATCATCCCCGGGGTGTCCCCAGGGTCCTCATGGTGTCTGTAGTGTCTCCACAAGGTCCCCAGCATCCCTACAGGGTCCCTATGGTGTCCCCATGGTGTCCCTAGGGTCCTCACAGTGTTCCCACAAGGTCCCCAGTGTCCCTACGGGGTCCTTACACTGTCCCTGTGGTCCCCACAGCCTCCCCAGGTCCCTACGGTGTCCACAAGGTCCCCACAGGGTCCCCAGCATCCCTGCAGGGTCCCCACAGTGTCCCCACAGTGTCCCCAGGGTCCCCACAAGGTCCTCAGGGTCCCCACGGTGTTCCCCCGGTGTCCCCGCAGGGGTGGCCTGGCAGAGGCAGCGCTGGTGGCCCGGGTGAACGGGACCCTCCAGGACCTCGACCGGCCCCTGGAGAGCGACACCGACCTGGAGCTCCTCGACTTCTCCACGCCGGAGGGACGGGCGGTGAGTCCGGGGGGACGCGGGGGCCGGGCCCGCGCCCCGCTCCCCTCACAGCGCGTCCCCTCCCTGTCCCCTCCGTGTCCCCCCAGGCTTTCTGGCAGTCTGGCGCCTGCGTCCTGGGGGCCGTGGCGGAGCAGTTTTTCGGGGCCACGCTCTGCAGCGCCCAGGCCACCGAGGACGGCTTCTTCTGCGACGTCCACATGGGGCAGAGGTAAGGAGAGGGGGGGACACACGGGTTCCCCCCGTGGGGCGCCGTGTCCCCAGCCCGTCCCCGCGCCCGCAGGACGGTGCAGCGCGGCGAGCTGCCGGCGCTGGAGGACGCTTGCGCGGCTTTTGCCCGCGCCGGGCATCGCTTCGAGCGCCTCGAGGCCACCCGCCAGCAGCTGGCTGAGCTCTTCAAGGTGAGACCCCCGGCGTGTCCCCTCCCCGGCGTGTCCCCTCCCTGGCGTGTCCCCTTCCCAGTGCATCCCAGGATGGGGCACGGGAGCCCAGTTTGGGGACATCGGGGCCCTCCCGGTTGGGGTTATGGACCAGGGTGATGCTAACGGGGACCAGTGTCACCCCCACTCTGTGTTGCCCCTCCGCAGTGTCACCCCCTCGGTGTCACCCGTGCCACTGTCACCCACCTCGCTGTCCCCCCTCTCAGGACAACAGCTTCCAGCTGCAGCAGATCAAGGAGGAGGTGACGTCCCCTACGGCCACCGTCTATAGGTGAGCGCAGGGGGCACCGGGGAGGGGACGAATCTGGGGTCCCTGCGTCCGTCCCCACGTCCGTCCGTCCGTCCCTGCAGGTGCGGCCCCCTGCTCCAGCTCTGCCCCGGTCCCCTCCTCCGGCACACGGGGCTGATCACAGCCCTCCGCGTCCTGACGGTAGGTGTAAACGCGGGGCAGGGAGGGGACCCCGGCATCCGGACCCCACTGATTTTCCCCCCCACCCCACCCCACGGCAGAGTTCGGCTGCGTTTTGGCAAGGGGCCGGTGGCCGCCAGTCGCTGCAACGCCTCACCGCCGTCGCCTTCCCCAGCGCCCAGGATTTGGCCGACTGGCAGCAGGCGCAGGATGAGGCCGCTCTGCGGGATCACCGCCGCATCGGGCGGGTAAGCCCCACGCTGCTTTGGGGGGGAGGTGGGCGTTAATGGGGGGTCGCCGGCGGCCGCCGGCGACCCCCCATTAACGCCCACCCCCCCCCCGTTGCAGGAGCAGGAGCTTTTCTTCTTCCACAAGCTCAGCCCCGGCAGCTGCTTCTTCCTGCCCCGCGGCGCCCACATCTACAACACCCTTGTCGACTTTATCAGGGTACGGCGTCACCGTCGCCTCCGCCGGGGGAGAAATCGGGGTCTGCCTTTGCCCCCCGGCTGTGCGCCCCGACCCTGCCCTGCAGCGTGGCCCCGCTGCGCCCCATCCCTGCCGCCCCCAGGCCCCGTCGCGCCCCAACTCCCCGCCGTGCCCCGTCCTTGCAGCGCCCACGGCTGCAGCTCCCGCAGCCCCCCTTGGGGCAGGTGCCACGGGGCCGGACTGATGTCCCCGTCCCTGTCCCCGTCCCCGCAGAGCGAGTACCGGGCGAGGGGCTTCTGCGAGGTGGTGACCCCCAACGTCTTCAGCCCGCGGCTCTGGGAGCTCTCGGGGCACTGGCAGCACTACAGCACCCACATGTTCTCCTTCACCGCCGGCACAGAGACCCTCTCCCTCAAACCCATGAACTGCCCGGCCCACTGGTGAGTGAGGGGGGCACGGGGGAGACACGGCGGGGGCTGACAATGCCTCTGACCGTCCGTCTGTCCGTCCGCAGCCTGATGTTCGCCCACCGGCCACGCTCGTGGCGGGAGCTGCCGTTGCGCCTGGCCGATTTCGGGGTGCTGCACCGTAACGAGCCCCCCGGCAGCTTGACGGGGCTGACGCGGGTACGGCGCTTCCAGCAGGACGACGCTCACATCTTCTGCACGCTGGAGCAGGTGAGCGTCCCCCGCTGTCCCCTCCCCGTGTCCCCCCACGCCGCGTCACCCCCTCCGCTGACGCCTCCTCCCCAGCTGGAGGGCGAGATCGACGCCTGCCTGGACTTCGTGCGGACGGTTTACGCCGTGCTGGGCTTCTCCTTCCGCCTGGCCCTGGCCACCCGCCCCCCCGGCTTCCTGGGGGACCCCGAGACCTGGGACCGCGCCGAGCAGGTGGGACGGGGACGGGGACAGAGCGTGGCCCTGCCGCGGGCGCTGTGCCCGGCATCGCGTCCCGGCTTTGCCACCGTGTTCCCTGCCTCGCTCCCGCCTTGCCGGCGTGTCCCCGGTGATGTCCCCCGCATCGTGTCCCCTGCACCGTGTCCCGGCTTTGTCCCCGTGTCCCACGTGCCGCGTCCCAGCCTGGCCACAGTGTCCCCTACAGCGTGCCCTGGGCATCACGTCCCAGCTTTGCTGCCACATCCCGTGTCGGGTCCCCTCCCCGCTGTGTCCCCAAGTCCCGGGCATCGCGTCCTGGCTGTGCCCGGCGTCCCCTGCGCCGTGTCCCATCCGTCCTGTCCCAGCTTTGCCCCCACGTCCTGCGCGTCACCTCCCAGCTCTGCTGCGGCGTCCCCTGCCTTGTCCCATCGTGTCCCCTGCGGTGCCCCGTGTGCCACCTCCCAGCTGCGCCATCGCCTCCCTTGCACGCGGCATGTCCCACGTGTCACCTCCCGGCTTTGCTGTCCCGTCCCTGCGTCGGGTCCCCTGCATCGCACCTGTACGTCCTGCCTGTGTCGCACCCCCGCGTCGTGTCCCTGTGTCACGTCCCCACGTTGTGTCCCCTGCCTCGTGCCTGTGCGCTGTCCCTTGCGTCGTGTCCCCACGTTGTGTCTGTCACCTGTTTCGTGCCTTCGTATCGTGTCCCCTGCTTCGTGTCCCCTGCGTTGCGCCTTCACGTCGTGTCCCCTGCGTCATCCCTTGCGCCGCGCCTCCATCGCAGCTGTCCGCGGCGTCCCCCGTGTCACACCCCCTGCGTCCCGGCCCCCCCGACCCCCCAATCTGTCCCCGCAGCAGCTGGAGCGGAGCCTCCGCGCCTTCGGGCAGCCCTGGGAGCTGAGTCCGGGCGACGGCGCCTTTTACGGCCCCAAGGTGAGAGATTTTGGGGACGAGGGGGTCCCCGAGGGGACAAACCGGGATCTTTCGTGACCCCCCCCCTCCGTTATTCCCGATAGATCGATATCCAGATCCGGGATGCGCTGGGACGGCAGCACCAATGCGGCACCGTCCAACTGGATTTCCAAATGCCGGAAAGATTTGGGCTGGAATACGCCAGGTTGGGGCTGGGTGGGGTGGGGTGTCAGGATTGGGGCTGGGGGTCCCCCCCCTTGCACCCCCCTCACCCCCGGCGTCCCCCTCCCCAGCGCGACAGGGGGGCCGGCGCGGCCGGTGCTGATCCATCGGGCGGTGCTGGGCTCCGTCGAGCGCATGGTGGCCGTGCTGGCCGAGAGCTGCGGTGGCCGATGGTGAGTGGGGGGGGTGGCCCCAAAAGGTCCCGGTTTGCCCCTTTGGGGCAAACCGGGACCTTTTGGGGCCACCCCCCCCCCCAAAAATCTCTCTTGTCACTTTGGGGACACCCCCCAATCCGTGGGTCACCCCCCGATGTCACCCCCCAGGCCGCTCTGGCTGTCCCCGCTGCAGGCGATGGTCATCCCGCAGGCGCCCGAAGTCGAGGATTACGCCCGGGAGGTGAGCGTGTGTGTGTGTGTCCCCCGTGTCCCCCCCATCCCTCTGACTCCCCCTGAATCCTCCCGGGTCCCCAAGTCCCCCCCATCCCTGTGTCCCCCCCCATCCCCGAGTCCCCCTGCATCCTCCTGTGTCCCTCTGTGTCCCCCCCATGTCCCTCCATGTCCCCCCCATCCCTCCATGTCCCCTCATTCCCCTGTCCCCCCCCCACCCCTCCCTGTCCCCCCCACATCCCTCCTTGTCCCTCTGTGTCCCCCCCATCCCTCTGTGTCCCCCCAATTCCCTTGTGCCCCCCATCCCTCCTTGTCCCCCCATGTCCCCTTGTCCCTCTGTGCCCCCCATGCCCCTGTGTCCCCCCCGTCCCTCCCTGTCCCCCCCACCCCTCTGTGCCCCCCGTGTCCCCTCACATCCCCCCGTCCCTCTGTGTCCCCCCAATTCCCTTGTTTCCCTCCTTGTCCCCCCATGTCCCCCCATTCCGTGTCCCCACATCCTTCCTTGTCCCTCTATGTCCCCCCAATTCTCTTGTGCCCCCCCATCCCTCCTTGTCCCTCTGTGCCCCCCATTCCTCTGTGTCCCCCCTGTCCCCCCCACCCCTCTGCGCCCGTGTCCCCTCACATCCCTCCTTGTCCCCCCAATTCCCTTGTTTCCCTCCTTGTCCCCCCATGTCCCCCCCATTCCATGTCCCCACATCCCTCCTTGTCCCTCTGTGCCCCCCATTCCTGTGTCCCCCATCCCTCCCTGTCCCCCCCACCCCTCTGCGCCCCGTGTCCCCTCATATCCCTCCTTGTCCCCCCATGTCCCCCCTGTCCATCCGTGTCCCCCCAATTCCCTTTTTTCCCCGTCACGTCCCTCCTTGTCCCCCCAGTCCCCTGTCCCTCCCTGTCCCCCCCAGTCCCCCCACGTCCCCCCAGTCCCCTGTCCCTCCCTGTCCCCCCCAGTCCCCCCAGTCCCCCCATTCCCCCGTCCCCCCGTGCGCAGGTGCAGGCCGTGCTGCGGGGGGGCGGGGTGGTGGCCGACCTGGACGGGGACGCGGGGGCCACCCTGGCCAGGAAGATCCGCCGGGCCCAGCTCGCCCACTACAACTTCCAGCTGGGTAAGGGGGGGCACAGCCCCGACCCCCGGGACCCCCCCACCTGGGACCGGCTGTGCCGAGTCCGCAGCACCCGACCACCCCCCACCCGAACTGGGAGCTGCTGGGGGGGGACACACGGGACCCTGGGACCCCTCCTTGGGACCCCCCTGGGACCCTTCTAGGACCCCCCCTTGGGCCTGCCCTGCAACTCCCCCGAGACCCCCCCCCCCCCCGGGACCCCTCTGGGCCCTTGGGACACCCTGGACCCCCCCCGAGACCCCTCCTTGGGACCTTCTGGGACCCCTCTGTAGACGCCCCCACCTTGGGCCCCCCCTGGGACTCCCCCTGTAGCCCCCCCCGCGACTCCCCAAGAGCCCCCCCCTCCTTGGGACCTTCTGGGACTCCCCCTCTAGACCCACCCGCCTTGGGACCCCCCAGGATCCCCTGACCCCCCCAGGACCCCCCCAGGACTCCCCAAGAGCCCCCCCCCTCCTTGGGACCTTCTGGGACTCCCCCTGTAGACCCACCCGCCTTGGGACCCCCCAGGATCCCCTGACCCCCCCAGGACCCCCCCGGGACTCCCCAAGAGCCCCCCCCCTCCTTGGGACCTTCTGGGACTCCCCCTGTAGACCCCCCCGCCTTGGGAGCCCCCCAGGACCCCCCCCGGGACTCCCCTGTGGACCCCCAGCAGCCCCCCCCTCCTTGGGACCCCCCCGGGACCCCCCTGGGCGGCCGTGCCCAACACGGGTGGGTGCACGCGCGGGGTGGGGGGCCCACGGGCCCCCCCCACCGCCCTGTCCCCCCGCAGTGGTGGGCCGGCGGGAGCGGGCGCGCGGCACCGTCAGCGTCCGGACGCGGGACAACCGGCAGCTGGGGGAGCGCGACCTGCGCTGGGTGCTGCAGCGGCTGCGGGAGCTGCGGGACGCTCGCGTCCCCGACGCCGAGGAGCGCTTCTGACCCCCCCCCCCCCCGTCCGTGTGTCCCCCCCGTCCGCGTCCGCGCGTCCCCCCCGCCCCGACACCCATTAAAGTGCTGGGAAGCAGTGCCAGGCTGTGGTGGGAGCTGAGGCCGGGGCAGCTCGGTGCATCTCCCGGACCCCTGGGTGCGGGGAGCACCCCTGGGTGCCGGGGGGGGCACAGGACCCCTGGGTCCCCGTTCCCCCTCCCCCCCCCCCCGGGATTTACCCCCCCCCGGGCACCCAGGTCCCCCCCGGGGGGGGGAGGGGGTTGCGCAAACCCGCGTCACGTTGCGGCGTTGGGCAATCGCGGGGGGGCCCGGGGCTCTCTCCCCCCCCCCCCCCAGCACCGGGCACCTGCCCAAAAGCTTGGGCTCAGCCCCGAGCAGGATGCGGCCGTGCTGGGGGGGGGGACAGGGCCCCCCAGGGCCCCCCGGGGCGAAGCGAGGTGCCCCCTCCTGCCGCCGCCCCCCCTGGCAGGGGGGGTCCCCGCTGTGGGTGGGGGGCGTGAGCTGAGCCCCCCCAGCCCCCCCGGGGGGGCTCCTCCGGGGGTGCCCCCCCGGCGCCGGGGGTGACTCAGCGGGTGGGGCAGGCCCCGAAACGGGGCAAAAACCGCAAAAATCTGACCGCTTCCCCCTGCCGTGACGCAGGGGTGGGGGGGGGGGGCCGGGGCCACCCGGGGGGGGCACAGGGGGCCACCAGGGTGGGGGACAGGACCACCGTGCCCCCGGCCCCCCCGGCCTGGTGGGGGCTGGGGTCGGGGCTGTGACCCTGCTCGGGGTCCAGCACCCGCAGCCCCCCGGGCCCCCCCCGGGGCCCCCCCCGGGCCCCGCTGCGACGTCAGGCCGTGACTCAGCCCCCGCAGGATGCGGCCCCGCACCCGCCCCGGCCCTTCATAAGGTGGCAGAACCGGCAGTGTCCGCACAGCGCCCGACGCCATGGCCGCCCTCGGCCTCCTCCTCCTCTTCGGCGCCGTCGGTGAGTCCCACGGCCCCGACCGAGGCCGGGGTCCCCCCCTGCATGGCCGGGTCCCCTTCCCGGGCACCGGGGTCCCCTCCGTGGACACCGGGGTCCCCTTCCCGGGCACCTGCGTCCCTTTCCCGAACGCCGGTGTCCCATTCCCAGACGCCGGTGTCCCTGCCCACACGTTTGGGCCACCTCCCCGGGCACCTGGGTCCCTCCCCGGACGCTGGGGTCCCCTCCACCCGCACCTGGGTCCCCTTCCCAGCCACCAGGGTCCCCTCCCCGGACACCTGGGTCCCCACCCACACCTGCGTCCCTTTCCCGGACACCTGCGTCCCTTTCCCGAATGCCTGAGTCCCACCCCCAGACGCCGGTGTCCCTGCCCACATGTTTGGGTCCCCTCCCCGGGTGCCTGGGTCCCTTTCCCGGACATTGGGGTCCCCTTCCCGGACACCTGGGTCCCTCCCTGGATTCCTGGGTCCCCTCCAGGACACCAGGGTCCCCTTTCCAAACACCTGGGTCCCTGCCCGCACATCTGGGTCCCCTTCCTCAGCACTTGGGTCCCCTCCCGGGTGCCTGGGTCCCCCCTGAACGCCTGGGTTCCTCTTCCTGCACCCCTGGGGCCCTGTCCACACATTTGGGTCCCCTCCCGGACGCCTGGGTCCCCTCCCCATCGTGGGACTCGAAACCCGGGGGATCGGGGGTCCCCACTTGCCCCCCTCCCCGGTGGGGGGTCCCCTGCTCACCCCCCGTCTGTCCTGTCCGTCCCTCCCGGTGACAGTGGCGGCACTGGAGAGACCCCAGTACGTGGAACAGGAGAGGGTGGTCCTGCGGCACCCCCACAGCGAGCAGCGTGAGGACAGGGACCGGGGGGGACACCCTGGGATGGGGGGACGTGGGGGGACACCCCGGGATGGGGGGACATGGGGACAGGGGGTGTTGGGGATGGGGGGGGCATGGGGACATGGATGGGGAGACACCCAGGGGTGGGGACACAGGTGGGGGGGACATGGGGATGGCCAAGGTTGGAGATGAAGGGACATGGGGACAGGGATGGGGGGACGTGGTGACGGGGGGGACAGGAGGGACATGGATGGGGAGACACGGGGGGGGGACGGACACCTTGGGATGGGGACATGGACAGGGGGGACATGGGTGGGGGCGACACAGAGGCCATGGGGACAGCGAGGGCTGGGGAGACACCACGGTGGGGGGCCAGGGACACAGGGACAAGCGTCACCTGGGGACAGGGCAGCGGGGACCCCCGCCGCGTCCCCACACCCCCTCTCGCCCCTTCCAGTGCTGCAGGAGCGGCAGGACCCCCCGCTGCCCCCCCACGTCCTGGCGGCAGCGGTGGCGGCGGCGGGCGCCACGCCCCCCCCGCACCCCTCCCGCGTCTGGGGCAGCACCCTGGAGGGCTTCCCCCCCACCTGGCCCGTGGCCGACGCCGTCACCCGCCACTGCCGCCAGCCCCCGCCGCCCGCCCCCACCCCCCCCGCTGCCCCCCAACGCCTTCGCCCACCTGCGCCGGCAAGCGGCCGCGCTCGACGCCTTCCGGCCCCGCCTCGACGCCTGCTGCCGCCGCCAGAACCCGCTGCCCTGCGCCCGCCACGCCGTGAGTGCCCGGGGAGGGGACACGGGGACGCCGGGAGGGGGGGTGACGCACGGCGGGGGGGTCTGACCCCGCTGTCCCGCAGTGGAAGGACGTGCTGGACGGATTCTGCACCGATGAATTCGGGGTGAAGACGCGGCAGTTCCACTGCTGCCACCAGCACGGCGCCGCACGCCGCCGCTGCTTCACCCAGGACCCCGATGCCATTGCCGCCGCCGAGGCCGCCGCCGCCGAGGTCGTCGCCGTCACCACCTGGGACCTCGCCGGCGAGCCGCCCTTCCCCCCCGGCGAGCCCACCGCCGCCAACATGGGCAACATCTGCGGCCTGCGGGGGCTGCGCCCCGGCCCCCCCGGCCCCGCCGGCCCCTCCGGGCCCCGCGTCCACCTGCGGCTGCGCCTGGAGCGCGACTACGGCCGCTGCTGCCGCAACGGGAGCCTCGACTGCGCCCGCGACGCCGTGAGTGCTGGGAGGGGACAAGGAAGAGGGACCCAGACGTTGGGGTGGGGGGACCCAGGTGTCCGGGGAGGGGACCCAGGCGGCGAGGAGGAAGCCAGGCTTCCGGGGAGGGACCCAGGAAGGGCTCCAGGCGTTCAGAAACCAGGGAGGGACCCAGGAATCCGGGAGGGACCCAGGTGTCCCGGAAATTATCCAGGTGTCTGGGAGGGACCCGGGCGTCCCCGCGGGGGGACCCCAGGCGTCTGGGTGCCCCCAACTGATCCCCGCCGCCCCCGCAGTGGCAGAAGGGGCTGGAGCGGTTCTGCCGGGAGGAGGCCGCGGTGAAGACGAAGCAGCACCGGTGCTGCCAGCGCGGCGGGGGCCGCGCTCGGGCCCGCTGCTTCGCCGCCGCCGCCCCCCACCCTGCCTACGACCGGGAGCTGCACAACATCAGCCTGGCCCAGCCCGGCCCCGCGCTGCTCCGCTCCCTCTGCGGGCCCACCCGCCTGCTCACCAAGAGGTGGGTGCCCCCCGCCCCAAGCAGGGACCCCCCCAATGTCGAAGGGGTCCCATGCGGCCGGGTCCCACCCAGGAGGTGACCCGTCCGTGTCCGTGTCCCGCAGGCGGCCGGTGCCGGAGCTGCTGGGGGCCGTGACGGCCGCGTGCTGCCCGCTGCCCGCCGAGGAGCGAAGCGCCTGCGCCCAGGAGCAGGTGAGCGTGGGATGGGGGGACCCGAGGTGGGGGGGGGGGGAAGGTCTGGGGGACCCCCACAGCCACCCTGACCCCCCCCCGTGTCGTCCACAGCTGTCCCAGGGCATCGCCACCCTCTGCGCCACCCCGCGCGACGCCTGGCGCGACCCCCAGGGCTGCTGCTCGCGGGAGGGCCCCGAGCGGCGCCGCTGCTTCGACGCCGCGTACCTCGGGCAGGTGACCCTGGGGGCCGCCGTGGCCCCCCCGCCCCCCGGCCACGACCAGTGACCCCCCCCGGGGCGAGGGGGACAATAAAGGTGCTGTGGTTTTGCTGCCGTGGGCCTCAGTGTCCCCGTTTTGTGTGTGTGTGAGGGTGGTCCCCGTGCCTCAGTTTCCCCACCGCGTGGCCCCCCCGTGCCTCAGTTTCCCTGCAGGGCCCCATCCCCCCCCGCCGGCCCCGGGCTGTGCCGGGGTGCGGGGGCGGCTGTCGCGGTGTTGGTGGTGTCGGGGTGTGTCAGGGCCCGGCTGTGACACAGGTGTTTGTGTATCGGGGTGCGCCCTCTGCCCGGCAGCGTCACTGTCACCTGTGTCCCCCACTCTGCCATGATCCCAGGGTGTCCCCACATCCTCCCAGCATCCCCATGTCCCCCCCCCCGGGGTGTCCCCGTGTCCCCACATCCCCCCCAGCATCCCCATGTGTCCCCCCGGGGTGTCCCCGTGTCCCCACATCCCCCCCAGCATCCCCATGTCCCCCCCCAGGGTGTCCCCGTGTCCCCACATGTCCCCCCCTGGGGTGTCCCCGTGTCCCCACATCCCCCCCAGCGTCCCCATGTCCCCCCCCCCGGGGTGTCCCCGTGTCCCCACATCCCCTCCAGCATCCCCATGTCCCCCACCCGGGGTGTCCCCGTGTCCCCACATCCCCCCCAGCGTCCCCATGTCCCCCCCCCCGGGGTGTCCCCGTGTCCCCACATCCCCCCCAGCGTCCCCATGATCACAAGTGGGGAAACTGAGGTTGGGGGGGAGCTGACCTGCTCTCAAGGCTGCCCCCCCCCATTTTTGCAGCCTCCCCGTTTTTACACCCCCCTTCCGTGTGCCCATTTTTAACCCCAATTTTTCCCCTCTCTCTGCCTCCCCCCCCCATCCTGCTGTGGGGTCACCCCATCATCTGCCCCGTGCCTCAGTTTCCCCTCCAGCAGCTCAGGCTCCCTGAGGGACCCCGGCTGAGAGCCCCTGGGAGGGGACGGTGCTCCCTGGGGGGGGTCTGGGGGTCCCTGGGGACCACCCCCCCATCCCTCCCCCTCCACACCCTTCCCCGCATCCATCTGCCCCCAGATGCTCCAGGCACTTGCTGCCCGTCTGTCCCTCCCTTCCCACAGCTGGTGTCCCTCCATCCATCTGTCCATCCCTGCAACCCCCAGACTGTCCGTCCGTCCGTCGCATCACAGAAGGGGTTGGGCGGGAAGGGGCCTCACAGACACACAACCCCCCCTCGCCCGGCTGAGGCAGCCCAGGACGCGGTTGCCTTTCTGGCAAAAACCGGCTCCTTCGTCCCCCGCCGGTGCCCCCACGTCCTTCCCGCGGGGCTGCCCCCCGCCCGTCCGCCCCCGCCCCGCGGCAGGACCTTGCACTCGCCCGTGCCGAACCTCACCGGCGCCGGCTCCTCCAGCCTGCCCGCGTCCCTCGGGCCGCCACCGCCTCCCTCCCCCAAACCGGCGGGCACACAGCAGTACGGAATTGGGGCATCCCCGTTTTTTCACGTTAAATCCCTGGGGTTTTGTTTCACCACCGTTTCCTGCGCTCTCAGGGGCCAGAGAGCGGCAGCGAGCTCCGGTGAGCGCCCAAGGGGGCTCCTCGTGGAGCGCCCCTGCTGCGGGCGCAGGCTGAGGGCTGGGGTGCTCGGCCTGGAGAAGAGGCGGCTGCGGGGAGGCCTTGCTGCGGCCTGCCAGGGCTTGTAAGATGGGGACAGACGTTTTAGCAGGGCCTGTAGCGACGGGACAAGGGGGAATGGTTGTAAACTGAAAGAGGGGAGATGCAGATGAGATAAAAGGAAGAAATTTGTGACGCTGAGGGTGGCGAGACGCTGGCACGGGTGCCCAGAGAGGCGGTGGGTGCCCCGTCCCTGGAGATATTCAAGGCCAGGTTGGACGGGGCCCCGAGCAGCCCCATCTGGGTGAAGACGTTTGGTCTTTGAGGGTCCCTTCCCACCCAAACCCCTCTACGACGCTATAAAACACCCGCCACGACAGCGCTGTCAAAACCCCGGTGACGAGATTCAAATTCACCCCAGCGAAATGGGGAATGGAGCAGGGAACCGTTCCGGTGCCCGCGCTCCCCTGATCCGAAGGGCATCGACCCCCCGCCCCGACCACGGGCGGTTACGGGACGCCGCTTCTTTGAAGCGGTTGCGGAGGGGAAGCGACCTGCGCGCAGCGCTTACCCTCTGCTCTGCGACTCCGCCGGCGACGCGGAATCCCTCAACAGCTCGCGGCCTCTGCCCGCGTTCTCCTCTTCGCTCTTTTAGCGTCCACGGCTGTCGCGTTCCTCAGTAAGCGAAAGAAGAGGTTTATAGTTCAGTAATTAACACAAATACGTCCTTTTTCCCCTTTCTAAGCTTTAAGACAATTACGCGCGGCTGCTTTTCGCATTTCTGAGCTTTGGAAGTGAACTTGGGTCGTTCTAGAAAAGCCCGGACCCGAGCGCGATCGTTTCTCTCGCGCCGTCGGTGAGGAGCTGATCCGAACCTCAACCAGCGAAAAGGGGCGACGCGACAGGAAACCTCCCGCTCGCAGCTCCAATACCGCTAGCTGAAGAATCCGGGAATCTGGAAGCTGAAGAATCCGGGAATCCTCGGATATCAGAGCAGCCCCCCCGTAATCCCTTCCTTCCTGGCCATCCCTGCCCTCCTGCAGGCTCCCAGCAGGGAACGGGAGTCAGCCGGGGCCCTGGAGCGTAGGGAAGCAAAGCCCTGCGTGCAGGGAACGCGACGTTACGGCGGCCAGAGATCCTCCGTTGCACGTGGGGGTGGTTTTGTTTCTGGCCTGAATAAAGGGAAGCGTTTAGTTCGTCTCAAAGGTTAACACCGCTCGACTTCCAGCGCTTACCTACCCGGGGGAGCCAAACCCCGGCCTCAGGCCCGCCGCCAAACCCCCCCTTCTCGCAGCGAAGAACCAGAGCACTAAAAGCAAACCGATCTGTATGTGTTGTATCCAAAATTTATTGACAGCAAGATGGCTGGGGCTACAGGGACAGAACCCAAGTCGCGTTTGTGGTCGGCCTTCCGTGGAGACCCGCGGGGGTCAGGCCTGGACACGCAGCTCGGCGGCGGCAGCCCCTGCTCTCGCGCTCTCTGCGGCCATCTGTGCGAGTAGTCCCATCCATCCCCCGCTCCCTTCGCTTAATGCTGCTTTCGTCTGAAGGAGCAGCCTAAGGAAGGGAAAAAATATAGGTAGAGCAGTCAGCGACACTGCGGCCTCTTTACATCCCGTCTGTACGGGGATTTCCTTCCCTCACCGGCCGAAATTCAGCACGTTTTGCCTTGTTTTAAGAGGAAAGCACCACCCCAGTTCTGAAAATGCCCGTAAGAGAGCAGCTTTTATCATCTTCCAGCCCAGAAGCATCTCCACAAGCCGCCCCGGGACCCAAGGCCACCCCGGGAGCTCCCCGAGGAGGCGGCGGGGGCCGTAAGCCGCCCCCCGGCCCCGCTACCCACCTTCTGTCAGCCTCGCCTTGCCCCCCGTGGGCTGGCACAGCACGGTCGAGCAACCCACGCACAACACCACGGTCTGAGCGTGGCTAAACACCGTAGTGATCTTGTAGCAACCTGCCGGGAAGGGGAGAGCTCTGAGGGGGAGGCGGGGGGGCACCGGGACCGGTTGCCCCCCCCCTCACCCGCGTCCTCCCGCCCGCCCCCCGGCCCTGCCCGCCGCCCTACCCGGGCACTTGACGTCCATGAAGTAGGAGTTGGGGCTCTGCACCAGCCGCTTCTTCTTGTGCTTCCTTTTCTCCTCCTCAGGGGAAGGGTGCAGCAAGTCCTTCGCCAGCTGCGGGGGGAACAGCCCCGGTCAGCGCCCGCTCCCCGCCCGCCGCCATCTTGGGGCCCCCGCCGTGGAGATGGCGGCGGTCCCGGCCCACCCCAGGCCGACAGCGCGGCCCGCCCGCGCCCGCTTCCCTCTCCCCCACCCTCCTCCCTCCCGTGCCGCGGTGCCCGGCCCCTCCCGGGCCCGGAGGGGAGCCGGGGCGGGGGCCCGGGCCGCGGCCGCACTCACGGGCATGGTGGCGTGGAGGCAGCCGCGACCGAAAAGGGGCCACACCGGAAGCGGGAGCCGCTATATCCGCTGCGGGGTTTCCCGCACGGGCGGAAGTGAGGCGCGGCCGCGCCGCGCCGCCATCTTGGGAAGGTCGCGTGGTGGCGGCCATGTTGAGAAGGTCTCTTGGGCGCCGCCATCTTGGGAGAGGCGTCCGTGGCGGGGGGGGGGGGGTGTGTGCCACGGGAGTCGTGACGTCGGGTAATCACTGCGCTGACGTCACGGTGGGTGGTGACGTCATGGCGAGGGGAGGGCTCAAGGCGAGTCCCCGCCCGGGAGGCGGGGGCCGGGGCCGGGTCCCGGTGGCGGCAGCGGGGGAGAGCGGCCCGGCGGCGGGCGGGGGCCATGGCCAAGGCCTACGACCACCTCTTCAAGCTGCTGCTGATCGGGGACAGCGGCGTGGGCAAGACCTGCCTCATCATCCGCTTCGCCGAGGACAACTTCAACAGCACCTACATCTCCACCATCGGTGGGTGAGCGGCGCCCCGGGACCCCCCGGCACCCCCGGGACCCCCGCACCGGTGCCTGCCCTCCCCTCCGTCCCCACCGCGCACCCCGGGGCGGCCGGACGACGGCCAGGGCGGCCGGGTCCGCTCTCATCCCTCGCCGCCCTTCTCCATGCCCTGCCTGCCTCCTGCCCGCACCCCGGCACTGCCAGGACGGCGGGAACGGCACCGGGAACGGCACCGGGGCCACGGCCGCCCCGCGGGGCGGCTCCAGGCCTCATCCCGGCCGGCGGACGGGGGGTCGGAGCCGTTTCCAGGGGCTGCATCACGAAGGAAGCCAGCGCGGTGCAGCGGTGTCGGCCGCGGCTCGACGCTGGTCCTGCCCTGCAGCCGCCACCGAGCCGGGACCCCGGCGCCCGCCGCCCCGTCCTCCTCCTCCGAGTTCCCACCACGCTGGTACGGCCATTTCTTGAGCCTGGAGCAGCCGCCCCGGCACGGCCCATGCCATAAACTCCGGCGCGGACACGCCGCCTGCCAGCTGCCGGCTGGGCTGGGATCCAGGCTGTGCCCCACCATCATCCCTCTGGCCAGCTCCAGCCCTTCCTCCTCCTCCTCCTCATCTGCTTCAGCCCCTGAAATGGGGCTGAGCAGGGAGGGGGTGCAGGGACAGGGGAGTCGGGGCGGGGGGCTTCTGCCAGCTTTTGGGGGGGTCCGGCGGCTCCATCCGTCTCTTCCCCCGCCGCCGCTGTGGGCAGCGTCGCAGGCAGCCGCGCGGGGTGATGCCATCCTGCAGGAATGCCGTGGCCAGCCGGCTCGGGGATGCCGCCGGTGCCCCCCTCCCACCCGCTGCAGCCAGTGCCAGGCCTGGACTGTGCCCCCCCTCCCCTTTCCCGGGGTGCCGGGTGGTTACTGGGAAAATGGAGACTGGGACTGAGAGTGGAGCTGTTTACGGCAGCTCCCGGCATCACCGTCCCATCATGTCTCTCTCCTCCCATCCCAGGGATCGACTTCAAAATCCGGACAGTGGACATCGATGGGACGAAGATCAAGCTGCAGGTCTGGTAAGTGGGGAAATGGGGGGGGGGGATTGGGGACCCCCCAGCTTCCTCCTGAGCCGCTCTCACCCTCCTCTGCCTCTCCCGCAGGGACACGGCAGGACAAGAACGCTTCAAAACCATCACAACGGCCTATTACCGGGGAGCTGTGGTATGGAGGGGGGTGCCGGCAGCCCCCAAAAGGGCTGGGACAGCTCGGGGGGGGACGACTGTGCCTGCCTGGGGATGAGACCCCCCCCCAAGAGGGTCCCTGCCCCACTGACTGCGCCGTCCTGGCAGGGCATCATCCTGGTGTACGACATCACCGATGAGAAATCCTTCGAGAATATCCAAAATTGGATGAAAAGCATCAAGGAGGTGGGTGTGCACCGGGGCTGGGGACGCTGGGGGGGTCGGGGGGGGTCGGGGGGGTCCTGCCCGTCCTCTCCTGCCCGCAGAACGCCTCTGCCGGGGTCGAGCGTCTCCTCATCGGCAACAAGTGCGACATGGAGAGCAAGCGCAAAGTGCAGCGGGACGAGGCCGAGAAGGTAGGGGGGGGATCCCGTGGGGCCGGGGGGGGCCCCGTGGGGCTGGGGGGGCCCCCCCTCCGGCCCCCAGATCAAAGGGGGGGTCCCCTTGTCCCGCAGCTGGCGAAGGAGCACGGGATCCGCTTCTTTGAGACCAGCGCCAAATCCAGCGTGAACGTGGAGGAGGTGAGGGGGGGGTCCCGGATGCGGGGGGGGGAGGGGCGCTGCGCACCCCACAACGGGAGCAGCCCAGGGGGGTTCCCCCAGCCCGGGGAGGGGTCCCCGGGCGCTGCCCCCGCTGACCGTCCCCTCTCCCCAGGCCTTCAGCACACTGGCGCGGGACATCCTGCAGAAATCCTCCCGGAAAGCGGTGAGTGGGGTCTGGGGGCGGGGGGGGACCGGGTGAGGGACCCCACCCCCCCGGCTCCGGCCCCCCCTGACCCCCTCCCCTCCCTCTTCCAGGCCCCCAGCAGCAGCAGGCCCCTGCTGGAGCCCAACCCGCCGAGGAAGGCCGGGGGTAAATGCTCCCTGGCGTAGGGCCGGCGTCCCCGCCGCCGCCGCCGCCGCCGCTCCCCCCCGCCTGCCCCGGGGCAGCGCGGGCGCCTCTCTGGGGCGGGGGACCGGGGCGGGGGGGTCCCGGGCGGAGCGGGGAGGGGAGGGCTGACCCCCCCGTCCGCATCTTGTGCCATAAAGCCCAGCTTGTGCCTTGCCCCGGCTCCCGTGTCTCTGTTGGGGGGGGGGGGGGAACGGGGACGGGGCGGGGGGAACCGGGGACGGGGCGGGGGGGGGGGCCGCGGCGGGGCCGCGCGAAGCCACGCCCCCTTCGCGCAAACCCCGCCTCCCTTAGCTGGAAACCACGCCCCCGTTCGCTCAAAGCCACGCCCATTCCCCTGCACGCCCCGCCTTCTCGCAACGCCTCAAGCCCCGCCCCTCCCGCACCAAACCCCGCCTACCGCCCCAGGCCCCGCCCCCTCGCCCTTCCCGTCATCCCCCGCTTCTCCCAGCGGCCCCCGCGCCTCAAGATGGCGGCGCCGGCGGAGGAGCGGGGCCCGGCCCGGTAGTTTCGCCGCGCCGATGGGGCCCCGTGGCCCCGCCGGACCGCGCTGCTGCGCCCTCTACGCTGTCCTGGGCGCCCTGGTCTGCGGCCTGCGGTGAGCGGGCGGCCCGGGGAGGGAGCGCGGCCCGGTGCGGGGAGCGCGGCCCTCACAGCGTCTCTGCTCTCCCCACAGGCCGGCGGCGGCGATGGCGGTGAGCGACGAGAGGCGCTCGGGTGAGCACGGGGCCGGGCCCGGCGGGGAGCGGGAGGCTGGGGCTCGGCGGGGAGCCCGGTGAGGTCCCGGCTGGGCCCGCGCTCAGCGGCCGCGCTCTCTCCGCAGCGAGCCCGGTGGCCGTCACGCCGTGCTGGCAGGTGGAGGACTTCGTGGTGGCGCAGGAATGCACCCGCTGCTCCAGCTTCGAGGCGGTGAGTGAGCCGGGGCTGGCGGGGTCGGGGGGCAGCTCCTGCCCCGCCGCGGCCTCTGACCGGCCCCTCTCGCTTGCAGAAGAGAATACTGCAGTGTAGCCCCACGGGCTTCATCGAGAAGATCAGCTGTCCCACCTCCAAGAGGGACGAGTTCAAGAGGTGGGTGCTGGCCCCGGCCGGGGGGGACGGGGCAACCGTGAGGCCCGGGGGACACACGGAGGGATTTGGGGCCGAGGCTGTTCCCTGCGGGGTACCTAACCCGCCGTGGGCACAGCTGTCGCTCCGCAGTGATGGAGGCGCACGTTTTCTGGAGGTTCGTGGGTACCATGATGTGCGTGACCGCCGTCTTCGCGGTGCTGGTGGTGTGTCGCCAGCGCGTGCTGGACAGGAAGGCGCTGGAGAAGGTCCGCAAGCAGATCGAGTCCATTTAGCCGAGCCCGGCTGCCCTGGAGCGGAGGACTCTGCTCGCCCGCTGCTCCCAACCGGGTGGGAGGAGGAACGGGTGCCCGGGGCAGGCCCTGCCCTGCTCCGTGGACATGGACTCCTGCCGGGAGCTGCCGCCGGGGCGTCCCCTGGGACCGGCTGAGGGTGCCCTGCCCGCCCGCGGGGAGCGCGGTGCCTAATAAATCCTGATCACTGTCACCGGAGCGACGCTGGCATTTGTGCCCGGGAGGACGGGAGCGACGCAGGGCTGTGCCACCGGCTCCGCTCCCCGGTTGGAGCCCTGGGGGACCCTCCGACACACGTTGGGGTGCAAACCGGGTGCGGATTTATTCACCGGCACACAGATCTGCCGGTGGTGGGTGGGGGGCACCCCCAGCACCCCCTGCCTGGGCCGGGCTGGGTGTCCCCCCGCTGCTGCCCCCACCCCGGGGCCGCAGAGCAGCTCTCCGCTGCCTGTCACATCTCGTCCCCGTGTCCCCGTTTCGCTGTCCCCACCAGAGCCCGCGGGGGGGCCTGGCCTGAGGCGTTGGTGC
Source organism: Platalea leucorodia (assembly GCF_965183815.1). NCBI lineage: Eukaryota > Metazoa > Chordata > Aves > Pelecaniformes > Threskiornithidae > Platalea > Platalea leucorodia. Next base: position 2,240,156 of record NC_138846.1, on the reverse strand, counting down.
CCGGCTCCCTGCCGGGGGGGGTGCTCCCGTCCCCCCCCTCGGCTCCGTCCTCCGCGGCAGCCGCAGATCCTGCCTCTTCCACCCGCAGCCACCCCAGCACAGGGAATGGGGCTTCTCCGGCCGATCCCAGCGGCTCCCCCTGGGTCAGGATGTTCCTGGAAATCACTGTGGGAACAGGGAACCCCGCGGTGGGCAGCGCTGGCGGCGGGGGGAGCCGCAGCCGGGGCTCCCGCGGCGTCCCCGTTACCTCCGGTGGGCCTGTCGCCGTCCCGGCTGCCCCCCGCGCCGCGGCGGAAGGGGCTGTAGCTGGGGGAGAGGATGAGTCCCAGGGAAAGGAGCAGGATCTGCCGGGGAGGGATGAGAACCGTGTGTGCCCGAGCAGCGCCGGGGGCCGCCGGCGTGCCCGGTGTGCCGCGGTGCGCGTGCCGTACCAGGACACAGGTGCTGGTCTGGGCGGCCTTGTTGGACGTTGACTTGAGCAGCGCCTGCAGCTGCCGCAGCAGCGACCTGCGGGACAAGGGGTTGGCGAGCGCCCACCCTGGCGCCGAGCCACCCCGGCACCGAGCCACCCCGGCGCCGTGCCACGCTCACCCATTGCGCTTCTCCAGCTCCTGGATTTTCTTCCGGAGCTCCTGGTTCTGGGCTGAGCACGCGGCTGCCCTGCCCGGGCAGAGACGGGGAGAGGTGAGGGACGTGCCGGGGACGTGCCGCGATGCCGGGGACGTGCCGGCTCGCGGTGCCACCAGCGCCCACCTGCTCTCCAGCCCGTCCAGGTATTCCTTCTTCCTCCGCCGGCTGTCCTGGGCCGACTGCTTGTTCCGGATCTTTCTCCTCACCTTTTTCAGGATCCGTTCCTCGGCCTGGGGGGGCGGAGGGGTGAGCCCTGCCCCGCGCCCACCCCCGTGGCCGCCCCCTCCCCACGCACCTGGGTGAGGGGCAGGGTGCTGGGCAGCGTCACCCCCTCCTGCGCCAGCAGCCGCTTCTCCTCCTCCGTCAGACGCAGCTGCGGAGAGACGGGACGCGCTTGGGGACAGGCTGGGGGGGCCGGGGCCGCAGCGGGGGTCGCGGGGACTCACCGTGGGGCTGGGGGCCGGCAGCGTTGCGGGCAGCGGAGCGGGCAGGGACGCGGCAGGCAGCTCGTTGACGATGCAGGAACCGGGGAGCAGCGCGGGGCACAGCCAGTCGTCTGCAAGGGGGGAGAGGCAGCCATGCCCTGCCTGCTCCTGCCTGCACCGAGCCGGGGAGCCGCTCTGCTCCCTGCCCCGCGCCGGCAGGATGCGGCCCTGCCGGGCTGAGCCCCACTGACCCAGCTGGATGGAGACGACGCTGCCGCGCAGCGGGGTGCTGAGGTCGCAGACCACCTCGTAGAGGGTGGCGGCGGGGAGCTCGGCGGGCCGGCGGGGCTCCGGGCTGGCATCCTGGGAGCTGTGGCCACCCGGGGAGGCGAGGTGGCCACCCAGGCCGCAGACGACATCGGGGTTCACCGTCAGCCGCAGCAGCTCCTCGGTTTTGCTCCCCTGCGGCCGGAGAGATGGTGGCAGGGGAGAGGGGGGACCCCCGGCCCCGGCGGCCCTCGGGGGGGCTCCCCCCTGCCCCGCTCCCCCTCCCACGCCCACTCACGCCGTCCTCCGGGAGCCTCCAGCCCTCGACGGCCGGCTCCGAGCCACCGGGGAAGGGGGGATCGGGGAAGACGCTGCCCGGGAAGAGCCCGTCCGGCGGCTCCAGGAGAGCGTCCAGCAGCTCCGGTGCCTCCGGTTCCATCACCTGGGCCCGAAGGGTGAGCGCGGGGGCTACCGGCCACCCCGGCGGGGTGCCTGGGGCCCCTCCCGGCCCGGGGGGACCCTCTGGCAGCTCCGTGCCCCGACGCAGCGGGGATGGGCCCCCAACCCCCGGTTTCCCACCTCGGTTCCCGGTTGTGCAGCCGCCTCCGCCCAGTCCCGGGGCTGTGCACCAGGATCTCCGGTATCCTGGGCAAACCCAGCCAAGTCCCACCCCCGGAGCTTTACACCGGTAAAAGGGCCGGGCTTCCCGCCTACGGTGTGGCCCCGGGACCCCTCTACCGGAGGGGGGGGCACGGAGGGCCCGGTTGGGCTGAGGCTGCCCCGGTACCGGGTCCCGGTGGCAGCGGGGAACAGCAACGAGCCGTTCCGCGGGGAAACCGGTTTGCTGCAGCCGACGGTGGCTCCAGGCCCGGGGGTCGGTGCCCTCCCGGTAACGGGGTCCCGGGGCGGGGGGAACGGGGGAGAAGGGACCGACGCGCCCCGGCGGAACCGGACCGGTGCGTTCTCGTTTCCTATTGGCTGCCACGCGCGTCACTCAGGGTTTTCCGCTTCGCTATTGGTTACGACGCGCGGTGCTCGGGGGGGGGCGGACCGGGACCGGGACCGGGGACGGAGACTTTGTCCCGGTCCCCGATCCCGGTCCCCGATCCCGGTCCCCAATCCCGGTCCTTGATCCCGATCCCGGTCCTTGATCCCGATCCCGGTCCCCAGGACGGGACGATCGGTGCCGGCGGGAGGGATCTGTGAGTCACCGGGGCCGGGAGGCGGCACCGGCCGCTCTGACGGTCCCGTTCCGTCCCTCCCGTAGCTCCGCTTCGCTCCGGGGATGCGAATCGCGATCGAAGCGATAGCAACGACGGGGCGGAGGAGCTTCCCCCGCGGTGGGTGTTGAACCCGGAGCCCCGGCAAAGGATGGCGGCGGGAAGCGGGACCGGCGGCGGGGCGGAGGAGCTGGCCTGGAGCCCCGGGACGGTGCGGCGGCCCTCGCCCGGCCTGGAGGCGAAGCTGGGCTCGCTGGTGCTGCTGCTGCTGCTGCCCCTCGCCTGCGGCCTCGCCCCGCTCTGCTGCTTCCGACAGCCCCCGAGCTCCGCCGGTACGGCCGGCCCGGGACCGGGGGGGGGCCGGCGGGTCCCGGGGGTCCGGGGGGGTCTGGGGGGTCTCAGGGGTCCGGGGGGGCCTGGGGGGTCCGGGGGATCCCCGGGGGTTTCAGGGGTCTGGGGGGGTCTTGGGGGTCCGGGAGGGTCTCAGGGCTCTGGAGGGGGGGGGGTCCCGGGGAGTCTGGGGGATCCGGGAAATCTCAGGGGCCTGGGGGGTCACAGGGGTCTGGGGGGGTCTGGGGGATCCTGGGGGGTCCGGGGGGTCTCAGGGCTCCGGGGAGTCCCGGGGAGTCTGGGGGGGTCACAGGGGTCTGGGGGGGGGTCTGGGGGATCCCGGGAGGTGCAGGGGGTCTCAGGGGTCTGGGGGGTCCAGGGGGTTTCAGGGGTCCAAGGGGAATTGGGGGATCACAGGGGTTTGGGGGGTCCCAGGGGGCCTGGGGGAATCCGAGGTGTCCCGGGGAGTCTGGAGGGGGGTCCGGGGGGTCTGGGGGATCCTGGAGGGGCTCGGGGGATCCGGGGGGTTTCAGGGGTCCAGGGGGTTTGGGGGATCCTGGGGGCTGAGAGCGTCCTGGGGGTTTGGGGGGTCCCGGGGGTCCGGGATGGGCTGGGGACAGGGCTGTCACCCAGGGCAGGGCTGACCCCAAAGGGCCCGGCGGGGTGCGGGGCTGCGGTGGGGGTCTTGGCGGGGGTCTCAGCCCCCCCTGCCCCGCAGACGCCCGCAGCCCGGTGCTCAGCCTGGTGAGCTGCTTCGCCGGCGGCGTCTTCCTGGCCACCTGCCTGCTCGACCTCCTGCCCGACTACCTGGCCAGCATCAGCGCGGCGCTGGAGGAGCTGCGCGTCACGGTGAGCGCCCGGGCCCCCCGGGGTCCTGCTCCCGCCAGGGACCCTGTGTGTGTCCCCCCGGCTCTGCCCCGGGGGTTTCCCGGTGTCCTTGGCCCTGGGATTGGGATCAGCAGCTCCGGCTGGGTGTGGGAGGCTGGCTGTGCTGGGACAGCGGGGAGGGGACAGCGGGGAGGGGGAGAGTGGGGATGGGATGGAAGGGAGGGAGAGGAGAGGATGGGATGGCGGGGAGGGGACAGTGGGGATGGGACAGTGAGGAGGGGGACAGCAGGGATGGGATGGTGGGGAAGGGACAGTGGGGACAAGACGGTGGGGATGGGACAGTGGGGAGGGGGACAGTGGGGATGGGACAGTGGGGAGGGGGACAGCAGGGATGGGATGGTGGGGATGGGACAAGAGGGAGGGGAGTGGTGGGGATGGGACAGTGGGGATGGGACAGTGTCGGGGGGACAGTGGGGACGGGGACAGCGGGGATGGGGACAGCGGGGACGGGGCAGCAGGGAGGGAGCTGGCAGGGCCGAGCTGGTGGCCGCGGAGCAGCCGGGAGAGGACGGTGGGGCCGGGCCAGCGGAGAGGCCTCATGTCCAGCTGTGACTCATGGAAAGATCCTCCCTCTGCCCACGGCTTCCCGGCAGCCACCGCCTCCGGCTTCCTTCCCCAGGGCAGGCAGCGCAGGCAGGGCCGGGTGCAGGCAGGGCCGGGTGCAGGCAGGCGCTGAGCCCCCCTTTTCCCCCGCTCTCACAGCTGCAGTTCCCCTTGCCGGAGTTCATCCTGGCCATGGGCTTCTTCCTGGTGCTGGTGCTGGAGCAGGTCGCGCTGGCGCAACGGGAACCGTCGTCCATCCCGGAGGAAACGCGGGCTCTGCTTCCCACCGGTTCCATCCAAACCCCTTCGCCGCAGCCTCCCATCGCCGGCGCCCGCGGTGCCGTCCGCGCCGGGTTGCTGGTGCTGGCGCTGGCGCTGCACGCCGTGCTGGAGGGGCTGGCGCTGGGGCTGCAGGAGGCGGAGGGGGCCGTGCTGCGCGTCTGCCTGGCCCTGCTGCTGCACAAATGCGCGGTGGCCTTCAGCCTGGCGCTGAAGCTGCTGCGGGGTCGCCTGCGCCCGCCGGCGGTCGTCGCCTGTTTGGTTCTCTTCGCCATGATGTCGCCTTTGGGCGTGGGGTTGGGGACGGCGGTGGCGGCGGGCGCGGGGCCGCGGCAGCGGTTGTGCCGGGGGGTGTTGGAGGGGTTGGCGGCCGGGACCTTCCTCTACATCACCTTCCTGGAGATCCTGCCCCAGGAGCTGGGGGTCCCGCAGCACCGCGTCCCCAAGGTCATCCTCCTCCTCGCCGGCTTCGCCCTCGTCACCGCCATCCTCTTCATCAAGATCTGAGACGCCCCCTCCCCGGGTGTGGGGGATCCCCCCCCCCCACGCAGGACTCCGGGGAAGGGGGGGTTCCCCTCTGCACCCCCTCCTCCGTGCAAGTGCCAAAGTGCCGCCCCAGGGGCCGTCCCTGGGCCCCCCCAGCCCTCCCGGGCGGCCCCCGTGCCTCAGTTTCCCCACCCGCACAGGGGGAACGGTGCTGTCCCCGCCGCGGGACCCCCAGGGCGGGGGCGGTGAGCGCCCCCCCCTCACCCACAAGTGCCCTTACAGCGCGGGCGGGCGCCCTGGGGTGCGCAGCCCCGGCCCCCCCCGGCCCCCCGGGACGGGGAGAGGCGTTGATGAAGCAAATAAAAGACTGGACCTGACGGTGCTGCCTCTGCCTGGGATGGGGCGGGGGGGGGGCTGCAATTTTGGGGGGGGGGTCACAGTGCCCGGGAGGGGGTCACAGTGCCTGGAGGGGGGTCACAGTGCCCCCCCGGGCCTATACGGGCTGGGGGGGGTCCAGGCCCCTCCAGTTTTGGGGGGCAGGGGGGCTCTGCGCTGTTCCCAGCCACGGGGGGGGCGGCCCTGCTGTGTCCCCCCCCCCCAGCGCTGACCCCATGCAGCGTCGCCCCCTCGCCCCGCCCCCGGCTCCGCCCACCCCGGTGCACGCCGGGAGTTGTAGTCGGGCCCGCCCTCCGCGCCCCGCGGGGGCGCCCCGCCTCGGGGGACTCCGCGGACTCCGTTTCCCAGCGGCCCCTGCGGGCGCGCCGCGGGGGCCGCTGGGAATTGTAGTCCCCCGCGCGCCCGCGGCCCAGCGGCGGCCCTCGGCCCGCGGACTCCAGGTCCCAGCCTGCCCCGCGCTGCGGCGGCGGCGGCGGCGGCGGCCGGAGCGGCCGGAGCAGGGAAGATGGCGGCGGCGGGCGCGGGGGCCGGGCCCGGGCCCGGTGCTGGTTCTTCAACCGGTACCGGTGCTTCTAACCCGCGGAAGTTCAGTGAGAAAATCGCCCTGCAGAAGCAGCGGCAGGCGGAGGAGACGGCGGCCTTCGAGGAGGTGATGATGGAGATCTGCTCCACCCGGGTGAGCAGCGCCGCCGCCGCGGCCTCCGGATGCGCGACGGGCCCGGGAGCCGTGAGGGGGCCCGGGGGCCGGGGGGGCCCGGGGGTCGTGTGAGGGGCCGGGGGGGTCGTGAGGGTCCCGGGGGCGCCGGGGGCTGAGTGCAGGCCGGGGGGGGGGTGCAGGGGGCCGGGGGCTGGGGGGGCGCGGGGTTCAGGGGTGCGGGGGGGGGGGGGCGGTGGGGTAGCGGGGGGCCGGGGGCTCGGCTGGGGATGCAGGGTGGGGAGGGGGGGTCAGGGGGTGCAGAGGGAATGGGGGGGGGGCTCAGGTGGGTGCCCGAAGGGGTTTGGGGGTGCAGAGGAGGGGGGCGTCACCCGAGGCTCGGGGGGGCGGGGGTCCTGCATTTGGCGTCGTGCGGGGGGCTGGGAAGGGCCCCCGCCCCCCAGAGGAACGCCCCCTCTCCCGCCTGCGCCCCGCTTCTCCTTCCCCCGGGTTTGTTTTGATGTATTTATTTTTTATTTCTTTGGCCGCGGGTTTCACGGCGAGGGTTCGCACGTGGCTCGCGCCGGCCCGTGGCCGCCGTGCGTGGGTCCCGGCGCGCGCCGTACGCCTCCTCCGCTTCCGAGCGTACGGCCCGGCGACCGGGTGGAAAAAGCGACTCGCCGCCTGCGGCACCTGAGGGTTCGCCGGGGTTCTCGCCGGTTCTTGCCGCGGGGGCGAGGAGCCGATCCCCGTGCCCACGCCTCTGGGACGGGCTCCCACCGTGTTGCAGCCCTGCGTCACCTTTACCGGGCGATCCTCCACCGGCCCCGCGGCTCGGGGGGGCTGTCCCTGAGCACCGGGGACCCTCAGGAGGGCTGGGTTGATCCGACGTAGCCGGCTCCCGCGGGAAGCGACGGATGCTTCATCCCTGGAGACGCTTAAATTTAGCTCGGCCGGAGCCTGAGAAAAGGCAGCGTTGGGAGTGTGGATGAGTGCGTCAGATCTGAGCCGGCAAAACTGCCCCGCTCGGCCGAGGGCTTCTCAGAGGGACCTTGGTGGCAGGAGGGCTGCCCTGGGGTGCCGGGGGCTGGTGGCGGAGCGGGGAGGCCGGGAACGCCGCGGAGCGTCTCCGGGAGCGTGGTTTCCCAGGTGGGGGAAGCCGTCGAGAGGAGAAGTCGGCTCCGGTTTGCGTTTTGCTCTGTGTCGGCCCCGAGGAGTCGGCGGGGATTGTGCGGCCGTTTGCCAAGATCGGGGTTTGGCCAGATTTCAGCTCCCGGAGAGGTGGGTTGGTGCCAACCCCGGCGATGGGGTTCTGCAGTGCCGCGGGTCGCTGTGCCGGCAGCCGCGGGGTCCGGCAGCCAGCGCCGTCCTTCCCGGCAGAGATACGGCCTGGATGAGCAAGGGGAGAGGAGTGCGGAGCTGAGGGAGCCGGAGACCCCGAGAGGCTCTTCCAGGTGACAGGGACCGGTGCCGGGGAGGCTCCTGTGTCCCCCTGCGCTTGGGGTCGGCAGGACTGCGAGAAGAGGGGAGCAAAATCCATCAGGCCTTTAAAAAAGGGGGTGTTTGGGTTGGAGAGCCCCGCCGGCACCCCGGGTCTGGCGAGGCAGCGGTGCCCTGACATCCACGGAGCCGAGGCTGTCGCTGGGAGGGTGACGGGGATAGGGTCCAGCCGATCCCAAGGGAGCGACGTGCGGCTCTCCGCGCCGAGCCGAGAGCAGCCCCGTCCCCGGCGGGCAGGCAGGGCTCCTGAGCGGGGGACATCTCTCCGGAGGTTTTGTCCCCTCTCTCGCCGGGATGGCAGGCGGGAGCAGCGACCTGCGCATCGCCGGTGAGTTTGGGAGTGGGCTGGAGCCTCCCGCACCGTGTTTGCACAGTAAACAGCTGGTTAATGTGCAGCAAAGCCGGGGGGAGAGGCAGCAGGACTGTCCTCCCCGCTAATCCCTGCCCCAGGACGCTTCCTCCGGGAGTTTGTTCCCCACACGTGGGACCGGCAGCCCTGGAGAGGCGCAGAGCGGCACGACCTGGGACAGGAGCTGGTCCCAAGGTGGCTTCTGGCCTCGATGGTCCCCTCCATCGTTGCCCATAGGGCTACAGGCAAGGAGCTGGCAGCAGCCCTTGCGCCGGCAGCTTGTGCCCCGCACGGGAGCCTCCGTTTCGTGGCTCCTCGCTGGGGGAGAAGCTTCTGCCTGCCCTCAGCACGGCTGGGGGGCTGCTGCCCAGCTCTGGGGTGCCCCGCTCCCGCCGTGGGGATCCATCAGCCCCCTCAAGCTTTGCTTTGTGTTTCCTGGAGTTTTTTCTGGCCGCTTGCGAGCGGCTGCCTGATTTCGGCCTCGTCTGGCTCTGCCGGCTCCCGCAGGGACCCTGGCTCAGAGAACAGAGCAGGATCCCAAGACCTTAAGCCCCAGTGCAACTCCTCGCACTAATCCTGCAGTGCCTGCGCAGCCAGCTGTTGACTAAATCTCCCATTTTTTTGGTTGTTTTTCTTTTTTTTTTTTTTTTTTTTCCCCCCCCTGGATCTGGATTTCGTTAGTCTTAAGCTTGGGAATTTGCTGTCGCAGGTTTCCCAGCTGCAGCCTGTTTCCAAGCTGCTTTTTGCACTTCATCTCCTCTTTCCCCGGGGTTCGTCCAGGACCGACGAGCGCTGGTGCTGGCCGGCGCATGGGGCTCCTCAGGGATCCCCCCCGGGTCCAAAGGGAAGGTGGATTCGTGCGCGCTCAGCTTTGGCTCTGTGGATTGGGGTTGGGGAAACCCTCCTTCTCCGGTGGGATGCCGGAGGGGGCGGAATGGGATATCCCCTTGTGCCGGAGGGGATGATGGAGGGGATGATGGGGGCCGGGCCCTTTCCCGGGATGCGGGCAGCAGAACGCCTTCCTGCTGCTGTCGGGATGAGGAAGTCTGCGCCGCTCATGGCGGGTCAAGCCCCTGCCCGGCTCGGCTGCGGGGCTGGGGCAGGAGGGGGCTTTCGGGGCCGGCTCGGTGCTGGCGCTGCGCCGGGACCCCGGCTCTCCTCTGCTGTGGGGTTGTCCTCCGCCGGCGAGCGCGGGGGGGCGGGTGCCCAGACCCGGTTATCTTCCGTCTGCGGTTTGCCTTGGCTCCTTCCCTCAGCCTTGAGCAGCGTCGGGAGCCGGTGGGCTGCCGTGCCGTGCCGTGCCGAGCAGCGAGCCCTTCCTGCTCTCCCTACTGGAGTCCCAGCTCCAGGCTGGGATCTCCCCCGTTTTTTTTGGGCTGCGGCGTTGCCGACAGCCCCAGGACTGTCTTTGGTGTGGACAAGGTGCCTGCTGGAAAACCCAGCACCTCCGGATCGAAGGGGATGGGCTGACTCACTGGCCACCAGTGACCGGGGAGCCCAGAGCCCGCTCGGGTGGGCACGGAGGCTTCGGCTGTTCGGGGGGGGAGCAGGGCTGGGCTCAGCTGCTGCTCCAGGGATGTGGGTGCTGCAGCCCACGGGAGAGATGTGGCTTTCCCCGCTCCTGGCTGCTAAACCCAGCAGGGCCTCAGCATCCTTCCTGCACCAGAGCACCCACGGAGGGAGGAAAGTCCCTTGCGGGGCCTCCTCCGCACTCGGTGGTGTCAAAGCAGAGAGGTACCGGCCACCTCGAGCCCTCCTGGCCCACTCCTGCGCGGTTCCTGAGGCCGACCGGGTTGGACATGCCTCGCTCGGGGGCCACCTCCTCCCATGGGTCACCCCAGGGGCTCGATACCGTGTGTGGGGCAAGCTTGGGGCCGGGCTGCAGGAGGGAGAGCGTGGGGATGACCCGCCGGGATGGGGACGGGGATGTCTCGGGTGTGACGGGGCGGTTCGGAGGAGCCCCAGCACCCCAGGGTGCCCGCTGGCCCCCTGGCCCCCCCTGACCTGCCTCCCCTCCCCTGGCCCAGCTGCAGGCACAGAAGCTGAGGCTGGCGCACAGCCGGGGACCCTACTACAGCGGCTCCCTGCCCAACGTCAACCAGATCGGCAGCGGCGTCTCCGACTTCCAGGTGAGCAGTGCCCGCTCTGCCGGCCGGGGGCTGCCCCGGGAGGGTCTGGGGGGGCCACCCCCCGTGGCACAGCGGCTGCCGCCCTCGGTGCCTTGGGGAGGGGGATCAGGAGCTGCGTCAGGACTCGGGGTGGGCGTCGGGGAGGAGGAGGATGAAGAGCCGTGGCATGGGCTGCTGTTGGGGACAGATGGGGACAAGGGGAGGTTCTCTAATCGCCTTGCCTGGCCCCAGCTCCGTCCCCCCGGCAGCGCTGCCAGCGATGGGGCAGTTGAGGCGGGCTGATCCTGAGGCCCCTTCCCTCGCGGACGGGCGGTGGGCTCACCCCGGTGTCTCCTCCTCGCAGAGCCCTTTGCAGTCCCCGCTGGATTCCACGCGCAGCACCCGGCACCACGGCCTGGTGGAGCGAGTGCAGCGGGACCCGCGCCGGATGATGTCCCCCCTTCGCCGCTATGTCCGACAGATATCCTTTATCCCGTTCCCTCCTGCCCCGTTGGCGGGGGCAGGCAGCTTTTTCTCCCGCTGCTGGGGCTCCTGCGCCGATCCCAGCGCCCCACGTGCTCGTCTCTTTGGGATTAGCGAGCATTAGCAACGCGTGCTGCCCTGGCCTGTCTGCGGGGTTGCGTTAGGTGCCTGCACGCCGGCCGCTCAGCCCCTCGCTCTCCGTTTGGCCCTTAACGTGCCTCTCACATCGACAGCTCTCCCTACGGACCGACCTACCTGTCGCCTCCGCCCGAGCCCAGCTGGAGGAGGTAAAAACCCCGTGTTTTTTTGGCTGCCAGCACTTGTTTTCCGGGTGCCAGTTCCCAGCCCGCTGCCTCCCCGTGTCTGTGAGGTCGCTGGAGCCTGTGCGTGCTGGAGCTCTGTGCTAAAGAGCACCCGGAGGTTTGGAAACAGGCAGGCTGGCAGGAGCCCAGCGCGAGAGAGTCCCTCGCAACGGGCAGCCGTCCCGGGAGGGTTTACACAGCTTCCCTTACCGGTCTGCGGGGGAGAAACCGGACTGGGGGGGGGCAGAGAGAAATGCTGAGATGCCGGCAGTGGGGCTGGGAGGTCTCCCACCTCCCTGATTTCGGGTGCTGCCTGCACCGTCCCACAGAGGGGGGGAATTTTTAAGGAGGAATGATTTTATCGTGCCCAAAAGAGCCAGCTCCGGCACGCAGGGCGGCATCCGCCCGCCGTGGCAGTGGGAAGAGGGATCCTGCCCGAAGTGAATCACCGGGCGGCCGAGCCTCTGCGTGCTCTGGCTCTTGGCCCCGGGGGCAGGCGAGGACAGGGCTGGCTGGCCAAGCCCAAGCGTGCCCCGAGCATCGGCTCCGTCCCACAGAGGTCCGTCCCGGTGAGCTGTGGCTCTGCGCAGGAGCTGTTTGGGCTCAGCTCAGCGCGGCTCAGCCCTTTAAGAGGTTGCTCGGGGCTCCTGGGCCGTATTTTCAAGGCTGCCATTCCTCCGAAGTGCTGCGCTCAGCACAGCTCTCCTTCCCCAGCCCGAGGACTGTTCTCCGGGGAGCCTCGCTGCCGATGCTCCTGCCGTGTCCGTGCCCGGCTCGGCTGCCGTCTCGGTGCACCGGGAGCCCAAGGGGCCGTGTGTGCCCGTTCTCCCCCGCCCGGCGGGGACACCAGCGGCAGGTGCCGGCTGGCAGCCCCGCGCTGTGCCAGGGTCTGCTGGAGGTTCATGTTGTGTCTTGCACTTTGTCCCTCGCGATGAGCCACAGCGCCGGTCAGTCCAGAGTGCGAGGGCCGCGGCCTCGTCCCCGGCACATCTTCCCCCATCCCGCTGTGTCCCAGCCCAGCCGTCGGGTGCCCTCTCTGCCGTCCTCCCTGACCTCCCGGGGCAAAGCCTTGGCTTTTTGCCCCAGAAGAAGAGGTTGTCTCAAAACCTCCCCGCAGCGAGCGCAGCCGCCCTCCCCGCAGGGCCTCGGGCTGTGGGGAGCCATCCCCGGGAGCATCTCGCTGCGAATCCCACTGCAGATTCCCTGTCCCAGGCTCGGCAGGCACTTTCATCCGTCTTCCAAACGGGTGCTTTCACGGGAACCTCAAGATTGAAACAACCTTGGCTGCGGTCTGCGCGGGCTGGGCCAGCGGCCGTGGTTTTGGGTCCCTGAGGCTGAGCGCCCATCGCTGCGGTGTCTGGGCCTCCCCGCTGCCAGCCCTCCCTCCCGTGGGGCAGTGCTGCCCTGTGCCCCCCTCTGCCCCCCAAGTAACCCTGCTGTTTCTCCTTACAAAGGACCATGCCCTGGGGTAACTTTCCCATGGAGAAAGGACATTTGTTTAGGCTGCCGTCGGCTCTCAACAGGTGAATGATTTTTGATTCCGTTTTCTCTCTCTCCCTGTCTCTCAGCCGGGCTCCAGCCCTTCCCCAGGACCCCCAGGGTGGGCACGGCCCTGGTTGTAACAACTCCAATCCCCGAGGAGGAGGGAAGGGGTCTCCAGGCTGCCCCGGCTGCTGAACGGGGGGAGCCCTGGGGTGGAGGACCTGGGGAGGAGGTGGCCCTGCGCACCTGGGCCTTGGTGCAGCCCTCGTGCCTCCGCGGGCTGTGTGGTCCCGCAGCCGCTCTGAGCTCCCCGAGGAGCTGCTTTTGGGGGCACGGGGCTCCTGGATGCAGGGCAGGGTGTCCACCAGGGCTGCCCTGGCTCGGTGCTGGCTCCCAGGGCGAGGATGCAGCTCTGCCCGCTGCCGTGGCTGCTTGGTTTCACCCCGGCACGGCACAAGGAGCGGGAGCCAGCGCAGCCCTGGGGGATCAGGCCACCTCTCAGGAGCCCAGCAAGGTGACAGAGCAGTGGGTTCCCCATGGGGTTTGAGCCCGTGGCTGGGCTTGGAGCTGCCCTTGCCACCCTGGAGAGCCGTGGCTTTGCCCCGCAGGGGCCGGGGTGGCTTTGGGGTTGTCCCTTTCCCTGGGCTGGGGCACAGCGGGGTCTCGGCAGGGCGAGCTGGGGCTTGGGGCTGGCACATTGCTGATGCTGCTCATGGCAGTCCCCGCTCCGTCTCCCTTGGGCCGTGCGAGGAGCAGTGCCGGCACCTCCCGGGGCTCGGTGCCGCGGACGGGTGCCCATCGCTCCCCGGCTGGGCCCCGTGCCGGAGGGGGCTGCGTCCCATGGGCGGCGGGGGGAGCTTCCTGCCTCCCAGCTGCGCCGCAGCTGAACAATATCCCCCTTGTGCGGTCCCAGGACGCGTCATTAGCTCGAGCAGCCCTTTCCCAGCTCCTCCCTGTGCTCATCCGCTTCAGACCAACTAATTGGGAACACAATGGGTGTTATATCCCTGGGTCCTCTGCCCCCAGCCCCTCCAGGGCCCCCGGGGGAGCCCGTCTTCCCCCGTGCCAGGGGTGGCGAGGGCTCCGGGGCCTTTGCTGTGGTGGCAGAGCCGTCCCTCGGAGGAGACGGGGCCAGAGCAAGCCCCAGCATGTCTGGAAGTGCAGGGTGAGGGACCCTGCCAGAGCATCGCGTGGGGAGGGGATGGCGGAAGGGGACAGCGTCCCCGCAGAGCCCCTTGGCATCTGCCTCCAGGGCTCGCCCTGGGCATGGCGAGCGTCGGGCACGGAGGGCTTTGAAGGAGACGGTTGTTCCTCCAGCGAAACCCCCATGCTCTGCTTCCCTTCCTCCCCCTGCTCTTCCCCTTTTTTGCCCGCTGCCCTGGCCCTGCTCTCGCCCACCGTCCTGGGGCCGGGGCTGTCACAGCAGCAGGGTGTAAATGGGGTGGGGGGACGAGGGCCGGGCCCGTCTGACGATTGCCTTTCCTTTTCCAATTAGAACAAATTCCGACTCGGCGCTTCACACGAGCGTGATGAACCCCAACCCCCAGGACGCGTACCTGGGCCCCTCGCAGGGCGCCCCGCCGCCTGGCCGCCGGAGCGGTGAGCGTCCCCTCCCTCCGCACCCCGCTTTCCCCAGCGGGACCCCGCCGCTCCCCACCTCCACCCGGCTGCCTCGGGACCCCCGGGCCCCTTCCACCCCTCGAGGACTCGGAGGGGGAACCGCGTGGAGCCCTGTCCCTCCGCAGCAGGGTCACGCAGCAGCCCCCCCTTCCTGCCTTCGCTCCGCAGTGCTGGCCGATGTCCCCCGTGTCCCCATGCGCTGCCGCTAACGATCGCCTGCTCTCTTGCAGGTTTTCTGGACGGGGACGCGGACAGTAAAGGTGAGCGCCTGCCCGCGCCCAGCAGCGTGCCGCCGCGCCCGTGTGTCCCTTCCTTGCAGTCTGCAAAGAGTCGGGGCAGCGGGTGGGATGCGGGGGGCAGTGGCTGGGACCCCTCTGTGGCGGGTGGGTCTGGAACCCCCCCATGACTGGTGGGTGCCCCCGGGGTGGGTGCGGGTGGGCCGTGCTGCTCTCCCCGCGCTGACCCTCTGCTCCCCCCTCGCCAGTGTTTCTTTTCCAAGTGCCTCCCATCGAAGAGACCTTCGACGACAACAAGCATTCGCTGAAGCCCTGGGACACCAAGAAGGTGGGTGCGGAGGAAGGACCGCCAGGAAATCGCCCCTGCGCCCCCCTGCCCCGGCTGCCGGCTTCCTGCCCGCCGGGCGTTGCGACACCAGGGTGGCTCTGCCTCCTTCCTGCCCTCAAACCCCGGCTGGCCCAGGGTTGGCAGGTTCAGCATCCCGGCCTCGCTTCACTCCTCCTCTTTGATTTCGCAGCTCTCCTCATCCTCGGCCCGTCCGCGCTCCTGCGAAGTCCCTGGGATCCAGTAAGTCCTGGGCTGGGGCCCACGGGCGGCTGCGGAAAAGGGGCTGGAGGCGGGAGGGGGCCAGGCTGCTGGGGAGGGGGGTGCTGGAGGAGGCAGCGGTGTTCCCACGCCGAGCGTGTCTCTCTCTTTCCCCCCAGCATATTTCCATCCCCGGATCAGCCTGCCAACGTCCCCCTCATCCCCTCGGCCCTCAACACGGGTGGCTCCCTTCCCGACCTCACCAACCTGCACTTCCCCTCCCCGCTGCCCACCCCTCTCGACCCGGACGAGACCGCGTACCCCAGCCTGAGCGGGGGCAACAGCACCAGCAACCTGGCCAACACCATGACGCACCTGGGCATCAGCGGCGGCATGGGACTGGGGACGGGCTACGACTCGCCAGGTGAGGGCTGGCCCCGGCCCGCCGCTGCCGGCGGGCAGGGAGACGGCGGAGCCGACATGCCGGGGTGGCTGGACCAGCCGCCGAGACACACGGGGCTGGCGTGGGGAGCCGAGAGAGGGTCCCCCGTGGCGGGGAGCCGCCTGCAGCGAGTGCTCGGTGGGGCTGGAGGAGATGGGAACCCCCTGGCCGGCATCCCAGTGCCGGCTGTGGCAGAAATCGGCTTCTCCGGGCGATCCCGGCCTGGCACGGAGATGCCGCAGCCTGGGAGCGGGGTGGGGGGAGCTGCGGGGTCCAATGGCATCGGGGTTCTGTGGGATGGTGGCCCCGGCGGGGAGCCCGCCGCCCGCGCCGCTCCTGCCCCGGCGCCCTCCGCTTGCCGAGCCGGAGCATCCTGCGCCGCCGCCGGCCCCGTTCCCGGGCTGTGTGTGTTTCTGTCTCTGTCTCCATCGTTTTGGTCGCCTCCGTCACCTTCCATCCCACCCGGGGCAGACGGGGAGCCCCAGCCCGGCCCGGCCCGGGGAGGAGAGCCTGGGGCGCGGGGCGATTCCGTGGGTAACGGTGGTGTCTCTTCTTTTTTGTCCCCACAGGACTTACCTCACCTATGCAGAGCTCCCTGAGTAACCCGTCCCTGCAGTCCTCGCTTAGCAATCCCAACCTCCAGGCCTCCCTGCGAAGCCCCTCGCTCCAGTCTTCCCTCAGCAACCCCTCGCTCCAGTCCTCCCAAAGCAGTTCCTCCATCCCTTCCTCGCTCTCCAACCAGTCCCTGCCTTCCTCCCTCTCCTCCTCGCTCAGCAATCCCTCCCTCCCCACGTCCCCCCGCAGCCAGCCCATGCAGTCCTCCCCCAGCAACCCCAGCCTGCCCTCCGGCTTGAGCGGCTCTTCCTACGCCCCCATGGTGCAGGCGTCCATAAACACCTCGCCCCGCCGACGGGTCCCGCTCAGCCCCCTCACCCTCCCAATGGGTGGCGACTCCAGAAGGCAGCACCCCAAACAGTTCTCACCAACAATGTCACCCACATTGTCCTCCATCACCCAGGTATGCATGGTCCATCGCCCGCGCCGGCCCCGCGCCGCGCGCTCGCCTCCGTCTTCCTCCTCCTTCGACTTCTCTCTTGTCTCGTTTCCATCCTCATCTCAGCCACATGCCAGGGAAGCCCCTCGCCCCCCCTGTCCCACCCCGCGGACCCCTCCCCGCGGTCAGGGATGCCGGGGGGACGCGGCGCATCCCAGCCGAGGCTCCCCCGCCCCGGTTTCCCGCTCCGGAGGGGGGAGCCTGGCCCGCGGCGGGTGCTGGGTGCAGGGTTTCGGCGCCGGGTGCTGCCGGCGGGGCTGAAATTCGGGGTCTCCCCGATGGCCGTGGTCTCCCCAACCCGCTGCCGGTGCTGGGGGACGCACCGGGGGGCTGGCGGAGACGGGGGCACCGGGGCACCGAGCAGAGGGGCCGGATCCTGGCGGGCGCCGGGCTGGGTGCAGGCTGACCCCCCTCCTCTCCGCTCTCTCCGCAGGGGGTGCCCCTGGACACCAGCAAGCTGCCGGCCGACCAGCGGCTCCCGCCGTACTCCTACAGCCAGCCCGGCCTGCTCCTGCCGTCCCAGCCGAGCCAGAAAACCCTGCACCAACCCGTGCAGTCCCCCCCGCAGCCGGCATTGCCCCCCGCCCCGCCGGCACGGCCCCCGCCGCCGGCGGTGCCGCCGAGCGGGGCCACGCAGCGCCCGTACGGTCCCCAGTACCAGTCTAACGCCTCCCTGCAGCAGCAGCAGCAGCTGGGACAGCCCCTGAGCGACTTCGGTTTGGGCAGCGTGAGTGCTCCCGGGACGGGGACGGTGGGGGGACGCCGGGGGGACACCGGGAGGGACAGCAGGGGTCTTCGTCCCCGTAACCCGCCTCTCCCCGCAGTTTGAGCAGTTTGGGATGGGGGAAAGCCCCACCGGCAACAGCGGCGGCTTCCCCGAGGAGCTGGGGAGCCTGAGCTACCCCCCAACCGAGGGGGGCTACGACCCCCACGTCCTCAACCGGCAAAACCTGAGCAACTGCAGCCGCCACGGCCCCATCCCCAACATCATCCTCACAGGTGGGTGGGCAGGGGGCACCGGCAGCCCCCCGCGGGGCGCGGGATGGCGGATGGGGGGTCCTGAGCCCTGAACCCCCCATCTCCCCCCCCCCAATAGGGGATTCCCCCCCCGGCATCTCCAAGGAGATCGCGACGGCGCTGGCCGGCGTCCCCGGCTTCGAGGTGGACGCGGCGGCCTTGGGGCTGGAGGAGGATCTGAAAATCGAGCCCCTCACCCTGGACGGACTGAACATGCTGAGCGATCCCTACGCCCTCCTCACCGACCCGGCCGTGGAGGACTCCTTCCGCACCGACCGCCTCCAGTGAGGGCCGGGGGCTCCGCCAGCACCCACCCGCCCGCGGACCCTCGCCCCCCACCTCCGGACCCTCCCCAGTTTCCCCTCACCCCCCCCATTTTTTCACTTTTTTTCTGGTAAAACGGTGAGGCCACCGCTGGCTTCTTTTCCGGTAAAACGGGGCCGGGGGACGCCGGAGCCGGCGGGAAGGTGGGGGGGACGCGAGCCAGGCGCTCTCCGGCCCCGTGGCACCCCCAAACCCCGGCGGAGAGGGGGCTCCCGTCCCCCGGGGGCGGCTGTACATAACCCCGTAGGTAGAGACCCCCGCGGGGGGCGGGGGGGGCTGCTTATATTTTTATTTTTCTTTTTTTTTTTCCTGGCTAATCATCATGTTTAAGGAGAAATCCCGCTCTCCCCCCCCCCAGCTGCGCCCCACATGTACCCCCAGACCCCCCCACCTTACCCAGCCGCCGGGGACCCCGCGGGACGTATAGAAAGCACTTGTAACTTTGCCCCCCGTCCCCCCCAAACCCGCGGGGGAGCGCGGGGGGGCCCCGTCCACGGGCGGGGGGACCTGGGGCCCCAGGACCCGCGTTCCCCCCCCGCCCAGGAGGGAGCCAGAATGATTTATTATTATTATTATTTTTTAAAATATATTATATGTTAATTAAACCCCTCCTGTGAGGGCGTGTGGCTGATTTCATGGGGGGGGACACACACGGCGAGGCTGCGGGGAGTTCCTGGGGGGGTTTGGGGGGTACGGGGGGGTTCAGCTACTCCAGTGTCCCCCCCCCGTTTGGTCTGGGGTCCCTTACGGGGGGGGAGTGGGTGTGAAATGGGGTCCCCCCAGTACCTGGGGGTGCTGGTGAGGGGGGGGGGTGTGTGGCCATGGGGAGCTTGGGGGGGGTCCTTGAGGTTGTTGGGGGTGCTAGGAGAGAGTCCTGGGGAGTTCTGGGGAGCTGGGGGGGTCCCTGGGGGCGTCCTGGAAGTTTCTGGGGGTGCTGGAGGGGTCCCTGGGGGGGTCCTGGAAGTTTGTGGGGGTGCTGGGGGGTCCCTGGGGGGGTCCTGGAAGTTTGTGGGGGTGCTGGAGGGGTCCTGGCCGTTCTTGGGGGGTCCCTGGGGGTCCTGTGTCCCCCGGCGGGTGCAGAGGGTCCTCCCGGCCGCCAGGGGTCGCTGGCGGCGGCGGCGGGGCCGGGCGGGCGCGCGGTAGCGGCCCAGCGGAACCCAGCGGCGCGGCCCGGCCCGGCCCGCAGGTAGCGGCGGGGGGGGCCGGGGGCTGCTGGGGCCGGGGGGCCTGGCTGGCTGCGGGGCCGGGTGCAGGGCCTGGGCCGGCTACAGGGCCTGCGGGGCCGGGTGTAGGGCCTGCGGGGCCGGGCGTGTATACGGGGAGTATAGGGCCGGCTGGGGAGTGTATAGGGGCGGCCGGGGCTATATAGGGCCGGCTATGAGGTGTATAGGGCCGGCTGGGGGTATATAGGGCCGGCTGTGAGGTGTATAGCACTGGCTATGAGGTATATAGGGCCGGCTGGGGCTACATAGGGCCGGCTGTGCAGTGTATAGGGCTGGCTGGGGCTATATAGGGCCATCTATGAGGTGTATAGGGCTGGCTGGGGGATGTATAGGGCCGGCTGGGGCTATATAGGGCCAGCTATGAGGTGTATAGGGCTGGCTGGGGATATATAGGGCCGACTATGAGGTCTATAGCGCTGGCTATGAGGTGTATAGGGCCGGCTGGGAGATGTATAGGGCCGGCTGGTGCTATATAGGGCCAGCTATGAAGTGTATAGGGCTGGCTGGGGGTATATAGGGCCGGCTATGAGGTGTATAGCACTGGCTATGAGGTATATAGGGCCAGCTGGGGCTATATAGGGCCGGCTATGAGGTGTATAGGGCCGGCTGGTGCTATATAGGGCCAGCTATGAAGTGTATAGGGCTGGCTGGGGGTATATAGGGCCGGCTATGAGGTGTATAGCACTGGCTATGAGGTATATAGGGCCAGCTGGGGCTATATAGGGCCGGCTGTGCAGTGTATAGAGCTGGCTGGGGCTATATAGGCCCAGCTATGAGGTGCATAGAGCCGGCTGGGGGGTATATAGGGCCGGCTGTGCAGTGTATAGGGTCGGCTATAGGGTGTAGGGTGCGTGTAGCGTGCGCAGCGCTGGCGGGGGTGGCTCTGTGGGCTCTCCTGACGCCCCCATTTCCAGCCCAGGGTTTCCAGCCCGGGCCGTGGGGCCTGCGGGTGCCGGGAGCCGTGGGGCAGAGGGCAGGCAGCGGGCCAGGGTCCCAGCACCGTGGGGCAGCGGCTGTGGGGGCCGTGCTGCTGCCTGGGGACCCCCGGGGCTGGATCCTGCCCCAGGATGGGTCCTGCCCCCCCCAGTCACCGCTTCCCCCTCAGCAGCCCCACGGTGGGGCCGGTTCCCGCTCTCGCTGCAGCCAGAGGCAAAGCCCAGCCTCTCCCGCGGGACCCCTCCATGGGGCTGCCCACGCCGGGGTCACCGGTGGGGTCCATGGGGACGTGAGGAGGGGTCAGGGCACCCGTTATCCGGGCCTCTGCCGCGTCCTGCTGGCTCCCAGGGGGGTGCCCCACTGCGGGGGCCCGGGCAGCAGGACCCATGAGAGGGGGGGCCGTGGTGGGGGGCACAGGCTGGCGGTGGGGACCCCCCCGGCCGCTTTCTCCCCACCCGAGGTGGGTGGCAGGAAGCTAAATCGGGAGCCGGGGCTGCGTTTCGGCGGCTCGGCCGTTATCACGTGGTGCTGGGCTAAAAATATCCCGGGTGGCTGCTCGCGGGGCTGGGGGCTCCCGGGGTCCCCGGCCGGGGGACGGGGACAGGCTCCAGGCGCTGCCGTGGCCCTGCCTCTGCCGGCACGGGGGATGCTGGCACGGCCCCCGTGGGGTGAGACCCGCGCCCCGGCTAAGGGGGTTTCCTCCTGGCGTCGTGGGGCCACCGCAGTGTCCCTGCCTGGGGTCTCCGTGTTCGGGGTTGGGACCAGTTTGCCCCCCCGCCCCGGTGCGGCTGGGACAGAGCTGGTGTCGTGCCGCGGTGCCCCGTGGAGGGGGGGTGACGGCCGGGGGGGTGTGACGTGGGTGTTCACGGCCTCCTCGCCTGCTTCCTTCCCCTTTCCAGCCCACCCCGTGCAGCTCTCTGGCGGCCTCCGCGGACCCCTCCTGCGGCGCCCGGGCAAGCTGGGGGCGCTGGGGACAGGGAGGGGGTGCGTGGAGGGGAGAGGGGCCGGCCGCGGGCCAGGGGTGCCGCCACCAAGCTGGGGGGGCCACGCCGCAGGGTGGGGGTCCTGTCTCAGGGGCTCTGCCCGAGGGGTGTCCCCCCGCAGCCGCCGTGCTCGGGGTGGGGTGCTGCCCCCCCAAGCCGTGGGGGTCCCCATCGCATTGCCCTGTGCTTCGCGGCGTGACCGGAAGCCTCCTCCCTTCCCGTCCCCGGCTGCTTTTGCCCCGTCAGCTCCACCGTGCCCCACGGCCGCCGGCTCAGCCGTGGGGCACCCCACGCTGCCAGCCTGCCGGGGCGAAGGAGCTTCCCCTGCTCCGTGGGGCCGCGGGGACGGCTGGGCCGGGTGGGCTGTGGGGCAGGGTTGGGGTGTCACCCATCCCACTGTGTCCCCCCCCAGATGCCGTGAGCCATGTCGGACGAGAAGCCCCCACAGCTGGTGGACTACTTCGTGGTGGCCGGACTGACGGACACCTCGCGGCCGCTGGAGGAGGAGAACCAGCAGCACCGCCCGGCCCGCCCCAGCGAACCCATCACCGACGTGGCCGTCATCATCCGCTCGCAGGGCGAGGAGGTGCCCCACGGCTTCACCTGCATCGAGACCACCACCTCGGGCCACCCCGTTGACCTCAACGCCGGGCTGCTCAACAACCCGCAGATGTTCATATGCTACAAGCGGGGCCGGGACAAGCCCCCCCTCATCGAGCTGGGGTGAGTCCCGGGGTCCGGGGCTGTGGGAGGGGGACACGAGCGCCCCGGGGGTCCCCCTCACCCCTCCTCTCCACCCAGGGTGCACTATGAGGGCAAGGACCGCCCGAAGCCGGGCTATAAGATCCTGGACACGACGCCCTACAGCCGCTCGGCCAACCTCAATTCGGGGGGGCCGGGACATCAACGCACCTTCCTGACGTACCGGCGGGCGGCCGAGCCCCACGGCCACAACACGCTGGGGGTCACCGACATCTGCCTCGTCATGCCCAGCAAGGGCGAGAGCACGCCCCACACCTTCTGCCGGGTGGACAAGAACCTCAACACCAGCATGGTGGGTGCCAGGGTCCCCCCTCTCGCCGCTGCCGGGATGTCCCTGCTGCCGTCTGGCCCACGCTGACCCCCTCCCTCCGCTCCCTCCTTGCAGTGGGGCCCTGCCCTGTTCCTGTGCTACAAGATCGCCATGGCCAAGGCCAACACGCTGGTCTATGAAGCGGGTAGGGTCTCTCGTGATGATTGCTGGGGGTCAGCCCGCCGTGGGTTCGCCTTGGCAGGCTGCCGGGCGCCCACCCAGCCGCTCCCTCCCTCCCCCTCCTCAGCTGGATGGGGGAAATGATAAGGTGAGGCTCATCCTTCTGTCTGTCTGTCCATCCAGGACTGCTGGGACGTTACCCCGAGCAGGACAGCGAGTCCTTCCCCCTGCCCGAATCAGTGCCCGTCTTCTGCCTGCCCATGGGGGCCACCATCGAGAGCTGGCCGGCCGACACCAAGTACCCGCTGCCCGTCTTCTCCACCTTCGTGCTGACCGGCGCCTCGGGCGACAAGGCAGGACGGGGCCGGGGGGGTCCGGGCTGGCGGGGGAGAGGCGGCGTCGGCAGCGGGGGATGTTTCGCCCTGACCGCCCGCCCCACGCAGGTTTACGGAGCGGCCATCCAGTTCCACGAGGCGTTTCCCCGGGAGCGGCTGTCGGAGAAGCAGAGCCTGCGCCTGGGGCTGCTGAGCGTGGTGGACCGACGGCCCGTGGCCGGCCGCTCGCTGCAGACCCGCAAGAGCATCTGCGTCCTCTCCCACTGGCCCTTCTTCGACGTCTTCCGCAAGTTCCTCATGTTTATCTACCGCTACTCCATCTCGGGGCCCCACGTGCTGCCCCTCGAGACGTGAGCGCCGGGCGGGGGGAGGCTTGGGGGGGGACAAGGGGGTGGCCCCCGCCGCCTGCCCCCGCTGACGGGCCCCTCTGCCCTGCAGGCACATCTCCCACTTCATGCACAACGTCCCCTTCCCATCCCCGCAGCGGCCGCGCATCCTGGTCCAGGTGAGTCATCGTGTGTCCCCCTCGCCATCCCCGTCCCCGTGCTGGCTCCCCCCAGCCCACTGTGTCCCCGTGTCCCCCAACAGATGTCCCCGTATGACAACCTGCTGCTGTGCCGGCCCGTGTCCTCCCCGTTGCCGCTCAGGTAGGGATGGCTGCGGGGCGCTGGGGCTGGAGGGGACACCCGCACACACGGCAGGGGGACATGGGGCGGCTGAGTGACGTCCCCCCCCCCGCAGCGGCGCCAGCTTCCTGACGCTGCTGCAGAACCTGGGCCCCGACAACGCGGTGGCACTGCTGGTGGCCGTGCTGACCGAGCAGAAGCTCCTCATCCATTCCCTCCGTCCCGACGTCCTGACCAGCGTGGGCGAAGCCCTGGTGGCGGTGAGTGCCGGGGAGGGGACACCGCGGGGGACACGCCGCGGCGCTGGGGACCCCCGGCCCACGGCGCTGACCGCCCTTGTCCTGTCCCCAGATGATCTTCCCCCTGCGCTGGCAGTGCCCCTACATCCCGCTGTGCCCGCTGGCGCTGGCTGACGTGCTGTGTGCCCCCGTGCCCTTCATTGTAGGCATCCACTCCAGCTACTTCGACCTCTACGAGCCCCCCAGGGACGTCATCTTCGTCGACCTGGACACCAACACCATCTTCCAGTGAGTGGCCCCCAATTCTTGGCCACGGCGGGGGGGTTTCCCCAGCCGGGTGCTGCCTGGCGGGATGCCAGGGGTCCGCCGTTCCTCCCCTTGTCCCTCTGTCCCCCCAGGAGCGAGGAACGCAAGCTGCTGTCCCCCCGCTCCCTGCCCCGCCGGCCCTGCAAGGTGCTGCTGGCCTCGCTGCACAGCCTCTCCCAGCAGCTGGACGAGAGTGAGTGGGGGTCCAGGGGGGTCCCCACAGCCGCCTGAGCCCCCCACCCTAATTTTTCCCCCCTTGCTTTCGCAGTGTACAGCGGGCCGGGGGAAGAGGCGTCGCTGGAGCTGCTGCTGAGCGACGCGGAGGCGGCGCGAGGCCGGCGGGCGCAGCTGGAGCTGGAGGCGCGGGCGGCTTTCCTGCGCTTCATGGCCTGCGTCCTGCGGGGTTACCGCTCCTTCCTGTGCCCCATCGCCCTGGCGCCCGCCCCGGCCGGCCGCGACGCCGGCAGCCTCTTCGCCCTACAGGGTGGGTGGGCGACGGGGAAAGGGGTGACCAGGGAGGGGTCGGCTGGATTTAACCCCCCTGTCCCGTCCCCTCAGGGTTCCTCAAGTCCCGGGAGCGGGCGTACCACCGGTTTTACAGCCAGCTGCTGCGCACCCAGCTCTTCACCCAGTTCATCGAGGACTGCTCCTTCGCCAGCGACCGAGACCCCTGCCTTGAGTTTTTCGACACCTGCGTGGATAAGGTGGGTCCCGCCGGCTCCGCGTCGTGTCCCTGTGTGTCCCCCCCGCCCAGTGACACCCCGCGCCCCCTCCCCAGGTGCAGGCAGACCTGGAGAAGCCGGAGGACACCCCGCTGATGGAGCTGGACGACCCGCGGGGGGGCGAGCACACCGTCTTCATCACCCCCCCCGAGCAGCCGGCGGGTCCCGACGGTGCCGAGCTGCCTGCGCAGTACCGGTGAGACCCCCCGCCACCGCCCCCAGCCCTGCCACCCCCCCCGGGCCCCCCCAAATCATCCTCTGCTCCCCGCCGCCAGCTACGACGGGTTCCCCACCCTGCGCCCCGAGCTGCTGGAGCCCCCCCGGGACCCGCTGGTGGCCCAGCTGTGCCAGGCCAGGAGCAGTGCCCCCAGCAGCCCGGCCCCGCGCAGGACCAAGCAGGTGAGCGGGGCCAACGGTGCGACGAGTTGGCCGGGCCTCAGCAGGGACGGGACAGCGAGGGGCGCAGGACACCAGCTGCACCCCCCCCCCCCAGCTCCCTCCTCTTCCTCCCCTCGTCCCCAGGAGATGAAGGTGGCCCAGCGCGTGGCCCAGAAGTACTCCTCGGTGCCCGACATGTGGGCCAAGTGCCTGCTGGGGCACTGCTACGGGCTCTGGTTCCTCTACCTGCCCACCCACGTCCGCGCCGCCCCCGCCAAGCTGCGGGCGCTCCAGCTGGCCTACGAGGTCCTGCGCAAGATGGAGGCTCACAAAGTGGTGCTGCCGGACGAGGTAGGCGGCATTTGGGGCAGGGGGGGTGGCTGTGGGGGACCCTGGCCACCCCTGATTGCCCGTGGTTGCCCCCCCAGGTCTGCTACCGCATCCTGATGCAGCTCTGCGGGCAGTACGGGGAGCCGGTGCTGTCGGTGCGGGTGCTGCTGGAGATGAAGCGCGCCGGCATCGTACCCAACACCATCACCTACGGCTACTACAACAAGGTGACGGGGGGGACGCGCACATGGGGGGGACGCGGGGGGTCCCCGCCGGCGCCTGACGGTGTCCCCCCACCCTCGCAGGCGGTGCTGGAGAGCAAGTGGCCGGCGGGCACCCAGAGCGGGCGCCTGCGCTGGGCCAAGCTCCGCAACGTGGTGCTGGGGGCCGCCCAGTTTCGGCAGCCCCTGCGGCAGCGGGAACGCCGGGCTGCCGCCGCCGCTGCCGCCTCAGGTAGGTGGGGATGGGGGGGAGGCCGCGGGGGGCTGCTGTCACCCCGCTGACGGCCCCCTCATCCCCTCCCGCAGGCGGCCGAGCCCCCCCAGCGCCCCGTCCCACCCTGCAGCGGCAGACCACCTGGGCCGGCCGCAGCCTGCGGGACCCCCCCCCGGCCCCCCGGCTGGTGAAGAGCGGCAGCCTCAGCTTCCCCGGCGGCACCCATGGTGAGGGGGGCCGGGGGGGACCGGGGGAGCCTCCGACTACCCGGTCCCCCCCTCTTCCCGCAGCCCCAGACCCGCTGCCCCCCCGGCTGCGGGGTCCCCCCGGCTCGGCCGATGGGAGCCTGTCGGACGTCAGCTTCGCCACGGATGAGAGCGACCGGGCGGATGAAGGGCCGGCGGGTGCCGGGGGGCCGGCGGGGGGCACGCCGCGGCGGGGGCTGGCCGCCAAGCTGCAGCAGCTGCTGTCCCCCGGCAAGCGGCCCCCGCTCCGGCCGGCCGCCAGCACCGAGCTCCCTGCCGCCTCCCGGGACGCTGCCGCCTGCCCGCGCCGGGGCTCCGAGCAGCGCGATGGCGAGCCCCCGCCGCGCCGCAGCCCCGCCGAGACCCTGCTGCGCCCACGGGAGCGCCCCGAATCCACCGCCTCCGAGGTACCCAGCTTCTCCCCGGGGCCTGTAGCTGTCCGTCCGTCTGTCCGTCCTCGCTGATGGCGTATGTGTCCCCCCCCAGAGCTCCGTCTCGCTGGGCAGCGAGTTGGACCTGTCGGACACGTCGGTGGGCAGCACCGGCGTTCCCAAATCCTCCGAGCCGATGGCCGACGGGGCGGCCGGGCAGGAGCCGCCTGCTGTGGAGGTGAGTTGGGGGGTCCCTTCCCACTGCCACCCCCCACCCTCTGCCAGTGCCGCGGGGGCTGACGGTGCCGCCGGCGGCGGCCAGGTCCTGCTGTCCAGCTGCTCGCGGTGCCAGGGCTGCGGCGCGCTGGTGTACGACGAGGAGGTGATGGCCGGCTGGACCTCCGACGACTCCAACCTCAACACCACCTGCCCCTTCTGCGGCCGCTCCTTCGTCCCCTTCCTCAGCATCGAGATCCAGGACTTCCAGCTGCCCCCCAGGTGGGACCCCCCACGTCCCCTGTCCTCCGGGGGAAACCCTAATGTCCCCCATCCTCCCTGGGGTCCCCAGTGTCCCCAGTCCCCCTCTTTGCTCCCCACCAGTGTCCTCGCGTCCTTCTGTCCTCTGGGGGAAACCCCTCATGTCCCACATACTCCCCAGTGTCCCCAGCACCCCTCTTTGCTGCCCACCGGTGTCTCCTGTCTTGTCCTCGGGAAAAACCTAATGTCCCACCTACTCCCCGCTGTCCCCAGTGTCCCTAACCCCCGTCTTTGCTGCCCACTGGTGTCCCCCATCCTTCCATCCTCTGGGAGAAACCCCAATGTCCACATCCCCCCCGGTGTCCCCAAACCCCCTCTTTGCTGTCCACCATTTCCCCCATCCTCCAGGGAAACGTCCCACATCCTCCCCGGTGCCCCCCCGTTTCCGTAACCCCCCCTCTTTGCCGCACAGCGCCGCCGAGGACGGCTCCCTCCCTCCTCCCGCCGCGCAGGGACCGGTGCTCAGCGACCGCCGCCGCTGCCTGGCCCTGGACGAGGCCGAGCCGGAGCTCTGCAACGGCTGCCCGGACGCGGCGGTACGGTGCCGGGCACGGAGAGGGGAGACAACCGTCCCCGCGCCGGGGTCTGGGTGTCCCAGCGGTGCGTCCCCCTCTCCCGCAGGTGCCGCGGCGGTCGGAACGGGTGGCTTTCGCCTACCTGAGCCCGTTGGTGCTGCGGAAGGAGCTGGAAAGTTTGGTGGAGAACGAAGGCGGCGAGTTTTTGGCGCAGCCGGAGCTGGTGGACAGCCACCCCATCATCTACTGGAACCTCGTCTGGTACTTCCAGCGCCTGGGGCTGCCCAGCAACCTCCCCCGCCTGCTCCTGGGCTCCCAGCACGTCGCCCCCGCCCCACAGGTAAAGTTGGGGGGGCTCTGGGGAGGACTGTGGGGGGGCCGCCAGCCCGGCGCCCACCTGCCCGTCCCGCAGGCGCAGCCCCCCGACTCCCCCTGCGTGCGCGTGCGGCTGCTTTGGGACGTCCTGGCCCCCGAGCCCGACAGCTGCCCCCCGCTTTACGTCCTCTGGCGGCTTCACAGTGAGTCTGGGGGCAGTGGGGAGGGGGGAACCGGGGTGCCGGGGCGGCGCCGAGCCCCCCCATCTCCGTTCCCGTCTCCCCAAGGTAACGTCCCCACCCGGCTGCGGTCCTGGCGGCCCCACGGCCACCCCTTCTCGCTGGCCTTCCTGGAGGCCGTGCTGAGCCACGTGGGGCTGAGCGAGGTGCACAAAGCCATCGCGCTCTTCCTCGAGACGCTGGCAGCCCCGGGCGCCCCCCGACACCTGCAGAGGTAGGAGCGGGACCCCCCAAAACCCCCGTCGGCCCCGCGCCGGCCCCCCCTCACCGCTCTGCCCTCCCCAGGAGCATCTACCGGGAAATCCTCTTCCTCACGCTGGCGGCGCTGGGCAGGGACCACATGGATATCGGTACCGGGGGCTCGGGGAGCGGCTGGGGGGGAACCGGGGGGCTCCCCGCCGGCAACGCTGATGGTCCGTCTGTCTGTCCGTCCCCCTCCTTGCCTCGCAGCCGCCTTCGACAAGAAATACAAGTCGGCCTACAACAAGCTGGCGGGGAGCCTGGGCAAGGAGGAGCTGCGGCGGCGGCGGGCGCAGCCCCCCAGCTCCAAAGCCATCGACTGCCGCAAGAGCTTCGGGGCCACCCTCGAGTGCTAGAGGTGGCCCCCACGGCCCCCTCCCTGGGGACAGAGGGGGGGTCCCAGGTCACCGCCACGGCCCCCGCCTCACAGAGGGTTTTATATGTCAGTGTTAATATATTTTTATTTATTTATTCCCCCACCCCTCGCTTGTGCTGGCAGCCGGGTGGGCGCCGGGACGGGCTCTGCGCGTCCCCCCCATCTCCGCCTCGTCCCCCCCCGTCCCCGCCTGCCCGTTCCCGGGGGGGTTTTGGGGCCATCGTGGGGATTTTGGGGGGGGTCGGGGGACCCCCCCCCCCCTCCTCGCACTGTGCAATAGGAGCCCCCCGCCCCGGGGGTCTGTAAATAAAAGCCGCTGAGGTTATTTTCCCCGCCGCCTCCCCGGGTGCCTTCTTGGGGGGCGTCGCGGGGGAGCGGGACCCCACGGCGGGGAGCGGGACCCCCACGGGGGGACACGGACCCCCGGGGGTGTCGGTGGCACCATCGAGACGGGGAGGGAAGAGGTGCCAGAGCGTTGGCCTGTGGCCACGGCGGCCATCTTGGGGCCTGGCGGAGGCCTCCGGGCTGGCGCGAGGCCTCCTCAGCGCTGGGGCCCTGCCCGCTGCCGCCGACCCCGGGGGAGGGCGGGGGAACCCGCGGCCCTGCCCGGTACCGGGGCCCGTTCCCCCCCTCCCCGGCGTCGCACCGGGCCACGTGCAGCCCCGTACCGGGCGCCACGTGGGCCGGGCGCAGGGCGGCTACGGCGGCCGCTTTGGGCCCAAATTCCCCCGCGGGGGGGGTGGGGGTGGTTTTTGCCCGCCGACACCGCGCGCGGCCGGCGGTACCCGGATGTCCAGGCTCGGGGACCCATTAAAGGCGCCCCGCGGGGAAGCTCGGCGGCTTCCCATTGGCGGAGCCGCGCGCCAATCTCCGCGCCCGCTCGCCAGTAAGAAGCGGGAGGCGGGCCCGGCGGGGAGGCCGGCGTGTTCGTTTGGTTGAGCGCCGCGTCCGTCGTCGCGCCGCACCAATGGGCGTCGCGTTTGGGGTCGGGAGGCGGGGCGAGAGCGGCGGGGCCGCTGCCCAATCAGCGGCATTGTTTGTGGTGGTGCCGGCTGCGCTCCGCGGCGGCTGGTGGCTGCGGCGCCGCGTCTGCTCCGCCCGCCCGGCCCGGCCCGGCCCCGGCTCGGCCCCAGGGCACCCACCGGCGCCCCCGGCCCCCAGGGCGGCGTCCCCCGAGCCAGGTGAGGGCTGCGGGGGCGGAGGGGGGCCGGGCCCGGCGGGGGCGGGGGTGCCGGGGGGGGGGCAGGGCCCGGCGGCGGTGGGGGGGGCAAGGCCCGGGGGCTGAGGGGGGCGGGTGTCGGTGTTTGGGGGGGGGGCAGCAGCCGCCGTTGGGCTTGGGGGGGGGTATCTGCTGTCAGGGGGGCGTGGGGCGGCAGGGATTTGGGAGGGCGGGGGCGGGGGGGTGTGCTTTTGTGGGGGCAGAGCTGAGAGGGTTTGGGGGGGGCAGAGCTGAGAGGGTTTGGGGGGGCAGAGTTGAGAGGGTTTGGGGGGGCAGAGCTGAGAGGGTTTGGGGGGGGAAAGCTGAGGGGGTTTGGGGGGGCAGAACCTCAGGGGATTGGGGGGAGCAGAGCGGAGGAGTTGGGGGGCAGAGCCTAAAGGGTTTGGGGGGGGGCAGAGCCGAGGTGTTTGGGGGGGCAGAGCCCTGGGCTTCTGAGGCTGGCGCTAGCACAGTGCAGAGCTCGGGGGCGTTTGGGGAGATACAGACCGAGGGGTTTGGGGGGGGGCAGAGCCGAGGGGTTTGGGGGTGGCAGAGCCCAGGGGTTTTGGGGGGGCAGGGGCTGGCCCAGCCCTCGGAGACGGGGGAGGAGGGCTGGGGGCGGGGATACCCCGTGGTAAAACGGGGTGTTGGCTCTTCCTCCAGGGCCGGGGGTGCGGGGGGGCCGGTCCCTGCCCGGCTGGGGACCGTCTGGGCCGGGGCGGGGCTGTCTGGGCCGGGGGCGGCGGGGAAGCGGGGTGCGGGCGCTGCCTGGCTGCGGGCCTGGCCTGCGTGGGGGGGTCCCCGGGGCGAGGGAGAGCGGGGAGGGGGCGGCCGCCTCCCTCTGGCCAGAGGCGACGGAGCGGGGCGGGAGCAGCCGCCTCTCCCTGCACCTGGAGGGTTTGGGGGAGCGGGGTCCGTGTGTCCCCCCCTCCATCCTCGGGGCTGGGTACCGCTGCTTCGCGGGGAGCGCTGGCGAGCGATGCTGCGATGGAGCGGCCCTCCAGGATGCGGGGCTTGGGGCCGGCTGCTCCCCCCGTCACCCGGAGGGGACACCCCCTTTGTTCCCTCCTCTTCTGCCGGGTTTCCTTCTGCGATTCCCATTTCCTTCTGCGATTCCCGTTTCCTTCTGCGTTGCCATCGCGGCGTTTCCCTGTTCCCTCGTTAGGGAGGCGATGGGAACGGGTGATTGACCGTCCCTGCCTCGCTCTGCCACCGGTTGGGAAACCAGGTTTTCTGCCCTGCAGGATTCTGCCTCCTTTCTTCACTCGTGCCCCTCTTGGCTTCCCCACGTCAAAACCAGGGGCAGCGAGGAAAACTTTCAAATCTCTGCTTTAACGTGGAGCAAGAGAGTCCAGCAGCCGCTGCCTCCTTCTGTGTGGGCAGCACAGGCAGCCCTGCCTGCAACCCTGCCTGCACCCCTTTTGCCGTGGGGATCGGGGGGGTGGTGGGGGATGAAAACGCTGCTTCTGGGGAGGCACAGGCCCTTCCTCACTTGGCGTTTGGGAAGCTGGGCGGCACAGTTCCTCTCCCCTTTGCTCAATTTCCCAAAACAAGAGTGTTTGAGACGTTTAAAAATGCTCTCCCTTCCCCTCCGCGCCTCGAAAGAAGGGTCCCTTTGATGGCAGGGGGTGCTTTGCCAGGAAGAGAGGAGGAGGAGGAGGAGGTTTGGGCAAGCAGAGGGTAGCTGAAAGCAAGGAGGAAGAGCGACAGCATATGGATGCGATCGTATCGATTCGCTTTAGCTGCCTTGCCTTCCTCGCCTTCTGTTTGCTGAAATCACCCCCCGAAAAGGGATTTTTTTTTTTATTTTTTTTTTCGATTTTTTTTTTTTTGAGCCTGCCTTGGCTGCTGACAGGCTGGAGGAGGAAGGGGGGGGTATGAGCCCGTGGGGAACGGCGTCCTTCTGGAAGAAGGTGTGGGAGGTTTTGACTCTTATTTCTCAGTGTTCTTCGGTGGGGGTTGGGGAAGGATTGCAACAACAAGCGGTTCAAGAGGACGGTGGTTTTTAAGGATTGTGCGTGGTTGGCTACCGGCAGAGGAGCGTGTGGCTTCTTGCCGGGGAGCCGAGGGCTGGCCGTGTTAGAGCTGTCTTGGTGCGCAGGGAGAGCCCCCCACCCCTCGAAACGCCGGTGCTCTGCTCCGGCATGTCACTGGGTGGCCCGCGATGCTCCTGTCACCGGGGGCAAACGTGATTTCGGCTCACGTGGGCGTCGCGGGAGCTCGGGGCAGCCGTCGCGCCGGGGTGCCGCTGGGGCCTGGCGTCCTCGGGGTGAAACACTGCTTTAACGGCGTTTGCACCTTATCCGAAACGCGGTTCGTGTCCCCTCGGATGGGTGCCTGTAGGGATCCCCGTGCCTCGCCGTGATTTAGGAGCATGCCTGGAATTTGTTGCATTCCTGGTTTTCCTGGGCGCGTCGGAGCTGCTGATTGCCCCGCGGTGGGAAACGGCCAAAAAAAGACCCATCTCGGGGCCGGCGACCTGGTTTCCGAGCCGTTAAGATCTCCGGCGCGAGGTGCAACCTTCGCTTCGGCGCTTTTCCTGATCACGAGGCTGCGTGAAACCGAATGTGACGTGCAGCTGACAGGGAGCATCCATCTTTGCAGCGCTGCGGTTTGCCCGTGCCGAGAGCGGCCTGGCTTCCTCTTCCGACGGCTAACGGGCTCCTGCCGGTCGTGGCACCCGGCTCCGCTCGGAGCATCCCAATCCCTGCTGTGCTCCTGGTGGCGGGGGATCACTGCCTCCTTTCGGATGTTTCTGGGAGGGGGAGAGCAGAAATATCTACTCGGCAGAGTTAATTAAACTTAAGATGCTCTTGAAAGTGTCTTTTCTGCCAATGTTTTCTTCCGAGGGAGCGGTGCGGGGCTCGCGATCAAGCGCTCGGAGGATGCGGGGGGGTTTAAACGAGAGGAGCTTCCCGGCTTCGTTCACCGTGCTGCTTCCAGCGCTCGCTGCTCCCTTCAGCATTTAAGGAAAAACAATCACTGAAGCTTTTTTTTTTTTTTTTTTAATTTATTTCCCGGTTAATTGACAACTCTCTGCGCTACAAACCGCTCGCCGGACCCTGATCTCGCGGGGGGTAGCGGGTCGCGGCCCCTGCCCACCGGATAACTCGCCCCCTTTTTGGGAGCCTTTGTCTGGCGAGCGGCCCCGCTCATCCCGGCTCGGAAGGAGTCCCGTCGCACCGCTCGCTTGTAAGAATCGCTGATTTTTAAAACATTTTGGCAATAAGAAGAACTAGGGATGAGGAGGGGGAAAAAAAAAAATCGCAGTTTTTTTTACAACCCACTGTACTACCCCACGGAGAGCAACTTTTATTTTTTAAAGCGGTGTTTGGTTCGGGTGGTGTTTAAAGCTGCTGGCGTGTGAGCACCGAGCGCGCGGCTCTGCATCGTGTTTGTGCCGAGGCACAACGGCAAAATGTTTCTGTTTAAAAAAAAAAAAAAACGAGATTGGCTATAAATCTAATCCCCGTGTAAAGCTATCCACCTCGCGCGCAGAAATTCAACCTATCAGGCCGTGCCACATGCCGCTGCAGTTTTATAGCGCTGGATCGACTGCTGGAAGATGGAGAAGAAACTTACTTTTACGCGGAGCTGCCGTGCCGAGGCCTCGCCGGCGCTTCTGCCGCGGGCAGGTCGAGCGCGGACGCGGTTTGGGGATCCGTTCGCTTCCGTAGCTCCTCGGTGCTGCGAGCGATCCCGCCGTGGAAAGCCGCGGCTTTGGGTTTTGCCCGGAGACTCGTGGATTTCTGCTCCTTAATCTTGAGGTGGTTTAGAGGAGCCCGGTTACAGATGGCTGGGGTTTCATTTGCCGAGACTTTTTTTTGTTGTTGTTGTTGCATGTAGGTTATTTTGCAGTTTTTTTTAAACACGTGGGATGATAAATCGCTGTTCCATAACTTAGTTCGCATCATCTCAGGGCGATGCACCGAGCGACGGGGCCTGGGAAGTGAGATGTCGCGATGAGCCTGTAGTTCTCTCCTTCGCTGTTACGGATAGACTTCAAGTCATTTCTCTTGATCGGTGTCAGTATTTCAGGTAATTTGGCTATTTAAAAAAAAAAAAAATCACAAATATTTTCCGCCTCGGCTGCGCTTTCTTCAGGTTTCCGTGGAAAGCAGTGGAAAAGCGAGGAGCTGTGCTCGCACGTGTCCCGGTGGACCATCTGCCTGGGGAGAGGCTCGTTTTGCTGTGGCACGTACTTACTGCGAGAGGTGGAGTTGAAATGCTTATCTGGGTCATTTGAGAAAGAGATGGTTTGTTTAATTTTTTATTTTTTTTTTTTCCCCTTAAAGAGCATTACTCTGAAATCAGGACTTTAACGAATACGTCAGCCTGCCCGGCGTGACAGTCGGGTCTTGCTTTCGTGGGCCCAGCTTGCCCGCGCTCTGACGGTGCGGCTGGGGACGAAGCTTCGTGGCCGGAGCGATGCCGCTGGCCCGTGGATGTGCAGTGCTTCTTGTTTTCCTGCTTTTTTTGTTAAAGCTGGAAACGAACGGGCATAAAGTTTAGCTAACCTTAAAATGGAGCTACGTACCTGGTGGCTTCCTGGTGCTTTCCAGCTCTCTGTGGAGCAGCTGAGGCCGATGGTGGCTTTCCCCCTTCCCTGAGCATCGCCAGCCGAGCACGGCATCCCAAGCTTTCCTGCTCTTTCCCAGACCTGCAGCTAAACTGGAGACTGGCCTTCGGACACCGCTGCGTTCACGCGCCAAACGTGATTCGGAGAAAAATGATTTCCTGGGTTAATTGGGCAGAGGATGGAAGCCGTCCCGGCGGCGTGGCGGTGCCTGGGTCCAGCGATGGCCGTGGCTCGGCTTCGGTGGGGCTGCAGAGAGAAACGGCCTCGGGCCGGGGAGGGGAGCGGGACCCGGGGACCCCCAGGCCTGGGGGGTTCGTTTGGGCATCGCGGGTCCCGTCCTTGAGCTGGGCAGCTTTTCATCTCCTACGTGTTTCCTTGGAGGCATTCCTTGCCCTCTGCTCTCTCCCCTTCAGATGCCCAAAATCTTAAAGAATGCCGTTAGCATTTGGGCTTCTTTTCATGGAATCAAGGAAAACTGAAGTAGTTTCAGGGAATTTTTTGTTGTTGTTGTTTTTCCCCAGCGTGACCCACGTAACTGGGGCAATGAGCTCCGTAAAATGAATACGAGAGCGCGGTTCTCCCTCCGTTCGTTTTAACAACTCTGGGTGCGCTGTTTTCACGTGGAGCTCTGGCCCGTTTGCTGATAACGCTGCCCTAAGGTAGGGGGGCTTCCTCGTCGTGACTCACCGGTTCCCTCCCGTCGCCGTACGGTCTTGTCTTGTGCAGAACCAGAGCGGGCGACGATCCCAGGTCGGACGTTTTTAGGTTTGTCAAACGCCTCGTTGCGTGCCCGGACCTCAGAAAGCTCGTCCCCGTCCGCGGGGAAGTGGGTCGGGGGAGAGGCTACAGTGCTGGGATTTATTCTTTTTTTATTCTCCATGATTTTCATATAAATGTGGCATATCGCTTCTAATTGCTCGCTCTCAGCCCTCGCAAAGACGGGATTATTTAAGATGCGTTGAGGAAAGGGGGGATAACGCTAAACTTCGGATTGCAATCAGTTTTGCAACTCTGTCCCTTGGATGCGGAATATTATCCGGTTATTTGGGATAACGGTATCCAGAATATGCCTGAAATCCTTCTGAAGACCAGCACCAGCATTTGGAATTTGGAGGGTGTGAGGAGAGGCGCTTCCAAGCCTCCTCTCTAAAATTAGACCGAAGACCAGCACGGAGGAGTCTATAAAGAGCCTCGGGAGCTTTTTTTTTTTTTCCACGGAGCATCGACGCGACCGTTGCACGTCGGTCCTGCGAAGCCGCATCCATTTTGTTTCATCCCTAATCGAAGTCTTTCGGCTTCGTGGCGGCCGCAGGTATTTCCAGGTAGGGGGTTCCAGCTCCGGCGGAGCCGTGCACGCGCTGGGATGGCTTAACAGGCTTTCGCTGGATGGAGCGTGCTACTCCTCGGGTTTGAGTGTGGATTTTGGGGCTGAACCCTGAAATTGTCCTATTTCAGAGTCCCGATGGTAGATTAGAAGCAGCTCTCACTTACGAGCCCTGCCTGGTTCCTCGGCGGCGGAGGAGCATCCTGCCAGGTGATGGAAAGACTCGAGAGAGGGGAGAGAGAGGCATGAAAAGACCATTAAGGTGGTGAGGGAAAGCAAAAGCCAGAGAAGTTCTCGGTTTGGGCTGAAATGAGCTGTGTTTCCTCCGGTCCCATGGCGCAATGGGGAGCGGCGAGGCAGGAGGAAAGGTGTCCTGTTGTGCTTGGAGGTGCTGGAGGATCTGCCCCGAGACACGCGTTTCCTCCCGTTTCTTGGTTTTCGTCGCAGCAGTTGGCTTTCTCGTAGCGATTCTTTTCCTGCGTAAATTTTTCATGCCTGGTCTTTAAAGGCGAACCTCGCTGCTGTTGAATATGCAAACGCGCGGTGCTGTCGGTGGGGCGGCTGGTGCATGCGCTCTCCCGGCGTGCCGGCTGCCGGAGCCCTGCGCTGGTGCCTTTCGGGCGCCTGCGTCAAAATAGCAGCTCGGTACGGCTGCGCAGGGGCCAGACGGTGCTAATAATAAAATAACTTGTGGCCGTGTGCCCTTCGGTTCAATGGAAGAATTAAAAATGCCTTAAAACACCCAGTTCTGGATCCTGTAGGGTCAGCGGTTGCGGTGCTGCTGGACTCAGGCTTCTGTGGGGAAAATTGTAGTGACCATAAGCTGAAACCGCCTGAAGCCGCTAAGTGTATTTTTCCAGAGTATCCTGGATTTAGGCCTCGTTTTCACTGAATCTCAGAAAATGAATGCAAGAATCCTGTTTCTTTGGGATTAGACCTAACCAAAACCCATCTGTCATCTCGGGAAGAGGTGCCGCAGCTTACTGCCTGTTTTCCCTCTCCTGGCCCTGCGGCTTTGGGTTATGCCCTGCCCGTACTTCGGAGCAGAGCAGCTGTGCGCTTCGATACACACAGACAAAACATTTAAACACTTACCTTTCATTCCAGTTAATGCTCTCGCTCGGTATTGGGGGCTAGAAACGGGATCGTTATCACCAAACCTGCATAAAGAGAAATACTTGCAGGGAATAAAACCCTTCTGCACGCAGCGTCTCAACGCGTTGCCTTTCCCTATCCAAATCTTTCTGGGCCTGATATTGCGGTCTCGGATGGCCGGGGTTCTCCCGGGGAGCAGGCGGGCGCATCCCTCCCCTTCCCAAAGGAGAGGGGTCCCAAGAAGCAAGCTACGGAAACGGGATTTTGAAGGAAAGAGGCTGGACCTCTCCCTGCCGTCTTGGGGAGCTCGCGTGTGGGGATCAGGCTTTTTACCCCTCTTCTGCCAAGCCCGAATACCTTTTGGTCGCGTCCCTACCGGCAAGGAAACAGATGGAAGTGTGTTTCTTCAGGCTCCCAGCAAGGAAGGAGGATGTGTCCTCCCGAAATGCCTCTCGTCGGAGGCTAAATCTGGCTCTTTTCCCCCAAACTGCGCCCTGGCGAGGTGCCTTGGGGTGCAAGTCGGCTCTGGCTCCTCCGGTCCGTGCAAGAAGCTCTCTCGTCCGCATCCTGGCACGAAGACTTGCAAAGCAACGGTGCGAGATCTCGCTCTGCGCCCTGGTATTGCATCCTCGCGGCGAGGCGCAGGGGAGACGCGAAGGGAGACGGATAACCTGAAATCCTCCTGCCGACGAGGTTTTTGCTGCTGACAAGTTCTGGGTTTAACAGTTTGCTTGTCTTTTTTTTTTTTTTTCCTTTTCCCAACCGCCTAACGCAGTTTGTAGGAGAAGAAAGATAATTCACTTTAATGAATTATAAAACTTGTTTCACTGCAGTGGGTCTTCATTTTTCCTTTTGTCTGCAGCAGAGTCACTGTTTGAGTAGAATAAAATTAACTTAGTCCCTGAAAAGACAAAAGAGCTGAAACTCCTCGCTGCTGAGAGGAGCCGAGGGAGGGAGGGGGCAGGACATTATCTCGAAGGCCCCATATACTTTGCCAATCATAATGTTTTGGGGTTTTTTTTTTGTAATCTGGAGTTTTAAATTTAAACACTTTGCCATTTAAAAATGGTTCTTTTTATATATATATATATATATATATATATAAAAATATA
Source organism: Platalea leucorodia (assembly GCF_965183815.1). Lineage (NCBI taxonomy): Eukaryota > Metazoa > Chordata > Aves > Pelecaniformes > Threskiornithidae > Platalea > Platalea leucorodia. The sequence continues at coordinate 2,202,764 of NC_138846.1, read as the reverse complement.
TGTATTTTTGTTTTCCCAGTCGGTTTCTGAGAGCTATATGCGTGTATCCGGAAACAAACTGCGTAAAGTTAACGGGACTCCGCAGCATCTTTACGAGCATCTATGGGTGTAGTCTGTCCGTCTGCGCTCCGGCAGCCACCGTGTTTGGTGAGGGACTGGGGCAGCAAATGCAAAACCTCCCTGTCCTTTTGCTGCGTGACTTGCTACGAAATCGTAGGGCGTTTTAAGATTTACGCTGTAAAGTATTTGTTAAAGTTGGGTCGTTGTCTCGGTTAGGTGTCTGAGCGAAGGTCCGCACCAGGGCTTGGACTGGGGAGTAGCTGGAAATCTGGGCATCAGCTGAGCTGCTCCCAGTTTACTCCCCGTTTAAAACCACCCTTTAGATGGTGGTTTGTAGCGATGACCCGGAGCGGGCGACTGATGCGCGGGGTGTAGCCCGTGCAGGTGGAGATGCCGCTCCCGTATCTGGAACGAAGCTATCCGCTCCTCAAACGCATCTATTAACGCCCCGCGCAGTCTGGCTTCCCTCCCTCACCAGCCAAGAGATGATGCTCTTTAGATTTTGTTGTTTTTAAAAGGGAATTTTGAGTGAAAGGAAATCAATCAGGCAGATGCAGACTTTCAGAGAGTTTCAAAATGGTTGCTTGGTAATAGTCCCTTGTTGTCGAATAAGTCCAAACCTAATGCATTTTCCCCTTCTGTGAATCACTCCTTAACTCGCTTCTTATTAAAGTCCCTGATTCTAATTTAATCTTGGAGACCTGACAATTTTAAATACCTACTAGTGCAGCGTGAGTCCGATTTGGCATTTCAGTAGCTTATTGTTTTAGTCCCTGCAACAATTTCGACAAACCAGTGGCCGCGCGGAGGAAGGCGGCACTTCAGTGGCCGCAGCCGGAGTCTCCGCTCTCCATTCGGAGGCACCGGTTTAACGTAGCGCTGCGTGTGCGGTAGCCCTGGGACAACACACGTGTCCGCCGAACTAGAGGAAAGATGCTAATATACGTGTTTTTAAAGGAATGGCTTTAATGGAAGATCAGATCGCAAATTTCTTCAGCAATACCGTTTTAAAATAAGCTCCCTTCTGGGCTCAGCTGTATTTAGTCAGTGTGTTTTGCCGAGATTTGGATAAATCGAAGGAACGACGGGTCAGGAAGCTTGCTGCAAGCCACCGAGGATGTCTTAATAAATTGCTGGGCACCATATGGCAGTTTCGGGTGTTTCTCTCGCTGTGTCGGCGAGCCCGTTTTCTCGATGGCTCGCAAATGGGGTTTGCGTGGACCACCAGCAGCCCCCGGACTCCTTGCGTTCTCTTCGCCATGGGCTTTTTTTGTTGTTTTGCTCTCACGCTGGCATTTTTGCGCTAATTGTACTTGCTTTACTCTCATTTAGTCTGCTGCTCCGAAATACCTGGACCCAAAGTGCCGCTCGCTAGTTTTACGTTTCAGCGCTGAAAACAACTGGGCTGGGAAGCCGGCAGCTGCTGGACATGGTTAGCTTCCCACGCTTTGTGGTGAGGATAGAAATAGGACTGCCGTCCGTTCGCTTTCCGGTGGGGTAGCACCGTGATGGAAATATCGCATTGCAGCTAGTCGGTGGTGTCATGGATGGTGAGCGGTCTGTTAAAATTGCCGTTCGAAGTGAGGGAGGGGAGCTAACTTCGGCACTGTACTGAAAAATTCAGAGGAGATGGGGCAAAGGACAGATCTGAGCCTTGGTTGTGTTGCATTTTAGAGAGAATTGGTCGTTTCAGAGGGGTTCGCCCCAGACCCGGACTGAAGGTGGGTAGTGGGGTTATACCAGTTGGGACTAACCCATAGAAAATGAAATAAGTGAATTATGCGGAGGCGGTCCTGGCGGTCTTTTCCTGGTGAACGTTCTTCTGCTTCATGTGAGTTTGCTGGTGAAACCTTGTTAACCGGTTCCTTTGCCTTGAGATTAGCAAGCTTTGAAGTTGTATCGAATGGCAATTTAGGTCTCTAGTTTAAAAAAAATTCATGTAATCATTTTCCAGTTTTACCGAAATATTTTTCAAAGTACTGTTGTTAGTCTGAAGCTGGATGATGATGATCATCATCATCTGCTTGCTATTAGCTAATGAGAAGGAAGGAAAGAAAGTCCAAAAAACATGAAGAGGAGGGGATTTGGTCCAGGATCCCTCTGTTGTGGAGGAGAAGAGGCAGCTCAGATGACAGATTCATAACCGAAGGACAGCACAGGTGGGGAATAAGCAACGAGGGAAGAGATGAGTCCTGGTGAAACCCACCTATTCCCCTCGCTCGCTTTCCTGCGAAAGCCGTCCCGTTTGCGCCCTGCGGTGTTGGAGGCTCTCCGGTGCTCCCCGGCGCGGCGAAGGGCAGGGACGGTCCACGGGACCGGGTGTGGTGATGTGGGGTTTTTTTCCAGAAAAATGATGAGGAGAGATGGATTGTTCTTAGAAGTGTTGATTTGAAATACCAGCAACACAGGTCTGTATCCTGACCTGCGTTTTAGTCCTTCGGTTCCTCATGGAGCCTCGCCCGGAGATTCAGCGCGGGATTTAGGCAACGCTGAGGAGCGATGCTGCCGGCATCCCCATCCTTTAGTGATACTGGGCTGTCATTGCTTTGAACTGCTGACTTTATTACTATTCTTGTATTTACACCACCGACAACTGTCTGTCGTTGGATGTTTAGTTCTGGTTGAATTTTAAATTCATAGAAGTGTTGTAATTAAATCTTTTTCTCCTCCCCAATGATTATCCTCACACTGGGTGTTGGGAGTCCTCTGGGCTCAACCTCGTTACCAGCCTGTACCTTCAAACCCCCCCTCTGCTCTTCGTTTCTTGCACCCTTCTGTGCGATTAAACGCGATGGATTCATCACTTGTCCCCAGCGTTGGGAGCGTTACCCAATTTTATTGCTTATTTTGGGGTTGTGGCACCGTCGTCGTTTCCCGGGCCAGTGTGCGGTGGTCAGATCATGGGCTAAATCTCACCCTGCCGTTACTTGGGTACCACGTTAACGTCAGTCCTTTTACAAGTGACTTTATAATTCAAACTTCCCAAATATTTCATCCCAATAAATTAACTCCAGGCGATCGCATCCTACTTTTCTGGTCGGCCGCCTCTTTCTTACCTTCCCGATTCGTTACCTGGGAAAGCTTGAAGGTTTGCCGCCCCAGAGACCCTTGCCACCCGTCCTTTGTGTATTATATGTAAGAATCGCTGTAAAAGCGTAAATGAAGAGAAGACGGGGACTTCTGGGCTAATCACCCAGCAGCGCCGACGGGAACGGGGAGAGATTTCTCAGCGATGGATCACCTGCAGATAATGAATTGGGTTCGGGAAACAGAGCCGCATAAAAGCAGCTATTGTTAGCACGTTTGCAGACTTCGTCAAAGGCCTTTTCATACTGGAAATAGAAGCACCCAGAGGATGGGTCCTTGTGAAAGGACCCTAAAATTCAATTAAATGAACAGTCCAGTGATGTTTTACCGATACCTTTCCCCATCCCGGCCATAAAGATCTCTCAGAAGCCTTGCAACAGCGGGATAAAGGACAGGGCAGGAGGAGAGATGTAAGGCATCTTCAACCGCCCCTGATTTGTTGGAAACGGTTTCATCTCTGCCGAATCTCCGCATGCCTTCAAACAAGGATGAAAGGTCTGGAGGAAGATGGGGAGTATGCAGAAAGCCTGAAACGGTCCTAAAAATAAGAGAGTGGAAACGGCGGAGGACAGAGCAAAATGCTGGAGAAACTTTTTGCTGGGGTGGGCTGAGGGCGATGAGGAGGTGAGGTGGAGAAGTGTGCGATGGAGGTTTCCCTAGAGGGAACCGTTTGAGGCCGTGCAGTCTCCTCCTTGATACCAGTCGCTGTTTCTCCATGACACAGTGAAGAATTACAAGCTGCAAGGCTGGGCAGAGCCTCCCTGCGGTGCCCGGGGAGGCGAACACCAGTGAATACCAGTGAGTACCAGTGTACGGGCTGCGGCTGCACCGAGCATCACACGCGGACGCAGTGCTGGGGAACCGCGTTTCAGCGGCGAAGGCCCGCAGCCGAGGACACGCTGCTTAGGCGTGAGACAGTCAGCAAAAACATCTCAGTCCTGGGTTTTAAACGAAGAGAGGGTCAGCTTCGTCTGTGATCTGAGCCAAGCGGCGTTACGTTAGAGATAACGGCCGTCTGCGGAGGGAAAGGAGAACCGGTGCCGGGATGTCGGCGAGACGGCTGCCTCCAGCCCCGGCTGGGCTTGAGAAGCGTTTCCCAGGTATCGCCACGTAGGTTTTTTTTTCCCAGAATTGAACAAATACCGTGAAAGACGAGCGTTTGCTCCCTGGGAGAAGCCACGCCTGCCCATCTCTGCGTGGAGGGGCCGTACCCACCAGCGATGACCATGGCGCGTCGGAGGCTGCGGGTTTCTTCACGCCGTATGGAAGAGAGGTTTCCTAATGTAATACCTTCTTTTTTTCCCCCCCGAGACCCCAAAACACATCATTTCTTCAGGCAGAACCTCAGGATTTCTGAAGGCTTCTCAGCTGTAATGCGCTTGGGCTTTCTCTCAAAAAATGCCAGTTTCTTATCCCGCGCTTCTCTTCGTTCTCCCGTGGTCCGCCACTCGGTCTGCGCTTTTTCGGTGGATGCAGCCTGGAAATAAATCTTATTGGGGCCCAAACCACCACGTCATTAGTTTATAAATCTATGGTAACTACCATGTAATTAAAGCCTAATTAGTTATTTCCCCCTTTGTAAACGAAATTGTTCCATTTTATCTAATAAAGGCAAACTGGGGTAGTACCAGCGCTTGGAGTGGCATTGAAACTCGGCTTAATTACCAGATTCTCTGCAGCCCATAGGTTGACTAAATACATGATAGTTACTGGGTATTACAGATTACATGGTTATTTGTGCACTGTGTAATAGCTTTATTTTTAGAAGATGATTTGATAATGCTTTCAGCGTGTAAAACCAGTGAAACCTGCGTGCGCTATCTTGAAAAAGATGTAATTTGCAAGTCGGTCACTTCTGCTTGCTCCACAAATAAATTAAGTGTAGTACTAATACTAATTACATGCAGGGAGTCTCTCCAAATTGATGCTAGCGCTCTTGTTAACCTTTGATTAGCACCATTTTGTGATTTGCAACCCAAAATGGAAGGTTCCCGTTTCATCAGTTATTTCAGCCGCCCGGTCACACCAACCGTTTTCATCTGACCGCTGAGACGCCGATTCCCGTTCCGTGTTTGGCAAAGCCGGGTTTGTGGGGGGGTTTGGGGTAATCCATCCGTTCACCAGCTTTGGAAAATACTTGAACCGACTCGTTGCCGGAGAGGGTTTTGACCAGACTGGTCCCAGTAAAGGATGCGGTGTGGGGAGGTGGGTGAGCTCTAGGTCTTTCCCTTTGGATAGGAACTTTAAATGGTAAAATATATTGGAGATGTAAATAATAAATGGTAAAATGTATTGGAGATGCCTCGTGTAAAGGATATGGTCATTCAAAAAATTCCGTTCCAAGCTTTTTAACCACTTTCTGGACGTGCATCGGTAGACGTTTGGGTAGGGCGAGCGGCGGTAGCCCAGCTTCGCTTCGCTTTCACGTCAGGCTCTCCGTCTCAGGTTCTCCATTCGGGCTTGCAAAGATGGGGGAATATTGGTTTTATTTCTGCTTTCAGCATAAAGAAACCGAATTCGATAATTCTGATTTTATAAAAAGCTGATGGGCTAGCGGAGCTGGACTAAGACAAACGTGAATCATTTCTGGCCTGGTTGCTTTTGGAGGACCTGCTCGGTGTGCTGGGCGCTCAAAATGCACGTTAATTCCTTAACGAGGCCTCAAACTTGTCACCATCATCCTTAGCGCTGCTGCTTCCCAGGTTTCGTCTTTAGCCCCTTGCTTCCACCTCTAGACTTCAGGGCAGCCTTTCCTTCGCCGTAGGGACCGGTGCTGCAGGGTGAGGAGCCGCGGGAATCGGTCGTCTTTGAGGTTTGGGTAAAACAGATCCGCCCGAGGTTTGGTAGAGCCGCTCTCCGCTGGAGTCCGGCCTCAGGTGCCGCGGTGCCCTCGCCACCAGCCAAAATCCTGCTGGATCCTTCCTCTCCAACAAAGGAGGGAAGATGAGATGCCAAACCCGCAGCCGGCGTCTTCGAAACCATCCGGGTGTTTGAAACCAGGTGTCCATGGCCGGTTCGGTCAGAGCTCCGGGCCAGGCTCCGCTGTCCCGAGGGTGCGGAGATGCCTTGCTCCGGCGAGCAGGGATGCGGTCATCCGTGCCGCCGGTCCACCCTCGTGCCGCGGTCGGCTTCGCCGGCATCCCTCGGCACCTTCGCTGGGACCAGCGTGCCGTAAGGCGGGCGATGGAGGGGATGCTTTGACACCTTACCCTCCCTCGGGGTCCAGTTTTTTTGAGGGGGGAGCAGAGCCCCGCGTGCGCCGGCTCGGCGTGCGGAGCGTCGAGGGACCCGACCGGCGTTTTTCGGGAGCGAAACGGTTAAAATACCATCAGAGGAAAGGAGCTCTCATGAATGAAGACAAAGTTTGGCGGGGGGCCAGGGGCTGCTGGCGGCCGGGGGGAGGGAGGGGGCGGCAGCCAACTGACTCTTACACCACAACCCACTTAAAAAAAAAAAAAAAAATAAAAAAAAAAAAAATTAAGAGATAATTCCATGTCCTGAGGTTACAAACCGGCTGCAACTGGTTTTTTTTTTTTTTTTCCCTTTTTTTTTTTTTTCTCTTTTTCCCTGCCCCGCGAGGCATCATGGGTAAAAGTAAGCATCCCCCTTTTCTTTTGTTTAATATAACAGTACAGCGCATGATTGGCAGGGAAGTGCCCGTTTTGAGACAGGGTTTCTGCAGGTCCCTGGAGGGGGATGGCACGCGGGGCCGCCCATGCTCTTCCGAGAGGGCTCCTCGTAAAAAAAGCTTGGCTCTTCCTCGCCCTCCTCTCCCCCCTTCCCGCTCCGCCGTCCCCGCTCCCCGGCTCTCCTGTCCCCCCTTCTTTTCTCCCTAATTTTCTTGACAACTAGAGGAGGCAGCAGGAATATTGTACCTGTAAGTATTCTTTAGACTGTCCTTTTTTTAATTTTTTTTATTTTTTAACAGGCAAAAGGCTCTTTATGGATTATCAGATCTGCGTTTTCTCTTTTTTTTTTTTTTTAACATGAGTTTGGCAGCTAAATGTAATGTCTTTACAGAATATTTTAAGGAGAAAACTAGCACTGTTGCTTGTATTTGCTGTTGGAGCGGTTCCCTTCCCCCATTCCCCCCCACCCCTCCAAAAAAACCCCACCTCTCTCCAGGCTCCTACCATCGCTATTCTGCTGGAATTACTAAATCCGACCCTCCCCGCTCGACCGCTGCAAGGGAAAGCTGATTTCGGGTATTAAAAAAAAAAAAAAAAAAAAAAAAGAAATTATTATTTTTTTTTCTTTTGTCTGCAGCGCTGATGGTTCGATGTAACAGCATCCCCCCCTCCCTTTTATTTTTATTTTTATTATTTATTTTTTTTTTTTCCCCTCTTTTCATGTCAGCCCCGGCCCCGCTGTGCGCGGAGGCCGCCAGCTGACGGGCGCGCGTGGCTCGCCGCCAGCGCGCAGGAGCGTGCGGCGCGCACAAAGGCAGGGCCCGCAGTCGAGGAAATCGCGGCGCATTATATAAGGAAGCCTGCGTCATCCCCGGCTTGCTCAGCCTGACGGATGGGGAGGAGAGGTGGAGGAGGATGGAGGCGAACGCTCCCCTTTCCCCCCTCGCCTTTATCAGGAGTAGTATTATATATATTTTTCTCTAACTGACCGGTTCATCGAGGGTGGGGAGCGTTTTCCAGCTGGCAGGGCTGGCTTTCCCCAGAGCGTGCGATTGCAGCCAAATTCCCCGTGAAGCAGGAGGAGTGTTTTTATATATATTTTTTTTTTTTTCCCCCATTGAGGAGCAAAAAGCAGCTTTTTTTTTTTTTCCCCTCTCCCTTCCCTTCTCCCCATCTGCCACAACCTGAAAATGATTTTATATGGGGTAAGGTGGAAGGTCCGTTGCGCTGGATGCAGCAGCCGTGATTACCTCCTCCTAATAAATTAACTTTGCTAAAAACGCAAACTTAGGAGGGGAGGACAGGAGAGGGAAAGAAGCACTTTTTCTGCCCACCGCCTGCTCCCCACCGTTTGGTTCGTGCTCTGCAAAACTCGACCTGGGGCTGCAAAACCCGGGGCTGCTCTGAGCCGGACAGCGGCGATTTGGAGTCTGGGGGCCGGGGTTGTGTTTCCCGAGCCGTGCAGTCCCCCCCACCGCAGCCACGGGCGTTTTATCCGGCGAGCCGGAGTCGATTTGGAAGTTGTGATGTGTCCGTACCGACCACGGCGTTTTTAGAATCATAGACAAATATTTTGCCCGTTCGTTTATTAATTTGCTTTCTCGATGGGGCTCCGGTTTGTCGGGGAAGGCGAAGGCAGGGAGCAGGGGCTGTCGGAGGGGGGGACCGGTGTCTCCCATCGCTCGGAGCTGGGCATGGGAAGGGGAAACAGCAGAACTGTTTAACGAGTTTGCGCCGAAACGACCGTAAGAATTTACGGTCTGCTGCATCCGAGAGACAGCTCCCCGATCCTGTCGAAAACTAGCCTCACGGTTTGTCTTCTAAAATATTTTCTTTGTCTTTTTTTTTTCCCTTCCCCTCTCGTGCATCTGAATGGCAGGGAGAAGCCTTGCTTAACCCCCCAGTTTATGAATAACTCTCCTTTTACGCTCGGTGAATTTTTTTAAAGACTCTGTCAGCTATTTTCTCTTTGTTAAGGCTGTATTTAGGGCTGTGTGTTTCTTTAAAGCCTCGTGCACGTTCTGCTCTTGATAAAATCTCCGCGATAGGCCCTACGTATTTTCTTTCTTACCTGCATAAAAATTCCTCCACAGGGCTGTAGCGTAGTATTTCTCTTTGCGGCTCGCACAATAATCCGAGCCCAGCGTAGTATTTCTTGACAACTTACAATCTGTAGCATCAGGATTCAAAGAGCAGCATGGTTTTATTCGATAGTGGGTTTTTGATTTTTTTTTTTTTTTTCCCCCCTTTGCATCAGTGTTCTTGCAGATCTCTCTTCAGACTGCCGAGCCGTTAAGTCATAATTACCTTTTTAGGTTATTATCCTTTTTATAGTATTGTATGGAAATGCTCGTCTTGGGAGCCAGCCATTTTGTGTGTGCTGTGTTGAAATGCATTTTACGACGTAGATGTTGGTTTGTATTCAGCCTAGATGGAAGCGAAGACGTCGGAGCGGTGCATGTGCCGGGCTCTTGGCAGCCCCTAGACACACGATTTCATCCCACGGCACCGGTGGGCTCCAGATGAGGAGCCAAACCCTGTGAAACCCGCGGGTTGCCTACGGGCTCGGCGTGTTTTTAAGCGTGCGAGGGGAATCGTGCGATTCAGGGGTGCAAAAGTGGCTTTTGAACAGCGGGAGCGGAGCACGTTCAGGTAAGTTGGACCTCGCCTCCTCAGCGCACGTAAATGGTAAATGCCATTTCTGCTCCCTGAGCCCAGCAGAACAGGGCTTGAAACAGCTTTTATTCCACCAACATAATAGTTTTTAATATATAAATCGTGGCGCGGCGCGGTTCCTGTTGTTTGGAGGGACCAAGATGGTGGCAGAGCCGCTGGGAGCGCCTTCGCTCTAACCTGGCTGCGGCACGCGGGGACGGACACGCCGGTCGGGCGTTCGGTCCCTGCAAACGCTACGGATAACGTGGGGACGTTGGGGTTTGGACGCTGGCGCAGGTGCCCGAGTTGCCGAGTTTCTTTGTGCGACCCTGTGTGTTACAAGCGCGTTTGTTCTGGTAATCCAACCCGTTGGCTTTTTCGAACTAACGCAGCCCCAAATGTTTCCGAATTGCGCGTGAAGGTGCCTGCTTCCCCTCGGGTTTTATTTCATGGGGTGGGTGGGGGGTACCCGCATCGCTCCCGAATCTCTCGTCCCAGCGGGGCTTGCTCCTGCTGCTGAGCCGGGGCAAAGCCTGGGCAAAGTCTAGGCTGAAGCCGTCGATTTAGGCTGGGTCTGGCACTCGAGTGGTGGAAGGGCAGCTCTGCGACCATCAGCTTCCCTGGATGCTTGGGGTCTGCTTGGATGGCTTGGAAGAATCAAAAATACTCGGTTGGGATTTACTGGTGATACTGGCCGTGTGTTGGTGGCTGAAGGATGGCGTCCTTCTAGTTGAGCATGGCGACTGAAAACTGTTCTTGCCCGCCTGGGATGTGGGAGATGCTCTGCCCGCCTGGACCGTGTCACGTAGTCCGCGCCGGCGTTGGAGATGTTTCTGGACGTCTCTCCTATCAGGCTGGGAGAAAAAGCGGCCGCCTTGTCTGCTGGAGCGTCGTGAGGCTGTAGTGGTCCGTGCATGCGGATGGACTTACGCTGCACTTGGGGAGAGTAGAAATTAATCTTTCTAGAAAATAGCCCTTCTCAAAGGGTTTAGGATGCTTCTGGGCTCCTGAAGCTGCTGCAGATGCCCGTCTGTCTGCGTTCGGTTCTTGCTGCTTGGTGGACGGCGCTGGCGCTGGGCCTTCACCACTGCTCCCCACCCAAACTCTGCCGATAACCTGTGCAAAGAACCGTACCGTCCCATTCCTTACTTGAGCGTGACCAGCTTTCTTTTAACACAGCCCTCCTCCGTTCTCCACAGGGCTCCGGGTGAGCGACCTGCTTGTCACGGGGAGGATTTTCTCTCCTATAGGCGCATCCATAAACGCGTGTGTAGGAGATGGACACGTGCACGCTATCGCGCCTGCAAAATTTTTGGCGTCTGCAGTGCCCGACCATCGCGTGGTGATGCTGTAACGTGGAGTGGGGTCAGTACTACGCCGTCGCGAACAGCCTGGCTTTCTCTCCGGGTAATCTCTAGAGATGAGCTACCCCAAGCGACTTCCTCACCACCGGTCTCATCCTCATTGCAAGTGCTGAGCATCCCAGCAGGCTTTAGCGAGCTGCTGTGAGCGCCCTGAACCAGGCAAGGGCTGAAAAACTTGCTTTTGGTGCTTCCTCCTCCAAGAAGGAGCTGCCGGGCCAGCGCTGCCTCCTGCGCTGCTCCGGGCCGGCCGACGGCAGCCGGTGTTGCCCCAAAGCTGTGTCGCATTAAGCAGCAGGGTTATAAAGGTGATGCTTTACCTGGATGGCAAAGAAACAAGAACAGAAATAAACGTGCCATCTGCACGCGGAGCACGTCCCTTTGCTCTGCGCACCGGTACCCGGCGGCGCTGCACGGCCCGTGGTGCACGGCGTGTCCTCGCCTTTCTCCTCCGTGGAAGACGAGCAGCTTCGCAAGGAGCAGAGCAGGCGCCAGGGCTGGTTTGTCCTTGTATTTTCCTTTCGTGCTCCCTCGGAGGCAGGAACCCAGGTAGGCTCCTCGGCTCTTCCAGGGCCGTCGGCTGCCTCTGTGCGGCAGCTCCGCTCATAGTAACTCCTTGTGCTGCTGGAGCAGAGATGAGTAAGGAAACTGGTTGTTACTGGGCGGGGTGGGACTGGGGAGACCTTGTGTCACTGGAACCACGTGGCCGAGGGAAGATTTTTCCTTTTAAGAAATGTCAGAGGAGATCCGTTGTAGAGTCCGTCTTGCCTCGGACGCTTGTGCCGGCGGCCAGTATAAACAGCTTTGCAGGAAGGCAGGAGTCGGGTTGCCAGGAGGATTTTGGAGCACGCTGCAAAAAGTTTTAGCCCCGGATGGTTTGGAGAGAAGGCAGATCAGAGATCCCTCGTCGTGGATCAGAGATCCCTCGTGCAGAGAGTCCGGAGCGGAGGAAAAGAGGAGACTTTGCTCTTGCCCGGCCGGGGATGGAGCATTGGAGCGTGCCCCATCTCGGCTGATCCACGCTTGGCGTGGCCGATGCTGCCTGGAGCGCGAGCGGCCGGAAAGCTCCAGCCTGGGAGCTGGAGGAAGCCTCCGACAGCGGTGGCGTGACTTCTGGATGTCGTGGCCTCGACCTCGGGCGCCTCGCTCGGACTCCTGCGAGAAAGGAGAAGTGTGGGTTGCACCTCCCGGTCTGGATCGCGTCCAGAGATAGAAATTGGAGGATTTCTGTCTGTTTTTTCTGCACCTGCGGCCTCCCTCTTGGCTCCAGGGGAGTCTTGCTGAGCGTCCGCTGGTTTCTTTTATCCGATTTTTCCTTCTGGGTACTGCGGGTTCTCGGTTGGGCAGGTAGGATGGCATATTATCTTGCGTCACCTTTCAGCTTCGCTGTGTGTCAGCCTGTTAATTGCAACCCATCAATTAGTTCTGGAGGGTCTGAGGCCGGGAATAGCGGCCGGACGATGCGCTTGGTCGCGTAGGACTCGAGGAAGACAAAAAGCGTGGGATAATGCAACGGAGGAGCCCTAAAAGAAAGACAGGGAAGGGGTTGTAACCTCCCGGGGCTTCCCTGAATAAACTCGAGTTGAAATTAACTTCTGCTGATGCTGCCAGATTTCGGGTGCTTGGTCCCACCTTCGTCAGGTAGATCTCGGAAGGATGTTTATCCGTGCAGGCTGCGCGTTAGGAACCGGCTATACCTAGTCTCTAGATATACTTGCTTCTCCAGTATAATATTCATTTTTTTGGCCCAACTCACTTGTTCCAGCTTTTAAAATAGTTGTGTTGGGGTTTGGGTTTTTTTTTTTTCCCCCCTTGTGGGTGCTGTATTGAATATAAATGGAAAATTGGGCTGCTGCTTTGTTTGTCTGGGAGCGGCAAACCTGTCTTTCGAGCACTGGAGAAGTGAAACCGCCTAAAGCTAAAGGAACATATAGAGGAGCACATGATGCTGAAGCTAATGACGGCCTTGCCCCTGACCATGCTGAAGGCAGCATCGGCACAGACGGGCACCGGGCTGCGATGCTCTTGCGTTTCCGCACAGGACAACGGGCCCGTGGTGTCGTCCGCGGGTGTGGGGACGTTGTGAACCAAAACCGAAGGTGAGCCTGGAAACCGGCGATGCTGGAAATGCCTGGTTCAAACTGGAGGGGCTGCGGAGAGGAGAGCTCTTGCGCTTAGAAACCGGGATGGGGTGCGGGGACTTGGCTGGCGCTGGGGTGGAGAGGGGTTTGGAGAAGGGGGACGTTCGGCAGCTGCTGGAGCGTCGGATTTGGGGACCCAGAGTCTTTGGGAAGAGCGTCCGTGCACCAAGCGGCTGCGACTTGTCCATTTATATCGGGGAATTGCCATCAGTAGAGCACGAGGGCGATGCTCCCGTCGCAGCTAGGTGCTGCGGGTTCCCCGGCTCGGCTGCAGAAGTTTTGCTGGGATTCCCAGAAGGCATTTTTCCTCCAGCATCAGCGGGGGGAAGATGCGGCCGTTCCGGTGTTGCTGACGATGCTGCGTTTCGTCTCTCGGACCGCCCTGCATCACGGGGGCTGAGCAAGGTGTCCCCTCTCCTCTTCTGGCCGCCTCCTCCCTGGGAGCCTCTTAAATGTTGGCTCTGAACTGAGACCAGCTTTTTTTTCCCTAGGTAGTCAGAAAGCTTGCTCACCTACAGAGCTGCAACTGGAGATAATTACAGTCTGTATCAAGTGAGAAACAAAACACGTTTTATAGCTCTCTTGTTTTCCCCTGGGGGATTTTGCCACCATTTGAGAATTTTGTATCCCTTTTTTTTTTGTTTTTTTTTGTTTTTTTTTTAAATAAAGTTCCTTAGGGAAGCGAGAGGGAGAGCCTGCGTCCTGGGATGTGCCAGATCTCCGGGAGCGCTTTGCCGGAGGGAGGCGAGTCAGGATGATCTGGTTTGCGATGCCAGATGAAGATGTGCCGTCGTGCCCGTTGCCTCCCGTCCTTCAGGCGTGACTTGAGCACACCCGTGTTGTCTGGTGCCGCTGAACGGCATCGCTCGACGTGCATCCATTTAACGTGGCCCTATTGCTCTCTGCTTAACGAGGCTGGTTTCTTCTGAAAAGTGGCTAAAATTCAGAGGGGGGGAGGGAAATCTGCTCTTGCTTAGTTTATAATCCCAGATTGCTGATAAAGAGGAGATGCTCCACAGCCAGTCCTTGTTCACGAGTCAAACCCGAGACGTTTAATCTCTGCCCTTCGTCTGGGTTACTGCGACACAGAGCAGGGCCGGTACTGAAGTTCCTGACTGTCTGACCTTCAGACTCGCTGAATAGCCCGTGGTTGAAAGAATTCCTGCTCTTTTCTGCTCGTTTTTAGATGAAGTCGAGTGCTCTCCCCTGGCGTGCCCAGTTCTGCAGTCGAGGTGCTCTGGAAATTCCCAGGGCTCCCAGGAAAGCTGCAGTTTTTCCCCTCCCCTTCGCCCTCCTCGCAGCTGAGTGTTAATGCTGAAGGGCCCCATTCAATAAAGAATCCGAAGCCTAATTTAATTTTTATTGAATCTGGCTGAAAGCATGTGCTCCTTACCAAGCCTGGAAAGCCTCCTCTTGAAGGGATTAAATAGTCGTGGTACCTGTTTCTGATAACAGTGCTTTTGATTTGTTTCTAGTACCGAAGCCACTTACGTTAAAGGGGAGGGCATTTTGAAACCCTTCAGATACCATCTACTCGCGTCTCTGCAAGCAGGGGTTTCATTCATGGTCTGCTCAGTCTTCCCCTCCTGCGGCGAGTGGATGTGCTAAATGATGCTGCCGAAATCCCGCTGACTGGTAGCCATCGAGTCCTGGCGGCTGGTGTGGTGTTTCTGCAGTGTTTGTTGGCCAAAAGCTTGATTTCCTACCCGGTGCGTTCCCCTTCTGCATCCCGAGACGGCGTTTCCTTAGCTTTCCAAAAGACAAACTGCTTGTCCTCCCGCTCTGTGCTAGCGGGTGACGGCAAAGCTGGAAAACCACAGGGATGCTGTGATGCTTGGGGACGTGGTACCGCTCTTGCGATGGAGCAGGATGGGTCCGCGTAGGTGAGGGACACCCAAAACCCCACTTTGGCGATGGGCCCGGTAGGTCTCTGGGCTTCCTGCAGGGAAGGGGAGGCAGAAGGAGACCTTCTGCCTCGCAAAGAGGCCGACCAAAAGGTTTGTTCTCCTTTCGTACCGCCCCTGTGTCTCCTTTGTGGTCTTGGTGGTGGACCCTGGCTGCTGCCGACTCCGTCGCTTGGCACAGATCCTGCCGGTGCCTCCGTCGCTGGCTTTGTTTCGTGCTCCGGCTCCGATCGGAGCGTGGCAATAACGCTCCTCATCGCCTGCGTGCCGGCAGACGGGGCTTTACATCCTCCTCCTCCTGCTCGCGGTTGCGCAGAGGCAGCCCAGCTCCACACCAGCAGTTACTGGTGGCAATTTCTTCTCTTTTCCTATGTCGCAGTTCAAAGGGACAGCGGCTGCCGTGGGTCTTTAAAGGAAACGCGCGTCTCCGCTCGCGTTTCGGGGTGGTGCTTTGGCTCGCTTAAATAACTGCCTGCGAAGGGGTATGGCTCAATATGAAAGCTCATCAGAGCCCAGCAGCTCTCCCTTTGGGTACGCTGCTTTTTTTTTGTCCGTGCCAGGCTTGCTGGATGTGACACCTTGAGGTGCAGATGTCACCTTTCATGTTTTTTAAAACAGGCAAGTTTTTACCAAGTTCTGATGGTTTTCCTCGCGCAGGTACATCTCACCACCCTTCTGAAGGCCAGTAGAAGACCACTGTGCGCTCAGGAAGCCTGAACCTCCTCTGCGCGCTCCAGTATCGTTTTATTTTTCTCCTTGCAAGCAACGTTACAGCTGCGTTTGTCTTGGTGTCAGAACACATGACGTGCATTATCCACGTGCGTGAAGCAGCGCAAGGTTTTTGAGTACCGAGACGTAATTCAGTGAAATTGCTTCAGATTGCTTATCAGTCAAGGTGGCACCAGCTCTCCTATGCTCCGTGTGTGTTGTTTTGGGGGTTTTTAAGCGATATATTCAGTTTACATGTCAATGTGGAGCTCGTTTCATAGGCACGAAGCGGCTTCCCAGTAGGGAAGAACCTGGAGGATGGGTTGACCACACCGAGGGTGGGTACCACTACCTAGGGATGCTTTTTTAACGTGTCCTCAAGCAAACACCGAAGCGACGGCTGGTTAGAAAGTGCCTGTGCGCCCTCCCCATGCGTCAGCCTTTGTCTCCCTCCTCCTCCTCCTCGCTCTCTTTCATCTCCCACGAGTACGAAGTGGAGGAAGCAGCCGTGGAGGCCCTTTCATGGCTGAGTTAATTGGAGCTCGGCGCTTTCCCAGCAGCCGGATCCAGACAGCAGCGCTGGGTGCGGTGAGGCTTCTCGCTATCCCGTGGTGTCTTAAATAACCCACCACCACTCACAGCTTCAATTTAACCTGGGGTCACTTCTTAGGGATGGGGGTGGAGAGCAGCATTTCATGTGTCTTCCTTGGCTTGCCCGTGCTTGCCTTTCTATATTTGGTTGCAGCAGACGTGCATTTTCCTGCAGAGAGACTAGACCGTCAAGTAGAAAGAAGTCTAAGGTGCTCACCCTGAACATGGCAGCCTCTTGGAGATCGGGCTGTGCCAGAGGCTTGGTCGGACTTTTTTTCTTTTGCATTGCAGATTTGCATTTGTTTTCTTGCTGCCTGCCGTGACTGCACCCCTTTTTTTAAGTGTAAGGTTTCTCTAGCATGGTTCATACCCTTGGAACCGTATTGATGCTGTAGTTGAACTTGTGTGACAGCTGTACTTCAGAAGATGTGTAATTATCGGGGATTTAGAACTGAGCCAGAACAACATTTTCCTGGCAGAAATTTGGCTTGGCGCAGCTTTATCTCGCGAGTGACTTGGAGCCGGGTTTAGGAAGCTCCACCTGAAGCGAGCGTGGAGGAGCAGAGGTGCCCGAGATTCAGCTGCTTTGGCCTCGTCTTTCAGCTCGGAGCACGCAGACCTTATTAACCAGCCCCTGCGAGCTGCTGGCGTGCGCAGCGAAAAAACCTATCGGCGTTCTTGAGACAGCTGTGCTAATTCTGACTTATTCCCTGGTTGTTTGTCATCATCCCCAGCCCCAGTCTGCACGTCGGTAGGTAAAGACCTCACCGAGCTGGTCTTTCCTTCTTTGCAGGTGGAGCTCCCTTGGCTTTTTTTTTTTGTTGTTGTAGCTGGTTTCTTATCAGCCTGGGAGCAGAGAGATGGGGTTGGGATGGGCTCTGCGGCTCCTTCCCCTTTTTTTACTGCATCTGTTTGCCATGGGGCATTTTTGCACCTGGAGGAGAGGCAGGCGGGCGGCTGGGGAAGATGGAGAGCGAGCGTGGGTGGGGATGCTCTTGTGTGCGCCTTCATCCTTTGAGTGCAAAGGTGCCTCGTGTTCCTCGCCGACTAACAGGGCGACTTCGCCCGAGAGCGTAGGAAGAGCAGGAAAATCGGCGTGGTAGGGGATTTTCTGTATTTTGGAAGCTTGCTAGCGAACCTGGTGTGCTGTGGCATTCATACTGAGAGCAGGGGGCTCAAACCATGCCTCGGGTCCCCTCAAAAAACAAAAGTCCACGGCACGAAGCCTGCGAATGAAGCCTTACAAAAACTAAGGCTGGGCACACGTAGTGCGAGAAGGAGCTAAGCTGCCCTCGCTGTGTCCCTGGATGACTCGAGTGTTTGCCGGCTCCCCTTTCTAGTAAATCTCGTCAAGTCGCAGGCGGCAGTGGTTTAATGCTGAATGAGGGATTGTGCCCTCGTTCTCAAGGGCTTCGGGGAGCTCTCGCCCATCGGGTGCGTGCGGTTCCTTCTGCTTGGGAAATTCCCGCCTGGCTGGTTTAGGATCGGGACGAAAAGCGTGCGGCACTGCTGCCGGCAGGTCACCGCATGCCGGCGCATGGGAGGTCGGTGCTCCCCGCGGGGGGAGGCTGGGCTCGGAGGTCCCCGCCGGCCCCGGGGGAGTTAAGCCGGGTCTGCCACGACGGTTTTCTGTTTGCCGTGAATACTGATTGTGTCCTTATGTCAACCTCTGTCCTGCAGGATGGACAGAATGACGGAAGATGCTCTGCGCCTGAACCTTTTGAAACGGAGCTTGGACCAAGCAGATGATCGGGATGATGTCCTGGCAAAGAGATTGAAAATGGAAGGACATGAGGCGATGGAGCGCCTGAAGATGCTGGCACTGCTGAAGAGGAAAGACCTCTCGGGCATCGAGGTGCCCCACGAGCTCCCGGTGAAACAGGATGGTGTGAAAGTCTATGAAGAAAAGCTGAATGGGAGCCTTAGGCCCCATGGGGATGGCAGGACTGCAGGGAGGCCAGGGAAGGAAAACATTAACGATGAGCCGGTGGATATGAGTGCGAGGAGAAGGTAGGTGCCAAACGACTAGAGTCTCTAGCTTGCCTGTTGTTAATCCTGTGCTCTGCAGATGTGAGAACCCAAGTCAGAAATTAAATCGACGTTTTGCGGTCCTGGGGGAGTCTTCCCGGTGTCTGCAAGGTCCCTTTGGCTGAACGCCGAGGAGAGGAGCCTGCTCTCCCAGCAGAGTTTCTCTGGAAGGCATTCAGCACTATTCTTTCATTGTTTTTTGCTTCTGCTGCCCTTCTTATTCCACCCCAAAACCAGATGGATTTTGTTTCATCCTCCATCCATAGGTTTAGTATTATAAGCTACAACCGTCGGGTGGCTGGCAGAGCAGACCCTGCCGGTGCACACGGAGGAGGAGGAGGGCTTCCCCTCCAGCCAGGACTTTTTATTAGCACCTACAAAAGCGGCAGCAGAAGTCCTTTATTTAGCTGGAGGCCAGATCTGATGCAAGTGGCACGGACAAGTCGCTCTCGAACCTGACCCTGGCCAGGCTAATGCCTCTGCGAGGAAGAAGTAAATGGTTTTTCCTGCTGAGGCTGCTCGTGAGAAGCGGTTGCTTGAGCGATCGAGTGCTGGTGAGCTGTGTCTGTTTTTCAGGAGAAGCTTTGGTGTTCTTCACGCTCTCCGTATGCGCGGCGCGCGCACACCTGATTTTTATCATCGGTGAACTCTGGCAACTCAATTTCCGCAGCTGACACCTGCAGCCAGGTTCTGCGCGGGGGAGTTGGAGGGTCACGCGTGAGAGCCCGTGTGCTGCGCAGCACCGGTGCATCCCGCCTCTGTTCTTATTTCAGCTTTCTTGGGAGGGAGAAGGAAAGAAACGTTAATGATTTTGATTTTTTGGCTTGATTTGGGTGCCAAGCCAGCGCAGGCTTGGCTGACAGGCTGAGGAGCAGGACGGAGGAGTCCTGGTGTAAGTAGGTGCAAAGTGCTGAGACCTTCCCGTGATGTTTTGGTCAATGAAAAACTGGACATGAGCCAGCAATGTGCGTTTGCAGCCCAAAAAGCCAACCATATTGTGGGCTGCCTCACCCGCAGCGTGGCCAGCGGGGCGAGGGGGGGGATTCTGCCCCTCTGCTCCGCTCTGGGGAGACCCCCCTGGAGCCCCGCGTCCAGCTCGGGCGTCCCCAGCACGGGAAGGACATGGAGCTGCGGGAACGGGGCCAGAGGAGGCCACTGAAATGGTCCGAGGGTGGCACAGCTCTGTTGTGGGGACGGGCTGAGAGGGTTGGGGTTGTGCAGCCTGGAGAGGAGAAGGCTGCGGGGAGACCTCACTGTGGCCTTTCAATACTTAAAAGAAAAATGGGGACAGACTTTTTAGCAGGGCCTGCAGCAATAGGACAAGGGGGAATGGTTGTAAACTAAAAGAGGGGAGATTCAGACTGGATATAAAGAAGAAATTTTTCACGCTGAGGGTGGCGAGACGCTGGCACGGGTGCCCAGAGAGGCCGTGGGTGCCCCGTCCCTGGAGACGGTCAAGGCCAGGTTGGACGGGGCTCCGAGCAGCCTGGTCTGGGTGAAGGCGTCCTGCTCACGGCAGGGGGATGGACTGGGTGGCCTTTGAAGGTCCCTTCCCACCCAAACCATTCTGTGAGTCTCTGTTTTCTTGGTGCTTCAGACAAACGACTGCCCCTTGCTCAGGAGCCAGGGTATTTGCAGTTGAAGCGTGTTTGAAGGAGACGGTTGTAATTCCTGTGCAAAGCTGCAGCCTGCAACGACAGGAGCTGCGTTCACGGGCCGGGGGAGAGATGCCGGTGTCCCGACTGGTTGAGTACGTCTTTGCCTGTGGACGTGCGGGGAGTCTGGCTGCTTCAGCGGGAAGGTGCGAGGGCAGGGAGAGCCCTCCTCCCGATGGGGTGCCTTGCCAGCGTTCTCCGGTCTCACTCTCCCTCTTCATCGAGGAACCGGGATCGTGATTGAGCAAAACCGGGATTGTTTGTCTTCGTTCATGCGTCATATCGGGGTCTTTTTGTGTCGGTGGTGGCTTTTGGATAACAAGGGGGTGCTGCCTGCGCTTCTGGGGGGCTCCTGTCCCAGCGGGGGCTGGTGAGCAGGTGATGGACGGGGGATTTGAAGGCAGGGGATCTCAACGCTTCAAGCCCTTTCTGGGTGCTGCCAGTATAGTAAATACTATAACGACTAATGCCTTCACAGGCACTTTCTTATCTGTCACACCCTGGCTGAAGCGTCAGAAGTGGTGAACAGACCTGGAGAGCCAGAGGTGGGAAGGAGAAAACCACCTGGATTATTTTTCTTTAATGACAATATATGTGGCTTAAATCTGCCCGGTCACCTCTGCCGCTGGTTCAGCCTCCCATAACATCTGAAGAACTGCACGCGGTGAGGCAGAGACGTTATTGTTGCGTACCGCAGGGTTTTACCTGCGCTGGCGGGAGCATTGGGGTACGAGCAGCACCCTCGGTAGGCGCCCGGGCTTTGCTCATGTCCTGCTCCGGGTGCATCATCGCGGTGTTGCACCTCCTGAAAAGTGCAATTCTCCCAAAAAGCCCCGTGGGTGAGACAACACGGGTAATACTCAACCACTTGGCAAATGGGTTTAAGCTCTCGAGGCGTTAAATGCTGTAGGAATAACCCTGGCTCTGGGTAAGTTACTGTGCAGGTCATCTTCTCCCCAAAAAGCTGGGAGGCGAGCGTTGGGCACCGCGGAGGGCTGCGTGCTCAGCTGAGTTGCTTGAATATTGTGCGAGACGTGGGGAATCCAGTTAGGTACCAACATCGGACGCGGACACTTGAATCACTAACTGTGATTGAAAAGAAATCAGCCTTAAAAAGAGGCAGAAAAATTCTGCTATGAGTTTTGAAATAATTGAGTCCACATCGTCTCACCTCTGCCTGCCTCCTGCGCCATCGGCGTAGCTCTTCTTCCAGTAGTTTTGTTGTAATTGTGCTCTTCCCTTGACAAAAGTAAATAAAACAACCCTGATATATTCAGCAGTTCTTTGCAGATGGCCCTGTTTTCCCCTGTCTGGTTTTGACGCTGGCTTTGCTTTTTTCCCCTCGATGGAATGTAAATAAAACAGCCTGGATGTATCTGGATGCTCGTACAAAATAATCACCAGCAGCCATAATGACAGCCCGCGATTAGGAAAATCCTGACCCCAAATCCGATGCTTTATTACTCCGGGTGTGCCCGAGATGTGGCCACGGATGCACGAAGAACAAGAAAAGCTGTTGTGCTCAATGCTTGATTGCCTTCAGTCTCTCTGGTCCGAGAGTTTGGGATGCTGTTACTCAAAGCAAGCGCATCCAGAGGCTTGCAGCGGAATAAGGGACTTGGTTTTGGTGCTTGTGGGGTCCGCGCGAGCAGCCCTGATGCTGATGAGGGAGGGGACCCTCAGCTGAAGCCTGCTGCATTTTTATTTTTGACGTGCGATCCTGTGCGTACCGGAGAGCCTCCTATCCAACACTTGGTCATCGCAGTATTTGTTGACATTTGAAACTCTGGGGAATGGTGGCTGCGAGTCGACCTGGGATACCTGCTTCGTCGCGAGGACGTGTTTATTCCTGAGCGGTTTCGTGTACAGACGTGCCCTAATGGGTGGCTGGGAGATAGGCACCTTGGGTAGCTTGCAGCAGGAGCCAGATAAAATGCCGTGGGAGAGCAATGGGCCGCTCAAGAGCTGTTGAAGACTCATCCAAAAGCAGCTCTTGCTCTTGGCCAGCTAAATATAAAACTCCTCGGATGCAGGTTGGTTTGCCTGGACCGGCTCGGGCTGACTTTATCTCGATAGGATGCTCTGGACCTTCTCTGCCGACCGCGCTGCTGGGACAGACCACAAACTCCGCTGGAAACCCTCCTGCCACCGGTGACCTGAGAAGCTGCCTCCTCTGCGGCTTCCAGAGGGAGCAGCAGCTGGAAAACCCCTGGTTTGGGTCCCACAGGCGGCATCCGTGGGGTGCTGAAAGGAGATCCGCAGGAACAGGATATCTATTGATCCGCAGATACCGCGTTCATGTGACGCCGTAAGTGTGTGATGGCCCACAAAGAGGTTATTGAGGGCTCTGAAATAACGCGCCCACAAATACCGTGCAGAGCCATGCCCCGGCACTTTTGGGCTCAGCCAAGAGCTTTCGCGGCTTTGATTTCTTCTTTTATTTATTTTTTTTTTTCCCTGCTGGTTTGGAGCCACGCTGCTGGGGGCGTTTCTCCAATTTCTCCAGCTGAAGAGCGACCTGCAAACTCCGGGATCGATGGGCTTTGCAGTGGACGTGCAATGGCTGGAGAAGGGGGCAGCTACGCAGCACTAACGCTTTGAAATGCCCACGAAAGCGGCTGTAACGTTCGGGAGATGAAGCTGCCAAAAGCAAAACCCCCCTGCGAGCCAACGTCCCGCTCCGAGCATCCTCTCCGGATCCACCGCCCTCGGAGCGGCCGAGCCTGGGAGCTGGGATTCGGCTCTGTGCTTCCTCCTGGGTGTTCGAAGCGAAAAGTTTCGGATAAGATAACTGCGCATCTCCTCCCCCTCCGCAGCCTCACAGCAAAGACCTTCCCGTGAGTCCGAGCACGATAAGTGTCTGCCTCGGTGGCAGCGCGCCCGGCACCTTTACAACCACTTCCCACTGGATTATTTAGCATTTTTCCAAGGCTTTCCCAGCACCATCACGTTAAATCGGTGATAGCAAAGGGCTTTTATTAGTGTCTCCTTACTCCGAATGATGCCACCGCGAACAGTGCGGTGCTTGGATACTGCTGGATTATGGCATTGATTTTTTTTTTTTTTTAAATTTTTATTTTTTTTCCCAGCAACGGGCTGTTGTCATTGCTGCTCCTTTCGTTTACTGATTTCTAGGTCACGGTTCAACTGGATCTTTTGACTCTACGCAGGGTATTTATTCAGATTTTCCTTTATGGAGTGACCTTTTAAAATCAATTTGTATTGAGACAGGCTTGGAGTATTTACATTTCTGTTAACTGGGGGGACTTAGCCCGTTCTCATCCCCAGCGTCGTGGTGATCCTTCCTGAGTAAGTGTGAACAACACCGGGCCGGAGGATCTGCCCTGGTCCCTCTCATCTCAGCACCTGGCTACGGTTGTGTCTCCCTCTTTAGTCACTACCCGGCTCATGATGAACACCCGACGGGGCCTCTCGCAGACAGGGTTTGCATCACGCGTTTGCTTACCTTGCGCTTCCAACAACCCACCTTTCCCCCTGGTGAAGAAAACGTTTCCGAAGGAGTCTTCTCCCTCCTGCGAGCGGAGGATGCTTCTGTCCTACGGCCGGCACTCCGCTGGTGTCGGTCGGCTCCGCAGGCCAGGGGAGCAGTGCCGAGCTCCGGTTCGCATCCGTGGTGGAGGGAGCGCTTGTCCCTCTCCCGGATTTGCTGCCAATGTCTCGGTGTCGTGGCTCAGTCTTGTCTCTTTTTTTTTTTTTTTTTTTTTTTCCTTCTGTTGCACAGTGACCAGGACAGGGGACGATTAACCCCTTCGCCAGATATAATTGTCCTCTCCGATAATGAGGCATCCAGTCCCCGTTCCAGCTCTCGTATGGAGGAAAGACTTAAGGCAGCAAATCTTGAAATGTTTAAGGTAAGGGCTTTCTCGGCTGTCCCGGGCGGCCGCTCCAGCGGAGAGCCGTTCTGCTGCACGGGGTTTCTGCTTTTCTGAAGGATTTGGGAGCTAAGGGGGTTTCTTAGCCATGCGGTAACTTCTGGGCACAACGATCCAGTTCTTGCATCCTTGGTGATCCGTGGTACAAATTCTTGCTTGTATTAAAGCTTCCTCACGCTGTCTTGCCACCAAGGCACAGCAGCAGGTTTCAACTGTTTGAGTTTTGACTGATCTTCTGCTTTTTTTTGTAGGGTAAAAGCATAGAGGAGCGACAGCAGCTGATCAAGCAGCTTCGGGATGAGCTACGGCTGGAGGAGGCCAGGCTTGTGCTGCTGAAGAAACTGAGGCAAAGTCAGCTGCAAAAGGAGAACGTGGTACAGAAGGTGAAGCTCTGAGCAGCACCGTTTGGGGCTGGGCGGGATAAGGGGAAGGGGCTTGGCCTCGCAGCAGCCTGTTAACAGGCAAACACAAAGACTTGCTCGGCTCCTGGACCTCCCTTTACGCCACGTTTGTCCTCCTGTGTGATATTTCTTACCAAAGGGTGTCTGTGGCAAATCCACAGCCCATCCTACCCTCAGGGCCAGCTGAGAGGATAAATCCATGCAGCTCTGAAGTGTTAGTATTTGCTGTAGCATCGATGAGGCTTGGTCCGCGTCGGGTCTGTCGATGGATTTCCTTTCCCAGCACCGTGCACTGATGGCGGTTCTCGTTTTCTCCCAATCTAGACTCCAGTTGTCCAGAATGCGGCGTCTATTGTCCAGCCATCTCCTGCTCACGTGGGACAGCAGGGACTGTCCAAGCTTCCCTCCAGGCCTGGAGCTCAGGGGGTTGAGCCTCAGAACTTAAGGACATTACAGGTGAGCCTTCCTGACACCCGTTTTCCATGCCAAAGACTATGATTTTGCTTGGTGCACACGCAACGCTGCACGTTTGCCGGACTGAGATGCTTTTTCCAAGAGGCAGATAAATGCTGGCAGTTCTCAGCGCCGTGAGTAGAACAGGCTGGTGTCCCACAGTTGGTCTGGGAAGTTCTCTCTGCAGGCGAGGTCGTCTCTGAAGCTGATCAGCAGAGACCGAGCCACCCCCGTAACGCTTCGTGCCTGTCCCAGCTCTTGGCCCCTCGCGGGACGTGCGTGGGGAGGTCTGGGTGCTCTGCCGCTTCAGAGGCGGCAGATTTTTCAGCAGGGAGGTCTGGAGGTTAGTCCAGCCAACGGTTCGGGTTGTGTGAGGTGGAAGGAGCCGAATTTAGATGCAGTGGCCCTGAAGAAAGTTGTCTGCTGCTTGGTCGTGCAAGTTCTGGGGCTGCAGGGAGAAAACTGCTCATTTGCACGTACCCGCAGGAGAGCTGCTTTTTGAAATGGTGCAGAATGGTCAGAGGAAGAGGGTGAAGAAAAATGCAAACAAAACAGGGAATTGAAACGTTTACCTTCTTTGGGAAAGCGCTATAGGCAGAGCAGGGTGCTGTCTGACACGGCTACCTTTCTGCCTGGGCGCTGGAGGAATGCTAATTCTGGATGACACAATTGTTTAATGTTGCACGGGTAAACAAGAAGCCAACGGTATGAGCTCACTGGAAGGAGGGCGCTCGGCGTGCGGGGTGTTGATGCTGCCGGGCGATGGGGATTTCTTTCCTGGGGCTTGGTCCAGCTCTGCTGCAGGGCTTGGGGTCCCCTCCCCAAGTGCTCCTCTTCCCCGAGCTCGGTAGCATCGGGAAACGGACTTTGTCCTTTCAGCAGGAGGCTGTCAGTTGTATTTCTTTGATAATACATTGGGATATACGAAGTCCCAGCGATGCGGTTGTGAACCCAGACGCTGGGAGGATGGTGTAGGGGACGAGGATGGAGGAGATCCTCCAGCCGCTCTCTCTGCCTGCAGCTTTCTCTCCTGCTTTTGCCAAAAGACTTTCATTTCAATCTTGCTGATCATTTACTCCCTCCATTAACCATCTTCTTTGTTTGTGGCATTTGTTTTCTTTGCTATGGCAACGATTCCGGGTCAAGTCTATTGTGGCTTCGCAGTGGGATCGGGCTGGTAAAGGAAACGGGCTTTAGGAGAAGAGGAAACGCATTGTTTGCACGGTCTTTGTGAAGCTTTTCTTACGTGTGACAGCGATGAACCTCATCTAGAACAAGTCTAGCAAAAAAAAAAAAAAAAAGAAAGGGGGAGGAGGGGAGAAAAAGGTTGGCAGACGGGAGGTGTTTAATGTTTTAAGGTCATCTCTGATAAAAAAAATTGAGCCCTTCTACCTGTCGTCCCCCCTTGGAGCCGTTGTGGCGGTGCTCGGAGACGCGAAGACCTTGCTGTGAGCTGAGCCTTAGGAGAAGCCTGGGCAGGTCAAGCCCTGGCTCAGCCCGCGCTCAGGTCTTTCCAATCCGGGTGTCATGTTTCTGACTGCCGGGATTGAGGTTTGTAACACGCCTCCGCATTCCTGCACCAAAGGCAAACACCCATCTCCCTCTTAGTCAGGACTCTTATAACTGTTTTGCTTTGAACTTGGTCCCCGGTGTGAATTCTGGTTTTAATAGCTCTAAGCAGCTGGCAAACAGCCTCCTCCTTTTATTTTTTTTTTTTAATCCCCTCTTTTCCCCTTGCATTCTTCCATATTGATCAAATTGACGGGGTTGTTTTTCATGCAAAGATAGGCCACGAAGGTGTGTCTTGAAAATTACATTCCGAATCATCCCAGCCTAGATCCTGAAGTTCCAGCCTCTTCCCCGTGAGCTGGGAAGCCTTGCTCCACCAGATTACTACCCCTTCCCTTGACTCGGGTGCAATTCCAGCCTCTCAACAGAAAATATGAATACGTTAACTTGAGACATCCTCCCTCCAGGCAAAATGGCCATGATTATTTAATATAAAGGACAATTAGAGGAAAAGTTAAGTTCTTTGAGCGGCGTCTCGCGTTAGAAGTTAACTGGAATTACAGATGAGTGGAAATGCTCTGCTGTTGCAGAGCCTGATCAGGGAACTGAAAATTCTGGTTTGCCTCAAGTCCTTCTTTTTTTTTTTTTAAATCTATTTCTTGTTTCCTTTCTCGACAGGGTCACAGTGTCATTAGGTCTGCCACAAATACGACTCTGCCCCATATGCTTATGTCGCAGCGTGTGATTGCTCCGAACCCTGCCCAGTTACAAGGGCAGCGGGTTCCTCCTAAACCTGGCCTCATCCGCACTACAACTCCAAGCATGAATCCAGCCATCAACTACCAGCCGGTAGGTTCCTCGTCTGTCGCTGGGCTTTGGGCACAGTCGCCTGGTGGGGTTAGCAAGAAGGGAAAACGGGAGGTGCCTTATGAATCTAGTGAGCGCCGCGGAGGGGCTCGGAGCTCAGCGTGAAGACGTCGGAGCAAAGCTTGCAGCTGGAAACATGTCCCAAGCGTGGACGAAGACGGATGTCCTTGACCCACGTGGAAGAAGGAAACGATAAATAATTTAAAAGCTGCCTATTTGGAGCTGCCAGCTACCAAAGTGCTGGTTCGTCCGAGCAGCGCTGGCCTCCTGCTGTAACAGCGACACGAAGACCCCAGTGAAGCGGGGTGACTGGTTTGGGAGCAGGACTGGTTCCTCTTCCCGCGGTCACTAGCAAGCGCTCGCTCGCGTGTGCTTTTCTTCCGCTTCTCTCTGCCAGAAGAGCGCAGCGAGCCCCCTGCAGCCGAGGAGCAGGACGCTTAAAACCATTTGTTTTACTTTTGCAAGAGCGGAAAGACTTCTGTGAAGACTGGAAACGGAGAGGGGGAAAAAAAAAAACCTAACGCTTTCCAGTTCTAGCACTGGTGCTGCGTCAAGCAATCAAACCTTTCTCCTGCAAACAGCCTTGGTTCCTGGGCTGCGTCTCCCGCGCTGCAGGATGGTCTCTGTTCCTCATCGCAGGCCGCGACGCTTGGCGATGCTCTGTGTGTGGGCAGGCCCAGGTTAACGGCCCCTGTTAATTCCTTTCAGGGTTTGTTGCCAGTTCTTAAAGCCTTTAAGCTGTCCTAACGATAGGATAGTGCAAATTTGTAAATGATAAACGTGACTACACAACAATCTGAAAGTCCTGTATCTGAACAACTGTCAAACAAACCTAATTCGTTTAAAAAAACCACCCCAACTGCTCTTACAGAAGAGTTGTAAGTTCATTGGTGTTAATTCATCAACTGTTTATTTAAATTGGCGTGAGTTATCCCTGATCGGCTCTGCCATTAATTTTCCTGGTCCTACATTAGAACGACTGGTTTGGGATTAGCTTGGTTCTCTGCCTTTTTTCCCCAATCAGCGAAGCGTTAGCAGTCTTAAAAAAGAAAACTGGGGCAAACTGATTGATCTTCAGTGTGTTATTCTCGATCGACACGACTGTGCCCCCCGAGCTTTGGTAGCTGACCCCGTTTGAATCGCTGAGAGGGTTTGTTACCGTTTGGGATTTTCCCCTTTGCATGCGTGGAAGTGTTCCTACCCTGGGAACCAGGTAGGCTGGGTGAGAGGCTGGCAGCAGCCCTGCCTGGGCTTAAATAGGTTGCAGGCTGATGGCTTCTTATCACAAAAGACTGCGAAAGCTGCATCCTCGGGTCGGCAGAAGTCTTTGTGCTTTGCTACCGTCACGTGCCAGAGGGGACCGCGCATCCAAATGAACGGAGGATGCAGAAGCAAGCTGCTGGAAATGGAGGAGGAGGGAATTGGCACATTCGGAGCACCTGTGTGGGAGGGGACGGACACCATCTGGCAGCGGGGATGCTGCCTGGGCGCCTGCCAGATCAGCGAAGCAAGAGGTGGAGGAGCAGAACTCGGCAGTGAGCGATGGTGCCCGTGCGTGAATCATGGCAGCTCGGCGCTACCTACGCTCGGCAAGGCCGACGCCAGGTCCTGAGGCCAGACCTGCGCACGCGTTGCCTCGCCTGCAGAAGTCCCCGGGCTGCTCTGGATGCCGAGACGACTCCTGCGGATTCCGGTGCACCGGAGGCTCCTCGGCACCGGTGCTGCTGATGGCTTTATCGTAGGGGCTGAGACTCCTCCGGCAGATTCCGGTGCGCCGGAGGCTCCTTGGCACTGGCACTGCTTTATTGTAGGGGCTGAGCCGAGCTCCCTGCTCCCGAGTTCCAGCACGGCTCCTGTCTCCCCAGGTCCTTTTGGGAACGTTGGCAGACAGAGGGAGGGTTGTGAGAAGGTGATCTGGCTCATCCAGCTTACCTTAGGGGCTGAGCCGTAGTCGGGGACTGTATTAATTTTCTGTATTAATCCTCATCTCCTCTTCCTCTCCAGCAATCAAGTTCTTCTGTTCCTTGCCAGCGTACGTCGTCTTCAGCCATCTATATGAACCTTGCCTCTCACATCCAGCCTGGCACTGTGAACAGGGTGTCGTCTCCGCTCCCCAGCCCCAGTGCTCTGAACGACGCCGCCAACTCCCAGGCAGCCGCCAAGCTTGCCCTGCGCAAGCAGCTGGAAAAGACGCTGCTGGAGATCCCACCCCCGAAGCCGCCCGCTCCCCTGCTGCATTTCTTGCCCAGCGCAGCCAACAGCGAGTTCATCTACATGGTGGGGCTGGAGGAGGTGGTGCAGAGCGTTATCGACAGTCAAGGTGAGCTCGGGGGGCTCAGCTTTCCTCAATCGCCACAATCCAGTGCTCCCTCAGGCCGTTTCCTATTTATTTTTTTTTGCAAAACACCAAAATCTGCAGCTCGGGAGGCTGCGAGAGAACGGTTTCTGGTCTTGCCCAGCCCTGGACTCCGCTCCTTCTTGCTGCGGCTGCCTGCAGCGGAGGGGAGGGCAGAGCCCGGATCCCCCCGGGCGCCAGGGAGCTGCGTGCGGACCCCGTGGGCACGGGGCCGGTCTGGCGAGGCTGGCAGCCGTGATGTGCCAGGCGTGCAGCCGGCCCCGGAGCAGCGGTGTCTGTGTCCTGGGGCTCGTCGGGCTGTGCCCACTTGGGGAGGGGTCTCCCAGGCCCTTCCCTTGCCCTGAATGAACGTTTGGGAGCTGAGATGCAAAATCCTCGGAGCTGTGACTGCCCGGGGTCCCGTCCCTGCGGGATGGTGGAGGTTTTAGCTCCCACTTCACCATTCCCTCTGGATTGTCGCCTCCCAGCTGGCTGGGATCTCGCCTGTGCTCTTCCAGTGCGTCCTCGGCACGGCGTAACTGCGGTGCATCGGTGGCTCGCCTGACTCAACCACCAAGACCCCCGGATTTTTATAGTCTTGTCCCAGCACCATTGGGTTGTTCTGTCCCTGGGGCAGGATTTCTCCTGTGTCTCCCCCGGGATGCTGAGCTCTTGCCCAGAGCGGGGTTGGACTTGGATGCAATGCTGTCCTGAAAATCCGTTGATTTGCTGGGACCTTCCCTCCCGCTCCGACGGTGCCCGGGATGGAGGAGGCGGTGTGAGAGTGGGGGGGCTGTCCCTTTTTCCCACCTAACTCCCATTCTTGCTGACTCCCAGGGAAAAGCTGCGCGTCCCTCCTGCGTGTGGAGCCCTTTGTCTGTGCCCAGTGCCGCACCGACTTCACCCCTCATTGGAAGCAGGAGAAAAACGGGAAGATCCTGTGCGAGCAGTGCATGACTTCCAATCAGAAGAAGGCGCTGAAGGCAGAGCACACCAACCGACTGAAGAACGCCTTCGTGAAAGCTTTGCAGCAGGAGCAGGCAAGTAGACGGCCACCCTCTGAGCTGCGCCGGTGGGGCACGTTTGCTCCGGGAGAGCCTGGAGCTCCCCGCCCCGGGCTCCGGGACCCCCTGCTCCCCTTCCCTTTGCACATCGGGGTTCCCCATGAGTGAGCTTGAGGAGTTTGGGTTTTCCACGCCCAGCTCAGCACATGGAGTTTCGAAGAGCGAAAGGCTGGTGCCGAGTGTCCAGAGTGCTCCGGAGCGGCTGCTCCTCTCCCTTTGTGCATTGTTTTCCCCTTGGATTTGTAGCTCGAGGGCTGGCTGGGGACAGCTGCCACTGACCTTCCTGGAACTCGCGGGAAGTCGCTTAACTGCTTGCTGCCTGCTCGCTTTTCTGTGGAAGGGGGGAATTTGTTAAATTTCCGTGATAAATCAGTGTTGGAGAACTTGTTTAGAGGCCCTGGGGTAAAATAAACTGGAATCATCATTTGTGAACTGTAAAAAAAAAAACCCTAAATACGAAGTGGAATCTGGCTGCTGACAAATGGGACGTGCCTGTTTCGGAGCAAAAAGAGTCTTTGGGCTGTTTGTAACACGTGGGTGCAGAGAGAGAAAAGCTGTTCGTGTTGGCTGCGGCAAGACTGCGGTTCCAGTAACACCTTGGGAAAGCAGCCGGGTTTTCAGTGGTTTTCCAATAAAGCAGCGATTGCGGAGCGTGGGGAGAGGGACCTGCTTCCCCCCTTTCCGGGAATGCCGCCGGTGCCGGCGTGAGCCCCGGCGTGCCCTGCTCGTGGTGCCGGAGGGGTCAGCTTGGACCTGTTGCGTCTGGTCGGGGCGGCGAGGTCTAATCGGGTGGCGTGCGCCTCTGAGGATGCTTCTGGTTCTTTCGCTCAGGAGATCGAGCAGAGGCTACAGCAGCAGGCAGCCTTGTCCCCCACCGCAGCTCCTGCCGTCTCCAGCGTCAGCAAACAGGAGAACATCATGCGGCACCACACGCTCCGGCAGGTGAGCCGCGCTCGTTCTTCCGCAGCTCCGGCGCTGGGCTCCCGGCCGAGCGGGACCACGCGTCCCCTCGCTTGTAGCCCGGACGGGCGCTCCTGGTTCGGAGCGGGGCGGGCACAGCGAGCGCTCCCCGAGGAGGGGGCTGCGAGCGTCCCGCTGCCTTCTCTCTTACAGCAGCATTGGGGTCTGGCTGCCCTTTTCCCAGGGCACTGAGGGTTGCTTTTAACCGGGGTCCCCTGCACCCCGTTTCTTCAAGCCAGCAGAGACCGTAGCTGCTGCTGGTCTCCTCCCACCCCTTCCCCTTGGGATCCCTCCCCTGTCGATCCCGTGCCGTCCGGTGGGGGAGCCCGCAGCGCGGCCCCGGACTCCGCCGCCCGATTACGTACCTCTACAGAGCCATCTGCAAACTGCGTTTTCCACATAGCAGCCAAAAACCACGACGGATTCTTCACCCTCTGGCTGCAGCTCCGTCAGCGACTGCTTCCAGACTGCCGGGCCATCCCACTGCCTTCCTACCAACTTTGTTCTCCTCTTCCTCAGGCTCCGCAGCCCCAGAGCACTTTGCAGCGTGGCATCCCCACCTCTGCCCGCTCCATGCTTTCCAACTTTGCGCAGGCACCCCAGCTGTCGGTGGCGGGCGGTCTCCTCGGCATGCCAGGTAACGTCCCCCCGTCCGCGCCGGAGAGCTTGGGGCTAGACGGAGAGCGGGACGGGTCGCTCTGCGCCTGGTTTGATTTTTGGGGGGCGGATTGCCACCAGCAGAGGCTGATGGTGATCGTGGTGCTTCCCTTCCCCCTGCCGCCGAGGCCCTGCAATCCTCCGCGGATGTCGGAGGCGTGGGTTTGGGTTAAATTACTCCTTCCTTGGTAAAAGCTGGGAGCGTCCTGGCTCGCTGGGCTGGGTCGGGAACCGGGGACCTGCGAGGAGCTGGAGGAGTCCCCACCTCCTTTTCTCTCCCCTCTCCAGGTGTTAACATCGCTTACCTGAATGCTGGGATCGGAGGCCACAAAGCGTCGAGTTTGGCGGACCGGCAGCGGGAATACCTTTTGGATATGATCCCACCCCGCTCTATATCGCAGTCCATCAGCGGACAGAAATAACGCCTGTTGACCGTCCCCCCCTTCCTCCCCACTTCCGTCGCATGCAGTGCCTGTACTGGTGCCTACCGTACACGGGGAAAAAAAAGACAAAAAAAAAGAAACAAAAAACAAACAAATGAAAAAACAAACAAACAAAAAAAAAACCATTTCAAACCTTCAGCGACCTGTCCTTTTTCCAAACCTTAACTTCTTTGGTTTTCTATAGCAGTGAGAGGTCACTTCCTTTGCCCGAGGTCAGAACAATGTCTGCTTGAAATCAGCACTCTACATGTGTTAAAGCTTGTTTTATGCTATTTTTTGTAATGACAAAGCATAGAATTTTTAATTGTGTTGTGGTTTTTTTTTTTCCTTTTTTCTTTTTCCCCCCCCTCCTTTGCTAAATGGATGGTTAAACCTTTTTTTTCCTTTCCAGAGACTTTGTAAGGGCATCCACTTGACATTAAGTGACCATTATTTTTTTTAAAGGGCAGCCTATGCTGACTCACGGGGAAACGGGGGCAAAGAGATGCGATGGGCTGGAGCCCGGACCGCCGTCCGCGGTAGGGTGCTACGGTTCCCTTGGCTCGGCAGAAGAAGTCCGGAGACGCCGATTCCGACACCTTAGCTCCCCTCTCTCTCTCTCTCCCCGGAGGAAGGGAGCCCGGTTTGGTGAGGAGCCGGTGCCCGTCGGCATCGGTGTGCGGGCATCGGCGCCGGCGGGGTCGATGGACGGTGCTGGCAACCCCCTTGACCGACCCGAGGAGCCCGGCGGGGCGCAGAGGGGTGTCGATGCCGCCCGGTGAGCGCCCGGCACGGTGGGCGGCCGCCATGGTGCGCGCCGGCGGCGGTGCTTCTCGGCGGGCTCTAGAGCAGACTGCGAACGACCGCTGGCCTCGGGCGCGGTGAGTCCCCCTCCTCTCCCCTCCGCGCTCTTGCATGCTCCGGAGCCGCTCTCGGTCGTCATCTCCCGCCGCCGGCCCTCGCGGACGATGGGGACGGCACCGCGGTCCCCGTGTGGCACCCGGGCTCCGGCCGGCGGTTAACGAACCCAAAGCAAGAAATAAGCCGCGAAAAGTCGTCTGAGAAACGCTCTATTTGCACTTAACCTTCACACTAACGGGCCCTCCCCTCCTCCTCCTCCTCCTCCTCCGCAGACAACCACCCCAGCCAGCCAAATCGCGCCCCGGCTGCCGGAGAGGCCCCGGCAGAGCCGTCCCCGCGTCCCCTCGCCTCCGCCGGGACCCCTCGGCGCCCAACCATGCCCAAACCCGAGGGTCGGCGCGGGGGTTTGCTGCTCCCGGGGTTTCCTGAGAGTTTTCTGGTTGCTTTTTCCAAAAAAATTTTTTTTAATGAATTCCCTTTTTTTAAGTTTTTTGGTTTGTTTTTTTTTTTTTTCTTTCCCTGACGTTAAAATTTTCTCGTGCAATTTTGAAGCGCCAGCTCGCCCGGGGGGAGCTGCTCGACGGGTGGGGGGTCCGGGAGCCCCCCGCCAGCGTCCCCCCTCAATTCAATGAGCACTTAACCCCCGAGGGGTCTGGGCGCCGCCACCCCCCCGGGGCCCTCCAGAAGCAAAAGGATTTTTGGGGTTTTTTTAAATTTTTTTTTTTTGGAAGCTAGTGAAGCGTAGTGACGTATATATATATATACATATATATATATTTTTGTGGGGTTTTTTTGTTTTTATTCTTGTTTAGCTGGCTCCCCTCTTCACGCCCCCACCCCGGGACGCTGAGATCCTTTTCAAATCTCCTTTTATCGCCCTGCTTCCACGGGAGCACTTTGACGAATTGTTTCTTCTTGGCTAAACCTGAGTTTTTGGTTATTTTGGGGGTTTATTGGGTTTGGTTTTTTTTTTTTTTCTCGGCTTATCCTTCACTTCAGGGCCCTTCGACGTGGTCGAGCCCCCCTGCCCCGTCCCTCGCTCAAGTGCCATTCTCCCCCGTCAGGTGTTACCGAGAGGTACGAGGTGACCTGGGCGCATGGGTTGAGATTAAATTATAAAACTTAAAAAAAAAAAAAAAACAAAACAAAAACAAACAAACAAAAAATACATGAAAAAAAAAATACAAAAAAAAAACCAAGTGCAATACTTAATGCCGAGTCTCTCCCGGCGACGGCGGGGGCGGACGGAGGGAACCGATGGAGAACAAGATGCCGACTTCATGGTGCTATAAGTGAAATCCGCCCCCGGGGACGGGGGGACCCTTTTTTGCCCCCTCCTCCCCCGGGAGCGGGGGGCTCGACGGGGCCGGGACGGAGCGGGCGCCGCGGCCCCGGGGTCTGCAGGCAGTTCCCCCCCCCCCCCAAAAACGGCCCCGAAACCGTGGCCGGGGCGGCCGAGCGGGGCCGTCCCTCTGCCCCCGAGGCTTCGGCTGTGACCTGCGCAGGTTTAACAGTTTTATTATTATTATTTTTATTATTTTTTTTTTCGCTTGAGCCCCCCCCCCCCCCCCCCCAGCCCCCAGGGATGTGATGTACGGTAGAAAATCCTCCTTTTCCTTTTTATTTTTTTTCCTGGATACAGAAATAAGGATTTCTTTCCGCTTTTGTTCGCGTTTCTTTTACAGCTAGGGGTAGATCCGCTTGTGAAAATGCTTTTATTGGGAATTTTTTGGGGGGGGGGGGGGGGGTGTTTTGGTTTTTTTTTTTGGTTCCTCCAAAGGCGTAACCCGTCCCTCCTCTAACCTCCCCCCCGCCCCTTCATTAGCTTATGATATTGCTGCCGAAATGTTATAACAAGGACTCATTCGTGTATATAAGCTATTTCTTGACACATTAAAAAAAAAAAAAAAAAAAAAAGAAAAAAAAGGATAAAAAAAAATACAAAAAAAAAAAAAATTGTACATTGTGTAGAAAAAAAAAACAAACAACCGAAGGGAAAGCGAACCCGCCTAGCCATGGGTGTTGTGGAAGTCGTCACGTCCTTCTCGTAGTGTGACCTCGTGTGTATGACATGAAACGTGCAAAAGGGGGGTTCCCGGCGGCTCGGCTCGGCTCGGGGGGGGGGGGGGACACGGGGCTGGGGAGGGGGGGGGGACACGGGACCGGCGACCCCCCCCCGGCCCCGGCGATGCACTGGTGGCGGCGGCCACCTCCCGAATCTGTGCCTTTCACACACACGCAAACTCGGCCCCCCCGCGGCACCAGCAGCCCCGGAGGCGGGGAGGGGGCGTCCCGAGGGGGGCAGCGCTGAGCACGGGGGGAGCGGGGCCGGGGGGGGACGAGTATTATAAACTGTAACTGTATTTGCACTGTTTTTATTATTGCATTGGCATATATACAATATACATCTATAACAACCTGCCGTCTGCAGCCTCCTTCCTCTTCCCCCGGCGGCACGCATCCCCCCCCCCCCCCAAAAAAAACCCACCCCAGCAGGGATCTCGGCCCAAATTTGCAGGATTTTCGGCCCAATTTGCGGGATTTTCGGCCCAATTTGCGGGATTTCAGGCTGAATTTGTAGGATTTCAGCCTCAGTTTGCAGGATTTTAGGCCAAATTGGGGATTTGGGGCCCAGTTTCTGGGATTTTAGTCTCAATTTGTGGGATTCCGGCCCAAATTTGCAGGCTTTCAGGTCGAATTTGTAGGATTTCAGCCTCAATTTGCAGGATTTTAGGCCAAATTGGGGATTTGGGGCCCAGTTTCTGGGATTTTAGTCTCAATTTGTGGGATTCCGGCCCAAATTTGCAGGCTTTCAGGTCGAATTTGTAGGTTTTCAGCCTCAATTTGCAGGATTTTAGGCCAAATTGGGGATTTGGGGCCCAGTTTCTGGGATTTTAGTCTCAATTTGTGGGATTCCGGCCCAAATTTGCAGGCTTTCAGGTCGAATTTGTAGGTTTTCAGCCTCAATTTGCAGGATTTTAGGCCAAATTGGGGATTTGGGGCCCAGTTTCTGGGATTTTAGTCTCAATTTGTGGGATTCCGGCCCAAATTTGCAGGCTTTCAGGTCGAATTTGTAGGTTTTCAGCCTCAATTTGCAGGATTTTAGGCCAAATTGAGGATTTGGGGCCCAGTTTCTGGGATTTTAGTCTCAATTTGTGGGATTCCGGCCCAAATTTGCAGGCTTTCAGGCTGAATTTGTAGGTTTTCAGCCTCAATTTGCAGGATTTTAGGCCAAATTGAGGATTTGGGGCCCAGTTTCTGGGATTTTAGTCTCAATTTGTGGGATTCCGGCCCAAATTTGCAGGCTTTCAGGTCGAATTTGTAGGTTTTCAGCCTCAATTTGCAGGATTTTAGGCCAAAGTGAGGATTTGGGGCCCAGTTTCTGGGATTTTAGTCTCAATTTGTGGGATTCCGGCCCAAATTTGCAGGCTTTCAGGCTGAATTTGTAGGTTTTCAGCCTCAATTTGCAGGA
Source organism: Platalea leucorodia (assembly GCF_965183815.1). NCBI lineage: Eukaryota > Metazoa > Chordata > Aves > Pelecaniformes > Threskiornithidae > Platalea > Platalea leucorodia. Next base: position 2,166,051 of record NC_138846.1, on the reverse strand, counting down.
TTTTAGGCCAAATTGGGGATTTGGGGCCCAGTTTCTGGGATTTTAGTCTCAATTTGTGGGATTCCGGCCCAAATTTGCAGGCTTTCAGGTCGAATTTGTAGGTTTTCAGCCTCAATTTGCAGGATTTTAGGCCAAAGTGAGGATTTGGGGCCCAGTTTCTGGGATTTTAGTCTCAATTTGTGGGATTCCGGCCCAAATTTGCAGGCTTTCAGGCTGAATTTGTAGGTTTTCAGCCTCAATTTGCAGGATTTTAGGCCAAATTGAGGATTTGGGGCCCAGTTTCTGGGATTTTAGTCTCAATTTGTGGGATTCCGGCCCAAATTTGCAGGCTTTCAGGTCGAATTTGTAGGATTTCAGCCTCAATTTGCAGGATTTTAGGCCAAATTGGGGATTTGGGGCCCAGTTTCTGGGATTTTAGTCTCAATTTGTGGGATTCCGGCCCAAATTTGCAGGCTTTCAGGTCGAATTTGTAGGATTTCAGCCTTAATTTGCAGGATTTTAGGCCAAATTGGGGATTTGGGGCCCAGTTTCTGAGATTTCAGCCTCGATTTGCAGGATTTCAGGCCTCATTTGGAGGTTTTTAGGTGCAATTTCTGGGATTTTAGGCCAAATTTGTGGGATTCCAGCCCAAATTTGCAGGCTTTCAGGCCAAATTTGTAGGATTTCAGCCTCAATTTGCAGGATTTTAAGCAAAACTGAGGATTTGGGGCCCAGTTTCTGGGATTTCAGCCTTGATTTGCAGGACTTCAGGCCTAATTTGCAGGATTTTAGGTGCAATTTCTGGGATTTTAGTCTCAATTTGTGGGATTCCAGCCCAAATTTGCAGGCTTTCAGGCCAAATTTGTAGGATTTCAGCCTCAATTTGCAGGATTTTAGGCCAAATTGGGTATTTTGGGCCCAATTTCTGAGATTTCAGCCTCAATTTGCAGGATTTTAGGTGCGATTTCTGGGATTCCAGGGCAAATTTGTGGTATTTCAGCCTTGATTTGCAAAATTTTGGGCCCAATTTGTGGGATTTAAGGCCAAATTTGTGCGATTTCAGCCTCAATTTGCAGGATTTTGGCCTAGTTTGCACGTTCTCAGGCCAAATTTGAAGGCTTTTAGGCTCAGTCTGTGGGATTTCAGCCCTAGCTTGCAAGATTTTGGTCCTGATTTGCAGGATTTCAGTCACAGTTTGCAGGTTTTCAGTCTCTATTTGTGGAATATCAGCCCAAATTTGCAGGATTTTGGTCCTGATTTGCAGGACTTTGGCCCAAATTTGCAGGATCTCACTCCCAATTTGCAGGTTTTTAGGCCAAAGTTATAGGATTTTGGCCCAAGTTTGCAAGATTTTGGTCCCGAATTGTGGGATTTCAGGCCAAGTTTGCAGGGTTTTGGCCTAAATTTGAGGATTTCAGTCCTGATTTGCAGTTTTTCAGCCCCAATTTGCAGGATTCCAGTCCTGATTTGCAGGATTTTAGGCCAGATTTGTGGGATTTCGGCCCAAATTTGCAAGATTTTAGGCGAAATTTGTGGGATTTCAGCCCAAATTTGCAGGATTTTGGCTCAAATTTGAGGATTTTAGTCCCGATTTGCAGGATTTCAGCCCCAGTTTGCAGGGAGACGGCACAAAAGCATCTTGGGGAGGAAGGGGCGAGCGTGGGGCAGCCGCGGCGCAGCTGGATTGGGGGGAGCACGGGGGGGGGGGGTCCCCATTCCTGGATGCCGTCACCTTTGGGCTCCCCCCAGCTCCCTTCCTGGCTGCTGGGTGCCAGGATCAGGCCCCAGCGGTGCTTGGGCGGGGGGGGGGGGGAGGGGGTGGGCAGCTCGGGACCCCCCAAAATCCCTGTGCCCTGGTTTGCACCCACCAGCTCCGCTGTGACCCCCCCCCCCACCCCAAATCCCAGCGCTCCTTCGGGGCTCCCGGTGCCTCGGCCCCCCCCCAATACCCAAATTACTGCCCCCCCCCCCCCCAGCTGCACCCTGCTGCTGCCTCCTGCACCCCCCAATTTGCCCCCCCCGTGGCTTTTTGGGGAGGGGGACAAGCGTCGCCCCGACCTGAGCCCAGGAATGGGGGGGGGGGGCAGCCACAAGTGACCCCAAACCCAACCCTCCCGCAAGAAGGGGGGTGCGGGGGGGGGGGGCACAGCCGAGCTGGGGGGGGGGGGAGGGGGGAACCCGGCCTTTTGCACAAATTTAAGGTTTGTTGGGGGTTTTTTTCCCTTTTTTCTTTTTTTTTTCCCTCCTTTTTTTGCATTGTGCTCGGAATCTGGTTTAACGACAAGGCGAAGCCGGTTCGATGCTGCCAGCTGGGGAGGCGGCGGCTGAGGACAAATAATAAGCTAATTTTTGGAGAAAGGATTAAAATAAAAATTAAAAAAAAAAAAAAGCCAAAACCTTTGTAATATTTATCACTTGCAAGCTATGTTTAATAAAGAAAGGAATGGTTTATAACTTTCGATGTGGCTGCTGTGGTGCGTTGGGGGGGGGTCCCAGCTGGGGACGGTTTGGGGGGGAGCCCCTGCATTGAGGTAGGGACCCCCCGAAGCGCGGTGTCCCCCGGCCCCGCAGAGCCCCCGGGGACTGGGGACGGTGGCGTTGGTGTCCCCCTCCCTGAGCCTCAGCCCTGGGGGGATCCCCCCACCCCCAAATCCTGCAGCGGGACGGGGGTGACAGCACTGAGACTTGCTACAAAAGAGTTTATTTGCCAAAAAAAGAAAAAAAAAAAACACCAAAAAACCCCACCAAAAAAAAGACTACGTAGGTATAAAGAGCAGGACCCCGGTGGGGGCGAAGGCACCGGTGGCCGGGGGTGGGCACCCCACGGGTGGGGACGGGGACAGGAATGGTGGCACGGGGGGGGGCATGGGGACAGGGATGGCCGTGGGGAGCCAGGAGGCACTCGGGGACAGCAGGACGGACGTGGGGACCTGCGGGACGGACAGGGGCTACCTGGGGATGGCAGGACGGACGTGGGGATGGCAGGACGGACGTGGGGACCTGGGGATGGCAGGACGGACATGGGGGACACTCAGGATGAACGTGGGGTACCCAGGGATGGCAGGAAGGACGTGAGGACTGGCAGGATGGACATACGGACCCACAGGACGGATGTGGGGTACCCGGGGGTGGCGGGACGGATGTGGGGACCCTCGGGATGGATGTGGGGTACCCAGGGGTGGCGGGACGGACGTGGGGACCCTCGGGATGGATGTGGGGTACCTGGGGGTGGCAGGACGGACGTGGGGACCCTCGGGATGGATGTGGGGTACCTGGGGGTGGCAGGACGGACGTGGGGACCCGCAGGGCACCCAGTGCTGGTGGGACGGACACGGGGCGCTTTGGGGCACCCAGTGCCAGGACACCCATGGGCTCGGGGCCCCCGGGCGAGGTCTAAATGCGTCGGCTCCCGTCCAGGACGCCCTCCCAGAGCGCGGGGCTGAGGGGCACGTAGGCTTTGGCGGGCTCATCCAGCAGGAAGAGAGGATCGGGGACGCGAGTCGGATCGAAGCCCTCCTGCGCCAGCCGCACCTTCTGCTGCTTGAAGGTCTCCGTCATCGCCAGGTGCTCCTGGGAGGGCGGCGGGGCCGGGTTGGGGAGAGCCCTGGTCACCCCCGATCCCCCTGCACCCCCAGCCCACCCCAGTACCTGCAGCCGGAGGAAACGGGGCCGGGCGTAGGGCGGCAGGAGCTGCTCCACGTGCCGGTAGAGAGCGGGACCGTCCAGCCGGCAGCCGGGGCGCAGCACCAGTGCCGCCATCCCGGCACGACCCTCGTGGCCTGTGGGCGAGGGCAGAGCTTGGGGGGCCACCGCTAGGCTGGGGGGGGCAACGACACCATGGCGGGATCAGGGGGGCATCAGTACCTGGCACGGTGACGCCGTAGACGGTGGCTTCTTGCAGGGACTCGTGGGCCATCAAGGCTTCGGCCACCTCCGTGGTGGCCACGTTCTCGCCTTTCCACCTGGGAGGGGGACGAGAGGGATGGGCAGGATGGGGCTGAGCCCCCCCAGCCATGCAGTGGGGCTGTCCCCCATCAGCGGGGCCTTTGGCACCTGTAGGTGTCCCCGGTGCGGTCGCGGAAGCGGACGAACTGGGCCGCATCCTGCTCCATCAGGTCGCCGGTGCTGAAGTAGGTGTCACCCTCGGTGAAGACCCCCCGCAGCAGCTTCTGCTCCGACAGCTCCCGGCTGCCGGCGTAGCCCAGGAAGGGGGTCCGGGGGGTCACCGGGGCGATCAGCAGCCCCGTCTCGCCTGCGGGGACAGCGACGCGTGACGGGGGGCACCCATGGGGACCCCCAATCCGCCCCCCCATCCCCGCTACTCACCCGCCCCCACGCGGATGCAGCGCCCGGCCGTGTCCCGCACCGGGGCTCCCTCCGTCACGTCGTAGCGCACGATCTCGAAGGGCGAGAAGAGCTGGGGAGAGGGGGCCGGGTGGGCATCAGCGTCCTGGCGGGGCCGGCACGGGGTGGGGGGCACCCACCCCGGCCCCTCTCACCTTGTAGATGAAGCTGCTGCGCCCCACGGCCCCCGGCGTCCCCGTGTAGTTGAAGAGGGTGACGTTGCCCTCGGTCATCCCGTAGGTCTCCACGATGCGGATGGGCCCGAAGCGCTGCAGGAAGCTCCGCCAGACGTCGGGGCGCAGCCCGCTGCCCACCGCCAGCCGCAGCCCGTGCTCCCGCTCCCCGGGGCGCTGCGGGGCCGCAGGGTCAGATCTGGGGGGGCCCCCCCGGACCGCGCCACCCACCCTGGCTCCCCCCTGACCTCGGGCTGGTTGACCAGGTAGCGGCAGAGCTCCCCGATGTACTGGAAGACGGTGACCCCCTCGGCGCGACAGTCATCCCAGAACTGGCTGGCTGAGAACTTCTCCTTCAGCACACAAGTGGCTCCTGTGGAGAGCCAGGATGGGGGGGATCAGCCCCCCGAAATGCCAGCGGGCTCAGCCACGGGGGCCCCGGCCCTGCTCACCGATGCCGATGCAGCCGACGATGCCCAGGAGGGAGCCGGCCATGTGGTAGAGGGGCAGCGCCAGGTACACCACGTCCCGGCTGGAGGCTCCCACCAGCTCGTAGAAGCTCAGGCACATGATGGACTTGAGGTGGGAGACGCGGGCAGCTTTGGGGAGACCTGGAAGGGGGGAGACGGCGTCAAGACCCCCCCCACTCGCCCGGGGCACCCTGTCCCGCCAGCGCCAGGCACCCACCGGTGGTGCCGGAGGTGAAGATGTAGAGGCAAGTGTCGTTCATGTCCTCGGGCTGCCAGACGTCCTCGGGCTCCAGCTCCTCGGAGGCCGCATCCAGCAGCTCCTGCAGGGCCACGACGCCGGGGGGGTACGGCCCCGAGCCCAGCACCCACACCACGATGCCGTCCTCCTGCAGGCTGGGCAGGATGGGCTCCACCACCGCAAACAGGTCTGGGAGCGGGGGGGAGAGGCTGGCACGGGGACGGGTCCTGGGCACGGCCCGTGGTCCCCCCAGCCCGGCCCAGAGGACGGTGGGGACGAAGGCCGGGCCCTGCCCGGAGTGAGGGGGCAGGAGCCACGCGGGACACGTGGATGGGGCCAGTTTGGGGGACCAAAACATGGCACAACTGGAGGGACCCGTGGGGGGCACCCGAAACCCGCCACGCTGAGCCGCCCCGGAGCCCCGAGCTGCCCGAGCCCTGGCTGGCCGCGCCGGAGCCCCCGGTGCCACCCCGTCCCCTGGAGCCTTTCCCATCCCGGGTCCCCCTCATCCCCTGGAGCCTTTCCCGCCCCTGGTACCCCGGGTCCCAGCCCAGCCTTTGAGCTTTTCCCACGGGCCCGGTGCCCCCGGTACGACCCCATTCCCCGGTCCCATCCCATCCCCTGGACCCCTTCCCATCCCGGCACCCCTGTCCCATCCCATCCCCCGGAGCCTTTCCCCCCCCCCTTCCCCGCTCCCTCCCCGTGTCGCCCCCATTCCCCGCTCCCCCCGGTGCCCCCGCTCCTCACCGTCCGCCACCAGCAGCGCCCGGGCCCCGCAGGCGCGCAGGCAGTGCCGGAGGGCGGCGGGGCGCAGCGCCGTGCCCAGGAAGGCGGCCCGGGCCCCCAGCGCCGCCAGCCCCAACCACCCCCAGACGAAGCGGGGCTCGTTGCCCACCAGCAGCCCCACGGTCGCCCCGGGACCCAGCTCCCCGCCGCCCAGGGGCCGCCCCCGCAGCGCGTTGGCCACCCGGGCCACCCTCCCCGCCGCCCGCCCGTAGGGCTCGGCGCCGCCCGCCGCCCGCAGGAACGGGCGGCCCGGCGCCTCCCGCGCCGCCCGCAGGAACCGGGCGGCCAAGCTGCCCCCGCCGCCCGCCGCCGCCCGCCGCCGGCACCGGGCCGCCCGCAGGGCGAAGGCGAGGTCGGCCCAGAGGTGCGGCCGCAGCAGCCGCTGCAGCAGCGCCAGCGCCGCCAGCCCCGCCAGCAGCGCGGCCAGCGCCATCGCGGCGGCCGCAGGGCGCGGGCGGGGCCGGGACACGCCCAGGGCGGGGCCCCGCCCCCCGGCCCCGCCCCCCGGCCCCACCCCGTCCCTGGCCCCGCCCCCCGCCCCCGGCCCCCTCCTCTCCCAGCCCCAGCCCCGTCCCCCCGCCCCGCCCCCTCCCATCCCGTCCCTGGTGCCCGCGCCGCGGCCCCCCCGTGCCACCCCCGTCCCCTCCGTCACGTCCCGGTCCCCGTCCCACGCCCCCGACCCCTCTCCCATTCCCAGCTCTGTCTGTCCCCCACCCCAGACCCCATCCTGTCCCCATCCTCCCCACCATGGCCCCCCCATTTCATCCCCGTCCCCTCCATGATGTCCCAGTCCCCATCCCACTCCCCCGACCCCTCTCCCATGCCCAGCACCATCCCAGACCCTCCCATCGTGTCCCTGTTGTCCCCACTACGGCCCCCCACCATGTCGTCCCCACCCCACGCCCCCGGACCCCTCTCCCATTCCCAGCCCTGTATGTCCCCCCCCCAGACCCCATCCTGTCCCCATCCTCCCCATTCCATCCCCAGCCCTGTCCCCCTCACCCACTGAAACTCCCCAGTTCCTCCCAGTTCCCCCCATCCCATCCCTGTCCTCACCCCAGACCCCTCTCCCACCCCAACCCCCTCCCCTCCCCGTGGCCGCCCCTCGTCCCCGGTTCCCCCTGGGGCTCGGGGGGAGCTGGCAGCACCGCGGGCCCGTGGTAGCCACAGGCCAGGGCCTGCTGGCCACGCCGCGCCGGGGGCCGCTGGCCCTGGGGACCCGCGGGAGACGCGGCAGAAAGAGGTGGTGTTTTGTACAAAACGTTTGAGAGGTTTTTTATTGTTTTTTTTAAAAACACTTAAAAACGCTAATAGCTCTGGGGGGTGACGCGGGAGAGCGGCGTCCCCTTCTCACGCGGGCGATGCGCTCCGGCGCGGGCGGCGTCCACCGAAGCGACGGCGCTGCCCGGCGGGTGCTGGCGCGTCCCCCCCCGCCGCAGCAGCTCCCCGGGGAGCTGCGGCCCTGGGAGGGGAGCGGAGGCTGCGGGGGGCTCGGCCTCCCCTCGTCCCCGCAGGCAGGGACCCGAGCTCCCCCCTCCCCAAAGCATCCTGGAGCAGCAACTCAGTTCGCACTGTTTATTTACATTTCTTATACGAAAATAGGGGACTGGTGATATCCCTCCCCCCCGCCCCCCCCGGGTCCCCTTCCCCTCCCCGTGGCGCCGTGTCCCCTCTCGGGGACCCCTCGCCACGCTGCCCCTGGATGCGGGCAGGGGCTGGAGCCAGGTCCGATCCCTCCCCGGTAAAAAGGAGCTAAAAAGTCAAGCGGGGAGGGTTGGCGTGGAAGCACAGTGCCCGCAGCGGGAGCCGGGGTGGCCCCGTCCCCTTGGGCTCCCGGAGGGGACGCGTGCTCTCCTTCCCGGCCTGGCAATGGCTTCTGTCCGAGCGCGGCAGGGCCACCGGGCACCACGGGGACCCGAGAGCGGCCGGGGGAGAGGGCAGAGCCCTCAGTCACTGTCCGAGCCCACGGCGGAGGAGCCTTTTCTTTTCCTTTTGGCGGGTTTGGGTTTGGTGTCTTCCTCCTCCTGTGCCGGGAGAGGGGGAAGCAGGGGTCACTGCGCCTCCTGGGAGCGGGGCTGCGGCCGAGGGGCCGCGGGGGGACGGGGGGACGGGGACGCTTACCGAGGCGCTGCTGGAAGCCGACTCCTCCTCGTTGTTGGCCGGCTGGGCCGCGTTCTTGCGGCTGCGGGGGCTGGAGAGGGTGGCTTTTCGGCGGCTCTTGGGGGGTTTGGTGGAGGAGTCTTCATACTCCTCTGCCAGGGAGAAGAGGTCGCTGAACCTGGGAGGAAGCAGGGGGTGGTGGGTGGGGGGTCAGGCGCTGTCGGGGCACGCGGGGGTCCCGAGGCCACCGGGCGCCGGGCAGGGAAGGGCCGACTCACTTCATCTTGTGGGCTTCGTCGCAGCTGGCCTGGACGTGCTGCAGCGCCTGCAGGATCGGGGTTTGGCTGAAAACTGTCAAGGAACCAGCAGAAACGGGAGTCAGAGAGCCGACGGCGGGTACCCCCAGGCAGGGGAACCCCCCACCCATCCGGGGTTTTCACAGCTTTGCAAGGGGCTCCCAGTATCCCAGAGCATCCCAGTTCCCAGGTGAGGCCTGGGGCACGGCCCGGCGACGGGAGCGGCCACGGGGCTGGCCCGGTTGCGCGGCGCTACGTACAGTTCTGTTTGGTGTTGGTCAGGTTGAGGCGGAGGTTGTCCAGGTGCTCCAGGATCTGCTCCAGGGTGAGCTGGGCCAGTTTGCTGCTGGAGCTGCGCAGGCTGAGGGCAGAGGAGCAGCACCCGTTAGCGCGCGCCCCGCTCCCCCTGCCCACCCCTGGCTCGTCCCCCCAAAACCAGGCTGCGGGTGGGCAGAGCGAGGGCCACGGCGCTGCAGCAGCACCCCCAAACCCCCAGGCAGATGCGGGGCACAGGTAACCCTGCCATCGGCGCTGCCCCGGGGTGCCCCAGCACCCAGAGCAGGGGGGCTCGGGGACGGGGAGCAGCACGGGATCAGTTTTCCAGCTCCAGCACCCGCGGGGTCCCCTGGGGCTGGTCTGCCTGCGCTGTTCCAGCCCAGGGATTAAGGGGATAAATCCTGCTCAGGGCGTTCACCGCCGCCATCCCCGGCGGTTCTGGGGAGCACTAAGCTCCCCGTGCTGAGCCTCGGCCGCAGGACGGTGCGCGGTGCCAGCACCCCGGCGCTGCCAGCAGCCGGGGCCTCAGCTGGCCGCCCGTTAATTAGCGGGGATTAGAGCTGGATACGGCTCGGATCCCGGAACAGAAACACAGTGAAAACAGCCGCGCTGTTGAGCTGCGAAAGGCCCTTAATTAACGCGGAGGAACAGATGAAGGCGCAGGCCTCCGCCGCAGCCTCTTCCGAGGGCTGGGGGGACCCAGAGGTGGCCGAGATGCCGGCGGGACCGGCCGCTCTCCCGGTGCCGGCGTGCGACGTGCACACGGAGCACCGGGAGCACCAGCGAGATCCTGGCGATGGCGAACCTCCCGGCAAGGCTCCGTCCGAGCCGCTGGCCGTGACCCAGCTCCGTGCCGCGGTGGTGCCGGCTCCCTGGGTGCTGGGTGGGGGTCCTTGGGGACCCGCAGCCCTCGCTGCGGTGGGAGCGCGGTGCTGCTCTGCTTTCCCAGGACACTAGATGTCCTTCCTACTCCAGCAAAGGGCTGCAGGCACCCAGCCAGGAATGGGCCGCAGAGCACCCCGTCAGCCCGGCACGGCGGGCTGGGGGCTGCCGGAGCGGATCACCCTCCTCTCCCCCCAACCCAGACCCCGGCAGCGAGGGGCTGCCGGCGGCGCTGGTCGCACCCGCGCTGCCGTGAGCCGGCACGGAGCAGGCAGCGGGACTGGGCAACCCTGATGTTGGTCTTTGAGGCTGGGTAAGAGGCTGGGAAGTCACCCGGGGAGCTGAGAGCGGCAGAAAGAGCTCCTGCCTCCCCGCCGAGGGACACCGTGGGGTTGGGGTGAGGTGTCCCACGTGCCATCACGGCCAGGAGCCGGCACGGCAGCGCAGGACCAGCTGCGGCACCCCGTGCTGCTCTCCGTTCCTCTCCCACAGCCCACGGTGGTGAGGTCCGGCCGCCTCCTCCAGCACCCAGAGCTCTGCCCACGCAGGGTGGCCGGGAACAAGCCCTCTGCCCCTTCCCCCCAGAGGCCAGGAACCTTGCCCCGGGGAGCAGGGATTTCACCGCCGCAGGCTACGGCTTGGCCCAGCTGCGTCCTTTAGTCCCACTGCACTGAGGGACCCTGACCCCATCCACCCCCGAGGCAGCAGCGTCCCAGCAGAGATTAAGCGAACCACATCTAGAAGATTATTTGCACCAAAAGATGCTCTGCAAACATCCAGCTGTGCCCAGGGGGGCACAGCGGGGCCGAGCAGAGGGGCCTGCCTGGCCGGCGCGGCAGCAGGGGAGCACCGAGCCTTGGCACTGCTCACACAAGCAGCTGAAAGCGCTTCCCCACGCAGCCGGGGTAACGGGCTCGGCATAAAAGGGTCCTGCTGGCGGGGTGTCAGCGCGGGCGAGATCAAAGCGCAGCCTCCCGCACGGCTCTGGAGCGGAGACGCTCGCTCGGGGCTCTGGCTGAGCATCAGCGCGTGGGTGGCCAGCGGCACCGCCCCGGCCTCGAGGAGACGGTGGCATAACCGGCAGGACGGGCCGGCGTGCCCGCACCGCGCCGACGGCACGCAGCGTCGCGGCTGCCTGGCCGGCGCGCAGAGCGGGGCACAAGGCAGAGTTTGTCACTCGGTTCCCGGTGGCAGGGCGGCCCCAGGGGACACAGCGGGAGATGCCGCGCCGGCCCCGGCCCCTCACCTTTGGCGTTTTCGCGGTAGGCTGTTGTTCTTGATCAGCAGCGACTTGATGTGCTCGGCCAGGAGGTCGTCGTGTTTGATGCACCAGTGCCGCAGGATGCTGGTGGTGAACTGGTCGTCGGGGTGGCAGGGCCGGCTCAGCACCATCTTCACCATCTCCTCGCTGGGCCTGCGGCAAACGGGGAAGGGCACGTGAGGGGGAAGGCCGAGCGGTTCGCACCCGGTGGGCTGGGGTCCCCCCTGCAGCCACTGCCGCCCGCTTGAGCCTGATGGGAGGCTTCAGAGCCGGACGTTACCAGGCTGTGGAGCTGCCGTGCCGCGAGGGAGCTGGCACAGGAGCCCCGGCGCAGCTTGGACGTGACCAAGCTTCCCCAGACACCGCCTGGGACCCGCACGCTCTTTGGCAGCCCCAGCAGCGTTGGCTCCCAGGCTCAGGGGATGACGGGCAGTGTTCAGACTCCTCTGCTTCCCCGAGATCGCTGGCAAGCAATCCTCCTGGGGACTAGCTGCCACCAAGCTCACCCAGTCGTGCCAGCCCCGCTCCCTCCCCGCCGTGGGAAAAGCGCTGCCGCACGCTGGCGGCCCGAGCTCGCCCCTGCACTCTCCGTCATCACGGGCTTTTCACTAACGCAATTTAGAGCTGGGATTAGATTAGCCACCCTCATGCGCTGCATTAATGAAAACAAATAAAGTGCTCTTCACTCAGAGCGGTGGGATGCGGCCGATCCACCCCAGCAGGCAGAGGCAGCGCAGATCAATGCCAAGGCAGCTCTAATGCTGCGCCCCGGGGGGGCGGGTGACAGCGGGTGACGGCCCGCTCTCCCTTAATGGGCTCCAGGATGCACAAGGACAAAACAGCCCATCAGCACTCGGCAAACGGTGCTCCCCAGGCTGCGGCACGGCAGGGAGCTGCTGCCTTTCGGAAGGGTGCTACCGCTGGGGTCTCGTCACACGTGTCCACCCTACTTCGTCCCCACGGGCTCCAGGGAAGGACTCGCGCCCAAAGTGAGCTGGGGAGTGCCAGCAAGAGGGGCTTTCCCCACACCTCGCTTCTCCAACAGCCCAAGCCGGAGCGGGTGGCATCCCCTTGTCCCCACCACGCTGACGGTGCTCAGGAAAGCCACCGGCCGCAGCGTGCCCCACAAGCCCGCAGGCACAGGACCCTCTGCGGAGTGCTGCACAGCCCTGTGCTCGGCGGCACTTACTTCTCTCGCCTCAGCTGCAGCAGCAGGCAGGATAACGCCTCAGGGTGCTCTGCAAAGGAAAGAACATCCTCAGCACAGGAGCTCGTGGCCGCCGTGGCCCAGCGCCGTGCCTCTCCCGAGCAGGGGAAAGCTCACCTTTGTATTTGAGGTGCTGCAGGATCGGGATGATGGTCTCCAGAGGAATGCTGTGTGCGAGGAAGAGCTGCCAGGTGCAGTACTGCTCAAAGGTCTCCCAGTCCAGGCTTTGAACTAGGGTGAAGCACAGGATGGTGAGGGGAGCTGCACAGCACCCGGAGGAAGGGCAGGGACCTGCCAGAGCCACCGCGGGCAGCTCTGCCCCAGCCCCTCTGCGAGGTTCAGCTGCGCTCAGGGCCGGCGCTGCTCCTGCCTGGCGTTACACCCACCCCTCCAGCCCAGAGCAGGGCACGGAGAAGGGGACGGTGCCTCAAACCCTGCTCGTGTCGGGGTTCGCGCCGTGCCAGGGCAGCTGCGCGAGCAGCACGGGCAGCCCCACGCGTGCCGAGGCCGAGCAAGGGCTCCGGGACCTGGCAGGTGGCACCGGCGCAGGCTCTGCCAGCTGAGGCATGGGTGGCAGAGCTGCAAAGTCACTAAAGCAGCTGCTCGGGGCTCAGAGGAAGAGAATTAACGAGGCTCTTTTAATTAATGGGCTTAGACTGCTGCTTACAGCTTGTGTAACACCAGAGCTGGATCTAGGCAGCCATCGGATCAGGGCGATGGGGCTTCTCTCCGGAACCGCTGGCTCCCACGCACCGAGCTCTCCGCGCTGGCTCTGCCCAAAGGGCTGCAGCCGTGGCCAGCTCTGACTGCTGGGCAGGAGCCACGGGGCACACACGGGCAAAACGCAGCGTTGGCTGGGGACCGAAAGGGCTTTTCCGCTGTGTGACAGCCAGCGGCTTGCACAGATGCGAGCCAAAGTGCAATTAAAAAGCGACAAGAGGAACTGGGTCACCCACTGGTGATCCTGGGGGGAAAGGCAAGGAACGCTGCGAGGGAGAGATCACGGGCACCAGCCTTTCCCTACGCAGTGGCGAAGGGGACCGTGGTCCTGGCAAAGGGCTGGGTGTCCATCCCAGAGGCTTACTCTGTTAGTTCAGGGCGGTCTAAGGGCCAGACTAAACAGCAGTGAGGGCCTTTTTGCTCTTGGGGTGTCACAGTCAGCAGAAAACGAAGGGAAATGCCCGTTCCAACTTTTCTGACCACCCTTTTGCCACCACGTCCCAGCTGCCCTCACCCCTGCTGCACTGGGAGAAGAGGTTACAGCCGTCCCCAGGAAGGCCTGGCCTCCAGCACCGCCGTACCAGCTGCTGCGCAGCAGGGAACAGCCGACTGCGCAGCACTGGCCACGGGTGCGCACCAGGACAAGTTCACGTCCCCGGAGACGCAGCAGCTGGGACCATGTGGAGAGGCTGCAGAGCTGGGGGAGATTTTAGGACTTTCCTCTTTCTCATTTTTTATTTTTTTCCTCTGCCCGGGCAGGCTGCAGATGCGCAGAGCCCCGGATTACACTTTGCCTGGCACGGCGGAGAGCCAGGGCTCCCAAGCCATCGTACAGCCAGCCGGGTAAAACCCATTAGAGCGCACAGCTTGGATCACACAGCTAAACCGAAAAATCCAGTTTAGGGCAGTGATCCTTTAAGCAGCGGCAATAATACCACGAGGAAATCCAGACCTCGGCATAACGTGGCCAGCCCAAGAGCCTCTCTCGGACGCTGCGTGAGCAGCCACCTTCTGCAGGGCTCCTCCTATGGCGGCGTGGCCAGGGACTACAGCCCTCCCGATCAGAAAGGGCAAAGCTGTGGTGAAGGCTGCAGCCTTCTCCCTTTCCAGGGACTTGGGGTCTCTCTGCAAAACGGGGGCCCAAAGGGCAGGAAGGGTTGGGGCTGCCCAGGAACCGCTCCGCTTTCACTCCCGCCCTCTCCGAGATGCGCTCGGGCCTGCAGGAGTGCTACTCACTCAGGATGTTCAGCACCGAGTCTTTCCGAAACATGACGAGGTTCCCCATCATCACGTGGCACACCAGCTCCTGCAACTGGGCAGCAGAGAAAACGGGGTTAGCGGGATGCCCAGGCTCTGCAGAAGCCCTCTGATGTGGGGGAGCACCGGGCAGGTCCGGAGAGCAAGCAGGGAAGCTGTTGCTCTGCCAACATCAGCCATCTCCGCAAGAGCAGGGATCCAGCGGGGAGTCCCAGAAACCCCGCGGGCTGCAGGTGGCTCATAAATCAGAGCTGGGTTAAGCAGCTCCAGGGAGAGGCAGCTGTTGTGAGGGACCAGCAGAGGCAAAGAAGTAATGAGAGGTTAATGGTTTCACACATCAACACCCAGGCTGGAGAGCAAGCGTCACGCAGGACAGACAGCAGATCCCCGCAGGCCGGGCCAGGGCGGGTGGGATGGCGTCGCCCTGTTCGGAGAGCTCGGCTGCCGCGCAAGCGCTGGGGACCTGCTCCTTGTGCTCCAGGCGCTCTCAGACCCAGGCTTTTGCCAACGGATGCGCAAAGCCCACCTGAGGGCTGGCAGCAGGGAGGGGTTGGCAGCCTGCTGGGAAAGCTCAGACAACCCCAGACCTCTCTGCTCGGGGCCCCGGAGCGTCCCTGGTCTGCGGGACGGGAGCTGACACTACCCAGACGCGTGGTGCTTCCTGCACTGACTCACCCCTTTCATCCCTGGGAGAGGTGGAAGCAGAGGCAGGGGGACGGGACGCACGGGGAGCCGGCCCGGGCTGCACTGGAGCCGGGACGGGAGCTGGGGAGCACCGTTCCCCGCTCCTGCGGTGACAGGCTCAGCTCTAGAGCACGCCTCGGCTCTCATCTGCCTTCCTCCCCGCTCCTCGGCCTCTGGGTCCAAGCCACCGCAGCCTGCCCGGGCGCAGGGTGCTGGAGGCACGCAGAGCCCGAGGGCAGGGTGCTCTGCTCGCAGACCCCACGTGGGCCGGGCACGGGGGCCACGCAGCCAGAGCATCGTGGGGAAACAGATGAAGAATAACAGGAAGGAACGAAGGAATTGGAGAAGGGAGGGGAGAGGAAACGCTACAGGCCTCTGCTGAGAAAAACAAAACCTTTGCATTTCAGCATGGGGCAGAGCCCGGGAGCAGAGGAGTAAGAGCAGGGCTGAGCTGGAGGGGTCAGGGCATCATGACTCAAACCTTTCCTGTACCCAACTTCGGCTCCAGCCTGCCAAGCAAAACTTGCTGGCGAGGCGTTCTGGCCCCTGCGCAGCTGGGAAAAGCACGACTGGCCAGGAATGGTGTATAAATAGGGCGAGTTAAAGGGTTATCAGCAGATCACGCTCCAGACGAGCCTAGACAGCAGAAACACGCAGTACAGCATTCTTGCCGGTGCCCACCTCCCCGCCCCCAGCTTTCGCCGTGACTATTTTTGGGTTGCTCATGGCAACTCAGAGTGACCACGGGGAAAGGTTCCTTCCAGGAGGGTTTAACGAGGGCTTGGCCTTCCGCTTGTTAGCCTGCTGAGCCTGGAGTGGATCTCCCACCAGGATGGGAAGAGCTGGGCGCGATCTCAGCCCTGCCGGCCCGCAGGCAGCAGGGGACGTGCTGCCTGCACCTTGCCTGCGCCCTCCCGCACACGTGCCCGTCGTGACGCTGCCCATAGCTTTGCGTCTCCCCAGCAGCACTAAGCACCTCCCTGCCAAGGGGCTTATTATTGATAATTATTATTATTACTGATTGCCTGCAGCAGCGCTGGCCATGGCGGTGCTTTTCGCCAATGCCTGCAACTCAAGAGGGATCAGAGCAAACCCAGGCAAATCTCTCCCGGCTCGGCGGGCAGCAAGATCCCCTGAAAGCAGCAGCTTGGATTCAGCCTTCTGACACCGCAGCTCCTCAAGGGAAAGAGATACCCGGAGCTTTCGGGGATCCTCTTCGCAAAGGCCAATGCTTCACCCAAGAATGGGGGCAAGGAGGACTAAGCAAGCAGAGCACTGCCCTGCGCGCCCCGCGGATGGGCTGCTGCAGGTTTAAACCTCCTGGGAGCGGAGGAGACAAGCGCTGCCGCTTCAGGAACGTGCTGCCTCCCGCCCCAGACACCGGTCCCCTCCTTACCTGGAATGAGTCTATGACAGCTACAATCATGTTCAGCAGCTCGCCGCTTCGTAGGGTCTCGTCTGGGAACTGGAAGAGTACAAAAGCAAGGCAGGGCTCAGGAAAGGACACGAGGGAGAGGCCAGTCAAAAGCTCCTATCCCCAGAGCTGAGGCAAAACTCCTCCTCGGTTCAGGCTCAGACACACGCACACGTTCCTCCTCGCAAGGGGCAGCATCGCCCTGCCGGACCTGGCGGCTCCCCGAGGGCTGGACCAGAACCAGCACCGCTTCCTAAACGCAACGGGGGAAGTGGCTGTGAGCGGGAAAAGGAGCCAAGAAAGCACGGGAGGGTTGACAGGCTGTTTTCTGTGCGCAGCCCGGAGCAGGCAGGTTTATTCGCTGCTCGAGCAGGCCAAGGGCTGCAAAGCAGCGCACCGGCAGGCTGCTGCGAGCGAGTGCCCAGCGCATCTGTGAGATGCAGCTGACATCAACCATCTGGAGCGAGCGGAGCTGCGCAAGGAGTGAGGCTGCTTTGACTGCGGGTGGCAGAAGTCAGCCAGATCAGTGGTGAAAATTCCCCATTTTTCCCTATCCTTGCTAGCTTTGCTCGCCATTCCAGGGCCTCACGCGTTACATAGCACTGCAAGGAAATTAAAAAAAATCAACACACGGGGCAAAAGGCCAGGAAAATTGGCAGCAGTGAGCTATGGCTGCACCGTTCGGATCTGGCTGTCCAGACAGGCTGCTCTCAGGACATTCTGCCTGACTCGAGCTGGTCGCTACGCCCACGGGGGCAGCAACAGTCTGACCCCGCTTTGGGGAGGGAGGCTGTTCAATCCGAAGGGCCAGGGAGGGGATCCAGCTGCTGCTCTACGCCAGGATCCCCCCCGGAGCGTGCACCATGCTGCTGCGTGGTACAGTACCTGCTCTTGCGCAGGTTTTTCTCCCCTCCCCAGGCTGTTTCTGTGCCCCTTTCCCCACAGAAGCCCCCGGGAAGCGCTCATGAGGAATGGGGGTGGACGGCCTCAACGCCCAGCAGATGTTCCTGCTGAACCAGCCAGAAAGGAGGGAGGAGCGGGGCCAGCTCATTCCTCCCAGGGAATGAGAAAGTACACGCAGAACCGTGACCCCTCCGTCTATTCAGAGTGCGTGATGTTACTTTCCCTCTCTCCAACCCCCAGCACCGCTCCCTGGAGCCGGGGGATCGCTGGATGCTTGTTGGAAGCAGCCTCCACCCTGCAACCATTTCAAATAAAAGGTTGCAGCCTGCACGGGGCTGCAAGAGGGCTCGACAGCATCGCGGCAGCAGGAAGGTAGCAGCAGCTCTGTCCAAGACCCAGGCAGGCTGCATGAACTGGGACCGAGCTGTGACCGATCTGGTGCAGATGCCTGGCTCCCCGTTCCAAATGTGCTCTCTAAGTCCAGCTGGCTCCACCTCAGCACCGAGCACTGAAAGCAATAAAACCTTTCACTAAACCCAAGGGTTTGGAGCAGGCAGCAGAACTCGTTCTGAGCGCTGCCTCCCCCAGACTTTGACACGTCTGCTCGGAGCCTTCACCTGCTGCTCTCCAGGAGAAAAGCAGCGGAGAGCAAAACCCCTTTAACCAGGGAGCGCAGACAGCACTGCGCTGGGAGCCAAGCACGTGCATGAGATGAATCCGGGGCAGCCATCCCCAGAGCGCGACAGGCTTTAACGGGGCTGGAGCAGGTAGGATGAGAGCTGAACATCGATCTCGACTGCAGCACGCTGACCCCGTTAAGCTGGGCTGAGGGGTGGATGGAAACCGTGTTGTGCTCAGCCTGACAGAACTGTTTCTAGGCTTTTATGGCTTCTCTGCTGCAGTTTAACAGGCCTGAGGCTCAGAAGCAAACCAGCCCAGCCCCGAGCCTGCCCGCAGGAAGGTGAAGGGGTGCCCCGTGCGTCTGAACCGGCGTTCCTGGAGCCTGGCAGGGGCCTTACCTCTGTGTAAATGGAGGGGGTGAGGTAGCAGAGCAGCCGTACATCGTCTTCCTGGCAGGCCTTCATGTCCATCATCAGACACGTGTGCAGGTCCCCCAGCTGCGTGGCCTGGGCGAAGGACTCGTACAGGTTCATCTTCCCCGCTGCAGCTTTGCTAGAAGGAGACATGCCCAGGTGAGCGAGGAGCCTGCCAGCCCCGTCCCTGCCGCAGCGAGGGCTGGAGCGGTGGTGGCGCGACACCGAGCTGTCTCTTGGAGGCAGCGCGAGCCAAGCCGAAGCTTGGACGCTTCCCCGCAATCCCCACTGGCCTACCTGGCTTTTAAATAGTACAGGAGGTGGTAGCCGATCTTGGGTTGCTTCTGATAGAGCTCTGACAGGAGATCCAGCAGCAGTGAGAAACCGCTATTATCCTCCTGCATCTGGCAGAGGTTCCTTGGGGAGGGAACACAGGGAGACAGCTATGTTACACGGGATACCACGCACGAGCTTCTCCGCTGACGATGAGGACGGGCAGCTTGCAGGGAAACCCAGCTCCCAGTACCAGGCGGTGCTGGCCGCTCGCTCTCTGGACTGGACACAGGGGCCACCTCTCCCACCCCTGCTGCAGAGGACGGCGGGACGTGCAGCAGCAAAGGGGTCAGGACCAAGCACACTTCAGTTACCCAGGGATCCCAGGCTTCCACAAATGACCAAATGAGCCGTGATTTTTCCTGTATTTTAACTCGTTCTCCTAAACAAAACGCAAGGTAGGCAGAACGAAGCAATAAACTCTTCTGATTCTGGGATCAGCCCTGGGGTAAGCAGGGACATGGCACAATTAGACCCACTGGGTTCACCCAGGGTGGTGGTCAGGAATCAACAAGAAAGCCCTAACTAGGTTATTGAAAAATTTCAGAACAGACATACCTAAATATTAGGTAGAGAGGCTTCCCCACCGACTCCTCCAGAGACCTGCGGGACAAACGCAATAGTCAGAGCTCTACAGGCACCCACTCTGTGTTTCCCCAGCAATGGCAGGGAACAAGCCCTGGACCTTGCTCGCTGTGGTCCTCGGGCCATCAAGTGCTAGCCCTAGCTACTGAGGAGACAGGAACGGTCCTGCTGATAGAACTCAGCAGCTCTTACTCCGAGCCCTAGTCCAACAAAATCCCGGAGGAAGAGTGTACGGTGCTGGTTTGTGCTAGTACAGAAGGACAGATTTAGGACCCCGTGCGCCCCGGTCCGACAGTCAGAAGCCACCAGAGCATCACCTAAACTGCGCTCTGACACAAGGACCTGCGGCGGCAGGTTCTCCCTGCGCTGCTGGGGAGGAGGAAGATGGTCTCTTTTGAGCCCTGGATACGACAACTGTTGATCAGCTCCACACTGACCCTGGATTCCTTCATAGGGGAAGCTGCTGGCTTCAGCACAGCCTTCTGAAAGCGGTGAATGTTGTATTGGGACAAGCCCAAGCCCCAGTGTGAAAGGATGAGACACAAAAAAAAAAAAAAAAAAAAAGATCCTTACTCCTCCGTGATTTCTTCTGGCAAAACCTCACCACGGAAGTGAGCCTTAAATAGCTCCTGGAGGCAGGATGCGAGCACTGATAGCTGCTCCGAGTCAAAGTCCTCCTGGTAGAGAGAAAGGAAGGAATGAGAGGAGAAAGCACAAGCTCAAACCCTGCCTGCCCGGCACAGGTACAGCTGGAAGGGACACAGCAGAGTCACTGCTGCGGGGAACGGACCCCAAGCTGCTCCGGAGCCATTTTGCGCCTACATTGCAACAGGAGCTGGCCATCAGCACGACAAGCCTCTAATTGATGTCCAGCTCTGAAGCACTTCACAGTCACTGTGGTCCACTTATCCTCTAATGGCTAGTAATTCACTGAGCTCCGCTCTCCCTCTGCAAAGGGCTAACAGGGACCGAAGGCACTTGGCAATGAGGACTTACACCCTGACAAGCCCTTTCCCAGTGCTCCCACAGAGGGGAGAAGCAGCTCTCCTATGCTAAAAGGCCACTTGACTCTAAAGGGAGCTGATTAGAGGCAGGGGATGCAACCTCCCTTGAACGCTCAGCTCCTGGAAAACATCCGCAGCTCTTCTGCTGGGCAGGGCTTGCTGCAGCCTCGCCTGAGCACGAAGCCCAGGGCCAAAAGCAAGGGAGCATCCCAGATGCACGGCACAGGCAGAAGCCCCCAGAAGCTCTGCAGACACTATAGCAGCCATGCAGGGTCAAAACGTGAGCGTGCCTCACCCAGCGTCCCATCTGACAGCAACTACGGGGACGTTTAGGCACGGGGTATAAGGAAACGGAGCATGGACAGAGCGATCTTCCCCTGCTAGACCCTTCCAGCAAGCAGCAGCTCGGGGCTGTGTATAACAACCACGGATAGAGCTGCACAGTGCCATTTTGAACTCCTTTAGGATTCGAGCGTCCTCAGGGAGTCCCTCCTTCAGTCGCAGCTCTCGGGACAGAGCCACGCAGGCTGGGAGCTGCCCAGCCCACGCCACCCCAGCTGCTCTGGTTTTACAGTTAGGCAGCAGCGCTGCTCCCCGGGTCTGTGCCGTTACCTCCAGGACTTGATCCACGATTTCCTGCATGACCTCACACTGAGCTTCCGTATCGCTGGAGCACAAAAACAAGAGGAAATCCAAGTTACATAGGAAGATACCGAGAGCAGGGACAAGGGGGCTTTGTGCTGAGCTGGCTCTGCTCGGGAGCCCCCCAGGACCTGAGAGTGGGGGAGGCTCTGCTTTGAGCTGTGCCAGGCTTAGAGGAAGGCACGGCGCAGAAGCACACGCTGCAGAGACCCAGCCCCAGAATAACGCGTTGCACTGCTGCAGCACTCGCTTACAAAAGTGCCCGAGGTTGTCTGCAGCAAGACAAACAAATTAAATGACTAAAAGCATAAGATTAAATGCACTTAAAACCATAAAGACATAAATGACGTTAAATCAGTCTACTGTGCTGAGGTCTGCAAAGCAAGAGCTTATTTTAACCTTCAGCAGACGGAGTTAATTCCAAGGTCACTGAAAATCAGGAGTGGAGGTGGGGAAGTCCAGAGACCACAGGTACATCTCTGTTCAAAGTGAACGTGTCCCATGCAGAGACGTACTGAAACTCCCAGGCAGCAACAGCCCCAAAGGCCTGCGCAGCCTCCCCTCATCACTCCGACAGTGAAGGATGAAACTCGGAGCCTTTTGCCTTCCTGTCACTGATTCAGAGAAATTGCTGTTGCGTTCTGGTCTGAGCCTGTTCAAGGACAAATTACAAGGCACCCAGCATCTTTCAAAACCACCTGAACGCTTCCCGCAGAAACTGTGCAGGAGGACCTCTCCGTGTTAGAGGGAGACAAGCCACAAGATTGCATTAGCTTTGAGAGAAGGGCTCTGGAGCAAGCAGCATTGTACAACAGGACTAAAAGGTCTTGTGTGTCGTTGCCCTGAAGAGACCGACACGAAATGTATCCTGACCAAACGATACCAACCTTCCCTTCTGCAGCTGCAGGACTTTATCCTTCAGCGACTCATCCAGCTGGTCCAGGAATGGCGTGATATCAACAGGCTCCTCCACAATGGTTTCTTTGATCGGATGAAACCTGAACTCCCTCTTCTTCCCTGCAACAAAGAAAGCAACAGTGGAATAGTCTGTTTTCCCAAGCAACTACATCTAAGAAGTACCAGAGGCAATCTCTGTCCCAGCAGCGGGAGTTGTGCGGGGCTGCGGGGGCGGCTGCCAGCCCAGGACAGCAGCGTGCCCCCAGCGTGCAGTCCAGCCTCAGATCTTGCTCTCACCCTTTAGAGACGCGTCCAGGTCACAGCAGGAAGGTGGGATGGGATCTGAACAAAGGGGGCGTCCAGAATTGTGCTTCCCGTTCAGCCCAGTTTCCAAACCTGATGCTTTGCCCGTCCTTCAACATGCTCAACAAACGTAGCGAGCTCGCAAGCCTCTCTCCACCCGAGGCACAAACGCTTGTGTTCAGGACTCTGGGACTAAGATATCCCAACTGCTTTTCCACACCCTCATCCTCCAGGCTCATTCCAGGCCACAAAAACGAACTGCAGCAGAGTCCAGAAGCACCAGGGCCAAGGCAGATGCGCTCGCAAAGAAGCTGCCGCTAAGGGATGGGACAGGGTGGCCAATCCCCTCTGCGAAAATCCTCTCTGCACGTGGCTTTTGAGCCTGTGTCCCTCTCAGGGGCCCCAAGCAGCCGGCAGGGCCCGACGGGACGACTGAAGACAGCGCTACAGCACCGTGTCACATTCTCTCCGCCATCCTGGGGCTGTGGCCCCTGCCCACCGCAGGGCTAGCCCTCCAGCATGGCAGGTAGCCCACAAGAGTCCCACCACCAAGGAACAGCTTGAGATGCCTCTAGCTCCAGAGAGCGAGCAGAGAGGATTCTGGCCTTATGCGGGCTTGTCAGCCCCGTGGCTTCGAGAGGGAGCGAGCGTAATGAAAACCGTGTGGTTGAGCAATTAGGAGGCCTGAGCCTCATTAGCAGCTGCCTGAGAACAGAGACGCCCTGTTCCCAAACAAACCATTCGGCATGGCATCTGCCACAGGGATTCCCAACCAGGCAGTGCAGAGGGGCTTGAGACTAGTCACACATCTAGAGAGGACACATGGGTGGAGAAAGCGCTACGTTCGAACGGTCTAAGCTTTAGGGAATAAGCAGGCAAGGAGATGAAGCCCAACAGCCTTTCCCTTTGAGCGCAGACCTGTATGGGATCTGCCGAGGCTGGCTGTCAGGGCCTGGGAAGCAGCAGAGCATTGGCCTCAACACCCTCTCTTGCAGAAGGAAACCTGGATCTCAAGAAGGGGGTCTGCCTCGAGTCCAGCAATTCCCGCTGCTCGTGGGAAAGGGGCTTTGAGGGAACTGTGCTTACAGCTGGTTGTCTGGGGATCCTCCATCACGAAGGGAAGGTGCCCGCTAGCCCGCGGGGAAACACCGTCCGGCGCAGAGGCAGACGGCAGCTATTCACACTGCGGCGATGCAGAAGTACTTGAGAGCATCGGCGCCCAGCTGACTGCACTCCTCACCTTTGCTGTTCAAGTCGTCTTCGTCGTCACTGAACGCGGCCTCGGCGTTGTCATAGCAACTGTCATCCTTTTCTGACATATGATTGTCCATCTCCATGGAAACGGGTTCCTCAATTTTGACTGCAAGAACGTAGGCAAAGGGGTCAGAGCAGACAGTGAGGTTACGATGGCTCCTCGCACAGACGAGTGGCAGGGCAGGCTCTGCCTACGAGTCACCTCTGCCGATAAACAGGCTCTGGCAAGGAGATGAAAGTGCTTTGAAAAGGGAAGAAAGAGTCTGGGCAAGCAGCGGACCCTGGAAAACTCAAGCTGGGGAAGGACGCTCCCATTTAACCATCCCTACCCGGTGTGGCAGGACCGGGTTATTCTCCACCTAAGCTGCCCAGCAGCCTTCGTGCTTCGTCCCTCACCCAGGCCACAAGCAGAGCCCGAGCCCCTGAGCGGAGCAAGAGCTTTGCCAGCTCGGCGAGGCCGAGAAGCTTGGGGCAGCGGGGTTTGTTGGTTAGGTGGGTCCCTTCAGCCAGAGCAGCTGATGGAACAGGGAAACCAGACAGGCTTACAGACACAGTCCTTCAGCAGATCTGGCAAAGCAGCAGCACTCTCCTGTTAAATACAGGTTAGAAACGCTTGCTCTTTGTTTAACCTAATTACGTTCATCAATTAGCCTACAGAGAAGAAAGGCTAAGTAGCCCCTACGGAGCAGGGAGAGAAACGGGTAGCGTGCATCTTTAGTGCACAGCAGGGCTGAGATGAAGGGAGACCACAACCACCCATAAATACGAGCACCCAGAGCCCTCCTCTCCCCGGAGTCCCGGTCCGACCCTCTGAACAGCTGCTATGGCTGCAGGAGAGCCGGGAAAAGCCCCATTCCTGGGAAGGCAGCACCGGCCACAGCCTCCCTCCGCCACGCGCCCCGCTCCCTACCTTCGATGGGGGGCGAGGGCGAACTGCAGAACTCTGGGAATTTCTCCCTCAACATGGCGCGGAGCTCTTTGTCCAGCTTGGGGTTGTCGAAGAGCGGGGCCAGATGTCTGTGTAGGGGTAGGAAGGGAAAGGGATGAGAAAGAGCCGGGATGCGGTGCCCTGCTGTGTAGCTTCACCTCGGTGGACAAGCAAGGGGATCTCCGCCCTCACGCCAGGGCTTTGGCTTGCGTTACAGACCGCAAGCTACGAGGTCCCACCTTCCCCCCTGCAGCTCAGCTGGGGTTCCCTCACTTTGCTACCAATGGGACCGGCGTCACCAGAAGGCACAGGGGAAGGGGAGAAGAGGTTTTACCTCCCGGGAGGGGAACGTGGCTGAGGCAGGAGCTGTCTGCAGGCTGGAGCACCATGAGCAAGGCTGCTCCATTCAGCTCGGGGACCAGAAAGGGCTGGGGTCATTTCTGTTCATCGGAAGCAGAGTGGCTATAGCTTTCCTAACCCACGCACTCCCTCGCTTCAAGGAACAGCTCTCAGGACAAGCCTCAGCACCATAAAAACACAACTATGGCTTCCTCCAAGGTTCACACACAATACAAATCCCCTCCGCAGCTCTTACAGGGCCCAGAGGTCATTTTGACTAGGCTGCAAGACCCAGGAAAACTGGTACACAGCAGTCGTATAAATATAGTAAAATTCAGAGCTGTCTTACGCAAGGACTCGCTTCTCCACAATGTGGGTGAGAGAGTTGAACACGCCTTGCCGGACGTGGGCCTCCAGCGGGGGGTAGAAGTTGGGAATGATCTGAAAACAGGACAACGACCACGTTAGTGCCATGAACCCTTCTGCCTACCATCGGGCCTGCGCCAGCCGGCAGGACACAGCCAGGACCAGCTAAGGCCATCGGTCAGCTTCTTGGGTCACCCTCGACTCAAGCACCAGCCGGTGGCATCTCCCAGGGATGAGAAAAACACACAGATGGTGCCTCAGGAGCTGTGAGAAGCCCTGGGGCTTGCCAGGGCAATGCTCCAAGCTGCAGGAGCAGGGGGAATACAAGAAGGGCACCCTAAACAATATTCAGCTCTGTCCACACGCAGTCCTTGGCTTCTGGAGGGAGCAAGAGGACTCCTCCCTGAAATCTGGGTCATCCCGGGAACCTTCCACCCAGTTCCTCTGCCAGAAGCCAGCAGCTGCTCTTGGACTCGGGCAACCCGGGGACGGGAGCACACAGAGCGTGCTGGTGGGAGGAAGGAAAGCGATGCGATTCGCAGCTCTTCCAGCGCTCATGCCACGGAAAGAGCCCGCTTCCAAGAAACACCGTCAGCCCTCCCTGGGACCAAACTACTGGAACCGGCAACTGGTGGCACTGCTTTTTCCAGGGGCAGGACCAGCTCTGCTCCCTGCCTGAGGAGGGCTGTCCTTTGAAAGGGAGAGGATGGGTCTGACTTGGCCCCTGCTGCAGTGAGATTCTGTTTGCCCTCAGGGAATGACACTGGGCCAAGCATTTCATTAGGTACTAAAGGGAACAATTCAGAAGCTTTTTTCCTACTAATGCTCATCATTCTGGAAGGATTTCTTTGCAGACTTGGGAAGCCTTACATGTGTTCCTGCAGTGGCATTCCCATTAATGACACATGGGCCCAACGCTCCGACCTCCAGGAACGGCCCTGGATTTATCAAGAGGCCGTGAGGGCTCACCAAAGCCTCTGGTGGCTGGTTTTAAGAGACGAATAACTTGGCTGAGCGTCCGCAGCACTGTGCCTGACTGTGCTCTTGGCAGATCAGCAAGGAGAAAATCCCTCCTTAATTTAGCATAGGTAAGGGGAGGTTAAAAGGGCTGCCAGCAGATAGCGAGCTACTCTACAGGCTATTTCGCAATCAAGAGGCTCAGGGCAGAACAGACCAGATGATGCACTGAGGAATGTGGAGAAAAAAGAAGGGTGAACAGCTTTTTTGTTTTGGTTGGGGTTTTTTTTTGGCTCTGAAGAATGGGCAGCGAGACGACACTATTTTGCTGCTCCAGTATCACTGGTTCTAGGGATTAATGAAATTCCCTTCCTGCGTGATGGAGAGGCAACGGGCCTTTGCCCTGAAACTCTCTGAGGAGTGAAGACATCTGTCTGGCCTGAGCCCGCGTTACCGTTCCTGCCCTTCGTGACCGGTCAGCACAGAGCAAGGGGCGGCCCGCAGGGAGCAGGCTGCGCGGCTCACCACTTGACTGCTCCCAGCTTCTGTCTTGGCAGAGAAGGAAAAGCACTGACCCACGCCAACACGCTGCTGCACCAGGGATGGGCGGTGGGGAGCGCTCAGAGGAGGGCACGGCTGCAGGGCCCGGCTGCAATCCCTAAGGGAGCACCCCTCGGCCAGCGCACTTCCACTCCTCTGCACGACGGAGAAGCGTACGAGGCTAAAACAAGCCCCCGAGGCTGACACAGTGACCAGCTCTCTTTGGAGCGTGACCTCTGCGCAGCTGGCTGCTGCAAGCAGATGAGAGCGCGGCTGTTTCCCTCTACACTGTCCTCTGTCGACACTCCTGAGGAGTCTCTGTCCCACTGGTGGCACAGGGACTGCTCGGACCCCAGCGGTTGCTTTCACAGCCCTCATCACTCAACCTCCATCATGCAACTCCTTTGGCAAGCCACGTAATTCCCCAGAGAGCGAGGGGCAGCTCACCCGGCACATGAAATCCAGCAGCGTGGCGGTGATGGCAGGGTGAGGCTTCATGGAGTGATGCATCACCAGAATGGCAGGCTCTGGAAGGAGAGAGCAGGGAGCCCTGTGCTGAGAGCCCCAGAGATGCCCATACCCCCCGTGTCCCCCCATTCCTGCAGACCCAGCCTTCTGCCCCTGGGGAGCAGAGGGAACCCCTTCTTTTGGCTTGTACACACCCTTGCCCTCATCCAGCTCCTAAACAACACTTAGACTCCAAACCCTGGCCAGAACCAGCTTCCCTGCAGGCAGGAGCTCCCAGCAATGCCCCCGGCTGTGTCAGTCCTTGCTCGTGTGCCCTGAGCCCCTGGACAGCCCTGCGGTCAGGCAGCCTGCCTGCCCACCGGGAGGGACGCGCTGGGGCCAGCCACCGACCTCGAGGAAGACGCTTGCTGCTACCACAGATAGGAAAGCCACAATTCAAAGCGGCTCCATCAGAGCAGCTCTCCTGCAAGCCAGCAAATCCCAGGAGTTCAGGGCACGGGAGGGAACTGATGCCCTCTGGAGATAATCTGTTGGGCTTTCCCCACCAGATCCCCCTACCTCTACCAGCTCTGGAAGGCACTAAGCCCTTCTTCGACCCTTGCCCATTCAGAGAAAGACTCCCCGTGGAGTACCTATATTCATGATGCTGTCCTTCTCGGGGTTGAAGAAGAGCCAGTCATAGAATAGGGCCAGTTTGGCATTTGAAGCAGCAACGTTGGACTAGAGAAGAAAAAAAAAATACAAATTGGCTGATGAATACGGTGCTGACCCCCCCGTCCCCTCTGCACGCCCGACGTGCCGGGCCCTGCTGCTGCGAGGCGGGGACTGGCGATGCTCTTCCCACCAGCAGGATAGGGCAGAGCTGGGAAACCCCCCCGGGGTGCCCGCTGCTGCTGCGCGGGCGTGAGTTTTCAGAGAGGGTGGAAAATTCTTGAGCAAACCCGCCTGCTTTGAAAGCAGCTCCAGCCAGGGCAGCAGGCAGAGCCGCAGAGGCCAAGGCAGCCCCAAGACTGGCAGATACAAGCCACGTGCTCTGCAAAGCGCAGCCTGGCTATAATCCTGAATTGTGCATAATTGGGCCCCGCACATCCCTTGGCGTTATCTGCTACGCGTTCACAGGCACAGCAACAGCCCTTTCCTCGGTAACTTCTGCTCTGACAAGTGCTGCAGACCTCGGTCCTGGGTGGGACAAGGGACGAGAGGCCGAGCAGAGAGAGTGGAAGCCAACGAGGCTGTAATGAAGCATCTCGTTGCATGTGCTCTCGCACGCCACCGGGACAGGAGAGGCCCCACGCCTTGCAGACGGGCCATAAACATAAAGTAGAAACAAAGGGCACGACAAGCTGAAAGTGAGATGGTGAGGTTTATGCTGGGAAAGCAGATCCCCAAAGGATCCAACGTGCAGCAGAGCCAAGACTAAAATCCAGAGCACAGAACAGAGGCTGATGTCCTAACCCCTGCTCTGCAACTCCCTCCTTCAGCCCAGCCAGCAAATACCTAATCCCAACCTCCCCCAGCAGCTTCCAGCATCAGCAGGTTACCCCCTTCCCTGCAAGGGAAGAGATCCCAGGGGATTACGTGAGCCACTTTCGGGTTTGGCCCTCGCAACTCACCGTGCAGGTGGTGAGCAGCCAGCCAATGATGGCCCAGCGCGGCAGGATGTCGGAGCTGAGCACCTCGTTGGAGGGGTGGACCACGCCACAGATGTAGCGGATGAGGTCGCAGCGCAGGGACTGGCTGTCTGGGGTGGACAGGTACTGCCGCTGAAACCAGTCCTGGTACCGCTTCTGCTGGCCGAACCGGACCTGAAGGGAAAGGGAAAGACTCAGGTTTTGCTCAAGGCTCGGGGAAAGGCTGCTAGAACCACGGTCTCCCATCCTCCAAGCTGCTTCTTTCGGCAAACTCTGCTTCACACCCTGCTCCCCATCAGCCCCGTGCTGGCAGCGTCTTCAGAGAGACCGAGGAAGCAAAAAGGCCATTGTGCAGCGTTCTCACACAGGGCCCGTCTCCAGCTGAGCGGACGGGACCACACGCCCCGCGTGTGCGGCGCAGCGCAGCCCCTGCGAGCAGCCTCAGCCGGCGAGCGGCTGGGCCGGAGGCAGAGCTCGCTTCCCCCCGGCTCTGCCTGGTGTGCGAACACAGATAACAGTTAACCCCGGTGCTGTCACTGCGCAGCTCCTGGCCTCTCTTGAATACGGCCGCTGTTGTCGGAGCTCCGATAACCCACCGCATTGCAGCCATTCAGAGAAAGTGCTTGCCTTGGAAAGCGGCCAGCCAGGAGCAATGTTCCCCTGCAAAGCTGTTTTGTGCCTTTTAATGAACACCAGGGATGTCTCGGGCCCATCTACATCAGCTCCTGCTGGGCAGCCTCTCCTCCTCCTGTCACCATTAGATGCCAGAAGCAACAAATACTCGCACCAGTAAAGCTCTGCCCTTTGCCCAGACCGGTGCTCTGCCCTCCCTCCCCGTGCCCAGCGTGAGCGTGGGAACGGGACTGGTGCATCGGGGACCGGGCAGGGACGAGTGCCCTCCTCCCCCGCGCTGGCACAGGACCCCCGGCGAGCAGGAGGGAATTACCCGTGAGGTCATGAAGAGCAGCTTGGTTTCCATGTCGGGAGTGAGGCGACACGCCAGGAATTTGCGAGAAGTCCGCGACTGGAGGAGCTGCAGGACACCTGGGGGGAGACAGAGAGGTCGGTCTGCGCTCGCACGGCCCCGTGGACGGCACAGCACGAACGGGATCCAGGCAGGGATCTACCAACACCCACAGTGAGCCGAGTTCGGAGCATTAAGCTCCATTTCCCCAAGGCTACAGGCAGTGAAAAGGGATCAAGATTTTGGCTGGAAAAGGTCTCCTAAAACATCTCCTGTCTGGAGCAAGCTTTTGTCAGGGATCGCTAATGAGGATGCCAGGAAGGAGAGCCTGGAGAAAGGGAGAGAGGATGCAGAGCAGGGCAAAGATCTGGAGGACAAATGAGAAATTCCAGAGGCCAAATCCCAAGCCGTAACCAACACAGCACGTTCCCCATCTCCCACCCCTCGTCCTGGGCACCAGAAAGCAGGGCTGGCATAGAGAGCACCCATCCTGGGCTGTGCCAGCACCTAAGTCCAGTTCCTCCCCTGGAGTAAAGGCACCCAGATGTGACAACGAAGATCAGGCTTAGAAAAACTTGCGTCTGCACGTGCACGTAGAGAACGGAGGATGGGAAGGAGAAGAGGAGGCTGCAAAAGCCGCTCTTGTTCCCAGACAGCTGCAAGAGGAGGAATTTACGACCTGAGCCGAGAGGCTTTGCTGCTGCTTGACAAGACCTGAAGGATTTACAGGGCAGCCGGCTCTGACGCAGACAGGCAGGCGCCAGGGACGCCGCGCACTCGAGGTGCGCTTCGCGCTCTCGCCGTTTGGAAGTCGTCCTTCTGCCGCGCAGCCGGAGGGTCACACCTGGGGGACGGCTGGAGGAGGGAAGCTTCAAAGCAGAAAGAACAGATGCCAGCTCCCGCGGAGCTCAGAGAAAGGGTGGAGCGAGCTGCGCATCGGGGGAAGAGAGCCACAAAAGCACCTTGCTTGTTAAGAGCTCCCAGCTGCTGGGAGGGAGGGATGGGTCCTGCACCCGGAGCCACCCCTGCTGCGGTTTTCCCCTCGCGCTCGGTGCTGCCGAGCTCTGGTCTCGGTCGCAGGAGCGTGGAGCTCAGCACGACCGACTCGGATCGGAGGTTACAGAGCGATACAAACCCGAGAGCACGCGGACCGGCAGCTGCTAGAGATAACAGCCACCTTGCCGAGCAATTATTACAGCTCTCAACAGCAGGCAAGAGGGCAAAGAAGTAGTCATGACCAACTGCAGGGGAAATTATTTTGGGGAGGGGACCTTCCAGGCGCCACGCGAGCAAGTACGAATGAGGGCACCCCTGGACAGATCAGCTTCTGCTCGGATTCCTCTCCCTGGCCCCCGGAGCCAACTGCGGGGTCCTCTGCGGGACAGGGAGGAGTGACAAACCGGAGCGGGCTGCGGGTGCGCTGCCGGACACAGCCCACCTCTCCCCGCCGCCCCGAGGGCTGCCCGGCCGCCTGCACTGACGCGCAGGAACTCTGCCTGCTCCAGCGCTCCGCAGCTGCAACGGCAAGGAGAAACACGCTCGTGTGCGCCTGCACTTACCCAGGTGTCGTCTCACCTCTACGAACCATCGGGCAACACCACGGGCCACCGGTTGTGGTGTCAAACAGAAGACAAAGGGAACCGAAGGAGAAAGGGCAAAACCCACGGGGAGTTTGCTAGTTGTCAGAAGAGAATGAGTCAGGAGCACAGATGTTAGCCCCAATTTAGGCATTGTTTTGCTGGGTCATTGGGCTAAAATTGGCAGCAAACCAGGAAATAACCCTGAGCAGCTGCCCCTACCGGTGTGGGAAGCAAGTGAAGCTAGAGGGATGTTTTTTAGGTGCCCCAGGATGCTCCAAGCACGGGCACGAAAGCTCTCAGCTGGGAAGATCCAGACAAAGCTAAGAAATGCTTCTAGTGAAGGTACAGCTGCAGGAAGAGGCAGGGCTGAGCCCTGGAAATGTGAAATGTGAGCCTTCCTTAGGTTTAGGGCTACGACGCCTCCGCAAGCCCCGCAGGCTAACTGCTAACCCAGGGAGGGGAACTGGGTCACCGCAGCCCTTCGGCTGGCAAGTCCCAGCAGAGACCAGCAATGACAGGAGGTTCTGGAGATGGAGAAGCAGCCAGAGATCGCAGAGCTTAAGGAGCATTTAATCAAATGATGTGCTGCGAGTTTCCCGGAGCATAATCTGAGATCTTTAAAGTGACATTAACACGGCCCCTGAGAGGAGAACAGGCACCGGGGGCGGGGGGAGAACACTTTAAAGCCCCATTTCCAAAGACTCACTAGAATTGCTGCAGACAGATAATGATGTGACAGCCCCTAGAGAAGTGAATAATTTATACCAATAAAAATTAGAAATATAACACTCTCTCCGTCATGTCTATTTTGACCCAGGCTGTGCAGAGAGCTCCACAGCTGAGTGTTCGGCACACCAAGCGCGCAAGGCTACTGGGAGAAATAAAATCCCATATAGAGAGTGTCGGTTGCTGCATCTTCTGGACTTGTTGCTTTAGAGCTATGGAGCTTCATCGGGCTCTTTTCTGGAGAGTCTGAAGGACTCAGACACTTCATATCCTTGGGCTCCAACTACATCTCAGCTCAATTACAAAAAAAGCAACAACTACAATTATAAAAGCGTTAAGTCCAGAACAAGCAATACAATTTAATGCCTCTTGTCGTGGCCCAGCTGCGTTCTCGTGATCTGTCATTACAGCGGCCTGAAATATCTGTTTTTCAGGATGGTTTAAAGCCCAGATGCCTAGAAGGCCTCTGCAGCATTGAAAAAACATGGCAAAAGCCGCCAAGCGCCGGAGCTGACCATGGGAGACTGGTCCAGGCGCTGCCCCTATTCCTAAGCTCCCCGCAGCCAGCAGAAAGCTGCTTTGGGAGGCATCTTCTTCCAGTTAGTGACGGGAGGGGCTCTGGAAGCCGCCACGTGGGCCTTGACGCTGATGGAGGTGGGATCACACAGCGTAATTATAGCTCTCGCTGCGTGTTCTCCTCTAAGAGAGCATCTGGAAGGAACCCACACACCCAGCGTGTTCTGCTTTAGCAGGGCTGTAATAGAGCCTGTCTGCTCTAGCACGGTCCTGAGACCTGGGCCAGGTGGGGTGTGCAGAGTGAAAAACAGCCGCTGTGCAGGATTTTTGCTCCAACTCACCCTGGAATGGGCCAACAGTCATGGTAGCCTTGCCGCAAGGGCATGCGAAGGCAGGAGGGGGTTGCCTGCGGCTAGCGGGGCTCCGGCAGAGGCTCTCCTTGCGTGTGGGCAAGGCAGGACGGAGCTGGCCGCCCCTTCGGCCCCAGCCCTGCCTACCTGTGAACTGCGCGCTGAGGACCTGCGGGTTGTGGATGATGTCCTTCCAGAGCTGCTCAAACTCGGGTATCCTTGCAACGTTCTGCAGCAGCCGCACAAGGTCGCGGCCGATCATGAAGCAGTCCATGAACTGGGGAAAGGAGAGGAAAAATCTCATTTACTGTTTACCTGCTCCTGAGCAGGGGCAAGGGAGAAGGCACTGGGGGGCAGGAGGAGGGGAAGGGAGGAACAGTCAGTCCTTCAACCCTACCGCCGGCTCCAGATGATTCACTCTTTGCACAATATCTACACTCCTGCCCCTGGCAGCCTGCCCCTCTTTTGAAGCTCGCAGGTTCTGAGAGGCAGGGTGACAGGCGGGAAGGTCAGCAGCTATTTTAAAATGTTCTCTCTCTTCTAAAGCAAACAATCGGCCCATAAATCTGACATTTTCTCTCCAGGACTACAGCCAGTCTCTGAAGCTAGGACTTGACACTTGGTCCTTCCCGCCCAGCAAGGAGGAAGGGGAGAGCGGGCAGCACTCAGACCAGCGGGCAGAGCCATCACGTCCCGCAGGGCCAGGACGCCAAGCACGAGGATTTCTGCCGACACCTAGCTTTGGTGGCTTCTCCTGCGTGATACGGACCAGAGCGGCCTGGAGCTGGCTAGCGTGTTCTCGCTAAGCCTGCGAAGACACTGGCTGCCTCCCTAAGGGAGGAACTGATGTTCTTGCAGCTACGGTAAGCCACAAGCGCTGAGGTGCCACAGCAGCAGAAAAAGAATGGTTTCAACCCTTGTGGCCTGAATAAGAGACTGAAATGAGGCAGCCCCATCCCAACAGCCGCTCTCCCCTCTCTACAGCCTGGAATCTGTTGGGTGTAAATGGGTTCAAAAGCCATTCGCAGCCTGCGGCGAGAATGAACCACACACCACTGCCCGCACGGTGCAAGCTGGGGGTGACTGAGGAACCAGCACATCTCACCCTTCCAGCCGCACGAGGAACACGGGGCAAGGCCGCCACAGGCAGACACAGGCTCCCCGGAGGGGCAGGTCTCCTTTCCCAGCCACCCCTTGAGTCCCCCGATTTGCTCACCCGTTCACGGAGGAGGGAGATGCAGAAATCCACCTCCTTTTGACGAAGAACCTGGAGCTGAGACGTGCCGTGATGGTCCACGATGAGCCGTAGGTACGTGTACACCGCCATGGCTATCAAGAGGCTGCTTTTCAGTACCCACTCTCTGTAAAGGAATTAAAAAAAAGACAGACCTTCAGCCCCGTCCGTGGGGGAACCACAGTCAGAAGTGATATAAACGTGGAGACTCAGGACAGAGGAAAATAAAGCACAAAAGAAACAGCAAGGGCAGGGACTCCAGCCTCTTGTGCCAGCCCGGAGAACGCTCATCCACAGACCACTCCCTGCTCCATCGTGGGTGCTTGCTCCGCTTTGGTCCCCCTCTTCCCCGCCCAGGACAGTCCCATCACAGTCCACCATCTGGGTGCTCGCACCCCAGGCTCTCTGGCAGGGTGGCAGACGCGCTCATGTGAAGCGCTGGGTGGATTTCCAGGGCCGCAGAGATGCTCGCTGCCACGGTAATCTCAGGTATTTGCAACTGCAAGCAATAAAGTGCTCAGGAGCGAGTGGAGGGAGCAGCTGCCCCGCAGACTTGACCTTGATGCCAACACCAGCCACCACAGGAGCCTCTTTACTGGTCTCCATAGCCAGAACAGCAGCGAGCAAGAGGCAACGCACCAGGACAAGCTACGCAGGACCTTCCCGTACGATTCAAGCCCCAAATGCTCTCACGCACACTCATGCAAGAGGTGTTTTCATGCTCCCCCATCGCCAGTCTGCCAGTGCCAAGTGGATTAATCCAGCAAAATCGGTGGCATCCTGAGCAGCAGGTCACGCAGGGCAGCTGTCAGTGCGATACGGCAGCTCTCGAGCCTGCACTGGGCTGGGAAGCGGCTCCCGCAGCGCTGGGGGCAGAAGAAGAGCTGCCCCTGCCCTGGCTTGACCAGGCAACGGTGTGTGGGGCAGAAGGAGAAGAGCAGTCATGACTGCTGGGGAGCTGGAAGCACCAAATGGCAAGAACTGGGGAAAACCAGATGTGCTTAAGATCAAATACTAGGGAGACTTGAGAGAGGGCAGAGCTGGCTGCGTAGAGAGGGTCTGCGGGGAGAGAGACAGCGCGGCCCCGCCGTGGGCACGGCAGGAGTCTGTCCTACCTCGGGGACGGACAGGGTCAGCACGGGGGCTCTATACCCAGGACCGGCTTTCTGGAAGCAGATTTACTCCTCACCCACTGGCTTCGCATGCTGAGCGCGGGCAGGAGCTTCAGCCTCGCTCCCTCGGAGCGGCAGAGCCCACCGGCAAAGCGTTTCCATCGGCTGCTCCGCCGCTGTCTCCTGCCTGCGCTGCCCTGCCTGCTCCGTGCGGCAGCGCCCTGTCTGCTGGGTGTGCCGCGTTCTCAACCTCCCTTATCTAAGCGCAACAATAAATATTCTTGGTCCATAAAAAGGACCTCGTCAGCTTGGTTATTTGCGCTGGATGCCAAGAACGGGCCAGGCCGGCTCGGTGCCTCCAGCGTGATTGATCACCCACAGCATCCCCCGGCTCGGCGAGCTGTAAATCAGAAGTCCCGGGGAAGCGCCGCCGCTGCGCGCAGCAGCTGTAACGCCATGGCCACCTGAAGAGACACCGGCCCAGTGGCAAATGAGTCAGCTGCCCTCAATCACCGGGGGGGAACCGGGGAAGACGTGACAAGTGTTTGTTTCCCCAGGCTCTTCTCCCTGCACCTCGCTGGACGCTCGGAGCAGGGTGATTAGCCGGCTGGGCGGGCTGGCCTGGCGGCACACGGCGCTGAGCGGAGGTTATGTTAGGGAGGATGTGGGAGTAATTAAGGCCGGGATCCCGGGGGGCTGGCAGATCAGCATCTCCCCCTTTTCCCAGTGAGGGCTGGGCAGAAAATAAAAATGCTGCCAAAGCGGGGGGGCAAAAGCCACCCACAGCCACAGGATTCATCGATCCGACAGGCAGAGAAAACGAAAACACTCGGAGGAAGCATCGCACTCGTGCCGCCATTAGCAGCAAGAAGCTAAATTAACACCCGGCTTTCGAGAGGCAGCGGACTTGCCTCCTCTCCGAGGCGGGCAGTGCTTGAGAAGCAGCTTTGCTCTAACTGTTTTTAATTAAACCAAGCACTCAACACTCTGAATGTGGCATCAGATCTTCGCATGCGTGGCTTTAATTAAAGCTCTGGCTCTCCCCTAATCAAAGCACATAAATCCCAGCAAAGAGCTGCAGGTTCTCCCTTGGGCTCACTTCCAAATCTCAGCTCTCCTCGTGCTCAGGCAGTTTCTGCGCTGCTACAGTACGTATCACTGACGCTCCAGCAAAACCTTCAACAGGGGCCGAGCCTTTTCCTCTCACATCTGCTCCTCTGACAAACTCCTCTCCTCAAGTGACAAAGCTCAGCTGTTATTTAGTGCGCGGGGCTTTCTCCTGCAGACCCGCGGCCAGGTGTGGCTTTGGATCACCACGGAGAAGCTGCTATTTCTCCCCCAGTCCAGCTGTTTGCAGTTATTGGTTTGCAAGACGAGAGCTGCAACGTGCTTTGGCGAGATGAGGAGCCCTTCCGAGACGCTCCAAGGCGCGGGGTGGCAGCGGTGATAGCACCAGCACACGGGAAGGCCACATCAAGAGCTGGTAGGGGCTTAAACGTGGCTGGGAACAGAAGAGTTGAGCTTAGCATGAAGGCAGCCGAGGCAATATTGCGAAGAACCGAAGGTCAGCCAAGCCCAGACCACCTCAGAGGGTCTCTCCTTCCCCTGCACGGTGCGGCACTAGATGGCACTCGCAGCAGCACGCACCCGCGCAGCTATTCCCGGAATACAAATCCCTAGGACTGTTAGCTGCGGCCAAATAAATGCTTTAACAACTTGATTGTTAACCGCAGTAATAAACGATTTTAGGAGAATCGCTGCTATTATAGACAGCGCTCAGTGAAAAGCTATAGGCTATTTAAAAATAATGACTCTGCCCAGCCAAAGGCTGCAGCTAGGAATTCTGCTTATCATCAATTAGCGGCTGCTTTGCCAACAAAGGACAATGCGGAGCCCCTAGGACAATACTTCCCAGATGGCTTGTCCACGACAAATTAAAGTTGCAGCCCTGATGAAGCAGGAGCTGTTTAAACACAGGAAGCTTTTTGGGCAATTAACTCTATCCTACTCCTCCAAAAGGAACACCTCCCCCGCAGCTCGGGAAACTCAGGAAGAAAATATTCCTGGGATGCTGCTCCCGAGCCACACGTGCTCCTCGGCCACACGAGGCGATGCCACCCCACTGCCCAGAGCGGGGGCCGACCACGCACCGGGTGCCACACGTTAGGGAACAGCCGTGTCCTCGCACACGGCTCGGGGAGAGGTATCAGCCTGCGCAGACCACCTTATTCGACGCGACGCGCGGCCCCTCTCCAAACCCCGCAGAGGAGGTTTGCTAACGGAGGGACTCGAGGACACCCTCCCACACACAGCCTGCAGCAAGAGGGCTCCGAGAGCTAGAAATTCACGCCACGGCTTGAAAATGTGCTTGGTAACACGGTAAGGGAACGCAGAGGTCTTTTGCGCAGGAAAGCCCATCAACACACTCCCACGCAGGCTGTCACCGCAAACAGGCTGCCCCGAAATCTGCCTCTCTTGCAGGGAGCAGGACAGCCACCCTCTTCGCAGGCAGACGAGGAGCGCTCTCCCTCGCTTCGTGCCTGGCCGCTGCTCTCTTCAGACCGCAGCAGCCTCGGCCAGCGCCTCCCGACCAGCCGTACCTTTGCTCCGTCAGTATCTCCAGGACGTTCTCGGCCAGCCAGATATTCTTCGCTGTCACATCCCCACCTGAAAGGGAAAAAGAAAAGCCAGTCAGATGAACGGGTGCGGTTCTGTTGCCAGACTCAGCTGAACCACTGACCGCTTCGATCCTGCATCCCCAGTAAGGCACAGCTAATTAAGGAGCTTGCTCCCTGTCTGGAGCACACGCTCCTGCCCGGTCCCGCTCTGCCTGCCACACGTGCTTGGCTGTTCCTAGATACAGCACATTTCCAGGTACCAGTGCCTTTCCATTAGGGGATCGAGGGAGTCTCTGCTGCAACAGTATTCTTGCAAAAGAACGGTGATAATATGGAGTCAGTAATTATCCTTCTGGAAAGCAAAGGAGAAGCCAGAAAGGGACAAGATTCAGTAGCTGGGAAAGAGAAAACATTTGCAGCTGCTGAGCCTACAAAGGAGAAACGGCATCTGCAAAGAATGCCCAAACTCTCAAACAAAGGCCAGGTGTCAGAGCGGTGTCTCACGCCCTCAGCGCGGGCCGTCAGCACGAAGCCGGAGCCTTTGGCTGATGTCGCTGGGAGCAGAGCGGGACTCCTGCTCGCAGGGGCACGGAAAACGCCTAAAGCAGGCAAGCCAAAACAATGGGATCATAACAATTAAGGCATCGTAAAAGCGGTGAGAAGTGAGACAGCGGCGTCCTTCCAGAACAGAAGGGGCCCTGAACGGGGAGGTGCAACCGAGGGGAAACAAGGGATGCCTTCACCAGTGGTTTTTAAAATGTTCTGTGTTTACACTGTGACAACAGGGCCAGGGCAGCTTGGCCCGCAGTCAGGACTCTGTCCCCTCCCTCTCCATTCTTCCTCCCCTGAAGAGCAGACACGGCAATTTCCAATCCAGGCTGCCCAGCCCCGTGTCACAGGCGCATACAATAAAAACACAATGTCAGGCTTTATGGTGGGACATTAATTCCTCCTTCGTGGACGTCAGTGGCCGGCACCAGCACCGAGTAGAGAACACGGAAGAGGCACCGTTCCTGTGAATCCGGAAAGGCGTGTGCGTGTGTGCACGGCTGTGGGGCGCTCACACCGAGGGCCGGGGGGAACTCGCTACAGGCTACCATACGGCCAGCTCCCTGGAGGAGCTACTGACTTCACGTGGGGCGAAGCAGCCTCCTGCGTCTCTGATGAGGTACAGAGGAGCTGCATGCATGGCTCTTGCCACCCCAGAGGTCAGAGCAGGGCCTAAGGATGATCCCGGTGCTCTTGCGCAGTGCTACGGGGCGAAAGCTGGCAGCAACAGGAACCAATACGCTTCCTGGCTCTTCCAGCGTTTGCCAGAAGCCTCCTGGCTCGCTCTGTGATTCACCCCTCGTAGAGGCTGTTGGGAGCAACAGACTCTTGAAGGCTTATCCTCTGCTCCATCCTCCCTGGAGAGATTTCCTCACCAGACAGGTTGGGGCAGGCTTGGTGCCTGCCAGTGAGCCCTGCTCCGGCCTGTCAGCTGGGCACAGAGACACTCGGGAAGCCTGTCCAGACCTGGCTGCACAGCAGCACCGGCTCTGGCTCTGACGCCAAGCGCAGCACGCCACGAGCCAGCCCTGGTTCGCCACCGACAGCGCCCAGCCCGCGGGCACGAGCAGGGGGGATGCAGGCAGCGGTCACCTCGCTCCTGTGGCACAACTCACCTGCAATCTGCTTCATGAAGGTCATGCAGACGCCATCCGCGCCGAGCACCCCGCTCTTCACCAGCTCCCGCAGCAACCACACCAGCTGGGCAGAGGGAGAGATCAGTGCAGCTTTTGCCCCAGAACCCCCAACGCCTCTCCCCAACACCGTGGCTGCCTCGGCTGGCAAATGCCGCCACGTTTCCCTTCCAAAGGCGAGTCCTTAACACGGAGCAAAGGAGCTCCACCGATGCCGACTGCCCCCCAAGCCCTCCACATTCAAGCGCCCTCTGCTCATCCTCTGCCTGGCTGGTGTCAAAGGAGCAATTCTGGGGAGACGACCTTCTTCTCCTCACCTGGGTCCGACAAGTGTCCTGCAGCTTCAAGTACTTCTCCATGAGAATATGGTTGATCTTGTTGAGAACGATGTTCATGCCATCTCGGCTCACCAGTGCCAAGTCCCGGTAGCACTGCAGCAAAGAAGAGCGGGAGGTGGTTACAGATGAAGGACCATGACGAAAAACACACAATGGTTTTATCAAACTTGTCCAGATAACAGCGAATAAATGAATCTCAGGGAAAGAACTTCAAGGCACGCAGAATCCCAGGAGGTGACCTGAACTGGCACCCCAGGGCCAGGCAGGGAGAGCCGTGAATCCTCTGGGGCGTTATAAATTGACAGCTGGATTCACTGGATTTAGCCCCAGGAGCCAAAGGTTTCTCACTCCAGAACGGGGACTGTCGGGTGTCCCTGTCCCCTCATCCCAGCCTTCCCCGCACCCTGCCACAGCTCTGGAGAGACCAACACTAGAGAGAAAAGACAGACAATCATCTTTTGGGAAGGATCAGTTAATAAATAGTCACATCCAGATTGCTTAGGCCCCCCGCTGCTCCAGTCTCCCTGGCACCAGTGACAACTGGAACCGCACTGAAGATGCCCGCGGGACTGGGTGATGCTGGTTCGATACCATGGGAGCTCCACCGCAGGAGCGGAGGCAGATCGTCCCCACGCCACCCGCTCCTGCTCACACAAGACTTCTGAGGTCAGACAGAGCTGAATTTGGAGACCATCTGGTTCAAAACCATGCTACCATGTCGGCTTGTTTTGGGTTAGAAATCCAGACATCCTGCCCGCCGTCCAAACCGGCAGATTTGGTGGGGCTCTGCTACGGGAAGAGGGAACTATCGTAGGGAAAGGAAAGACTTTCTCCACTCTCATCTGCCACCAGCAGCCAGACAAAACGCTGGCCAGAGAGCAAAGGTGCTGGCTCTCCCTTCCCCTCTGGTCAGGACAGCAGGGGGTGGAGGGCGATTAGGAAGTAATTTGCTAAGTGGTTCTGCATGAATGTTAATTTGTGCCAGTAAATGTCATGATATTCCAGAGAGCAGGGGTCTGGTCTCTGCATCCTCCTTTAGAGAGTTAATGAGGTCTCAAAAGATCGCTTTGATTAGACTCCCTGTGCTCAGGCTTTCTCCCTCCCTTTTTCATATAGCACTGCGTAAAAAAAAAAAAAAAATCCCAAACGAAAAACCAGAATCCAAGAGGTATAGACTCTTTGGGGCCTTTAATTGCTTTTGAAATGCTAAATGAATACCCACAAAGCAAAGCCAGACTCGAAGTCTCCACACAGACAACTACCTGGCCAGGAACGCACAACATCTCCCTCCACTGCATCAGCTTTGGAAAAGAAACACATACATCACACCGATGGGAAAACATGGGGGACAAGGCTGCTCCAGGACGGAGCCGGGCAGGGAGCAGGC
Organism: Platalea leucorodia; assembly: GCF_965183815.1. Classification (NCBI taxonomy): domain Eukaryota; kingdom Metazoa; phylum Chordata; class Aves; order Pelecaniformes; family Threskiornithidae; genus Platalea; species Platalea leucorodia. Next base: position 2,125,273 of record NC_138846.1, on the reverse strand, counting down.
GGGATGCCCGTTCCCCTGGGGTCTGCCCGGGCTCAGGCGAAGCTTTTGCTTCGTTTGGAAAGCGCTGGGGTTGTCAGGCCCCTGCCCTGCCTGGATCCTGCCTCCCGTGCTTGACGACAGGACTACGACCACCCATCGCCCCGGCACTTCCCCCTCACGGGCAGGGGCATTTCCGCACCCTTAGGAGCAGCGACGAGATGAACATTTTTCATCTTAGTAGCTTTACTTGGTGGTCAGTAGCTGCTTCTGTGTTCAAAGAATTCATGCTTTTCTGGGTGAAAGACCCAGGCTTTGGTTTTCTGCCGGACGTGTGCGAGGTGCAGTGTCCACACCTGCATTTAAAGCCACCAAGAGGTCCCGTGATACGGCCCTGAGCGGGGATTAATTCCTGCCTGGCTGGGCTGATTCTGGCAGCATCCTCAGGAGAAGGGCTGGAACGAACAGCTAGAAGAGACACTCCAAGGGATTTACTTCTGATTCACCATTTAAGTCCCAGGAGGAAGGACACCATAATCCTATTGCCTAAGGAAGTTTGGCAGCTCTTCGCCTTGCTTACTGCGTACTTCCTCAAATCCCATGAGCAAACACTGCAGAAAAGCAGAACTCAAACTGCACCTAGGGTGTTGCTGATCCCTGGCCCAAAGTACAACTGGCCAGAGAACAAGTCCCATTTCATCAGGGCCACGGCAGTATGGCGCGTCACCGGCCGGTGGCTTAGACGGGTCAGACTGGACCCCTGCCTAACCAGCCTCCGGCACAAGGATGGCAGCAATAATCCGAAGGAAGGTGCTTGGAGAAAACCTTCAGGGCTCCAGCGGCTAGGGGGTGGGGAGAGAACCTGAATTTCTTGATTATTGCCAAGGCTGCAAACAATCCATCGTCTCCTCCCGGCTCTCGGCAGATTGGAGCCGCCACTCGCCCAGGCCGGTTAATTAACAGGAAGGAACAAATGATAAATGTTCGCTTTAAATGAGAGGAGAAGAAACAAACACCACCAAAAAAAAAAAGAAAACAGCCGTGGAGTGGAGGAGAGGGGCCCCCTCCCACCCAGCACCAGGGCAGAAGAGGCGGACGGACGCCGGAGATGTCAGGGAAGGACTGCGCTCATCTGCAGGGAGGGCTCCGTGCACCCTGATCCCGGAGCAGAGTGTTAATTAAAGTGAGAGATGCCAAGCGGAGGAGGGAGATCTGCCGGATCAGTGGCTGTCACTTTGATATTTGAAGGCGGTCAAGTGTCCCTCCTCACAGCTGGACAAGTTGAGCACAGCGAATCTCTCCTGGCTGGAGCGTCAAGGCAACAAAGGGGAGGAGGAAGGCTGCGTGCTTCAGCCGACCCTCCGCCGCGGCGAGGGGAGGGCTGCGCCACCGCTTCTTTAGTCGATCAGCGAGGGGACCGGGTAGCTCAAGCCCCCTCCCAAAAAGAAAGGGAGATGCTCAGCTTCTAGAGCAACAAGCGCTAAAATACCCTTGAATGCAAATCTGGCCAGCTACAATATCCCTTTTTTTTTTTTTTTTTGGCAAAACAGCAGGTCCCAGGAGCACGGAGAAGCCTGTGGGGTACGCTCGATTCAGAGCAGTACCCCTTCCACACCAGGCTCGCTGGGTTCGATGCCCCCTGACACAACGCTCCCGTGCTGACATCTGAGGGTGCGAATCTTCACCCGTGACCAGACGCGGGAACGGTTATTGCCGATGCCCGGAGCTGGCTGCGCCGAGCGTCCTGGACCCGCGGGCTTCTCGCTGGAGGATGACCAGAGCTCTGCCCCCTGTGTGATGATTTCAGAGCTCTCTCAAGAGTCTCACAAGATGCTTTATCAGTCGGGCAAGCGTTAACCCCTCTTCGCAGGCAGGGAGCAAAGGCGAGGAGTACCTCCCCCCCCCAAAACCCTGGTAGAAAATCACTGACTGGCTTCCTGTCCTTGCTGTCTGGATGCAGGGCAGGTGGCAGCAACAGATGACATCAGAGCCCGGCAGACTGGCAGATCCAATTACTCCCTAAGAAAAGTAACGTGCTCCGCAGAGCAGATCTGACAAGAGCAGGAGGACCAGCCACCTCTAATTAACGTGGCCACGAGCAGCAAAGCATGCCTCCAGCCTGCCGTCTGACAGAGACGGCGTCGGCGCCTGTCAGCAGCTCGGTCGCGAGGGAGCCGGACCGCTCACCCCCTCGCTCCCCTTTGCCAGAGGAGAGCACAGCGGGGAACGTGCCGGGCAGGTTTCTCTCGGCCCCTCGCAGTGGGATGGCCAGCGTGCCGTGCGGATGGAAAGCTGGAGCACGCCGGACTCGCTCAACCTTTGCTTCCAGCGCACGGAAGCACCGGCCCCGCGAGTCTTATGCTCAGTTAAGGGTGTCTGGACGCTCCCCACCGCATCCCAGCTGTGGTCCACCACATCCCAGAGGGGAGAAGAGCATTGTATTTGATGCAGAGGAGGTTCACCCTTTGGAAGACCATCCTGTAGGGCGCTGTGAGTCAGCAACTAGAGATATGCTTTGGCTCCCACAGCGTCTTGGAAACAAGGATCGGTCAGCGGTGCTCAGCTGGGTTCAGCCTCTCCAGGTTTACAAGTCTTGTGCACGAGGCAGAATCAGGCCAGAGCCTAAGGACAGCAGGGCTGGGGACTCTGCGGTCAGGATTTGGGAAGGCCTTAAGCCAACAAGGAGAGAGAGCAAAACGTAGCCATCTAACCGAAGGGAAATCTGCCTCGCACCAGCACCGTAAGCAGTCAGGCCTAAAGACGCCCAGGAGAAGCATGTTTTGCTTTCAAGAGGTGATTCCTGGGGAACGGAGCTGTACCTTCACTGACAAAGACTGTCCCAATAGCAATGCCAAGGCAGCTATGAGTTCTGCGAGCTAATGCGGATCTATTGCTTTGGTGGAGAGAGCTCTGCCCTCATAGCAGTGATTAAATCAAGAGAGAATATTGCATGAGTCACCTTCGGTTCAGCGCAGCGCCAGGATTTACAGAGCACCCCTAATGGCACGCCACTCGGCCGCGCTCGCGGCAGACCCTGCTGACTTCAAGAGTCCACTTCAACCCTTTCAAACCCTCTGCAGCACCCGTTAACTGAAACCCATCCAAACAAGGACACCTGGGTCTCGCTCGCCACGCGCGGCCCTTCCAACACTGCTTTTGTTTTTCCTTGTACCTGCTACAAGTAGGTCTGGTTTCTAAAACCAAACATCGGTTTCAACTCCCTCCCTGAGCACCCCCAGTTTGCAGCAACAGCGCCAAATCCACATCCACGATCTTTAGAATGCAAAACATTCATCCTCCTGTAGGTAACTACAATTTTAAACTCACAGTTTACAGCGTCGTTAAAAAGAGTTATTTAAAAATTAAATCTGGTCTGTGGAAATTAATAGAGGTGGACTTCTAAAAAGCAATTTTCTCTAGGAATTGAACATGTTCCTCCTCTAGAGTCTACATGATTATTTCTGCAGGCATCTACATCTGGCTTCCAGCACGCAAATCTGTTCCGGGCCTCCAAAGACAAGGCAGAAACTGGGAAAGGCCTTACAGTTTCTTGAAGAATCAGTACTTGCCTCCCACAGCGAAAAACAATTCATTCTAGGGCTGTGAAAGAACCCAGCCGAACTCCCGGCGGCAGCATCTGCATTCCCCCAAGCAGCGGCTGCTGCAGCCCCTGTGCCACGTGGACGCAACAAACCCAGGAACGTTCCAAGCAAAGTCACTGCCCCGCTACAATAAACACTGAGGGTTCCAGCCAGGCGCCTTCCGACGCCTGCACGAGACCCAAAACTTCCACAGCTCCAAATCCCCGGCTGCCTGGAAAGCAAAATATCTCGCGGACAAACTTTCCGCGCTCACCGAGGGGCGCAGGCGTGCCTTACCTTCTGTGCCTGAGCGGGTTCGGTTAAGACCAGAGTGAAAAGACCCAGGCAGATTTCCTCGTGCTGGGGGGTTCCTTTACATATCTGAGAGAGAAAAACGCAAGTGCCGTTGGTGAGCAGGTGAGAGGGGAGGTTAGAGGAAGGTCAGTAAAGCAACAGAGGAAGGAAACCCCTCTCAAGCCCCCCAAATGGGTGGTCAACGGAGCACCCAGCAGCCCACAAGGAATTCAAAGCGGGATCACAAGGGAATACAGAAAACACACAGGCTCTCCCTAACATTTGTACCCCGTTGCAAAGCTGATACTGGTGCAAACCTCTCAGTACCGAGAGCTTTCCAGTGATTTTAGTTGTGCCACTTCAGGATATCTCGTTACCGAGGGGCGATAAGCCCCCGGACAAGAGCAGCAGCGGATCCCTGAGCCCCGTCCTGTGGCTGGGGACCTGCCCAGGCTCTTCCTACAGACTTTTCTGCAACCTGTTCACCCAAGTGGGAAAGCATTTTATGAGCTTCAGAGCCCTGAAATCCAGCCTGAGTTGCCAACCTTTTCCCATTAAGGGAAGGCAACTCTGTACCACTGACTCCAACAGCCCAAGGTGTTCTGGGGAGGAAAAAAACGCAACCAACGTGTCTGAGGGCCCACTGACATGTCACACGACGGTTTTCCTTATACGGTAACATCTGCAGCTTGCTGGCAAGTATTTTAAGACTATGCAGAGTTAGAAATAAATGCTCCATCCCTCAGTAGAAAGGCTGAACCTGCCCTTTCCAGTGGTCTGCAGGCTGGCTGTTTGGAGGGCAGGAAAAAGCTGATTTGAGCAGCACAGGAGTACAAAAACACAGGAGGAATGCAAACACCAGCAGCACAGGCATAGCGACAGCCTCCTGCCTGCGTGCACACCTACAGAGCGCTCGTATGCTGGGAGAGAGACGGGCTCAGCCAGATTTCAGCAAGAAATCGCACTGCAGGTCAGCTTCCAAAGAGGTGACTGGACAAGGATTAAAGCCACGATGCTGTTTTGTCTTTTAACCGTAATAGCTCTGGGAATCCTTGACAGGCTGAGAGCCGCGAGAGCTCAGCAGGCTCCATTCCCCAGCCTCTTCGTATCCGCCTGCTCTTTGTGCCTCGCTAAGAGCTTGCCTGCCCGCTCCCTCAGACAGAGATCCGCGCGGGGACAATATACCATGAATTATCTCATCCAGGCAGGATTTCCCATCTCTCAAGGAGCTGACACTTACGTGAGCGTTCAGGGCATCGTTAGCTTCCCTCTCCGACAGCCCGTTGGTTAGCGAAGTCACGATGCCCACGCACCTTTCTAGTCTCTGAAACAGAGAAAAGCCAAACGTCACAAACTTGGAAGAATAAGTACACTCGAGCACATCCTCACCAAGACAAGATACAGCAGAGGCTGCTTTGACCCCCACCCGAACACCTGAGCGGACGGACAAACAGCCAGCGACGCAACAGCCGTTCTTGGCTCGTGTCAAGGCCCCGAACCTCCTGCCAGCTGGAGAAGCTACTGCTTCATCAGCCTTCATTTATGCACAGGTTTGGGTTTTAAATACCCTGCTGACACCACTCAGAGAGCCAAAAAGTAAATGCGTGATTATTCAGTGATACTAATACTGATGTCACTTTGAGGCGAAGCCAAGACGCAGTCGTGCAAAGGCTGAATTTGAAGCAGGGTTGTCAGTCTTCACTCTGAGAGCGGAGCTGCGCCCTGAGATGACGAGCCGTCCCCGGCCCCCAGCGCAGGGAAGCCAGAGCTGTCATCCAGCAGCTCCGCAGCACAAGACCCACCGCTCCCGTCCGTGTGGGAACCCTGGGCCGCGGGGCAGCAGCCTGGAAACCTTCTGTTCTCCTCACTTAACATCTGAGCAACTTCTGGCTGAGAATAAACAGCAAGAGCAGCTGTTTGCATGCGAGCACCGCGAGGGACGAAGCGATGGGAAGAGCCACAAAGTCAGGACTGGGAAGCTACAAGAGCGCAGCCATGAAAATACTGGAGGAGCAAACGGCAAAGGCGTCCGCTCAACCGGAGAGAGTTCAGAGAGTCGTCCCCTCTTCACACAGGGCATGAGCAGCCCCACGCAGAAATGGTTTCTCCTGTCCGGCCGGCTGGGCACCGGTGGGAGCCGATGCCTGCCTCTGGCGTGGGGAAAGCGTGAGCAGAACGGGGTGACTCCGGGCACACCACGTCCCGTCCCCACCTCGTGGTGCCATCTCGGGGACGGCGACAGAAGGGCCGCGTGGACTCGCAGGCTCATCACGTGCTCTCGCAGCAGCGATGACACCCGAGAGCCCGCAAACAGGTGGAGAGCAGGGTTCCCGGCTGTCAGCGGCTCGACCGCAGGGCTCCTTTAACGGCGGGGTCTCGCTCTCACGCTACGACTCGCACGGCGAGACGCTGTTCTAAATTAAACTCCTCCATAAACAGCTCTGTTGCCGCGCGAAGGAGATGCGCCCTGCCTTCTCTGCTGGTGCCACCAGTTCCACGCCAGAGCTGTGGACCCGGCTGGACCGTTTCAGCCACGGCAGCAACTCGAGGGTCGCCGGCAGCTGGGAAAAGGAAGTCTTGCTTTCCCGGAGTTTCCTTGGAGCCTGCAGTTAACGAAGCAGTGACCTGTTTGCACCAGGAAAAAGCGGCAAATGCAGCCCAAGACAGGCAATAAGCAGGTTACAAGGAGGTTACTTCTACACAGTCACTTCTTGATTAAAACGCAAACACATCGCCCTGATTATGGAACTGATTAGCGACTCCTTTGCATATCAAAGGGGCTGCAGTGAAGAAGCTATTGAGAAAGAGGTCAACAGTTCTCCACTCTAAGGCGATATGAAAGAAGATGTACTGGTCAGTAACGCAGAGATAATGCCTTTGTGAAACCGGCTTTGTTCCAGGCCCAGCGATGGCATTATGAAAGAGCAATGGGGCAAAACCCATGAAAATCTCAAATCTAAAGCAGATGAATTATTTGAAAGGAAGGACAAGATCCAGCGGCTGAAAACCAGACTTAGAAAAATCCCAGTGAGAAATAAGACAACTTGTTGGCAGATAATGCAGCCAATGAACCACCAGAAGAGCCTTGCAAGGAAGTTCAGTGTCAAATAATGTCTTTGATCTGAGACCCGCTGAGGGACTTGCAGGATCGGGGTTCGGTATTCCCACCCTGGGGTGCACGGGAGACGCACCGACGCGCTACTGCCAGGTAGGGAGGCTATTTGAAAAGAGTATTTCTACCTTTGAGCAAGTTGAACGGTTCACGTCCTTGTAACAAGCTCTGCTGCCTCTACCAAAACCCACGGCGGAACAAGACATCCATTTCTTTAACGCCTACTATGAGACATATTTTTACGAGCTCCAGTCCTTCCGATCACCTCTTTCTCCCCAGAACAGATGTGTTCAACTTACTGCCACCAGCAGCTCCGACAACTGCTAAAGGGAAAGACCGGAGGAGGTTTTTTTCCTTAAACATGGCAGTTTACTGCCAAAACTCGATGCGCAGCGATCACGCACGCTTGTTCCTGTGTACGCCCTGCTTCCTGTTTGTTGCAGTCTTTAACGCAAGAAACACAAAACTTGTGACAGTAAATCCATCAGCGCTCAGGAGTATAATTAATATCCAAACGAGTTTCTCCCAGCTGACCGGGCTTTTAGGTAAAAGTGCTGCTTTCCAGTGGTTTAAGAGGGATGGGAGGAAGGGTTGCCGGATAAGAATGTCTCTGGAAAGTCTTCTTCTGGTACTTGTCTGCTCGGATACATTGCTTTCACCAAACCTGAGCTCCACCACGCTCGCCGACTCATGGTGGCTCCTTCCCAGACCCAATGCTCTCGAGGAAAGCTCTGGGTGAGCGCGCCCCGGACCCCAGCAGACCCCGCTTCGATAGCCTGGAGCCCATTTCCAAGCCCAAGCGAAGGTCCCGGCCATGCCGGGCTCGCAGAGTTGCACGGGTCCGAAGCTGGGAACGTTCTGTCCAGACCTGGACAGGACCCAAAACACACACGGGGACTGACGACTGCTTTGAAGGAATATAAATACACTCCAAATGGCAAAGGACAGTTGCCAGACCTTGAGACCTAGTTATTCCAGTTACCACCCTGTTTTTCTCCTGCAACTGAAATCCAACATTCTCTGCACCATTTCATGAGCCCCGAATACACTCGTTTCCATCACACAATAAATAACCAGTCTCTCCCACAAGTCTCAGAGTTCACAAGAGCATCGCCGCCGCCGTGGCACCAGGGAAGCCGGCCCTACGCCAGCTTTAGGGAGATCCCTGAACACTCGCCGAGTTGACCCTGCAAGCCCGGTGTAAATCAGCGGTACAGAAGGGCCCGAGCAATGCATCCGCCTCGCCCAGGTCCCTGTGCTACCGGCTCTTCCGCGGCTCCTCCACACCAGGAACAGATCCCAGGTGTCCTGGGGAGACCCCCAAACCTTCCCCACCTGTAAGAGAACCAGCTCTCTTTTCCCAGTGCAGGAAGTAAAGCTCAGTGGGAAGCAGGACAGCGCTGTGTAACTTGGGGCCTGGCGAACACAGGTCAGAAAGTTTCCCAGGTGCTGGAAGGATGAGTCCTGTCGGTGCTCGGGCGCGAGGCAAACTTCATAATCCTGCTCCGCAGCCTGCAGCCGCCCTGCCCGAGCGCAGCCGGGGCGAGGCGGGCAGGGGGACCCCGGCGGGGAGGTGGTTTCTGCGTAGAGCGAGCCCCCTCCCCGCTCAGGGACGGGCGAGGGGAGCGGCGTGTGCCACCCAGCCCGCACCCCGCGGGGGGCCGAGCCCGTGGCCCCCCCTGGAGCCCCCCTGCCCCGAGCCCCGGGCACCTACCTCCTCCAACTCATCCTTGGCATCCAGAAGAGTGGAGACCAGCAACTTCCCTCCTCCTCCTGCTGTTCCCCCCTTCCCCTTCTGCATCTCCATGGCTGGGGGGGGGGGGCAGGACAGCCCCTATCCAGGGGGCTTGGCCTGAGAGGAGCCCCCCCTTTTTGCTTGGCGATCCCCCCCACCCAGCTCTTCCTCCTGGGAGGGGGGTGTTTATGGGAAATACCCCCCCTCCGGAGCACCCCCCGCTCCTGCAATGGGGTGGAGGGGATGGGGCACCCCTGTCTGCTCCTCGGGGGCTTCACCCCGGACCGGGGGGGGGAGGGCACAGGGGGGGCGGAGGGCTGCCCCCCCCTTCGCAGGGGTGGAGGGGCTGCTATTCGACTGGGGCAGGCCGGGGACCTGCGGCCTGGGGCCGTGCTGGGGGGACCCGAGCTATGGGGGGGGCCCTACGGGAGGGTGCTGGGGGGCCGGAGGGGGGTCCCGGGGCGGGGAGGGGGTCCCCGTCGGCCGTGCCAGAAGAGGCCTGTGGGGAGGGAAGGCCCCGGGGGAGGCCTGAGGTGAAGGGGGGCCCCGGGGGGGCGGGCGGCCGGGGGGGTGACAGGTCCCCCGGCGCGGTGCGGTGCGGTGCGGGGCAGGGCAGGGCGGGCGCTGGGGCTGCCGCCGGGGCGGGGGGGGGGGCTCCGCCGGGCGGCGGGGCGGGGGTCTCGGTGCCCGGGGGAGGGGAGCGGCGGCTCCGCACCCCCCGCCCAGCGCCGCCGACCGGAAGTCACTGGGAGAGGGACGGGAGGGCGCGGGGGGGAAGAGGAAGCGCACGGCGGCCGGAAGCGCCCGCCCCCCCCGTCCTCTGGCCAATGGTAGCAGCGAGACGGCTCGGAGTGACAGCGCGGGCGGCCGGCCTTCGGGGGCGGGGCCTCGGAGGGCTGCTCCACCAATGGGGCGGAGGGGGCGGGGCCTGTCCCGGGCGAACGCTCCGCCTCCCGCCGCTCCCGGAGCGCCGCGTGCGGCCGGGACCCCCGGGACCCCCGGGGCGGGCAGGGACGGGACCCCCCGGGACCCCCCCGGGGCGGGCAGGGACGGGACCCCCGGGGCGGGAAGGGACGGGAACCCCCGGGACCCCCCCGGGGCGGGCAGGGACGGGACCCCCCGGGACCCCCCCGGGGCGGGAAGGGACGGGACCCCCCGGGACCCCCGGGACCCCCCCGGGGCGGGCAGGGACGGGACCCCCGGGACCCCCGGGGCGGGAAGGGACGGGACCCCCCGGGACCCCCGGGGCGGGAGTGATCAAGACCCCTTTGGACCCCCCGGGCCCCCCCGGGCCGGGCGCGGCCGGGATCCGCCCGGGCCCCCCCCGGAGCGTGCACGGCCGGGCACCCGGGGGTCTCCCGGACCTCCCCCCAAGCCTCCCCCCCCCCGGGCAGCCCCCCCGAGCCCCCCCGGCCCCCGCCCCGCTCTGCCTGCACGGCCGCCCCGTCCCGGCTCCTCCGCCTCCGCAGAGCCCCCCTGAAAAGACACCCCCCCCCCCCCCCATTTTCTTGCGAAGCCCCCCCTCCCTGCAAGGGGGCTTGAGACCCCCCCGGGACCACCCGCTGCCCCGGGGGGACCTGGGTGCATGGGGACCCCCAACGTGGGGTGCAGGGGGACCCAAAGACCCACGGCGAGTGCGTACACACCAGCTTTATTACAAAAATTAGAGCTCTAGTGACCCCCACGCGGGGTCCGGGGGCGCCCCCGGCCCCCCATGTCCCCCCCGGCCCCCCGCCGGCCTCGGCCCCGCTCCTCCGCCGGTGCCCGCGCCAGGGTCAAGGCCACGGGGCTGCTCGGGGACGGGGTCCCCCCAGGAACGGTTGGGGTTCAGCTTGGGGAGCGCGGTGCAGCTGGGGGGTGCCCCCAGCCCCCGGGCGCTGGCGGTGCCCCCCGCCTGGCCCCGGCCCGGGGGGACCCGTGGCGGTGGTGCCGGGAAGGGCCCTGCGGGCCCTGGTGCTGCTGGGGGGGTCAGCCCCGGGTGCTGCTCCCGCGCTCCCCCAAAAGCCAGTACGTCCTCACCTTCCCCTTGCCCTGCGGAGAGAGGGGGCGGGGGTGCAGGGGGTCCCCGTTGCCCCAGGGGTCGGGGTGCAGGGGGGGCCCATAGCCTCAGTGGATTTGGGGTGCAGGGGGTACACGTTGCCCCAGGGTTTGGGGTGCGGGGGGGACCCATTGCCCCAGGGGCTGGGGTGCAGGGGGGCCCATTGCCTCGGTGGGTTTGGGGTGCAGGGGAGTACACATTGCCCCAAGCATTGGGGTGCACGGGGGGGCCCATTGCCCCAGGGACGGGGGTGCAGGAGGGTGCCCATTGCCCCAGGGCCTGGGGTGCAGGGGGGGCCCATTGCCTCCATAGGTTTGGGGTGCAGGGATTCCCTATTGCCCCGGGGCTGGGGTGCAGGGGGACACACATTGCCCCAAGCATTGGGGTGCAGGGGGGGACCCATTGCCCCAGGGGTCGGGGTGCACAGGGCACCCATTGCCCCAAGCATTGGGGTGCAGGGGGGTGCCCATTGCCCCAGGGGTCGGGGTGCAGGGGTGCCCAGCGCCCCAGCAGGAGCGGGGTCCGGGAGGGAGGCATTGCCCCGGTGGGGTTGGGGTGCAGGGGGTGCTCGTTGCTCCAGCGGGGCTGCGGGCTGAGGACGCGGGGGGGGCCCAGCTGGGGGGACCCCACTGGGGCAGCCGGGGGGGGTGGGCTGGCGGGGGGGCCGGGGCTCACCTTCATCTCCACGTCACCCCGCAGCTCCAGCTCGAAGCAGCCGAACTCCTCCAGCACGGCCTTGGTCACCGCCGAGATGTGGATCTTCAGGGCTGGCGGGAGGCGGCCCCGTCAGCACCCACGGGTGCCCGGCCCGGCCCCAGCCCCGTCAGCACCCATGGGTGCCCCTCACCTTCCCCGTTGGACTCCATGCGCGAGGCCGTGTTCACCGTGTCCCCGAAGAGGCAGTACCGGGGCATTTTGAGACCCACGACGCCGGCGCAGACAGGTCCTGTGGGGCGCCCGGTGAGCCCCCCCAGCAGCCCCGAGCCCCGACCCGGCCCCCTCGCTGCGGGCTCCCAGCCCCGGTGGCCCCGCTGTCCCCCCCTGGGTGCTGGTGTCCCTTCCCCTGTCCCTGGGGTCCATGGGAGGGCTGGGTGCCCCCCTGCCCCATCGGGTGCCCTGTCCCCCCCATCCCTGCTGGGCCATGTCTCCCCGCCCCACAGACCCCTGGGGCTGCCATGTCCCCCCTACCCATGAACCCATATGGGTGCCATGTCCCCGTCCCTGCTAACCCACATGGGTGCCATATCCCCATCCCTGCTAATCCATATGGGTGCCATATCCCCATCCCCATCCCTGCTAATCCATGTGGATGCCATGTCCCTGTCCCCATCCCTGCTAATCCATGTGGATGCCATGTCCCTGTCCCCATCCCTGCTAATCCATGTGGGTGCCATGTCCCTGTCCCCATCCCTGCTAATCCATGTGGATGCCATGTCCCTGTCCCCATCCCTGCTAATCCATGTGGATGCCATGTCCCTGTCCCCATCCCTGCTAATCCATGTGGGTGCCATGTCCCTGTCCCCATCCCCACTGACCCATACGGATGCCACATCCCTGTCCCCGCTGACCAATATGGATGCCTTGTCCCCATCCCTGCTGACCCACATGGGTGCCATGTCCTTGTCCCTGCTGACCCGTGTGGGTGCCGTGTCCCCATCCCTGTCCCCACTGACCCGTATGGATGCCACATCCCTGTCCCCGTCCCCGCGGCCCCATCCGGATGCCACATCCCTGTCCCCGCTGACCCGTGTGGATGCCGATGCGCAGCTTGAGCTGCTGCTGCGGCCGGTGGCGGATGCGGAAGGAGCGGACGGCATCCAGCAGCGCCAGGGCCATGCGGGCCACCTCGCGAGCGTGCAGCTTCCCGTTGCGCACCGGCAGCCCCGACACCACCATGTAGGCGTCCCCGATCGTCTCCACCTGGGTAGGGGACGCACACACCACCGGGGACACGCTGTGGGTGCGACGCCGGCTCTGGGGTGTCCAGCGTGACCCACGGTGCATGCATGTTTGTGCATGTGCATGCGTGTGCATGCGTGTCCTCACCTTGTAGACGTCGAAGTTGTCGATGATGGCGTCGAAGCAGGTGTAGAGGTCGTTGAGCAGCGTCACCACCTGCATGGGGGTGCTCTCGGCCGACAGCGCCGTGAAGCCCACGATGTCGCTGAAGTAGATGGTGACGCTGTCGAAGGCCTCCGCCTGCACCGTCTCCCCCCGCTTCAGCTGCTCCGCCACCGAGCTGGGGGTGCAGGGGGTGGGTGAGGGGGGGGGCACAGCCCCCCAACCCCTCCTGGGGGCACGGCGTCCCCACCCTCCAGCCGTGCCGGGGGGTCCTTGGGGTCTCCAGCCCTCTGAGGACCCCCAGCCCTGAGCAATGCTGGGGGGCCAGGGTCATCCTTGGCACCTTCAGGTACCCCAAGCCCCAAAGAGCCGTGGCAGGGGGTCCTTGGGGGCTCCAGCCCTCCAAGCACCCCCAGGCCTGAACCAAGCTGGGGGGTCCTTGGGGTCCCTGGCCTCTTCAGGCACCCTGAGCCATGCAGGAGTCTGGGGGGGTCCCCAGTTCCTCCAAACACCCCTGGCCCCAAGCCACATGGGGGTCCTTGGTGTCCCCAGGGGGTCCCCAGCCCCTCAAACACCCCCAGCCGCAAGCCATGTGGGGTCCTTGGTGTCCCCAGCCCCCCCCAAGCATCCCCAGCCATGCAGGGCATCCATGGGGGACCCCAGCCCCGGGGTGCCCAGCAGCGGGGGGCGCACAGAGGGCCGGGGCCCCCCCGGTGCTCACTGGGGCAGGATCTGGTAGAGAAGAGCCTCAGCCTTGCCCTTCTCCTCCAGGTAGGCTTGGGTTCGCTCCTCCACCAGCTCCTCCAGGTTGTTGGCGTACTGCTCCATGCGGGACAGCAGGTTGTCCAGGATGTTGCTGCTGCTCTCCCTGCGGGCAGGGGGTGAGCACCCACCTGGGGACCCTTTTCGGGGTCACCCATCACCCACGGGGCTGGGGGAGGCGGAGGTACCTGTTGAACTTGCGGAGCTGGACCTTGATCTGGTTGAAGTCGGGACGCTCCAGCACGTCCTCAGCCCAGCAGTGCTGCATCAGCTGGCCCAGCTCCTCCATGTGGCACCCCACATTGGCCGAGGGGCGGAAGCTGGGGCGCTCCCCGCTCTTCACCCGCTCAATGATCTCTGTGGGGCCAAGCACCCGTCAGTGGGTCCAAACACCCATCAGTGAGTGCAAGCACCCATCAGTGGTTCCAAGCACCCATCACAGCATGTCCAAGCACCCATCAAGTGAGGCCAACCATCCATCAGCTGGTCCAATCACCATCAGCTGGTTCAAGCACCCATCAGCTGGTCCAATAACCCACCAGCAGGTCCAGCCACCCACCAGTGGGTCGAACCACCCATCAGCAAGGCCAACAACCCATCAGGTGACCCAAGCACCCATCACAGGAGGTCCAAGCACCCATCAGCTGGTTCAACAACCCATCAGCAAGTCCAAGAACCCATCACAGGAGGTCCAAGCACCCATCACAGGAGGTCCAAGCACCCATCAGCTGGTCCAACAACCCATCAGCAGGTCCAAGCACCCATCAGCTGGTCCAATAACCCATCAGCTGGTTCAACAACCCATCAGCAAGTCCAAGAACCCATCACAGGAGGTCCAAGCACCCATCACAGGAGGTCCAAGCACCCATCAGCAGGTCCAAGCATCCATCAGCTGGTCCAACAACCCAGCAGCAGGTCCAACCACCCATCAGCTGGTCCACAACCCATCAGCTGGTCCAAGCACCCATCAGCAAGTCCAAGAACCCATCACAGCGGGTCCAAGAACCTGTCACAGCAGGTCCAACAACCCATCAGCGGGGCTAAGCACCTATCACAGCAGGTCTAAGCACCCATCAGCTGGTCCAAGCACCCACCAGTGGGGCCAAGGACTCATCAGCTGGTCAAACCACCCGTCACCAGGTGCCTGGCACCATCGCCCAGCCCTCCTGCTCACCTTTGGGGCTGAGGTCCATCCCCTCCACGTAGAAGACGCCGTTGCGCAGGGCGATCTCTTGCAGGATGATGCCGAAGCTGTAAACGTCACCCTTCTGCGTGCCGCGGGCCGGCGGCGTCTCCATCCGCAGCAGCTCGGGCGCCGTCCACAGCTTCTCTGTGGCACCAGGGAGGGGGCTCAGGCCGGGCAGGGACCCCGGGCAGGGGCTGCTCCTGGGGCGGGTGGGTTGAGGACGGGCAGGGTGCTCACTGGCGAAGAGCGCGTGGGAGTCCTCGCCGTCGGGGGCCACGCGGAAGCTCTCCAGCCCGTAGTCTGTGATCTTCAGCACGAAGCGGCTGTCCACCACGCAGTTGGAGGACTTGAGGTTCCCGTGGGAGACGATCACCCCGTTGTGCAGGAACTGCATCCCCTGGCAGGGCGGAGAGCGGTCGGACCTGCTTGTCCCCCCCCTCCGTGGGAACGGGGGACCCCCATGGGAACTGGGTGCCCGGTGGGAACCGGCTCGTTACCTTAACGATGTCATGGGTGAGGGAATAGCGGAACATCCAGTCCAGCGTGATGCTCTCGTTCTCCAAGATGTCCTGGGGGCGGCAGGGTCACGTTGCTGTCCCCGCACCATGGACGCTCCCGGGATGGGGGACAGCATCCGTCTGCCCGCTGCGGTCGGCTCCCTCCCGCCCCGGTAGAGCGGCTCTGGGCAGCCCCGACGCTGGGTGATGGGCACCGTGCAGCCCCGACGCTGGGTGACGGGCACTGTGCAGCCCCGACGCTGGGTGACGGGCACTGTGCAGCCCCACCGCTGGGTGATGGGCACCGTGCAGCCCCGACGCTGGGTGACGGGCACCGTGCAGCCCCGACGCTGGGTGACGGGCACTGTGCAGCCCCACCGCTGGGTGATGGGCACCGTGCAGCCCTGATGCTGGGTGATGGGCACCGTGCAGCCCCGACGCTGGGTGATGGGCACCGTGCAGCCCTGATGCTGGGTGATGGGCACCGTGCAGCCCCGACGCTGGGTGATGGGCACCGTGCAGCCCTGATGCTGGGTGATGGGCACCGTGCAGCCCCGACGCTGGGTGACGGGCACCGTGCAGCCCCACCGCTGGGTGATGGGCACCGTGCAGCCCCGACGCTGGGTGATGGGCACCGTGCAGCCCTGATGCTGGGTGATGGGCACCGTGCAGCCCCGACGCTGGGTGATGGGCACCGTGCAGCCCTGATGCTGGGTGATGGGCACCGTGCAGCCCCGACGCTGGGTGACGGGCACCGTGCAGCCCCACCGCTGGGTGATGGGCACCGTGCAGCCCCGACGCTGGGTGATGGGCACCGTGCAGCCCTGACGCTGGGTGATGGGCACCGTGCAGCCCCGACGCTGGGTGATGGGCACCGTGCAGCCCTGATGCTGGGTGATGGGCACTGTGCGGCCCCGATGCTCGGTGATGGGCACTGTGCAGCCCTGACGCTGGGTGATGGGCACCGTGCAGCCCCGACGCTGGGTGACGGGCACTGTGCAGCCCTGACGCTGGGTGATGGGCACCGTGCAGCCCCGACGCTGGGTGACGGGCACCGTGCAGCCCTGACGCTGGGTGACGGGCACCATGCAGCCCCGACGCTGGGTGACGGGCACCGTGCAGCCCTGACGCTGGGTGACGGGCACTGTGCAGCCCCGACGCTGGGTGATGGGCACCGTGCAGCCCCGACGCTGGGTGACGGGCACCGTGCAGCCCTGACGCTGGGTGACGGGCACCATGCAGCCCCGACGCTGGGTGACGGGCACCGTGCAGCCCCACCGCTGGGTGATGGGCACCGTGCAGCCCCGACGCTGGGTGACGGGCACCGTGCAGCCCTGACGCTGGGTGACGGGCACCATGCAGCCCCGACGCTGGGTGACGGGCACCGTGCAGCCCCGACGCTGGGTGATGGGCACCGTGCAGCCCCGACGCTGGGTGACGGGCACCGTGCAGCTCTGACGCTGGGTGATGGGCACCGTGCAGCCCCGACGCTGGGTGATGGGCACTGTGCAGCCCCGATGCTCGGTGATGGGCACCGTGCAGCCCTGATGCTGGGTGATGGGCACTGGAAGGAGAGGCTCCAGCCCCAGATGGCTGCCAGGGAGCCGGGACCCCGCCGGTACCTGGAGGCTCCCGCGCGGGCAGTACTCGGTCAGGATGCAGATGTTCGGGGGGTCGGTGCAGGCGCCGATGAAGCGGGTCAGATGCTCGTTTTGGATATCCCGCATCTAAGGTGGAGCAGGGTGTGGGACCAGGCTGACGCCACGTCCCACCCACCCCACCCAGGGGACGCTGGGCTGGGCACCCCTATTCCGCCGCGCGGCGCCGAGCCGGGGTCCACCTACGTGCTTCAGCTCGAACAAGACCTTGCGCGTCAGCTCGATGCGCTTGCGGTTGAGGTGCTTCACGGCCACGAGGTTGCCCTGGGGAGACACGGGGTGATGGGTGCCCGGCGGGGCGGTGGGTGCCCACGCCCGCTCCCGCGCCCCCATACCTTGTAATACGCCGTCTTGGCGTAGACCTGGAACTGCCCCTCCGCCGTCATCAGCGAGCCGTAGTTGGAGCCCCTCTGCGGGAAGGGACGTGGGGTGAGCCCGGTCCCTGGTCCCCATCCCCGGAGCAGGGCTGGGGACGGGATGGGTGCTCACCAGGGAGAGGGTGAGCTTGCTGCCGGCGCTCCGGAGGTGTTTCTCCAGGCTGCTCATCTGCACGTCCTCCCAGCGGATACGCCACAGCTCGGCCGCCAGCTCCTTCTCCAGCTGCAGCTTCCTGCGCCGGGAGGGCAGGGTGAGACCCCCGGGGTCTGTGTGTCCCCCCTCCGGCCCCGCCACCTCCAGGGACAGCGGCGCAGCCTCGGGGTCCCCCTCCCCGCCCCCGGCACCCCCACCTGTAGATGAAGAAGGAGGTGATGGTGATGGCCAGGAGGATCAGGCTGACCACGAGGGACAGGACCTCCAGGGTGGACAGGCTGGCTGCACAGCGAGAGGAGGGCGGTGAGGGGCTGGCGGGTGCCCGGGGCGGGGGGCTCGTGCCGTGTCCCCCCCCGACACCACTCACCTTTGTGGCACAGGGGGTTGCTGTTATCAAAGCCACAGGGGGGGACGTCAGAGGGGACCGCGTTCCCCGGCCAGTGGATCTCGCGCCCCGGCACCATCTGGATCTTCTTGGTGGTGCCATTGTAGTTGGCCACGATCTTGGGGAGGGGAGGGCAAGAAATGGGTGGGGGGAGGCCCCCGGCCGCCCCGTGGGACCGGCTGCCCCCGCGCCGGGGCTCACCTGGAAGTCCCCCCGCGCGGGGTCCATGTCCCACAGGGAGTAGTCGCTCTCCCGGTCCCCGTTCTCGTCGATCTTCAGGAAGCCGGTGACGCCTGAGGACGGAGGGTGAGGGGCTGGGGGGGACCCCCAGGGACCCCAGCCCATGGGTGGGGGTCTGATCCCAAAATATCATCCCGGGAGTGGGGCAGGCGGGAGCCTGGCAGGCGGCACCCAGCTGGGACAGGGACGGGGACGGGGATGGGATGGGGCTCACCGTAGAAGGTGCGGTTCCACATCTGGCGGGTGATGGCGGAGGCGTTGGTGATGGAGCCGCCCCGCTCCAGCGTCTCATTGACGGCCTGGGCGTAGAGCAGCACCCCGTCGTGGAAGGCGGCCGCGATGAAGTTCATCTGGGGGCACGGGGATGGCTCGGGGACGGGGCGCAGCCGGGGGGTCCCCGTCCCCTCATTCCCAGCAGCCACAGCTCATCCTGCAGCTCCTCATCCCCAGCAGCCTTGGCTCCAGCCTGTCCCTGGCTCCATCCCGTGTCCCCCTGTCCTCAGCTCCATCCCGTGTCCCCCAGCAGCTCCAGCTCCATCCCGTGTCCCCTGTCCCCAGCTCCATCCCATGTCCCCAGCTCCATCCCATGTCCCCCAGCAGCTCCAGCTCCATCCCATGTCCCCTTGTCCCCAGCTCCATCCCATATCCCTGAGCAGCCTCAGCTCCGTCCCGTGTCCCCCAGAAGCTCCAGTGCCATCCCATGTCCCCCTGTCCCCAGCTCCATCCCATGTCCCCCAGCAGCTCCAGCTCCATCCCATGTCCCCTTGTCCCCAGCTCCATCCCATGTCCCCCAGCAGCTCCAGCTCCATCCCATGTCCCCTGTCCCCAGCTCCATTCCATGTCCCCTTGTCCCCAGCTCCATCCCATGTCCCCCAGCAGCTCCAGCTCCATCCCATGTCCCCTGTCCCCAGCTCCATTCCATGTCCCCTTGTCCCCAGCTCCATCCCATGTCCCCCAGCAGCTCCAGCTCCATCCCATGTCCCCTGTCCCCAGCTCCATTCCATGTCCCCTTGTCCCCAGCTCCATCCCATGTCCCCCAGCAGCCCCAGCTCCCTCCTGTGCCCCCCTCGCCCCGTGCCCCCCAGCTTTCCCAGCCCCGTGTCCCACCAAGCCGTCCTTCATGGAGAAGTTGAAGTGGGCGCGCGCCTCCTCCTTCAGCCGTGCCAGGAAGGGCCGGTACTCGGGGTTTTCGGGCTCCTTGTAGGTGATGATGGTGACGGCCTGGGATGGGGACAGCGGCTGGCAGCGGGGCTGGCGGGACCCCGCCGGGGACAGGGACCCTGCCCGGTCCCCTTGGGGACGGGGGTCCCAGGCTGTGGGCAGGGGCTGCCGGCCTTTCTGCCGTGCCTATTAATAGCCTCTGCTCCAGGCAGCGCCGGAGCTGGGACCTGGGGCCATTAATCTCGTTTCCTTCCTCCGCGGTGGCTGCCAGCAGCGGGGAGCGAGTGGGGGAAGGCGGGGGCTGCTCCGCCAGCCCCGGCACCCACCGCGGCCCCGCTCCCCGCGCCGGGGTGCGCACACGTGGCTGGGTGCCCGTGCACATGCACACGCGTGCGTGGTGGGTGCCCGCGCACGTGGCGCACGTGGGTGGGTGCCGGTGCAGAGCCCCGGGCTCACCTCGAAGGCTTGCCGGGCGCTGGCGTCGTGGCGGTCCCCCCGCTTCCAGGGCCGCTGGGGCTCGGGGAAGCGGCTGCCCTGCAGGCTGGCCCCAAAGATGTCGATGTAGAAGAAGGCGTAGTCGCCGCGGGTCAGCCCCTCGCGCCCCGCCTGCAGCATCAGCTCCCGCAGCGTCTCCGGGGCGCAGCACACGTAGACGACTGCGCGGGGCGAGGCGGCTCATGGCACCCCAAGACCCCAGCCCAGCGTCCCGGGGGTCCCCGGTTAAGGCGCGATACGGGAGGGGACGTGCGGTGGGTCGTGCTGCCGAGCGGGCGGAGGGCGGCCAAGCAGGATGCCAGGTAGTGAGGGGGTCCGGACCCCCGCTGCCTGCCCCCCGCCCCGTGCCCTGCCCTCCCCTGCCCTCCCCTGCCCTCCGCCGCGGGCGCCAGGCCGAGGTTTCCTGTTTTCCCGACTCCGTTTCCTCCCAACTGCGGCCCAGATCGCCGGCAGAGATTGATTTTCGGCAGCACGGTGACCCCGGTGGGTGCCGCCTGCCCCACTGCCATGGTCCCCTTCGGCACGGGGTCGCGGTGCTGGTGGGACCGCGGGGTGCTGCCCGGCACAGAGCATGGCTGTGCCACCCACCAGGGCCGCGGGGCCCCAAAACAGCACCCGTCGAGGCCAAGCAGCAAGATGGCGAGGCCGGGGACGGCCGGGCGCCACCCACCCAGTGCCAGCCCCGTCGGCACCCGCTCCGCTGGTGCCACCCGGGACGGCTCCGACTGGAGCAGCTGGCAGGGACGGGGACGGAGCCAGACTGGGCCACCGGGACGGAGGGGAGCGGGGCAGGTGGCCACGCTCAGCAGCTCCCGGTGGGGCACGGTGTGGGGCGGGGGGCCGGGGGGGTCGGGGTGCGGGGCCGGGGCAGCACACGCGTGGGCAGTCATGCAGCACGCCCGTGTACAGCCGTGCAGAGCCGTGCGCACCCGTGCAGAGCCGTGCACGCCCGTGTACTGCCACGAACACCCGTGCACAGGCATGTAGAGCCGTGCACAGCCACGCTCCCTCGGGCAGAGCCACGCACACCCGGGCAGAGCCGCGTAGAGCCGTGCACGGCCGCACACAGCCGTGCACAGCCGGGCACTGCCGTGAGCACCCGGGCACTGCCGTGAGCACCCTTGCACAGCCCTGTAGAGCTGTGCACACCCGCGCACACCCGCGCGGAGCCGTGCACACCCGTGTACACCTGCGTGGAGCCGTGTAGAGCTGTGCACACCCGTGTACACCCGTGTGGAGCCATGCACACCCGTGCCCCGCACCGGCCCCCCCCCCCCGGCCGCCCCGGCCCCTCTCCCGGTGCCGGTGCGGGGCGATGCCCCCCCGCCGGCGTGCGCGTGCCCCCGCACTCACCGCGCCCCTTCTGCTTGATCTCCTGGATGATGAAGGAGAAGTTGCCACCGTCGCGGAAGACCACGTCCAGGACGGTGAGGTTGCGCAGGGTGGGCAGCTGGACGTACAGCCCCTCGGCGGCGAAGAAGTACGGCCGGTCGTCCACCTTCTCGTCCCAGTAAACCAGTAAAGCCCGACGGGTCCAGTTGAAACGACGATGGAGCTGCACGCCCAGTTCACCCAGTTTACGGTGACTGGGACCGGCGCGGGTGGTCAATCCGAATTCCTCTCGCTTGTCGTCGAAGCCGTGGGCTTCGGCACCCGCTGTCACCAGTGGAAGCCGCCAGTGGCTGGTGAAGCGGGCGACCGGTGCTGCCGTGTAGACGCAACCGGGTCCCAAAAAAGCGGCGGGGTGATGAGCGAGCCGGAGGTCGACGGCGGCCAACGGCGCGGCCATTTCGGAGCAAACACCGTGGCGATCCTCGCTGCTCCCGAAAACCCACCGTAGGGTAAAGCCGGGTAATAAATCGGGACGGGCGTTGACGGCGGCGGCGGCTAACCGCACCGCCGGCCCCACTCGTGGCCAAGCCCACGGGTAGGTGAGGTTGCGTTCGGGTAACACCACCGCTAGAGTCAACGCGGTCGTCGCCGCCGCCGCCGCCGCCGTCACCGCGCCGCAGAGCACGGCCAGCACCGCCAGCATCGCCCACGGAGAGTGGCTTTTCCCTCCCGTGGCGGGGCTGAGCCTTTCCTCCCCCCCCCCACCGGTGACACAAAGGGCCGTTATCATCCACACCGAGCTTAACTCCTTCCTCCCCGTCCCCACGGCGTCCACAGAGGACCGGGATGGAGGATGGGGCCGCCCGGTGGTGGGTGTGGATATTCCCACCCGTGGCAAGTGGGGTGGGATGGTGGCGAGTGGGCGCGGTAGCCGGCGCACGCCGGGACACGCCGTACGGCGTGCGCCGGCTACCGCGCCCACCGGGGGTTCTTCCGTCACGGTCACCCGTGGCGGGGGGCTGAGACCTGACAAACTCATCGGCAGGCAGGGATCACCCCGCAATCCCACGCTCCGCCGGGCTTCGGGTGGTCCCGAGTGGGCTCCGTGGGACACACACACACACACACACGGAGGGGACTCGGGCCCCGCATCCCGGTCACGGGGAGGTTGCCCCGCTCCGAGGGCTGCGTGGCTGCCGGGGAGGTGCACAGCGCTGCGGGGGGGACACGCGTGGCCCCGGCCGTCCCGGGACGCTGGGCCCCGCCGTGCCGGACCGGGTCAGCCTCAGCGGGGAGGAGCGTTAGGGAGCGCCAGAAGCGGTGGCAAAAATTAAAGTGATTAATTAAGGTGTTAATGAGGGGGGAAAAACCACCCGCGGGGAGGTGAAAAAGCTACTAGCAGAGGATGGTTTCGATCCATCGACCTCTGGGTTATGGGCCCAGCACGCTTCCGCTGCGCCACTCTGCTGCTTGCTGCCTGCTCCCTATCGCTGCCATAGGTACCCATTCAGCTTCCGCGCATGCGCACTGAGCGCTCGGGCCGCTCCATTCATGAACTTCGTACTCCCTCCAGCGGCCGCCCGCCGCCCAGCGCGCGCGCCCGGCCTGCGCCGTGACTGGTCGCTTTCCCTCCCGCCCCGCCTCGGATTGATGGTCGGTTCAACCAATGGTTCGCAGCGGTATGCTCCCAGTGGGCAGAATCGCGTCGAGCGGGAACCAATAGGCGAGCGGGTTGTTGCGGGGTTGTGGGATCGCAGCCCGGCGCGGGGTCTCCACAGCAGCGGCGTTCATTGTTCGGAGCGGCGGAACCATGAGGTGAGCGGGGCCGGGCCGGGCCGGGGGGTCCCCGCCCCGCGGGGCGGGAGGCCCGGGCCCCCCCGGGGCGGTGCTGGGGCCCCTCCGGGAGGGCCCGGGGGGAAGCGGGGGGACCGGGGCCGCTCTCCCGCTCCGCTAACGCCGTTTCCCTCCTCTCTTCCGCAGGGGCGATCGAGGCAGAGGCCGTGGCGGACGCTTTGGTTCCAGGGGAGGCCCTGGCAGTGGGCGAGTCTGGCTTCTGCTTTAGCGAGGGTGGCTCTCTCAGCGTGCCAGGCCTAGGGGGGGGCGCGGCCGCCCCTGGGGGCGAGCTGCCGGGGCGCAGGGACCGGGGCTGGAGCTTGCAGCGTAGCGCAGGATAACGGTGAGGCGTAGGGCTGGGGGGCGGGGGGTGCTGGCCTCGCCAGGCCGGGTCTGGCAGCGCTGCGGAGCCCTCGGTGCGCGGCCACTGCCCGGTGGCACCGGGGCGGGGGGGGCAGGTAGCGTTAGGGGGTGATAAAGAAACCTTTCCTGTTTCTGTAGGGCCTTTCTCGCGTCTCGGGACCAAACCTCCACGGAACGGGGGGCGTTGGGCGATGAGGAACACGGCGGCGAGCGGGCAGGCATCCCTACAGAGAATAAAGTTCTTTTTTTCTTTCCCCCTTTAGGTTCCGGCCCTTTGTGCCGCACATCCCCTTTGATTTCTATGTCGTGAGTAACCCTCTGCTACGGAGCTGTTTGCAGGCAACAGCTGCGGGACTTTTCCGTGTTTAAAGATGCTGCCTTAAAAACCTCGTTTGCTGACTTTGATGGTTTAACTTCTTTTAGCTTAGCCGGAGTAAAGGAGCTCCCTGCAAATGCCGTTGGTTCAGTAACTAACCCGAAATAGATCTTCTTACTGTCTCTGTTGTTTGGAGCACTTGTCTCACACGGGATGACTGGGATGCAGTTGAGTAATAATCACCACAAATAAACGCCTTGATGGAGGTTTTTCTGCTTTAAAGGCACCTCACTCACCCAGCCCCTGGGTTCTGTCAGCTCTAACACAAACCTCGCGGGTTACTCCCAGAGCTGTCACTCGCCCGTCCCATGTTCTCCGGGCTCTTTTGCCGTGTTGCTCCTCACAAGGACCCACTGCAACGCCCGTTTCCCACCTTTTACAGGAGGAAATAATTTCCTCCTCTTGCCGCGCATCTGCCCTTTACAGACTTCCAAGGCAAAAACATTCACCCACTCTTCCCTTCCCGGCCCCGTGGCTGCGAATCCCATCGTAGTAACTGAAAAGCTCTGGCCATCTGCAAACAAAGGGTGTTATTCTTCAGGGACTGTAATATAGTTAATAAAAACCCTCTTGATAGACCCGTTCTTAATTAGATCTGCCCTGCCTCACACCCCGTAGTTGCACGGCGGCTCCTCTGCCGTTCCGGAAGACCCGCCGTTCCCGTCAGCACGGTGAGAGCGTACGGGCAGGACAGGCAGCTGCCCTCCCTCCCTTAAGATAACGTGAAAGTGAAATGATAAAAGCGACAAGTGAAAAGCACAGTGGGGAATCGCAAAGGAAACGAGCGCTGGAGAATAAAAAACATGGAGTAAATTTTGCTGATGAGTGGGTTGAACCAAAATCTTTTTCTCGGGCGTTGCCGTCTGATGTCTGATCCCGTTTCAGTGCGAAATGGCTTTCCCCCGCGTAAAACCTGCCGCCGACGAGACTGCGTTCAGTGAAGCCTTGCTGAAGAGAAACCAGGATCTCGCTCCGACCGCTGCTGAACAGGTTTTGTGCCGAAAATTGCCTTAAATTCTTTGGTGGGATGTTACTGCAGTGCTGGAGGATGCAAAACCAGACAGTCCTTCAGAGAGCATAGCCAGGAGCAGTCATTACCAGCCTGAAAGTAATTACTCCTCTCTGAAATAAGCACTGCAGTAGAAATATGGGTGGAGTTTCTTGGACAGTGATTTTTAAATATGTTTCTTTTATCTGTTTATTATATATCTTGCATCAGGGCTGTCTGCATTACGCTGTGCAAGATCAGATTATTTCAAGTCATACTGGACAACGGACTGATAACAGCACCCCTCTCTGTTTCCTTTTCAGGCTTCCATTCTTTCTCTGGTGACCAAAATAAACAACGTGATCGACAATTTAATTGTAGCACCAGGAACGTTTGAAGTGGTGAGTCCAAAAGTGGGGAGCTTGGGGAAAAAGCTACGTGGGGAGATGCTTCGGCACGAGGGATGCCGGTGGTGTAGCTACCAGACCCGGCCCCAGGTGGGTTAAAGGTTTGTGCCGACTCCCAGAAACGTAGCACGCGCGTTAAATTCACTAATTTTTGCTTTGCTTTTTCAAACAGCAAATCGAGGAGGTTCGCCAGGTGGGTTCCTACAAGAAGGGCACCATGACGACGGGGCACAACGTGGCCGATCTGGTGGTGATTCTGAAAATCCTGCCCACCCGTGAGTACCGGCTGCGCGGCTGCCGACTGAACCGCGGCGCGCGGCCCCGCTCTAACCGCCTCCTGCTGCTTCTCCCTAGTGGAAGCTGTGGCAGCCTTGGGAAACAAAGTCGTGGAAAGCCTGAGAGCGCAGGACCCTAGCGAAGGTGGGACGCTCGCCTGTGTGGTACGGGGTCGAGGGGACAGGGCTGAGGAGGACGGAGGCTGATGCGAGGCGGTTTCCCCTTGAGCTGCCAGGATCTGTGGTCTTTCCTGCGTTCCCGGGTGGAATGCCGGAGGTCTTCCAGCCCCTCCGTGAGGAATTCTTGGTCTTTCTCCCCAGTCCTGACCATGCTGACCAACGAGACCGGCTTTGAGATCAGCTCGGCCGACGCGACGGTGAAGATCCTCATCACCACGGTGCCGCCCAATCTCCGCAAGCTGGACCCCGAACTACACCGTAAGAGCTCAGCTCGCTCTGCCCCGCGCAGGAACCTTCACCGGGCTGGGGGAGAGCCGGCTGCCTCCCCCCCCCTCGCCTTTGGGTTGAAAAAAACAGGTATTTCCGCTTCTTTCAGTGGACATCAAAGTGCTGCAAAGCGCCCTGGCTGCCATCCGCCACGCTCGCTGGTTCGAGGAGAACGCTTCGCAATCCACGTGAGTTTGGCCTCAAACAGGAACTGCCGCTCCGAGGCCTGGTCGAAATTATCTTTACCGAGAACGGGGGGAAGCAGGGAGAGCTGTTCCTGCAGCAGGAGGGCGCGCGCCGCGTTACGAACCCTCCTCCTGCCGTCCTCTGCAGGGTGAAGGTCTTAATCCGGCTGCTGAAAGACCTGAGAATTCGATTCCCTGGCTTTGAGCCGCTCACGCCCTGGATTCTGGACCTGCTGGTGAGCGCGAGGGGGACGGCTGATGGCCGTAGCCAACTCGTAGCTGCTTGCGCGTACCTGGGCTCCGGCACAAAGCAGGAGTCGGGATTCCTACGCTTCCTTTGCGGGAAGCCGCTCTCCTCCTAACGCCCTCTTTCTTTTTTCACCTCTTCAGGGGCACTACGCCGTGATGAACAACCCCACCAGGCAGCCCCTGGCGCTCAACATCGCCTACAGGTCTGTCGCCATTTGCTTTGCTCGTAGAAATTCCCGTTACCGTCTCGGTTCTGACCGTAGCAAACACAAGCGGCGGCATCTCGGGGCTTGAAGCGACCTGCACCGGGGACAGAGCAGACTCCTCGCGTAGATGTGCCAACTGCAGACTTTCTGGCTGCGTTTCTGTGCTGGAACGGTCTGGTTTCTAACCCAAAACGTCTCGTCCTGTAGGCGCTGCCTTCAGATCCTGGCGGCGGGGCTCTTCCTCCCTGGATCTGTTGGGATCACCGATCCCTGCGAGAGCGGGAACTTCAGAGTCCACACGGTTATGACGCTGGAACAGCAGGTGAGCCGCCTCGTCTGCCGCGGGCGAAGGGACTAGAACCCGTCCGCGCTCTGACTCCTCCCCGTCCCCGCAGGACATGGTGTGCTACACCGCGCAGACGCTCGTCCGGATTCTCTCTCACGGAGGCTACAGGAAAATCCTCGGCCAAGAAGGCGACGCCAGCTGTAAGTGGGATCGGCGCAACGCATGGGTCTTCCTCCGCGCAGGCTGTCAGCGTCTCGGTGGGGGATTGGGACCGGTTTTCTGCGTTGCTGGAGAAAGTTAAGGGCTCTGAGGAGAAGCGACTCAAACCCCAGAGCGGTGGGGAGGGGAAGCGGGCGAGGCGGGGTGTCCTGCTTCCCCCTGCGCATCCTGGGGACGGGGCTTCTCTGCGCTGCCCAAGGCCGCCCTGGTCCTTCTTCGAATCACAGAGTCGTTTGGGTTGGAAAAGACCCTTAAGATCGAGTCCAACCGCTAACCCAGCGCTGCCAAGGCCACCACTAACCCATGTCCCCAAGCACCACATCTCCCCAGCTTTTAAATCCCCCCAGGGATGGGGACTCAGCCCCTGCCCTGGGCAGCCTGGGCCAGGCCCTGACAGCCCTTTGGGGGAAGAAGTTTTTCCCAATACCCAACCCAACCCTGCCCTGGCGCAGCTTGAGGCCGTTCCCTCTCGTCCCATCGCTTGTTCCTGGGGAGCAGAGACCGACCCCCCCGGCTCCAGCCTCCTTTCAGGCCGTTGCAGAGAGCGATGAGGGCTCCCCTCAGCCTCCTCTTCTCCAGGCTGAGCCCCCCCAGCTCCCCCAGCCGCTCCTCCCCAGCCTTGTGCTCCAGCCCCTGCCCCAGCCTCGCTGCCCGGCTCTGGCCACGCTCCAGCCCCTCCAGGGCCGCCTTGGGGTGCGGGGCCCAGCGCTGAGCACAGCATTCGAGGGGCGGCCTCACCAGTGCCCAGCACAGGGGCACCATCCCTGCCCTGCTCCTGCTGGCCACACCAGTCCCGACACAAGCCAGGGTGCCACTGGCCCTCTTGGCCACCTGGGCACCCTGCTGGCTCATGTTCAGCAGCTGTTGACCAGCACCCCCAGGCCCTTTCCCCCCGGGCAGCTCCCAGCCGCTCTCCCCACGCCTGCAGGGCTGCACAGGGTAAGCTTGGGGTGAGCTGCGGGCTCATGGCCACTGTTTCTGCAGACCTGGCTTCCGAAATGTCCACGTGGGACGGAGTGATAGTGACGCCTTCTGAAAAGGCTTACGAGAAGCCTCCAGAGAAGAAAGAAGGAGAAGAGGAAGAAGAGAATCAGGAAGAACCTGCTACAGGCGAGGAGGAAGAAAGCATGGAGACGCAGGAGTGACGTGCCCCGGGGCCGCGCTCCCCCTCCGCAGCAGGACCCCCGCCGCCGGGTGCCGCTGGCCGAAGGACGCGAAGAACCGAGGACCGAGCCCGTCCTCCGCGAACGCAGCCAGCTGACGTGACCTCTCCCTCGTATGTGTTTTTATAAGTTGCACATTAAAGCGTTCCCCCCTTTCGAGTGCGTCCTGTTTGTTTAGGTAGCAGATGCACGTTAAAGAAGGGGGGGCAGAAAAAGGTCTAACGGTGGGAGGGGTCCCAGAATTTGGGGATGCTGAACCCCAAGCTGCTCTCTGCGGGTTCTGCTTTCCCCGAGGGACATCAAGGGATGGCTGCGGCCGTGACGCGGGAGCGTTACAGACTCGCACGGCTTCACCGGCCCATAAGCAACACGTGATTACTTTTATTACGGCGCCTACAAATCTGGAAATGCAATTCAGGGTCCCCCGGTTCCTTCAGCTGCAGCCGAGGAGCTGCGGCCTCACTGTGCAGGACTTCTCGCCCCCTCCCGTGCTGCGGACGCGCAGGAGAACGCTGCTACAAACAGGGATACCCGCTCCCCTCGCCAGCGGCCCGTTCCCTTCGCTGTCCTTACGGGGTCGCACCCGTCACCATCCAGGGCCGCTCCGGCCCGGCTCACGGCGCTGTCGGCGCAGCCGTGGTGCGAGGCGGATTCGGCCCGGCGCTGCCGCGGGTGCCTCACTTGCCGGGCAGGCCCTGGGGGTAGCCGCCCGCCGCCTCCAGCATAGCCCTCCTCCGTACCGTCTCCTTGGCCACGCTGTGGTTCAGCCTCCGCAGCCGTTCCTACGCAGGGGAGCAGCAGCCATCAGGACCGGGGGAGCTGGGATCCCCCAAAACGCCGCAGCCCCCAACCCCTCGGGGTCCCCGCGCTGACCTGGGCGTTCTGCAGGATGTTGTTGACCAGCACCACCCTGCGCCGGGCGTTCAGCAGCTTCTTCACGTAGGGGTCGAGGTCCAGCGCCACTTTCTGGTCCTCATTGATGCGGCAGAGCTCTGGGGAGAGGGCAGAGGCTGGGAGCGGGTCCGGGGCACCGCGGACCCCGGGGGCTGCGGGGCAAACCCCACAGCGATGACCCCCCGCCGTGCCTCACCCGTGGCCAGGCTGTCGATGTGCTCCCGCAGCTCCACCTGGCTCTCCCTGCGGAGGGGACGGCTCGGTGGCCAGCACAAAACCCTCGACCCCAGCCCCACGGCCCCAAACCCACCCCTGCTCCCTCTCCAACACAGAACCTGCACCCCCAGCTGCCCCTAACTCCCAGTCCAAGCGCTCACCCCGGCCACCTGCATCCCCCTCAGCCACCCCTACCTCTCCCCAGCCCAGCTCCGTGCTCCCCCACCCCACACGCACCCCTAAAGCCCCCCCCCCCCAGCCCGGGGACCTGCCCCCACCGCCCCCAGCCCCTGCGGCCCCCTCAGCCCAGCTACGAACCCCTCAACTCCCCACCCAGGCACCCCTAAGCCACCCCCCTTAATCCCCACCCCCCCCAAACTGCCGCCTCCCCGGCCGTACCTGCCCCTCAGCCCCGCTCCCTGCTCCTCACCCCCCTCAGCCCCGCTCCCGCCGTCCCCCTCAGGCGCCCCGGGTCCTCCTCCCTCCTCCTCCTCCTCCTCCTCCTCCTCCCGGACCCCGCTCCCGCTTCCCGGACCTGACGGCGTGGACGTGTCCGTCGAGCTGCCTCACCGCCGGCCGCAGGAACTGCAGCAACCCCTCGGCGAACAACTCCCGGGCCGCCGGGCCGCCACTCCCCGCCGCCATCTTGGCGCCGCCAACGCCGCGGGGGCCGCCGGGAAATGGCGGCGGCGCGGGGGCCGCTGGGAAATGGAGTCCGCGGGGGCGGGAAGGAAACTTCCGCCCCGCGCCGCGGGGGCCGCTGGGAAATGGAGTCCCGGGGCGCGGCTGTGGGCACAGCTGGAGGCGCAGCTGGAAGCGCAGCTGTGGGCACAGCTGGAGCCGCAGCTGGAGCCGCCGAGCACCCGCGGAAGGCGCAGACAAAGCCAGGCGGCACCCCAAACCCCTTCATACCGGTTAAAAGCAGCCCCCGCCGCGCGTTTTTGGTACTTTCTGCTTCTTTTTTTTTTTTTTTTTTTTCTTTTTTTTTTGCCTTTTTCTTACAAAAATTAAATTAAGAGGAGCGGGGGTTAGCGCAGGGGGCCCGGCTCGGCGGCGGGCATGGTGTGCAGGACCTCGTCCAGCAGCTGCAGGGCGCGGTGGAGGTGCACCTCGATCCAGCACGGCGTGTGCTTGATGCTCTGCCGGGGGTAGTCGGGTCCCCAGCCCTTGACGAAGCTCAGCCGCAGGATGCACAACCGCCGCAGGTCGTCCACGCCGATCCCCGCCGCCGCCGAAAGCCCTGCCCGGGACGGACACGGCCGTAGGGGGGGATCCCCATGGCCACGGGGGTCCCGTCCCCTCCACTCTCCCAGCCCCGGGGGCTCACTCACCCACGGCGGGCGCGATGCCTCCCACCGAGCCGGGACCCGGGATGTTGCCGGCCACGGCGGCAGCCTGAGCGGCGGCCGCAGCCTGGGCCGTGGCTGCTTGCTGCTGCATCTGGCGGTGGCACTGGCGCAGGTCAAATACCTGGGGGGCAACGCAGGGGGACCCCTGAGCAGGGCGGCATCGGGGCGGGGGGATACCCTGGGGACCCCCTTCAGCACAGGCACGAGGGTTCCTCCATCCCTGGCGCCCCTCCATTGTCCCTCAGCATTGGGGACCCCCTTTAACATGGACATGGGGCTCCCTCCATCCCTGGGGTCCCTCCGTTGACCCCCAACATGGGTGACCCATTGCCCAGGACCCCCTTTAATGTGGGCACAGGGGTTCCTCCACCTCTGGTCCCCCCATTCGCCTTCCAACATGGGGGACCCCTTGCCCGGGACCCCCTTTAACATGGGCACGGGGGTCCCTCCATCCCTGGTACCCCATTTTCCCTGGGGATGCCCCACCTTGATGTAGGCGCCGGGATAGATCTTGTGCACGGCGTCGCCGGGGGCTCTCCCGGCCTCCCGGTCCAGGTAGTAGCTCTGCACGAAGACGGCGTGGTCGCTCAGGCACCGCATCCAGACGTCGCCCTCGCCCCGGCACTCCAGCTGCACGCCCTTCCCGATGTGCAGCCTGTCCCGCAGAGACCGTCAGCGCCGGCACCCCCCGGGCTGCCCCCAAAATCCCCCGTTAGCCCCCCATATCCCCCACCTGCCCCGTACAGCCCTCATTTGCCCTCTATATCCCTCTTCTGTCCTGTACATTGCCCATCTCCTCCCCTATGTCCCTCCTCTGCCCCATCATCCCCCAGTTGCCCCCTATATCCCTCTTCTGCCCTGTTATCCCCCAGTTGCCCCCTATACCCCCCTTCTGCCCTGTATAGCCATTTGCTCCCTATATTCCTCCTTCTGCCCCATCAACCCCCAGTTGCCCCCATGCACCCTTTTGCCCTCCATCTCCCTTTTCTGCCCCATCAACTCCCATTTGCCCCCTATATCCCCCCACCTGCCCCATATATTCCCCATTTGCCCCCTATATCCTCCCTTCTGCCCTGTATATCCCCCATTTGCCCCGTATATACCCCATTGGCCCCCTGCATCCCCCCTTCTGCCCTGTACATCACCCCTGCACCCCCAAGCACCCTTTTGCCCTCCATCTCCCTTTTCTGCCCCATCAACTCCCATTTGTCCCCTATATCCCCCCACCTGCACTGCATATCCTCCATTTGCCCCCTATATCCCCCCACCTGCCCCGTATATTCCCCATTTGCCCCCTATATCCTCCCTTCTGCCCTGTATATCTCCCATTGGCCCTCTATATCCCCCTTCTGCCCCCTACATCACCCCTGCGCCCCCATGCACCCTTTTGCCCCCCATCTCCCCCTTCTGCCCCATCCTCCCCCATTTGCCCCCTATATCCCCCATTTGCCCCCATCTCCCCCTTCTGCCCCATCCTCCCCCATTTGCCCCCTATATCCCCCTTCTGCCCCATCCTCCCCCATTTGCCCCCTATATCCCCCCATTTGCCCCCTATATCCCCCTTCTGCCCCATCCTCCCCCATTTGCCCCCTATATCCCCCCATTTGCCCCCTATATCCCCCTTCTGCCCCCTACATCACCCCTGCGCCCCCATGCACCCTTTTGCCCCCCATCTCCCCCTTCTGCCCCATGCCTCCCCCCCCCCATTTACCCCCATTCCTTCAACCCCCATTCCCTCCTGTGCCCCCCAGCTCCCCCCTCCCCTTTTCCCCCACCCTGCCCCGTCCCCCCTCGCCCCCCGCCCCACCGGGCCCGCTCGCTGGCGTCGGTGCGGTGTACGTTGGAGAGCTGCCCCAGGCAGAAGCGGTCCCCCCCTGAAGGGTCCACGTAACCGTCCACGACGACCACGGGGCAACTGGACGGCACCTTGAAGATCTCCCCCACCTGCACGTCCATCTCGAAGTAGGCGATGGAGCACCAAAACTCTGGCCCTTGGGGGGGGACACACAGACAGAGGGGGTCAGGGCACCCATGGCTCGAGGATGGGGTGATTACCGGGGTCCTAATTAGGGTGGGGGGCACTTACCAGGATGGGTGGACACTGGTTGCTGGTACGGCCCGGAGCTATGGTGTGGGGGCCCTGGGGAGGGGGCAAACACAGGGTCAACGCAGCGAAAGGGCTGGGACCTTGCCGACGACCCCCCCAGTCCCCCCCAAACCTACAGTAGTGGTTGGGGTGGTGGAGCGGGGGCTGCGGGTGGCTCCGGCTGCTGGGCTGCAGCGGGGGGGTGGGCTGCGACCCCCCCAAGCTTGGTGCATAGACGGCTGCGCCGGTCCAGCTCGCTGGTGAACCTGAGGCAGGAGAGAGGGTGGCCGGGGGGGTGTCCATGTGCGGGACCCCCGCCGAGCTGGGGGATGCGGGGTGTTCCCGGTACTCACTGTGGTAGGGCGGCTTGGGGTAGCCGTTCTGCGGGGGGGGCTGCGCCGGGGCGGCCGGGGGCGGCGTGGGGCAGGCGATCTGCAGCAGCCCCTCGCCGTGGGGCAGCGAGAGCAGGGAGCTGCCGGGGGCCACTGCGGGGGGGACAACAGGGTGGGGGGGCTCAGGCTGACGCCCCCAAACCCTTCCCAGGGGATGGGGACGGGGGTTAACGGGGTCTCACCTGGGGGTGACATGGGCAGCGTGGGGTAGAGGCTCCCGGGGACGCGGGGGGACTCGGGGAGCTGCAGGGGGGGCAGCGGCTGGCGGTAGGGCTCGGCGGGGGGCAGACGCGGCGCCCGCTTGGCCCCCTGCTCCCGGCCGGGCGGCACCTCCATCTGCACACAGTCATGGACAAACTCCTCCTTCACCAGGCGCGTGGGGGGCACTGGGGAAGGGGGGGGACACACACCGGAGACCATGGGGGGCACGGGGACCCGCTGCGGGGGGGGTGTGCTGGCTCCGGGGGTGCTCCCCGCCGGCCCCGTGCCGGGGTCTCACCTGTGCTCTGGATGCTCAGACCTGCCGGGGAGAGATGGGGCGGGGGGGGCGCGTTATGGGTGCTGGCGGTGGGCGCGGGGCGGCCCCCCCCCTCCCGGGGGTCCCGGCGGTGGCGCTGGGACTGGCTCACCGATGGCGGGGGCCACCACGCGCTCGTAGTGGTAGGGGTTGACGCAGACGCTGTCGTACTTGAGGTCGAAGGCGAACTGGCAGAATTTGACGTGTTTCAGCTCGTTTTTGTGTAGGTCGGGCCAGCGCCAGAGCCGGGCGTAGATGACGTGGGGGAACCCCTTCCTGCCGGCCACCTGCGGGGAGGGGGGACAGGACGGGGACGCCGCGGTGATGAGGCGGGGGTGCGGGGATGGTCCCCCCCATCGCCCCCCACCTCGGCTGACTGCATCCAGGCCGGCTGCACCGTGCCGCAAACCGCGTGCCCGGTGCCGGACCCCCCCAGCGACCCCCCCAGCGTGGGGGCTGGCGCCGGGCCGGGACCCCACGGCAGCCGGGGGGCTCCCCCTGCGCCTCCCTGGCTCCAGACATAACAACCCCCCCGCTGGCCCCCCCAGCCCGGCTCGCAGGCTGCCAGACAGTGACTCATCCCGGGAAGGGGGGCAGAGTCGCCGGGGGATGCCAGCGCGGGCAGGGGGGAACCGCGGGCAGGGGGCAACGCTGCCTGCAGCTGCCCCTGCCTGAACGCATCTGCCCCGAAAGGTGGGGGACCTCTCCCTGTCCCTGTCCCCCCCCTATCCCCAGATGCCGCGGCTGCGGGTGGGTGGGTGCGAGCCCAGACACTGAAGTCAGCGTGGCTCCCAGCCCGGAGCCGCAGGCTCGACGCGGCAGGGGTCCCCCTGTGCACCCCTCCTCGCGGGGGTCCCCTCCACCGGACCCCTTGCTGCCCGGACGCCTGGGTCCCCCCAGCTCGGGGAGGGCTGGGGGGGTCTCGGGGCGCCAGGATGGGTCCCCCCAGCTCAGGGAAGGCTTGGGGATCTTGGGGCATCCCAACACCCAGGTCCCCTAAGGTTAGGGAGGGCTTGCGTGGGGCGTCACGGGGCACCTGGGTCCCCCCCAGCTCGTGGGGTCTTGGGGGTCATGGGGCACCCCAACACCGGGTCCCCCCAGCTTGGGCGGGGCCACGGGGCACACGGGGGGCTGTCAGGCCGGCACGGTGGGGTTACCTGGAGCCGCCCGTCCAAGGTGCGCTGGATGGTGACGCACTTGCTGGGGTGGGCGCCGTTGGTGGTGACGGCGGCGATGAGCGAGTCGAGCTCGTCCTTCTTCTCCTTGAGCTTCTTGACCAGGCTCTCGATGGCCCGCTTGGCGAAGGTCTCGTTCTCCCCGCCCTGCCGGTGGCACATCAGGCTGTGCACGATGCTCAGGCAGGCGTCGCTGCTCGTGGGCGCGCCGAGGGACATGGCGCTGCTCCCCTGCAAGGCACGGCACGGCACGGCCCTGCCTGTCACCCCGCGGCAGGGGACCTGCTGTCCCCCCTGCCCTCGCCTGCACGGCCGCCGTGGCCACCGAGCCGGAGTTAAGCACCGCACGGGGCGCCGGCGCCCATGGGGCAGACACAGGGTGCTCGATGCTGGCAAGAGGGACACGCAGCCCCTGCGTGGCACCGGGGACGCAGCAGCCCCCCAAAACAGCACGTGGCAGGCGAGGAGGACGTGGGACAAAGCCGTGTGTCACCTCAAAGCAGGGGCCCAGCCCGGACGCCTGGGTTCCGCGGTCCCTGTCCAGGGTTGGAAGAGGCACAGGGGTTACAGCAGTGCTGGGACACTCAGGGTGTCCCCAGCTCCCCACGGTCCCTGGCTCCGACGGCAGCAGAGCCAGAGCTGGGCCACAGCGTCACGCTTGGCAGCGTGCACGGGCGTGGGGACACCGGCCGTGTCACACCAACGGCCTGGCAGGGAGCGCGCCTGCGTGCACGCAGCGTGCAAGGGTGCCTGCGTGCGTGCAAGCGCTCGCTCTGGGCCGGGGTGATGGACGCGTGCTCCGCGCTGCCTGTCCCATCGCTGGCGCGGGGGCCAGACTAAACAGAGCCCCAGCTTGGCGCCACTCCTTAACCCCTCGCTCGCTGCTGGGCTTCTCCCTTTCCTGCCTCC
The DNA here is from genome assembly GCF_965183815.1 of Platalea leucorodia. Taxonomy (NCBI): domain Eukaryota; kingdom Metazoa; phylum Chordata; class Aves; order Pelecaniformes; family Threskiornithidae; genus Platalea; species Platalea leucorodia. The sequence goes on along the minus strand of NC_138846.1, from coordinate 2,089,694 downwards.
CCTGCCAGACCGTGTGCATGCCAAGAGCCGCATGCATACGCACACGTGCCGGGGCCCCGCGAGCATCCACCCCCCCGGCCGTGGCTGCGCCGGGGCTCTGCGCCCGCTGCGGTGCCGCTGCAGCAGGGTCCCAGCTCCGCGTCACGGCGGGTGCAACGCTCCAGGGCCTGGGAAAAACCTTGGGCCGGCGGCAGACACAACAAACCGTCAGCCCCTGCTCCGCGCCACTTATCCGCGGGACAAGAGGCAGGCCGTCCTGCCAGCGCCCTGCCTGCTCGTCCCCCGCCGTGCGGGCGCCGGGCCACGGCCCCCCTCTCGCAGCAGCGATGCCGCTGGCCGGGCTCCTCCGGCTTGAGACGAGCCAGATGCCATCGGCCATGGGGACACCTCCAGGGATGCTGGAGGGGCCCCGCGGAGCTCCCCGTGGCTGGGGCACAACCCTGAGCACCCCGCCAGGCTCTGGGGTTCGCCCTGTGGGTGCTAACGCAGCCTCGGGCACCCATCCCGGGGATGCCCGGTGCTGCCCTGATGCCAGCACTCCTGCCTGCTCTCTGCCAGCCCGCTCGTCCCCAGGGGCCCTGCCTGCCTGGCATGCTCTGCCTCAGGGCTCAATTTTGAGGCCAAAGGAGGTGAAAGAGGGCGGTGGGGACTCTGTGAGCAGGGGCTGTCCAGGATCGCCCGGGAAGGAGCATCTGGGGGCCCCAGCTTCAGTCCCGGTTCCCCTCAGCTCCGGTGGCTGGACCCCAAGGCCAATGCCGGCTGCTCCAGGAAGGACTCGAAGGGCCAGGGCTGTCTCCAGCCCCATCCAAAGCTCAGCCCAGTCTGGTTTGGGGGAAACGGGGGTGAGCGGGGGCCAGAGATGGCTTCTGGCTCCAGCTCCCCCCGGGGATGCGACGGCCAGGAGCACGCACCGGCTCTCAGAGAGGACGGCTGTCCCCGTCGGCACCGCAGGCAGAGCGGACCCCAAAAGGCCCCTCCTGCCCCGGCGTCGGAGCGAACCAGAGGAATAATGAGGCACCTCATCGTCCCGCTCCAGATGGGAAGTGACATTTCTGTGCGAGCCTTTTGTCCCAGCCGAGGGGACGTGGCTGGGGGCTTTTCACAAACCTGTCAGGGCTCCTCCTGCGGCAGCGCGGGGCTGGGATCGAGGTCTCCCCTCCTCCCCACCCCACATCGCTCCTGCTGTAAAAATACCTCGCTGATCCCGTGGCCCGAGCCCCAAAGCCAGGGCCAGCCTTGTCCCCCGGCCCAGGAGGGGGACGAGCAGCGCGGGCTGGGGGGAAGCCAGCTCCCGCAGCCCCCGCACGGACACGGACTCCGGCCTAATCTCCTTGGCTGCGGGGCCGCTAACTTTGCTCCCAGATAATTCCAAGGGCAGGGACAAAGGGACCGGCGGGTGCCTGGGTGGGGACTTTATTCCTGCCTGCGCTTCCCTGCTGCCAGCCCGGCTTCTGCCCCCAGCCCGGCTCCGGCTGCCCGGGCTGGGAAGGGGGATGCTCGCCGTCCTTGGAGCCTTGGCTCACGGAGGGAGGGTGCGACGGGAAGCAGGAGGGACGCCCCGGCAAAGCGGGTGCCAAGGGGGCATCCCCGCCACGTCCCAACTCCCAGGACTTTGCGGGGCAGCAGCCCACCTCCGTCCTGAGGTGGCCGGCGGGCTGAAAATGGGTGTTTTCCCTGGTTTTGGTGCAGCCTCGGAGCGGGGTTCGGGGCTACCGGCGGGAGGGAAGCGGGGAGAGGCGCAGAGGGGCCGCCCGACGGGCGGGGGTCCCCGCGCCCTGCCCGGCCCCGGCCCCGGCCGCGCAGCAGGGCGCTGTAACGGGGGCGAGGGCCCGGGGGTGCCGCAGGCAGGCGGGGCCGGCAGAGGGGGGCGCCGGGCCGGGCGCAGGGCTCCGAGGGGGGGACGAGAGCGGGGACGCCCCGCGGGACCCGGGGGGGATGGCGGGGGGAAGCACGCACCGGGGCCGGGCTGGCTACTCACCTCCGCCGCCCGCCTCTCCTCACTCGGGGCCCGGCTCCCGCTGCATCTCCTCCGGCTGCCCGCACGCTGCCCGCACGCTGCCCGCAGCCTGCCCGCAGCCTGCCCGCACCCTGCCCGCAGCCCTGCCCGCGCCCTGCCCGCAGCCCTGCCCGCAGCCCTGCCCGCACCCCTGCCCGCACCCTGCCCGCAGCCCTGCCCGCAGCCCTGCCCGCAGCCTGCCCGCAGCCCTGCCCGCAGCCCTGCCCGCCGCCGCTTTCCAACTTGTTTGCTACAATAACAAAAGGAGAAGCCGGAACGCGTGAGGCGCTGAAGCGTCGCAACCAATAGCAGGCGTCGTGACAAGAGGCCGTCGCCTCCTCAACCAATAGCGGCCGCGCTCTCATGGCGGGCGGGGCGGCTGTCTGCGCCCAGACGGATCCGCCGCCGTCCCTCCGCGCCGCCCGGCGCCGAGCGGGGCCCCAGGGCCGAGCCCCGCCGGCTCCCGCCCCGCTCCCCCGCGCCGAGGAGCCCCTTTCCCCCCCGGGAACGCCGCAGCGGGGCAGGCCGGGGAAGGAGGGAGGAGCCGGCGGCTTCCCGATGCGGGGACGGGGATGCAGAGCCGCCGGGAGAAGGCGCGGGAGCCTCAGCATCCTCAGGCGCAGGCCTTTGTACCGCGCCGGCAGGAGCCGACCGCCACCGCTCCCACCCGGGCGCCCACACCACCTTCCCTCCGCTTCCTTCTGTCCCCTGCAAATTAAACTTACCCCAGAGCAGGAAAAAAAACCCCATTTCCAGGAAAAAAACCAACCAAACCAAACCACCCAGAGTCCCTATTGCTTTTATAATTATTTCTCCTTTGTTACAACAAACCAGAAATACAAGATTCCAGTGAAACCGCAACAGTTCACAGAACGGCTGAACTTAAAACTTGAGGAGAGGGGGAGGACGAGACCCCTTCCCAAACCCAGCGGGGTAAAACGCGGGCAGTTGGTCTGACCGGAGGCGGCGGCCGTGGTTACACGAAAGGTAACAGAGGAATTTTGGACCCCGCGGTTTTGTTTTTTTTTAAAAAAAGAAGTTTTTTACCACACTTTGCCATCACAGCTGTAATTTTATGTTCCTGCTTCCAATTCCTTTAAATAAACACTTGTTTTCTTGCAGATACAGAAACCACTGGTGCCATCTGTTCAAACACAACGCAAAGGAAATTCAAACTTTATCTAAAAACGAAAAAAGAACAAAACCAAGGAAGTTTTCAACCTGGGAAGAGCTCGGCGCTAGGCATTAACAGACCGCTGGCTACCCACAGAAGAAGAAGTTTTGGTGCAAAACAAGGAGATTGGCGTGTCTAGAAGGAGCGCTACACCTAAGCCTGGCCTGTTCGCCCTGCTGGGAGGTGTTTTCTTTTGCTTCGGATGGGTTAAACCGGACGGCGGGCGCGAACTCGGCCCTTCGGTCGCGCTTGGGGACAGGGCCGATCCCAAAACGCAACCGCGGAGCTCGAGAGGGACGCAGACGCGCGCTCCCGGCGCCGACGAGCACCGCACGCGCCGTGCTGCGCGGCACGGCGGGTCAGCAGCACCGACGGCGGCGGATTAACTGCAGCAGATGCGTCACAGTCACGTTTGGAGTACTCGGGGGGGGAAAGGGAAAAAAAGAAAGATATAAAAAACAATCCAAGAAAAGGTTTCATACACCAGAGAGTATCAAAACGTTAAAGGAACACACTAAAGTCTGATCTCGGTAGAACAGGGCCGCTCCCTATTCCTGCGGGTCCTTCCAGCATGAATCAGGGTTTCCGTTTTTAGCTTATGGGCATCGACAGAACACACGAACTTCGGCAACAGTCTCTCGGCACGACCTTCAGTCGTTTGTTTCCGGGTCTGTCTGAGCCATGTAAGCATCCAGCTCAGCATCGAGGTGTCCTTTCGTTTTAGACATGTAAGCGTCTAACTGGTTGTCCAGCTGCTCCTTGGTCAACGCGGGACGCGCTGATCCTCTTCCTCGTCCTCGTCCTCTGCCGCGACCTCCGAAGCCCCCTCGTCCCCGGCCCGCCATGCCGCGACCTGACAGCGAGACGAGATGACGGTTACACGCTCCACCGGACCGAGCCTGGGGGTTTGCCGCGGCCGCCGCAGAGCCCCGGCTGCCGCTGCGCGGCACCTGGACGACATGGCGTGCTCGGCAGAGCCGCCGCAGCGCCTCCGCGGGGAAGTCCCGCGGCAGCTACCCCGCACCCACCCTCCCTCTCCCGCAGGTCGGGTTCTGCCGCGCCACATCAGCTCGCCACGCTGCTCCCGTTCCAGTCCCGCAGCCCAGCCAGACGCGTGATCCGCGCTCGGGCTCCCATCTCCCCTCCTCTTCCAAACCCCCCCTGCGCATTCCACGCTTTTCTCCCCCACTGAACGCACCCCGGGATCCTGCACTTCTCCGGGCCAGGCTGAAGCTTTTGGCAAAGCGGCAACGCCGTTAACCGTTACAAGCCAATTTTTCCTAGAGCACTTCACACCGAGAGGTTTTCAGACTACTTCAGAAGCAGGGTACCCAAGAGCCCACGCCCATCAGCGTGTGTTCGTCAGGCCAAGAAATAACGTTACAGCTACAAGCCAAGGCTGCCAAGAGAGGCAGCTTCCCCGTAACCGTCTGCTCCTACAAACATCGGGCCAATCCCGAGCAACACGAGAGCGCGTTTGGCTGCGTTCTACCCAAACATCTGCCTGGAACATTAACAACCCTTCCATCAACAGCTGGCTCCTGTATTTCCTCTTGCACTCCTGCTTTACTGCTGCTCTGATTTGTTGTTGAAAATAAGAGTTCATTTACCCAAGAGGTGATTCAGTTTCAGACTTTGAATTTAAGTTTATTTTGCAGGGGTTTAGGCTTTCTCCTCTGTTAAAATTTTCCCCTCGCTAATTATTTTAAGAGACTCTTGGTTTACACAGGCTCTATATTGTTTCCTTCTTAAGTGCAAGGAGACAGTGTCGTCTTCCTCAACACGCTGGAAGATGACTCGCTGCCTCGACTACCACTCAAAGCATCAGGCAGCCAGCGCCAACCTGCAGGAGCGGGCAACTTCGCCGAGGGTCCCCAGAAGCCCTCCAGCAACACTGACACAGCCAAGGCTCTCGGTGAGGCACAGGGGCTGGCCAGGCATTTTGGGAAAGGAAGCCTGAATTTAGCACTAGGCCGTGCACCAATTCAAGAACAGAGGGGTTTGGGGGCTGCGTGTACTTACGCATGCTAGCCTTAAACAGGAAAAAAGAGTTAAAGCTTAAACTCATTCAGCAGCAACGTGTCGCTGCTGAAGTCTGCGCACACTAACCTCTGCCACCAAGTCCTCCGCGGCCCATGGCACCTCTGCCTAGACCACCTCTTCCGGGGCCGCCGCGGCCTCTAATGCCACCTCTCCTCAGGCCCATCCTGGGGGACATGCCTCGTCCTCCACGAAGCAGGCTCTGACCTTCAAGGGAGAAAGGGAATTCACATCAGAAAGAAAGCAGTTTTCCGACCGAGCAACAGAATCGGAGGCGCGCTGTCAAAAAGACGGCGTTACTGACGTAAAAGCAACTGCAGTTCAGCCATGGTACTGACCTCTGAGTGGGACTCCTCCTCTCAGCAGAGCTCTCGCTCCCCGGCCACCACGCATGGCTCCGCGTGGCAAACCTCTCTGCCCCATAGACAGTCCTCTTCCTCCCATGGCTCCGCGAGCAAGGGGGCCCGCCGGCCGGCCTAATCGTGCCTGAATGTTACTTTTACCGAGGCGTTGCTTTAAGCTCTTCTGGAATAGAAGATTTTTAAGAAACAAGGAAGTCATGCAGCAATCTCAGACTTGCAACACAAGCAGCACAGCAATCGCCTATCAATAGAAGTAGTGTGTTTGTTTGGTTTTTTGTTTTAAATAAAATAGAGGGTCACCAGCTCTCTGCAATATATAATCAATCTTCAAAGGAAGACAATCAAATCTGCTCTGGGAGGGCTAATTTGTGAAGGTCAAACAGAGAACAAAGACCTTTCCTGGAAGCAAGTGTTTGTACAGAGACAAGAAAGGCTGCAGATTTGGAAGGAAATATTTTTAGCATTTTTAGCAGTGCTGCTCAGTCCAAATCAAAGCAGACACTCAATCCACAAGGCAGCCCACTAATCCCTTCTGCCGGCAGGTGACAGTCCAAGCAAATCCCTGAGACAGAAAGCAACGACCCCTGCTGTGGCACAAGCCTCACCTGCCTCCGCAGAGCAAGTGACATCTGCGCAGCCACACGCCGTGGATATCGTTCCCAGCGGCCAACTGCCCTGTCCTGGCTCGGCTTCCACACAGACCAAGGCAACAGCTAGGAAAAGCATCAACTTTTCCATCTGTACTACGAAAAGCAAGCTATACCGAAGAAATTCACCAGAAAAGCAGCAACAAGGAGCTAAGAAGCAACAGTGGGAACCTTCACACTTGGCTCCAGAACAAGAGCTCTCGGCCCTAGGAAGGTACGGTGACGGGAGCAGCCATAAAGGCTGTATTTCACGGCAGGTTCCAAGAGTTGCTTCCAGTTATTGCTCGTCTACCGGCCCCAAGCCTGTGGACAGCTGAATTGGTTCCTCTAAAATCAGTCTCTTCTGTAGCTGTAGTAAGATTTTACTGCCTCAGAGGTTCGATAGTCATTCATTTTTCCAAAAGCTGTAGCAGCCTACAATGGTAGCCTCTCTCTGTTGCCCGGCCTCGCTGGCAGAAAGGAGTGAGAAAGCACATGTATGTTCCACATCCAATTATTTGTTTACGTCACTTACCATGAGAGTTTAAGATGCACATCTAGAACCACAGTCAGTATAAATGTTTTTACATTTAAAAAAAACACAGCAGGTTTACGCACACACTTGTGCACTCAGATGCAGAGGATGCAAAACACAAACCCACGAGCACCAGCAGTGCTCCGCAGGAGTTCAGAGAAGTCCCTTCTGAAGCGCAGGTGACCCATCACCGGGATCAATGCTCCCCAGCACCTCTGCACACAGCGCATCCAGAAGGATCAGAAAAGCTCCCGGTGACACCAAGTATAGCACTTGTGAAAATCCAATCACCACATCAACTTCCAGAGCAACCTGCAACCTTCAAAGAGCAACCCGACATAAACCAGGTTTCCAAATTGCCCTACGATGCCCTTCCGTGGCCCTCCCTTGCAGCATTTAATTCCAGAAGACCACGAAAGCACGCCTATGCCCAACATAAAAATCAAATGGGTTTAAGAGCTAAGCCAAAAGACTCGTTCTTCCCCATTCCGCTGCGGCACCTCAATTCAGCAAGCAGAAACTTCATGTTTTCAATCCAGTTTCACTCACCGCTTGTGAAATTCTTAAAAAAAAAAAAAGTTCGAAAAGTTAAGCAAATAATTTAGACTACCTTGTCCAGAGCTTTTGTTTACAAGCTCTGCAAGGCTAACTGGCACCACGGTCTGTTTTTACAACAGAATCCTCAAGAGATCTTAAAAAGCAGCTGCATTCCTCTTTATCAGAGTGAGCCCTGAATGTGAGCATGTGGCAGGTTTAAGTATTCCAGCTATTCGGTGAAGCAGCTCAGCTAAGAAATTTCCAGGGCTTTCTCCTCATGTGCGAGATAACGTACACAATTATATTTAACTACTGCTGTAGTCAAGTCATGCAGTGCTGCTATTTGAACTCACTGCACAGCTGTGCGGCACCACCCCACAGGTTTCCATCTGTGCCCTACACATACATTTTAAGCTCATCTTACCAGCCTTCCCCATTTAAACGTCAGCTTTAAAACTTGCAAAACCCTCTACGGTCTGACAACGAGCAGGCTGTAGACAAACAGCTCTCCTCCGCACGTTATTGAGGTTTCTGTTGTAGCGAGATTTTGCCCTCTGCCCCTTCCATAAATCCGGAGTTATGGAAAAGCACATTGACTGCAGCAGAGAAATCAAAATCTACCATGTTTGCTTAGGTCTTCTGCTCTACCGCCAGAAGGCAATTTGAGGAACACACCGCAATCTGTAGCACTCATCACTGAAACGTGGAACGATAAAGACTCTTTATGTAAGGAAAATGCAACACTATGCCTTAAATCCAGGCCCGCATTCTAGCATTCGCAAGCAATCAAAAAATCAGTTTGTTCATCTGTTCCTCGCAGCCAGCTGCTATCAAGGGAGTGCACCGAGAGAGGGTGGAGTTGGGGATGGGAGCAACCAGCCTCAACTGGATAGTAAGTACTGGAAACAATCTGCAGCAATTGTAACTGCAGCTAGATTGCGAGATGAAGCACTCAGCAGATCCAGAAACCCAGAATGAGAACATTTCTCTGAAAAAATAGAGAGGAGATATGAACAGCCAGCACAAAAAACCCCCAACTCAATAATAATAACCAGTAAGTTACAAAGCATTACTTATCTGAAGTAAAAAGTGGGATTTTCTGCAAGTCCCTTCTAGGTCTCTCATTTTTTAACTTTCAGGAGCATTTTTCAAAGTCCACCATATCCTGAAAAGCTGTCTGCTGGCGACAGGCATCAACGGGCTGCCCCAGGGGACGCCACTTTCTCTCACCTGTTTAAGCTTCAGAGCAGCCTGGACAGAAGGTCTATTCTCCATCTGCTGGGCCAGTCTTCTGTTTCTGGCACTGGCTAGCTGCTGCTGCTGCTGCATGGTAGCCCGAATATTCACTGGCATCGGCTGTTTGTTCTTCAGCATGTTAGTAAAGCTTCAAGGTCGAATAAAACGGGTGTTTAAATAAAGCTTTATTACATACATTTATTGGCATTTCATGGTTCTCAAGATTGGATCTCCAGATCCCATGAACCTTATGTAAAGAGTGGTACTTAGGTCACATCATATGTGATTACGTATTCCTTGTTTTCCACAAGTGTGCAAGAACTGGAAACTCAGAAATGATGTTGTATATTAAGTGATAAAGCTTTAGGTTACTGATTTTAGAAATGGCAGAAGGAATGAAAACAAGCAATAAGCAGAGATGATCATGACAGATGGAAGAGGACATCACAGAAACAGAAAAGCAAACGGAAATCTGACTGCAAAAGCCAAACTAACCCTCAAAGATCCGAGAAAACTATTTAAAAACCTCAATGCCAGAAGGCAGCGTTACAGAAGACATCGCCCCGAGAACAGACCGGTGTGCCTCTGGCGCACCACAGAACTGGTGCCGTAAGAAATGCCACCACCCAAGTGCGCTCGCTTATAAACAGTTCACTTGGCAATTTCTTTGGTGCACAAAGAATCTTCTGTCTTTAAGAGCTATATAGGAGCAGAAGATACAGCAAGATGGCAAGCCTCCTTAGCAGCAACCCATCAGCTTTCTACTGCGTCCTGGGAGCTACACGAGACCGCAAAAGAAAACACTTACGGATGAGGGATATGGACTGACCAAAATGAAACAGGCCAGCAAGCCTTCCCTGCACTGCACCTCGCCACTTATCCTTCCTGGGGTAAGCTCCGAGCACCGGTTCGGGCTACATCTCACCGCAGCGCTTGCTAGAGCAGGAACTGCAGGCAAACGGCTCCCTTAATCCCTGGTTCAATGACACTAACATCGTTAATCCAAGAGCGATTAGTAAGAAAGTGAAACATAACTGCAGCATCACTGTTAGTTGTCACTGTAGAACCGCAAAAGCTCAGTGGCATGGAAAAACAGAAGAATACTCAACAGAAGAAATAAAGAAACCAAGAAAAGAGAGAGATGGAGATGAAGCAAAGCATTTGCCTCTTACAAGGCCCAAAACATTGTTAAAGGGCCTTTGGGCTCGTTTAATGGCCTGCTGCATGCCTCTTACAGGCCAGACCACATGCACGTGTGTCTGCCTCGGACAAAGCAGCAAGCCTGCTGCAGCTTAGGTAACATGCTACCACGCTGCAGGGTCGACTATATAAATGTAAAAACATGTGGAAGAAAAAGGGAGGGTGTGAGGTTTCTCTCTTTTGTTATAACACATCCCACCATATTTATGTGTTGAATAGTTTAATATTAACTGCTATGGATAAATTTCTCCAAAACACTTGCCCTTTTAACCTTGCGTACCACATTTGTTGCAGTTTAAGACAGAGGTGCATAGCCATCTGCTTGTTTTAGTGAGGTTAAAAGAGGGCAGAAACCACGTTGGTTTTTGGACACCGGATAGTGATAATTAAGTAAAAAAATTTCTTATGAGCTGAAGCTGCTGTTGGCTTCCTCACCGCTCGTTCAGAGACATCTTGGTGGTGCTCTTTAGCACAACCTTCGGTGCTGACTGTGCAGCCATCTTCAGATCAAGAGAATCTGCAAAACACGAGAACCGGATTTAACAAACAGCACGAAGATCTTGCGCTTACCTGACTAAACATTAAAAAACCCTGCATTCCGGCTCCTTTGGTGGAGAGAATCAAGAACGGGGCAGGTAACAGGTATTCTATTAATGCATTTTTCATAAGTTTTCTAGGCCACTGCCGTGATACGGCAGGTTTAATAAATCAGCAAGTTACACTAACTCATCCTTAGTAAGAAGTCATCTTTTCAGAAAGTGAAAATTTTACCATTGGCAGAAGTAATGCTGCAAAAATACAGTCCATCAGCAGTCAAGATCGCACCCAAATGTCTTGTTTAGTGCATCATCTAGTAACACATCCTAAGCTTTTAGTATCAGCAAAATGGAAACCCCAATTTGTTCTAAACAGACACGTACCATATACTTGGCAATAAAATCCCAAGATTACTCTACAGAAGTCCCATATACCTTAAAAATATTAAGGTTCCATCCTCCTATTATGACTGCCACCACCTGGACAGAGATAAACTGTAAGGGCGCAGTCACTTCGGCTTTTTAATATCTAACACTCTGGCAGGCAGCTCATCCGCAGTCCTAATGCGGTTCCCTAACGTGAGAGCCTGCCACATGCCTCAGGAAAGCAGCAAAGGGATTTAAACTCAGCTGTTACTCATCTTTGGAGCACACAGCTCAAGCCCGAGTGCTTTGGCAGGGATGAATACTACTGAAATGCGCTATGCTCAAACCCACTACCTATGCGGATCGATTTCTATTTTTTTTTTGTATGAGTATCAAATGTAATGCTTAGGCGACCGCCGAAAAGTACTCACCCTCAAAATACCTCGAACAAAATACTTTCTTTACAATGTTTTACAGCCCATGAGCTAGAAATTGAGCCAACAGGCAGCCGCACCCCATTTTTTTAAATTAAAAATGTTTTTAGGAAGGATTTTTCCTGAACAACCACCACAGCGCAGCTCGCAGAGGAAGCCCCGCTCCCACATGCCCCCCCCACGTCCAGCCGAGGACGGGGAGGGAGGCGAGGCCTAGCCTGGGCCGTCGATCCAGCCCCGTCCCACCACTACCCGACGAGACGGGGGGGGGAAAGCCCGGCCCTGCGTGCATGAAGCCTGGGAAGGGGCAAACACCGCCCCCCCCTCCCCAAGGAATCAGCCACCCTGACGGGACCGCCTGAGGGGACCCCCCGGCCTCCCTTACGGAGCCTCCCGCCCTCCCTCAGCGCTCCCCTCACAGCCCTCGGGCCAGATCCAACCGCTCTCACCGAAGCAGACGGTCGCCAGGTCTCCGGTGGGGCTGACTGGCGGGTGGCGCGGGGTGTGGGGCTGGCTCCGGCGCCCTCCGCCCGCTCCCGCCGCACTCAAACGTCCGCGACAAAATGGCGGCGGCAGCCACAGACACCCTCCCTCCTCCCACCGCCCGCGCCGAGCCGGCCAAAATGGCGGCGGCGGCGGCGACGCGCAGGGCGCAGGCGCAGAGCCTCGCGCGTCACCACGCCCCTTGCTATTGGGCGGGGCAGCCCTGACGCAGCGGCCGCCCCCTCGCCCATTGGTGCCCCGGGGCGGGGTGGGCGGGGCCGGGCCGCGGGCGGGAGGGGGGCGGGAGGGGGGCGGGGCGGCGCTCACGGAGGCGGTGGCGCCGGCCTTGCTGCGGCCTGGCCGGGCTCCAGCGGGGCCGGGCTCCAGCGGGGCCGGTCCCCGCTTCCCCCCGCCGTCAGGAGCGGGTGGGCGTCTGAGCCCCACGGTGGGGGCCGATCCCGCCGGGCCCTGGCCTGGGCGGAGGCGTCGAAAACGTGAGGAGGCCTCACGGGGCCTCCGGTCCCCCCCGCGGCCGGGCTGGGCCTGTGGCCTGGCTGTCCCCGGTGTGTCCCCGCTTTCTCCCCCGTGTGGGGCCCGACCGGCGGGGTGAGGGCCCAGAGCGGTGCGGGGTGGTTGGGGAGCACCGGGGCCGGCCCCAGCCCCGGCAGACGATGGCGCTGGCGGCCCTGCGTGGGGCCTGGGCCGGGCTGGGCCTCGGCGTGGGGGCTGCTGGCTGGAGGCCCGCTGGGCGAGGAGATAAGAACCGGTTCCTCCAGCCCCACGGGGCGCGGTGCCCGCGCCTCTGATGGGACGGGCAACGAGTCCCGGCCTGCGGCCGGTCCCCCCCGGACCCTCATGCCCCCGTGTTGCACCCGTGTGTCCTGCACCCCAACACCCCAGAGCAGGCGGGGGGCACCCACCCCAGCTGTGCTGCGTCCTGGGGCGATGCGGGGTTGTTGCCAGGCTCCGGGGCAGGGTGGGGCGCAGGGTGTGATGGAGGAACCACAGCAGGGTGGAGACGGGGATGTCTCCAGGCACTTGGGGTGACCCAGGGTGGCTTTTCCCCATGACCCCGTGGCTCAGGAGAGGGAAGGCTGCCTGGTATCCCCGGGGACACTATCAGGGGGACAGGGCAGAAACCCCAACCCTGGAAATGAAGGAGCTGACAACACGCCTCTGGCTGGGTTGGTGCCTTTATTGTGGAGCTGGATCCCAGTGGGATCCCTTGGGTGTGCTGGGGAGCGGAGGGTGAGCTGGGGGGGGTGGCGGGAGGCTCTGCGTTTTGGGGACGCCATGGCCGGCTGCTGCAGGGTGGGGACCAGCCTGGGTCAGGCGTTCTCCCAGAAGAAGGTGTTGCAGGCCACCGTGAGGGCGGCCACCAGGACCACGTACTCCTGGAAGTCCACCTCCCCGTCGCCGTTCTCATCCAGGTCCTGCATGATCTTCTCCACGGCACCCGTGTCCTTCTGGGTCTGGGGGGGGGGACACACAGGGTGAGCCCCGGGGCTCGGCAGCCTGCTGGGACGCTGCTGCCCCAGGGCACGGAGGGAAAGGGGGGCACCCCCGGCCCCAGCGCCCCGGCACGGCTGGTCCCTACCTCCAGGAAGCAGCCCAGCTCGCTCTGCAGCAGCTCCTTCAGCTCCTTCTTGCTCAGCTTGTACTTGTCCCCCTCTTTGCCGGAGTAGTGGTGGAAGACGTTGATGAGCGTCTCCATGGCCCCTTCCAGCTGCGACGCCATGGCTCCGGCTGCGGGGAGGTACCCGCCGCGTTACGGGGGGCAGCCGCCAGCCCCCCCCTGCCGTGAGGGGCAGCCCCCAAATTGTAGCCACCCCCTGCCCGGGGAACGTCGTGTGCCGTGGCCTCTGCTCCCAACGCTTGGCGCTGGGCAGAGAGCCAGCGGTGGGGCGGCGGGGGTCTCGGGGCACCCCGCTGCTCCCCGGGGCTGGACGGGGTGCTCCTTTGGGAGGGGGCCCCAGCCACCGGCCCCCTCGCAGGGCACCCGTGCCCCGGCCGGGACCTGCGCTCACCTGGGCTCCCCGCTGCGTCGCCCGCCCGCTGCTCCGAGTGCGCCGGGCTGGGCCAGCCTGGGATGTTAAATAAGCTCCAAGCCCCCTCCCTCCGGGAGGATCCGATACCGGGGCTGGACAGCCGGGCTGGCACCGCCGGGCCGCCCCGCGTCGCCTTCGCGGGGCCGGGATGTGGGGAGCCCAAACCTGCAGTGCCCCACTGCCCCGCTCACCCCACACCGGCCCCGGGGTGATGCAGAGGAGCGTCGCCAGCCCCACCGGTGCCTCCGCGGTGGCGATGGGCCGGGGAGGGGTGAGCGGTGATGCCAGGAGTCACTCTGGGGGGCTCCGTGTCCCCCCCCCGCTAAACCTCGGGCGTCCCTTCTTGCCGCCCCCGTGGCCGAGGCTGGCCCCACTGCGGCCCCGCGGGGCAGCGGGCTGCCGGGGGCACGGGGATCTGCCGCCAGCCCTGGGGTCGGATCCTGCACGGGACCCTGGCTCCACTCGCAGCCGCGGCGCCCGGGGTCTGACCCCGCGGCGTCACCCGCTCGGCGCCCGCCGGCATCCCCCATCTGTCAGCGGCGCGGTGCCGTGCCGGATCCATCCCCATCCCTCCTCCCGCAGGCTGATAAGGCGCGGGTATCCGGTGTCCTCGGCATCGCAACGGGAGCCAGCCGGGGCCGGGGGGAGCCGGTGGGGGCTATCGGGTGACTCAGCCCAGGCCCCCCGGGGCCGCCCGCTCCCCGCACACAGAAAGGCCTCTTGTCAAATTAAAAAAGCCCCACAATCCCGGCCCGGAGGTTGCTCCAGCAACGGCTCGGCCAAGAAACCAGATTCCCGTGCTGGCATGGCCGATGCTGATAATCCCGGCCCCGCTGCGGCTCTCATTACGGCCTTGCATCCGCGCGGCCGGGGTAGTGTGGTGCCGAACCCACCGCGGCCTCCCCGGCACCGGCATTCCCAGGGGAAAAACAGCAGTGGTGCTGAGCCCCCAAACTCAGGCGGGCATGATCGTCCCCCCCTTTTTGGGACCCCCTCGCAGGGGGGCTGCCGGGAGCTGCCGGCATGTCGTCGTGGCTTTTCGCAAGAGCCGGGTGGTGCCGGGCTCTTTATCCCGGATTCCAGTCCTAATTTGGGGCTAATTATATCCTGCTCCCTCCATTTCCATCTCCCGCGCTTCCTGGCCCCGTGGTTGGGAAACGCCGTGGCCGTGCAGCATCCTCCCCACCCGGGGACCCCAAAACCACCCTGCCACCCGGTCCCCCGACCCTGTAGGGGACCCTGTGCTGAGCAGGGGGTGGCGGGGGGGGGGGCTGGAGGGTTTGGGGTGATGTGCAGGGTTTTGGGGGTCCAGCCCCTGTCCTGCACCTGGGGCGGCTGAGGTGGCTGTGAAGGGGGTCCCTGGCTGGAGGTGGGGGTCCCGGCTGGAGCCTCAGGAGCTGCTTCCCAGCAGGACACGGCTCCCATTTTTGGTGTGGGGCAGGGAAGGGGGCCTGGGGCTGGTGAGCGCCAGGAGAGGCCGGATCCAGAGCCTGGGGACAGGGGGAAATGGGAAAGGACCCCGGTGGCACTCACTCAGTGGTGTCCGCGCGGGGGCTGGCGGCAGCGGAGCCCCTGTACCCCTGTCCCCGGTGCGGCTCGGCAGCGGGCAGGATCCGGCCGCCCCTTCTGGGAAAGCCTGGCCCCCGGGGCCGTGTCGCCTGCCCACTTGGGCAGCAGCTGCCCGTGACGGGAACAGGCATCGCCGCCCGGTCCTCAGCTTAAAAATAACCCGACCCCGGTCTCTGCAGTGGGCACAGAGCCGGGGCCACCATGCGCCGGGCACCAGCACGGCCGGCACGTCCAACTGCCTGTCTGTGCCGAGCTCCCCAAGGGCTCCGGCTGCGCTCGGAGGGGCTCTGCCCCACTCTTATTAAACCCCAAACCTCCCCGGAGATCAGGATTTGGCCAGGCGTATCCCGAGCGGTGGGACTGGCCGGAGCTGGGCGCCCAAGGGTAAACCCCGACACCGCGGGGGCATCGCCTGGGCGCCGCAGGGGTCGGCCCTGGGCGCCGCGGCCCCGCTCCCTGCCGCCGTGGTGCCGGCCGCGGGGAGAGCACGCCCGGCGTGTCCGTGCTGGCAGATCCCCAGGACGAGCTCTTACCAAACTGGGAGCAGCGAGGGACGTGCCAGGAGGTTTACACACATCTTGGAACAGGTTTCAGCCGCTGCGACTCCCCATGCTCCACTTTGACCCAGCTAAACCAGTTGCTCCAGTTGCTGGTGCCGGGGCTGGGCCAGTCTTGTCTCTCTATCCCACTGCTGGAGCATGGAAGAGGCTTTTCCATCCCTGGCGTTTGGAGCGGGAGAGCTGCCGTGTCAGGGCCGGGGGCACCGCGATGGCACCGGGCACCCGGCTTCGCAGCCTCAAATAACCACGCTCCCCTCCAAGGATCGGTGTGGTGGGCTGGCGTGGCCCACTGCCGGGCTAGCACCCGTGGTGGCCGCGGTGACTGTCTCTGGTTGGGGACAACACCAGGACCAGGACACAGGGGTGGGCGCCAACCCCCTGGGATGCACCTGCACCCCGACCCCGAGCTCTTGCCCCGGCACAGGGGGTCCTGCGATGCTCTACCCCTGCCAGTAGCGCCGAGGTCCCTGAGGCCGGGTCACCGCTCCCTGTCCGTGGGGACAGCCCCGAGCAGGGATCCCAGGCTTGACCGGGAGGTGCCGTTTCTCCTGCCGCCTGTGATTTGGCCGCATCCTGTCGTGGGGCCGCTGCAGCGCCTGCTGCCTCCTCGCCCCGTCCCGGCACCCCGAATTCCAGGGGTGGCGAGTCATGGGCCCGCCTGGCTCTTGGGGCCGGTGATTCACCCCAAACCTGTCCCCGTCCCTGCCGAGCCTGACTCACCCCAGCGGTTTCCCAAGAGACCATCTCGGTCCCCTGACGTGGGGCTCAGCGGAAGTCCCGTCCCCGTCCCCCCGTCACCCCGGGGAGGGGGACGGGCCGGATGGGGCTGCAGGAAGCCAATTCCTCGCCCGTGAGCTGGTGTGACGGGTGCGGGGTGGGGACCGGGCTGCCCGGTGCCGGCTGGAGCCTCCTCATCCCCATGGAGAGGTGGAGTGAGTGCGTCAGGGCTCACCAGAAACCGGGCTGGTGACGGCAGCGTTGTGCCGGGGACCTCCCTGCTCTGGGTCCCCAAAACACCGCTGGTGGGGGGGTTCCAGGCTGTGCCGGGCTCCCTGTGACCCCACTCCCATGTGCTCATCCCGGCCTCGCTCCCCGTCATGCTCGGTGTCACGCTGCCGTGGGGACACCAGGACACAGGCCCTGTGGCGTGCAGGGACGGGGTGACTGGCAGTTAGGGACATCCCTGCCATGCTCCGAGCAGAGACAGTCCTCAACGTCACCCCCATCCCGGGCCACCGCCCCCCGTGTCCCCACCGCCTCTCCCCGGGGCTGTGCCGCGGGCACCACGCGGGGTTTATTTGGCGCCGAGGAGCGGTGCCGGGGCACGGGACGCGGCTCGGGGGCCCCGTGGGAACGGCGGTGCCGCGGTGCGGAGCTGCTCAGTCTCCAGGTGGAAACCTGCCAGGGCTGCCATGTTATAAATACACAATGATTAAAGGGGAGCGCTCGGGCAGTTCCAACCCCCTAATTAATTTTGATTAATTAATTTTCACAAATCCCACTATTAATAGGGATGATGTCAGCAGGTGGCTGAGTCACAACTCTCACTCAGTGCGGGTCGAGCCTGGCCCCGGGTCCGCAGCGCTGCTGGATTGCAGGTGGGGACAAGCCACCGTGTCGGGGCCTGGCGGGACGCGAGCGGGGCGCTGGGGGCCACGTCC
Source organism: Platalea leucorodia (assembly GCF_965183815.1). NCBI lineage: Eukaryota > Metazoa > Chordata > Aves > Pelecaniformes > Threskiornithidae > Platalea > Platalea leucorodia. The sequence goes on along the minus strand of NC_138846.1, from coordinate 2,072,331 downwards.
TCATCCCCACTGCAACCCCAGCCCAGCAGAGATGCGCTCGGGGGTGAGACCTGCCCCGCACCCCCCAGAAAGCTCCGGGTGATGCTCGAGCCCCACGGGATGCTCCAGCCCAGCGGGTGCCGGAGCAATCCTGCTCTGTCCTCCCGCGTCCCTCCCCGCTGCCCCGTGGTCCCATCCTGCTCCCCACCGGAGCATCCCCACGGCGGCAGAGCCCAGGCGGTGCTGCGGAGGCTGGGACAGGTTCACACCAGCAGGGCCGAGCACTGGATTTGGTCTGCTGCCCGCACGGGGAGGGAGGAGAGGAGGACGTCTCTGCGCCCGGGCGGTGTCTGTACGTCCGTCCGGTTGCAACAGGAAACCCAACACCGTGGCATGGGGGACAAAGCGCTGCGCTCTCCCCTCCTTCGTCGCAGGGTATAAAACCTCCCGGGGGGCCGCGGCCTGCCTGCAGCTCTCTGCCCGCAGGTGAGGGGGGTAAGTAGGGAATTGCTGCCTGCAGCACCGGCCCCACCCTGGCCACCGTTTCGCCAGCGCTCGCAGGACGAGAGCGGCGCTGGGGACCCCTGCCGTACCCCCATTCCTTTCCTGATGTCCCCCCATCCCAGCTGCCTCTGTGGCGTTTGTGCCACGCTGCGCTGGACGGCAGCGGCGTCACCGAACGGCTCTGCTCCCCCTCCCCGTGCCAGCCGAGGAGGGCCTGGCCAAAGCGCTCGGTCCCTGGGGAGCAGCGGGGCAGAGGGGCAGCCCCCAGCCCAGGGACCCTGCTCAGCCCTACAGAGCTGAGCTGAGACCTTGCAGGCTCGCTGCACCCTGGGCTGGGGAAGGGGAGAGGGTCCCCTTCTCCCGACGCACCCTGGGCATCGCCTCCCCGGGACGCCCCTCCACCTCCGACCCCCTCTCAGCTCCTCTCCCTGCAGCCCTGGACCACTGCCGTGCCCCGGCACCATGGCCACGGGCGAGCTGACCGAGCTGGAGACGGCCATCGAGAAGATCGTCACCATCTTCTTCACCTACGCGGGGAAGGAGGGCAAGAAGGGCACGCTGACAGCCGGCGAGTTCAAGGAGCTGGTCCAGCTCGAGCTGCCCAACCTGATGAAGGTGAGGCAAGGGGCAGCATGTGTGGGGCGGCTGGGGGTTGACTGGGTCCCTGCGGCTCCCCTCAAGCTGGGGGACTGCTCCCGGTACCCTGGGATTTGCAAGAAAGAGCGAGCAGCAGCCTCTGCTCCCCCCCATCCCTGTCCCCATCCCCGTCCCCATCGCGCTCTCTGGGGACCGGGATACGGCTGAGCTTCCCCTGTCCTCCCCACAGGACGTCCCCTCCCTGGAGGAGAAGATGAGCGAGCTGGATGTGAACAATGACGAGGAGCTGAAATTCGGCGAGTACTGGCGGCTGATCGGGGAGCTGGCGAAGGCCATGCGGCGGGAGAAAGCGGGGAAGAAGTGACGGGGCTGGCGGGGAGACTCAGCCGATGCGGAGCTAATAAAAGAGGTTTCACTGAGCCTGGGCATCGCTGCTGTTCTTAGCAGGGGGCTCCCGATTTGGGCAGCCCATCTCCTCCCCTGCCTGCATCTGCCCATGGCCGCGGTGTGCCTGGGGACCAGCCCAGCACCACGAGCGGTGGGTCGCTGCTCACTCTGCGTTGGGGTGGCTGCTGCGGGGAACCTGTGATGGATGGGGCCGTTCCCGAATCGCCCTTGCGCTGGTCTGGCTTGTGGGGTGCCACCCTGCGCCCCACAAATGCTTTCCTGCCGGGCTGTGGGGTTGTTCAGTGCAACCCCGATGGGTGGCAGAGACGTGGCTGGGACCGGGGTAGGGCTTGGGAGCATCTCCGGCAGCGATGCCGCAGTGGCCGCAGCAGTCGCCACCTCCAGGGCATCAATGCCCATCCTCTCTGGGTCTTGGGTGGCACAGGGGGACGCGTCCGCCAGCACAGCATGTCACCGGCTCAACACCCCTCACTGAGGTCCCATTCCCAGCGTTCAGCTCCCAAATCCCGGCGCTGCTGGAAAATGGCAAAATCCCTGCCACAGGGTGACCCATCCCTGAGCCGGCCAGGTCCCGGTGCCCGTGTGGCTGTTCCCATGTGGTGCTGAGCAGCTGTGCCGTGCCGGGCTGGATGGGGAGCCCTCAATGTGGCCGGGAAGGAGGCGTTTCCCAGCCCCACGCTGGCCCTGGGCCAGGCTCCGAAATGAGACGCCTTGCACCACACCGCAGCTGGCGGCGCGCAGGGAGCTCCCACTCACACCTCCCCGCGGTATAAAACCCCGGCGCGCCGCAGCCCGCGCAGACCCAGGAGAGCCCGTGGAGCAGGTAAGTGGCCCATCCGCCACCGCGGGATGGGGGTCCGCGCCCAGGGATCCCGCCACCCCTCCGCGCCCCCCCTGCTCCCACGCTTGGCTCTGCCACGACTTGCCTCTGGAGCAGGGACGCTCCTGCCGCCGGGACGTGTCCCGGCAGCTCACCGCATCCCAGGGCTCCTTCCTCGCCCTGCGCTCAGTCCTGGCACCGAAGGAGGGGAAACTCCCCCCAAGCCGAGAGCTGAGCCTGGCTTTCTTCCTCCGCCAGCTCCTCAAGACCCCGTCGGAGAGGACAGCCCCATCACTGCTGCCACCGAGGACCTGCAGACCCCGCGAGGAGCAGCATGGGCCAGTGCAACTGCCGCAAGAAGCGCAAGGTCCATGAGCGACGCTGCGGCACCGGGAGGGCCGGGACCCCGTCGGGGTGCGGGGCGCAGGGGTGACCCCGCACGGCCCCGTCCCTCGGAGCAGAGCCCTGGGCATGGGGTGACTCAGAGCAGCGCGGCCGGGCCAGCCCCATCCTGGAGCCAGACTCCAGCGGAGGAGCCGGGGGGCTGTTTCAGGGTTCGGCGACGCTGCGCCGGTGCTGGGCAGGGAGACCTGGTGCTGCTGATTTGGAGCCGCTTGAAAGCTCGGGGAACCAGGCAGCTTTCTCCAGCTCCTGTGGACTCACCTTTGGGAGCTGTGCTCACTCCTTGCAACCTCTCCAAGGATGCCCAACAGCAGAAAGTCTCCTGTTTTCCTCGGCTTTCAAACGGGAGGTGCCCATCCCACGGCCCTTTGCACCTGCGGAGGATTTGGCCCCAGCCGGCTGAGCCAGGGCACCGGGCTGAGGCTCTGAAGATTGCTGGGTTCTTCCTAATGGGCATCGCCTGATGTGGTTTAATAGTGTTTCAAGGGGAAACCGCAGATGCTGAGTGAATCACCATCGTTTCCCTTCAAACGCAGCTTTGGCCAATTAGCACGAGTGGCCGGGGAGCCGGGTGTGTGGGTCGGGCCAGGCTCTGCCCCCCACCCTGCCGGGGAAGGGGTCTGCAGCCCCGACGGGGAGGGAGCGAGGCTCCCACCGCCGCCAAGCCCCATCCTGGCGTGCGCACGAGTCGTCCTGGGCACTGACTCATGCCGCCATCCACCGCTTGTGCAAAGGAGAGGAAGAACCAGTCCGGACTGCCGCGGCGGCCCCCGCGCGCCGTGGGTGTAGCGCCTGGAGACGCCGGGGTGGCTGAGCCTCGCTGGCCCCGGGCAGGGAGAAGTCCGGGCAAGCAGAGATGGAGGGGTGACATGCCTGCGGGGTGGGGTGTCATGTCGAGGTGGAGGGGGGTATGGCAGCTGTAGGGGGGTATTACAGCTGTGTAGAGTCTGTATGGAGGGACGCAACATCTGTGCGGTGGGGTCTCACATCTGTACGGTGGGGTCTCACGCCTGTATGGAGTGGTCTCACATCTGTAGGGAGCGGTCTCACATCTGTATGGGGATGTCACATCTGTACAGTGAGGTCTTACACCTGTAGAGGGGGTCTCACGTCTGTACGGAGAGGGTGTCATGTTGATAAGGAGGTTTATCACATCATTGCGGACGGGTTGAACATCTGCAGAGAGCACTGGCACATCTGCTCGGGGGGTGTCCCATCTACTCGGGGGCTTGTCCTGTCCCTCTGGGGCACGTCCCATCCACCCAGGGAGGTGTCCCACTGGTGCTCACCCTCTCTCCCCCCGCGCAGGACTGCCAGGAGCTCACCGACGTGGAGCGGGCCATTGAGACTGTCATCAACCAGTTCCACTGCTACGCGGTGAAGGGGCAGAAGGAGTACCTGACGCCCAACGAGATGCAGGAGCTGGTGGTGCAGAAGCTGCCCCACCTGGGGAAGGTGAGGGCAGAGCCCAGGGGTGGGCAGGGGGAGCTGGGGTGGGCACGGGCTGCCCGCGGAACCCCACAGCCCCATCACCCCAACACTTTTTCTGTCCCCGCTGCAGTGTGTTGGACCGCTGGATGAGAAGATCGAATGCATGGGAGACCCTGATGAGGCCAAGCTGGAGTTCGGAGAGTACTGGGACATGATGGGGGACGCGGCCAAGGGCTGCCGGAGGAAGTAGAGGGTGGCGGGGGACGGGAAGGCGCCCGAGGCCTCAGGCTCTGCACCGAGAAGCGCGAGAGGCTGCTGGTCCCGGTGGGATGCGCCTGGGAAAAATGCAGCGTCGCTCCTGCCGGGGCTCATCTCCTCCCCGCGTCCCCAGCCAGGGCGGAGGGATCCCCCTCCCCGGCTCCGTCCCTGCCCTCTCTCGTCTCTCCTTCCCGTCAGGAAACCTCCCTTCCCATCCCCAGCTCTGGCCCGTGCCGCGGTGGGAGGGAGGTGGCAAGGGGGTTCCTGGCCCCGGCTCTGGAGCTGCTTTTCTCCGTCCTTTGCTCCAGAGCCTTTACCCACAGGGTTGTCCCACCTCCAGCCCCGAAAACCCTCCGGTTGCAGGTCTCCCAGCCCCGGAGCATCGCAGCAAGAGGGACTTGGCTCCTTTCCCCCAAAAACCCTTGGATGTGCGGGCTCGTCCCCCTGGCCCTATGCCCTGCCACCAGATGGGACCCCCTTTGCCACCGCTCTGCCTCGTGCTTTGAGCACCTTTGGGGGCATCCTGGGCTCCGGGCCGGCCCTGACGTTGCCGTTTGTGGCCTGGGCGTATTCTCTGCTCTTCCCCCAGTGCAGGGACCACAGTGCCCTGTGCCTGCCCAGGTTTTGGGGTGCTATGCCAGGGCGTGTGTGGTGCTCCCCGGCCCGCCCCTTTCCAGGGATGCTGGCCCCCGGCTGGCGGCTGAGCTCGGGGCTGGGACGGTGGCGGGTTGTTATCAGCTTGCATCACTTGCAACCATTTTTGTATAAATTAATAAAGGAAAACACTGGAAAAAAAACCCAGCCAGGATAGGATGACCTCATTTGTCCTTCGTGGGAGAGGGAAAGTGGGGAGCAGGGAGGGATGGGGCTGCAGCGATTGTGGCTCTGAGCATCGCTCGCTGCTGGGTTGCACAGCCCCGCTGGCCCCAGTGCAGAGCATGAGGGTGCAAGGGATGCTGCAAGCGTGCATGGTGCTGTGGGTGGGCACGGGGCTGCAGGTATGCACGGGGTGCTGCAGCGTGCGGGGTGCTGCAGTGTGCAGCGTGCTGCGGGTGCGCGTGAGCACTGCGGGTGCGCGTGGTGCTGTGGGGGTGCGTGGGCACTGCGGGTGTGCGCGGGGCTGTGCACATGCCCAGTTCCTGCGGTGGCTTGTGCCCAGTGGTCCCCATTGCAGGGACCCCACAAGCAGAGCCAGGGCTGTGTCTCCAGACCAGGCACCCCGAGGGCTTTGGGCATGTGGCTCCACACTGGGCTGGAGGGCGCTCAGAGGAGACCCCGAAATCCTGGGCTCAGAAAGACCCGGGAGCTGCGAGGCCAGCAGCAAGATCCCACCCGTGCCTGGAGAGTGTGGGATTTCTGTGTAATTACAGCAAATTAGAAAAGAGTGAATGCCACAAAGCGGTGGCTTGCTGGGATGGAGCAATTAGCTTGGGCATCGAGCGCATGGCAGGTGAAGAAATGGGCTTGAGAGGGTGCAGGGCACCTGCTGAGTCTGGTTATCCCACCTTTTCTCTGCCGTCCGGGCCATTCCCACTGAGCTCCATGTCCCAGAGGAGCCCGTGGGCAGCCCCAGAGGCACGATGGGGATGGGGACCCCAAAAAGGGAGAGGATGCAGGCACCTCAGCAGCACCTGCGACACCTTGCGAGGCTCTGTGCCGTGGGGGGAAAAAAAAGATGAACAAAACCAAACCAAACCTCAGAGAAAAGTGATGAAACCTGAGGCCGGGAGAGGGTGGCAGGTCCTCCCGGGCCGGCGGTCGGCACGGCAGCACCGACACTGCGGCTCGGCCACAGGCCACCCTCTGTCTCCTCTCACCTTTGGGTGGATTTCACAATGGGAATGACTATTTATTGTTCCTACCTTGGAAATGCATACATGGAAATTAAGCAGAAAGGTGTGGCGTGCATTTAATTAGAGACAGGAAATGTGTCAAATGATTGGAGTGATGGGGGGGAAAGGGGAGCCAGGGCGCCTGGATCCTCTTCCCAGCACCAGGCTGGGAATGTGCTGCGGGAGTGGGGACTCCTGGGTCCTATTTCTGGTTTGGTGACCGGCTCCCCGGCGTGATGGTGCGCTGTCAAGAGGACGGCAATTCCTGCGGCGTGAGCCATCCTCGATAACTATCTGTTGTATCTGGAAAGTCCTTGGAGGGGGTAGGAACAGCTCAGCCCGTGCCAGGGCGGTCGGCACCCCTCGGTGAGTCAGCGCCGACCACGCGGGCACAGCACCGAAATGTGTTTGTCCTTGCTGGGGTGGCTGCTGTGTGCACCACGGCGGTCCCCAAAGACCCCCAAAGCGGGGCTCAGTGTCCCCCCCTCTGCAAAGGGTCCCATGGAGCAGAGCTTGTCCGTGAGAAGCCAGACTGCTCCCGACCCTTCAGATCTGGAGCTGGTGGGGACCAGGGGAGAGACCAACCTCATCGGTGCGATCAAAATGGCTGGGAACTGTCTTGTGATGGGTTTGGATGGTACGTGGCTGCCCTGAGCACACGCACACGCCCTGGATGCCTTGTAAAAATAAGGGCCTGGATGTGGTTGTGACATCTGCCAGGCACAGGAGAGTAATGAAAGCCCATGATTCAGAGGTGAGCTGTTTGCCTGCAGGGTCGGGGAGGGATTCCCACCCTCCTGGGATGTTGCATCAATGGCACTGGGACATCTCGGCTGAGAATGGGTTTGCTTCCTCCCAACCGAGATTAGGAAGAAGCCAGTGGTGAGCCGGGATGACACGTGTCATTTTTTTCCGGGATGGGAGCCCCAAAGGTCCTCTGAGCAGGTGGCTGCTGCCTGTGATATATCACCTCCCACTTTGCATCCTTAAATATGCAGCTCCCAATAATGCCTGTATCTAATCTTGACATCAAATCGCTGTGCCGTTGCTCTGGTAGACATACAGGGGTACAATTTGCTGGGACAATTAATTACGAATGTGACTTTACAAGCACAACTACCAGCTGAGAAGAGCCTTATCTGTCCCAGTGCATCTAGAGATGGCTGAGAGCTGGATACGGCCCTGCTTGGAGCCGGTGCTTGTGTTTCCAGCGTCCCAGAGACCTGCGCCAGCCCCTTTCACCCTTGAGAACAAGTGGTTTTGGTTCAAATGAACAATGCTCCCCACCTTGCTGGGCAGCTCCTGGGCCACACCGGACCCGATCGGCCGGCCTCGCTGCCGGTGTGTGCGCGGGGCGGTTTGGAGCAGGGCAGGGATGCGCCGCGGGATGGGGAGCCGGCCTTTTGGCTGGTGCATGGCTGGACGGCGGTGGGTTTGCAAACCCTGGGACCAGGCTGGACTTGCGCTGTGCCTGGAAAACCACCGCTGCCAGGAGCCCACCATCCCTTCCAGACGGTGGGGTCTTTTGGGGTAGTCCCCAAATGCCTGCCATCACCCCGTGGCCACAGCCACGGCCAGAGCAGCCCCCGGGAGCTGGAGCCCGCTGCGGGTCCCTGCTCGCACTGACCTGTCTGGATGTTGCAATTGCAGGGAGCCATTTCCCAGGTGAGCCCCAGCCCGGGAACGCCCTGGGAACGTCAGGGAGGGGCGGGAGCCTCTTTAAAAGCCAGGCTAGGCCCAGTGGTATGGGTGCAAGGTGAAGACAGAGTAGGCGTCATCAGCTCCTGCTGCCTGTGCTGCCAAATCGGCGACAGACAGACACAGCAGGACCCCCGGACGGAGCCAGGTGAGGCTTCGAGCCGGGCACGGGAAAGCTGACGCCGGGACCCTTGGGGTGAATATTCAACCAGGAACAGCCCTGGGACGTGACGCTGCAGGTTGGGTGGTGGAAATCCCCTGAGCCCTTCGGCAGCGCCGCGCGTGCGGGGCTGGGGCGGAGGGGACCCGCCGGATGCGGGGGGAGCCGGGCTGGGGGACTGGTGGTCCAGCACAGGGCTTGGCAGCATCCATTGAGCTCTGCTGCCTATGGAGAGCCCGGCACATGCGGTTGCCAGTGAGGTCTGGCCCCTGGAAAAGGGGCATTTCCCCCCTGCTTTGCCCACAGCGATGCCGGGGCGGTGGGCAGGGAGCACTGGGGCTGTGCCTGGCTGCGGGTCCTGGCTCTGGGCACTGGTGCTGGTGAGCGTGCGAGGAAGGAGAGGGAGAGGTGAAAGAAGAAGGGGGACTGGGGCGACAGGAGCGGAGCAGCCAGCGAGTCCCGTCCTGCCCATCCCGCCCACCTGGCGCCCGGCACTGCTGCAGCCGTGCCGGCATACCCGTGTCCCACTGCGGTGACAATGTCCCCGTGCCCCAGGCCGGCCCTGGGGGCGCGTGGCGGGGCCAGGGCGCAGGCGATGGCGGGGCCATGCGGGCTGTGCTGTTGCGGATGGGCTGGTGCCGTGAGTCAGTGGCGAAGCAGCAGCCATCATGCCCCGAGGATGGGCTGGGCGCTGGTGGCAGGGGACCGGCGACACCGGTGTGGGGTCCGCATGTGGGGACCCCAGTGGGTACAGGGGGAGGTTGTGCGGTGGGTGCTTTTGCCCAGGTGCTGCTGATTACCTTTTGTTGGTAATTAATGGCCCGAGATAAGGAAGGGCTGGAGCTGAAGGTCTCCGGTAAGCAGCTCTCGCGAGGCTGTGCTGGGCACTGCAGCTCACAGCGGGACGCCCTGCCAGCGCTGGGACGGTTCAAAAGCCACCCTGGAGCCAAGCATCCTGCAAGCTGGGGATGGTCTCTGGTCCCAGGACAGGGTGGCCCTGGGCCATGGCACCGTGGCGCAGCGAAGGCTCCCGAGGGGACAAGGATGGCTTGGGAGGGTACCCAGCCGTGCCGAGCCACGCAGGGACGAGCGCGAGAGTGCAGGGAGCCCGGGCCTGAGCCTTGTGTCTCTTGTTACCACCCTGATGTGCCGATGTCCTCGGCCTGGGGCTGAATTGGGGAGGATCAGTGCAAATAGAGAGAGGACGTGAGCCAAGTTTGGGGCGCCAGGCGGGTCCTGCCTGTTCCCAGGGAGCAGCCGGGCTGCAGACACCCCCCTGGATGATGTCCCCGGAATGAGGGACAGTGCTGGGCCACCCCTCTGGGCTCCATGCATGCTGCCCTGTTGGCTTCCTCCAAGACCCCTGCGGCCACCGTGACGGTCGGCATTGCACCCTGGGCTGGTGTAAATCAGCATGGCTCCAGCGAAACGACAGGGAGCAACATGCCCCAGCTCGCCCCATGTCCCGCACCGCCGACAGGGCAGGAAAGAGCCAAGGCCGGACAAGGTGACGCAGTTTCCGTGCCTGCCTGCCTGCACCCTGCCCAGGATGCGGACGCCAGACCCCGTGACGGGGACCATCCTGTTAGGTCCATCCATAGGAAGGAGCTTCCTGGCTTGGGGCAGCCTTGGGAGCGCGGACAGAGGAAAGGGACCCTGGACATCAAGCAGGCAGGCAGGATTGGACCCCGGGGTATGGGGGATGCTCTTGGCTGGGCTCGTGGGGGGCTCGGGCAGGTCCAGACCTGCCCTGCTGGGGTGTTTCTGGAGCCGTGAAGCAAGAGGAGGGCTGGCCGGTAATTCCTGCCCTCGTCCCACCGCCACCGCCGCCGCCGTGTGGCTCCCAGCCCCATTCCTCCCTAATGAGCCCTGGGAACCGGCAGCCACGGCCCTGGCGCTGTGGAGCCCCGCGGCCCCAGCGCCATAATTGCCACCCCGTCCCACGCGCGGGGGCGGCCGCCCCGGGGGAGCAGGTGGGGCGGCTGGCGTGGGGCCGGTGCTGCGCCAGAGCCGGGGCAGGCGGCATGGAGGATTTTTGGGGTGATCCTGTATGAGCAGCGATGTGGGGAGACGAGCACGCCGCACGTTGGCACTGCCAGCTTTTTGCCTTTCCAGGGAGGCTGCTTTTTGCCTGCCTGGGGGCTTGCGGTGACCCCAGGGCTGGTGGCAGCGGAGATCCCTGTTCATGCCCTGAGTAATGGCACCGCGATCTTTGGCGGCACGCCGCCTGCCCTTCCACCCCCTGTCTTCCAGTATGGGCATGTGGAGGGTCCCACGGCCCCTGTCCCTGACCCCCGTCCCCGCAGGTGACCGCAGGCAGTGATGGCAGAATGCACGGAGCTGGAATGGGCCGTCCAGGTGCTGGTGAACAACTTTGACAAGTATTCGAGCCGCCGCTGTTGCTGCAAGAAGCCGCGGCGCATCAGCAAGAAGGATTTCCGCAAGATGCTGAGCTGTGAGCTCAACCACATGCTGACGGTGAGGCAGGGGCGCGTGGGGCCAGGGGACCGGCTCCTCCCTCTTGCATGGGGTCCCCCCCACCCTGCACCCTGCTTTCCCCGCTGCCCTGGTGTGACCGGCTCCGCTCTCTCCCCCAGGACACCGGGAACCGTCGAGCGGCCGACAAGCTCATCTGCGACCTGGATGAGAACAAAGACGGGCGCATCAGCTTTGAGGAGTACTGGACCTTGATAGGCGGCATCGCCAGCCCCATCGCCCAAATCATCCGCCAGCAGGAGCAGAGTGTCAAGCATACCAAGTAGTCGGCTGCATCCAGACCCTCCCCGGGGTCAGCCCCCGGGCTCAGCCCCTGCTTCTCCACGGCTCCCTGCTTCTCGCCTCTCCCGCTGCCGAGCCCCACCCCGAGCCCCAGCTTGCCCCGGGGCACCCCGGTCTCCCACAGCTTTGCCGACTGAGCCATGCCAGGGTGCGACTGGGGCGGGAAGACCCTGTGGGTGGGAGCTGTGGGATGTGAGGCCATCACAGCCTCAGGGGGCTCCTCCTTGCCCACGCCATGACATCCCTGCCCTCATCCTCTTCCGCAAGCCTTGTCCTTCCTGGGTTGCTGGGCAAGAAGCAAAGGGAGAGGCTTCCCCTCATCTAGGACATGAATTCTGTCTGTTCTCAGACCTCTGGGGCACGGCCCCACTGGCAGAAACCCCATCATGACCGGGACCTCCCTCTCCCCTCGGATCTCCCCCTCAAAGTCGGGGGTCTTCTTGGGAAAAGGGTGCCTTTCCCCCTGCCCAAGCTGGTGAAGGGTCTGCCCTGCCTGCGCTGCCTGGTGCTCTGGTCCTTCGGGCTCGGGGAGTGGCGCGGTCCCGTCCGGGCAACACCACCGTGGTTATTTATTGCAGCAATAAAGTTTGGAGGAGCAGCGGGTGATGCTGAGGCTCTGCCTTCCCGGGAGCTGCCCTGCAGCATGCGTGCATGCACCGAGGGGGTGCGGGGGGCAGAGGGAGGGGGTCTGTCCTGTCCCCCATCACCCACACAGTCATGGCGCGCCTTGGGCTGGCGATAACGCCCTCCCAGCCATCCGCCCTCGCAGGGATGGGCTCCCTGGGGCTGACCGAGCCACCACGAGGTGTCAGCAGACACCGTGGCCTGCCAGCACCTCACCGGCCCTACGGCACCCCAAGCCACCGCCTGGGGCACAGCGTGTGGATGCTGCTGCCACTCGAGCTGGGGGACCCTCTCCACGTCCCCATGTGGGGTCCCGAGCAGCCTGGGACTGCAGCCCCACATCTGTGCACAGCAAGGGCATGGCCGCCCCAATCCCGGGGTGTCTCGGGGGACCCCAATTCCCTTGCTGCCTCTCAGCGCACTGCACGCCTCCCACCCGGGATGGGGACGGGGAAAAGCTCCGTGGCCCCGTGCGCACCAGGACACCCCGGGCCGGCAGCGCTCGGCTGGGAGTGTGCTGCAGCCTGGTTCATGGCGCCCTGTGACGCCCACGGTGCTGGCAGGCAGCCCAAGCCGGCAGCCCCGGCGCCTGCTGGGGATTTTCCACTGGGAGAGGACTTGGCTCTGAGCCTGCGAGCATGGCAGTGGCCCCCCGCAACCCCCACTCCCACGGCAGGGGGGATGCCAGCACCTTGGAGCAGGGACCCCCATCCCCTTCCAGCCAGCCCCCTCGCTGACCCTGCTGCTCCCCTCCCCAAGGCAGGAGCATCGCTGGCTCTTGCCTCCTGCCTGTCCCCCTGCCCATGCAGCCCACCTTCCCCTGCCCTGCAGCACTGGGGGTCCCGGGCAAACTGGGGGTGCCCCCGTGGGAGACGGCGCAGCCAGGCAGGGCTGCGGCTGAGTCACGGTGGAGGAATCCCTCTCGGGCAAGGGCAGGGCTCATGACTCACCCCGCTGTTTATGGGGTGAGTGGGGCTTGGCTGGGCACTGCACCCGGCTGCTCACACGGGATCCCAGCAATCCGGCGGGATCCGGGATAGACTCTCAGGGTCTCTCCAGACGGGACCCTCAGGGTGAGGGGCAACCAGCCCCCAACATCTCATTTCTAGATGCATATCGGCTGCAGTACACGGAAACAATTCAGGATGTCCCCGGCTTGTGCGCGCTTGCCTGCAGGATGTGGGCATCCAGACTGGGGCTCTGAGCAGTCGCAGCCCCCGTGCCTGTGCCGGTCACGTTATTTCCCACCCTGGAGCTGCTTGGAGCAAACGCGGGTGCATGGGGAACCTGGGGGGTGCACCAGTGTGCAGGGGACTGGTGTGTCGGAGAGAGCGTTGCACGGATATACACATGGGCAGGGGGTGGTTTGTGTGCCCGTGTGCTCGGCAGCTGCACCCCTGGCTGCTCCTGCAAAGCCCTGGGGCACCTTGCACGGCACCACACGGCAGGCAGGGAGAGGGACGGTGTGGGGCCGTGGGACAGGGATGGGGCTGCCAGGCTCCGCAGCTGGCCTCAATTTAGGGAGCTCAAACCCACGCTCCTGTCCTCGTGTCCCCCCTGGAGGGATCAGCTCTGGGCACCCTGCGTCAGCTGCTAACGCAGCCCTGGCGGTGCACCAGCCTCGAGGTCCCACATGGCGCAAGATTTGCAAGATTTCAGAAAATGCCCCAAATATGTTCCCCCACGGTCCTCTCGGGCTGCCACATCTCTGGGAGAAGGAAGATACGTTTTCTCTGCAATCACCAGAGACTGAAAGGTTGGCTGTCTTCAAGATGCTCAAGGCCAGGTCACCTTGGATTTTGCCAGACAAGGATTTACCCTGGCTCCCTCCTCCAAGCCAAACAGGCTCTTGCAGATGGGTGGCAATGCAAACATAACTGGGGGTTTGCAGGGAAAAGCCGGGTGCCCTCCTCAGTGCCAGCATTCCCCCGGGAGCAGCCTCCTGCCAGGATGGCCACCACCCTGGCACAAGCCCTGGCATCCAGCATTGCCACCTTCCATGAGTACTCACAGAAGGAGAGTGACAAGTACCAGCTGAGAAGGGGTGAGCTGAAGGAGCTGCCCAGCTTCATCGGGGTGAGCGTGGGGACACCCAGGACCTCCAGCATCCTCATGTCTCTCCCCACCACTGGGGAAGATGTGGGGGTCAGGGGAGGGCTCGCTCCTCCCTGAAACAGGTTCCCCTCATCTGCCGAAACCACCCATTGCAGTTGATCCCTACCTGTGCCGTGGCTGGCGAGTGCTGTCCTCGACCCCGCTGATGCTCTGTGCCAGGAACAACTGGATGAGCACAGCTTCTGGGTGCTGCTGAAGGACCTGGAGGACAAGGACAACATGACGGACTTCAAGGAATATGTGGTCCTCCTGGGCTGTCTCAGCATGTTCTGCAATGAATTCTGTGCTAAGGCATTGAGCCCACGGCTTGAATAAAACGGCTGTCACCTCCCCAGCCCTGCTGCGGAGCCTGAATGTTTGCATCGGGGTCACTGGCATGGGAGTGCTTGGGACTGTCTGTTTTGGGGAGACCAAGGTCACCCCGAAAGCTGGTGGTGTGGGGGACAGTACAGTGATGGCTTGGGGGGGGGATGTGGGCTGGTGACCAGCTTTCTCCAGGGAGCCCCAAGGGATGCTCCAGCCCTTCCCAGTCCCTGCACGCATCCCTTGGCTTGTGCCTGGGTCCCCAGACTCCCCAGTAGGGCTGGCAGCTCCTCCCAGCAGCACCCAAACCCACCCACCTCCCACTAATGGGATCACATAGCTCGTTAGGCAAAAATGAGGCGCGGGCGAAACCACCTGTACAGAGCTGCTGGGAAAGCCTGGAGGCGAGGGGGCTGCATGGGGCGTACTGGGCAGTGCCACCCCGGCTGGGCTATAAATGCCCATCGCGCTCTGGCTGCAGCACCCCGGCTCCTTGCTGCTGCGCGATTTGTGCTGACCCCGGTGAGTCTCTGCTCCCCTTCCTTGGGCATCGCTCGCTGTGCAGCTTTGCTCTCCAGCTGCAATTCACCCAGGAGTCACTGCACCCCAAAACGCCTCCCCGCGAGGCACCGGGGTTGCAGCTGCCCCTCTGCAGCATCACGGAACAATTTGGGCAGGGTGGGGGGGGACAGACCCCCGTTGCTACCCCGAGCCTGCCCTGACCCTGTCCCCGGTGCTCTGCCCTGCAGGCGTGCAGGAGGCTGGCGATGGCGTGTCCCCTGGAGCAGGCGCTGGCCGTGATAGTCACCACCTTCCACAAGTACTCTGGGAAGGAAGGGGACAAGTACAAACTCAGCAAGGCAGAGCTCAAGGAGCTGCTGAACAAGGAGCTGCCCGTCTTTGGAAGCGTAAGTAGCCATTGGGGCACATCCCTTTGCATCCCTTGGAGGTGCCCAGGCGGGAGATGCAGGGGCAGGAGCAAACCAGCCTGAGGTCTTTCCACATAGCACAGTGCAAACAGGGCGAGCCGAGGTGGTCTCTGAATTTCCCCAAAGCACACAAGATCGATGCGGTCCATGTGTGACACGCTGAGCCCTCGTGCTCTAGGGCAAGCCCTGGGGAGAAGGAGGGACGAGGCCAGGAGGACCTGAGCTGGAGCATGCTCAGACTGAAAGGAAACTTGGCTCTCTTATACCCACAGAAATATTTTGATTGGCAAAGAAAATCATGCTCCGATTTCATTTTTTTAATCCTTTTTTAACCCCCACTTCCCCTTCTGGCTTGTGGTTTAAACTGGGAGGAGGGAGGAGAAATTTTTTAGCGAAACTTTTTCATGACCGAGAGGCGTATTTGCTGTAGCCATGCCAGCGTGCCCCAGATCACAGGTAAGCCACCTGCATTTCTAAAGGCCACCTCCTTCCAAAGGCAAGGAGAAAACCCTCCTTCAAGGCAGGGTGAGAGAAGCCCAGGCTTTTTACATCCGTCCTTGCAAGCAACAGGGCTAAATGGGGAGGCACCTCGCTCATCCCTGCACCCCGAAACCGCTGACCCCCACTGTGCTCTCCCCCCTCGCAGAAACAAATGGACGAGGGGGAGTTCAAGAGGCTCACGAACGACCTGGACCATGACAAGGACAGCGAGGTGGACTTTAAGGAGTACGTTTGCTTCCTGGCCTGCATCGCCATGGGCTTCAACGAGTTCTTCAAGGATGGCCCCACCAAGCAGCCCCGCAAGAAGTGACCCCCACTGCCCATAGCATTGCCACAGGGCTTTCAATAAAAGCTTTTCCAAAGCCTCGGTGTGCATCAGCAGGGTTTTGTGCGCCGTACGTTAGCGGGCAGCGGGGTGACTCATGCCTTTCTCCAGCTCTGTGGGATTTTCCACGGTGTGACTCAGCCCCAGGAGGCATTTTTTGGAAAAGACTAAGCAAAACAGCTCAGCACCGCCTCCGAGCAACATACTTGGACATCCCCCCCCCCCCCCCCCAGCCGTCCTTGATGGCTCAGGGAGAGGTTCAGTGCACGTTTAGCTCAAAACATATGAGCTTCCTTGAGCCCAGCTCGGCTCGCAGGTCGGCACGAGCTGCCCTGGGCAATGCATTGCGTTTGGGGAGAGAAAGCTGGTCTGGAGGAACCGGGCAGCAAGGTGCAAGGTCCGTGCAAAGCCCAAAAGCCAGAGCGTGTCCCCGGTTCCTGCAGAGAAGAGCTGTTTCTGAGCAGCTGGAGGAGACCCTTAGCCTCCTTGGGATGTGGACAAGCCCATGCTGGGGGACTGCACTGGAGAAGGTCAGCCTGAGCCCCCCAGGTTTACCACGGAGCCGTAGGGCTGCAGACGAGCGGCAGTTTCCTGAGCACGTCAGCCTGCGTTACCGGCTGGGAATCACGGGGCTCACCCCGCCTCCACCTCCCCATAGCTGAGGCAGCTCCTGGCAGGTCCGGGCTGGTTTGCGGAAGGTGCTGCAGCTGCTCTCCACCTTTCCCCAGCAGTTCCAAAACCCCAGAGAAACCGCTCCAGATTCAAAAAGCCTTTACAAAGCCTTTGCATCATTGCATGGCAGAACAGACCCCTGGCAGAACCTGTCCCCAAGTCCTCCCTGAACTCCCAAGTCCTTCCAGCATCTCCAAATTTTGCTCTGCCCCTTCCCGGGGTCCTTACAAAGAGTTTCCAGAAGCTTCTGCCCCCTCCCAGTAATTTAAACCAGTTTGCACTTTCTAATAGGGAGATGAGGTTCAGGCTCGGGGGTTTCTTTTGCCAAAATGGTTGCTAAAGAAACTCCTGACCTGGGGAGATGCCGCGCAGTGTTTGCTGAGGTTTCGCATCCCACTGGGCATCGGAGCAACCCGGAGCCGGCAGTGGGTCTGTTTTTCTCACTTTGGTCCCTGCAGCAGTGGGTGCCTTTGGCCCAAGGGGGCTGAGCCAGGCTCGGGGACACTTGGGGTATTTGTCAGCCCTTGCACTAACGGCGAAGAGCCGTCTCGCCCCACTGCAAGGGGTTGCAAACTGCCGGCTCCTGGCTTTCCCCCGCAGCTCCCTGACACATGCCTGGGACATGCAGACTCCAAAATAGTGCTCCGTTACACAACGGGGCGTTGTGACGCACTGCCCTCTCAGTTAGGAAAAAGAAATCGCTTGCAGTCGAGTTAAAAACAGAAAAAAACCTCACCCAAACCCCAGCACAACAACAAAACCGTGGACAAGCCCCGCTCGGGATTGTGCGGCTCCAGACATCCCTGGGGATGCTGCCAAAACCATTGCGTGCGGCATCTCACCCCGCACTGGCATCGCCTGCCCTCGCTGGCAGCGGTGGGACGAGGTGCCCACCGCTGCCCTCGCTTCATCCCCTATCCCTCAGGATTCTCCTCCACCAGGTGGTCCCCGTCCAGCCCTGGCGGCACATTTCGCTCTTTCTAACCCAAGCCAGCCCCCTCGGCAGTGCAGGAGCAGGACGGTTTGGGGGGGGCCAGGGCTGCTCCCAACGTTTCCTCCCCTCCTTTGCCAGCCAGCATCCAGACAGGCGCTGGATCAGCATTGGTGCCTTCCCATCCGGGTAGCAAGGGAGGTGTCCCAGGCGGGGCTATAAATGCCGTGGCGTGACGCTGGCTCGCCTTCTGCCCTTCCTGTTCTCGGCTGTTTCGTTTGAGCTGTTGGTGAGTTGTTTTTTTCCTACGATGCGCTGTTCCCCCTCGCCTTGCTGGGCCTCCAGATGTCCTCCAGATGTTGCCGGTGGCGCAGCTGCCCCATCCCGCAGCGGGGTCCCCCTGCAGAGATTTTCCCCTGGGGCTGAGCGTGAGGCTCCCGCTGCAGCGAGCTGAGCTTGAAAGCTGCATTTCATCTCCGAGGGCTGGAAAAGCGCATGTGCCCCTTCCCTGCCTGGCTCGGGCAGGAGAGGGCTGCTGCCTCCACTCGCATTCTCCCCTCTGGCATGGCTTTTTTGGAGGTTGTTCAGCACCGGTACCAGACGGCAATGCCCAGCCCGGCTGCTAGTGGGAGGGTGAAATTAAGGAGGAAATGGTGACGCACCTCGCTGCGTGCCTGGGAGCGGGGCACCAGAGCAGCCTGCCCGGTCTGGGGGAGACCGTCGGGCCCCCAGCGTGGGGGCGTCTGGGGACGCCGAACTCTGCTCTCACCCGCTTGTGTTGTTGGTGCCTCCAGGCTTGCTGGCATCCCCCATGGCGTGTCCCCTGGAACAGGCGCTGGCCGTGATCGTCGCCACCTTCCACAAGTACTCGGGGAAGGAGGGGGACAAGTACAAGCTCAGCAAGCAGGAGCTCAAGGAGCTGCTCATGAAGGAGCTGCCCAGCTTCAGCGTGAGTGTGGGGCAGGGGGTGCCACGTCCCATGGGCAACGCTGGGACTCGGGGATGTGGCCCTTGATGGAAAACCCCATTTTAACTTCCCTGTTGCCCCTCGGCAGAGTCAAACCAGTGAGGCCAGCTTACAGCAGCTCATGGGCCACCTGGACAGCAACAGTGACAGCGAGGTGGATTTCCAAGAGTACGTGACCTTCCTGGCCTGCATGGCCATGATGTGCAACGACTTCTTCCAGGACTGCCCCGACAAGATGCCGCGGAGGAAGTGAGCATCGGGCACTGGCCCCGGGCTGCATCGCTGCCCCCATCACCCTCCCGCTGTCTTCCTGATACTTTTTCAATAAACGTTGCTTTAAACAAAGTTGTCTGCCTGCTTTGCAATGGGGGTTTCTTGCCCCAGGGACAGGGGTGCTGTCACACTGGGGGAGACCCCGTTTCCCTTCCACATGCGCGTTGCAGGTACCGGATGACGAGCGAGAGCAAGGGCGCTTCCGAGCTGGAGTTTGCTCTGCCGCAGCATGGGCACCGCGTTCCCTGAGCCCTCGTAGACTGCCCGCGGGGCCGATCCCCGCTGGCCGCGTTAGCGTGAGTCAGCGGCAGGCTCTGCCCAGCAGCACCCTGCCCTGCAGCCCTGGTAACTGCTTCGTGGCCGTGCAAGGCAAGGCGAGAGCTTTCGCAGGAATTAATGCCTCCGACCGGTGTCATGATAACAGCGACGGGTGAACAACTCTTTTTTAGCCATAATTATTAAGCTCACACAGGGTCCGTGTCTGTCCCCCCACCTGCTGCTCCGTGGGGCAGGACCTGCTGCGTTGGGACGTCACCCTTGTCCCTTCCCCACCCCAAGTAAACCCTTGGGAGCAGGATTTCAGTTGCGTTCCTGCTCGGGGTGGGGTTATGGCGTGCAGAGGAGTGGCTTCCCCCGTGCACCCAGCCAGCTCCCCTGGGCTGCCAGCATGGGAGGACTCAGCCCATGGCTATAAATGCGAGGAACTGTGCAGCCACAGCCCTCCCTTCCCTGCACCGGAGCCTGCTCACATCTGTAAGTCTCCATTTCCTCCCTCGGATCCCCTTTTCCCCCCACCAAACAGCTGTGGCCCACCCGGGCTTGTGTGCTGGGCTCCAGATGTGCAGCATGCCCCTTCCAGATGTGGCTGCCCCCCCCCTGCCCTGCTGGGAGCTGGATCTTTATCGGTGGGCTTGGGGCTGCTCCCAGAAGCACTGGTGAGCAGAGATGTCATGAAGG
Source organism: Platalea leucorodia (assembly GCF_965183815.1). NCBI lineage: Eukaryota > Metazoa > Chordata > Aves > Pelecaniformes > Threskiornithidae > Platalea > Platalea leucorodia. The sequence goes on along the minus strand of NC_138846.1, from coordinate 2,052,867 downwards.
CTTTGCTTTGCCCAGCCCTGGCTTTGCCCCCCTCCTCCAGCCCCGGGGCTGCGTGTGGAGGCGGCCAGGACCCACGTTTGGGCTGCAGCCCGTGAGTCACCCTGCAGCCACCGGCCCCAGCTGATGCAACACGCTGGGGTGGCACGATGGTGGGGATGCGGGGCAGCCCCCTGCCCGCTTGGGGCCAGACCCTGCGGGGCTGCGCTGAGCTGGGTCTGGAGGGGCTTCGCCCCCTCCTGCCCTGCTGGCACCAGGGCAAGCTAGAGGGTTGCAGAGCATCCCCCGGGGTGGAGAGGGAGCAATGCCCCGGGCGCTCCCCACTCCCTGCCCCAAGGCTGGACGAGCTCCCGGCTGCTCCCCGAGCTCCCTTCCATCCCCGTGCTGCTGACAGCCGCGGCATGGACTGGACGTGGACCATAACAAAGAGAGGGAAGTGAATTTCCAGGAGTACGTCACCTTCCTGGGGGCCCTGGCCGTGATCTACAGCGATACACTGAAGGAATGCAAAATGTAGAGCTGGGCCAGCTGGCGGGGCAAGGGGCCCCGGGGGCCTTTTGGGGTCCTTTTTAAAGACCTTTTGTAAAGATTTGTTCCTCTGCTTCTGCTTGTTTTTGAACCTTAAATAAATTAAAACCTCATGGACGGCACTGTTTTTTCTCTTGCTGGAGGTGAGTGGGAGGGACTCAGTGAGGGGCTGCACCCAGTGCTCATGCCCCCGCAGCCAGATCCTCTTGGGTGCTGGCAATGCTCTGCCCGTCCTTCTGCCTGGGACTCCCACCCAGGCACTGCACCCTTGGCTTTGCAAGGGCTGGTTTGCCAGGAGACTGGGGTCGAAACATCCCCCTGCTCCCCCAAATGGAGGGTGTGGGGTTGTTCCATGAACCCCAGCTTCTGAGATCCAGCGCTCACCCGAGCATCAATATTAGGAAAAAAAAAACCATCCATCCCTCCAGGCTCAGTGAAACACCTGAGAACGTGGCTGCACCACACTTGCATCCCAGAGGCCGGTGAAAGGGACCCCCCTACAAGCCCTTGGCCCCTTTTATGCCCGATCTGTGAATATTTGAAGCTGGGATGATGCTGTTCACAGGCATCCCAACCTGCCTGCATCCATCCACACCCCTGCCACCACGCCCTCGGGGCTGTACTGGCTCCATCACTACAACACCAACACTCCCAGCCCCGTGGCTGCGCTTGGCCACGGAGCAGATGCCAATACCCCATGGCGGCTCTTGCACTGGAGCTTGGGCTGCCATGGCACAGCAACTGGGCCTCATGGCAGGGCATGTGCCAGGAGCTCCCGGTGCTTGGGCATGTGGCTTCCATGGCAGGTTGGGCAGCAAATGGCTGCATGAGGACCCACAGGGCAGACCTGTCCCTTCTTGCCTGCCCCACGGCGCATGCGTGTCTCCTCCCACCTCCCCAGGTGGCACAGGCACATCCCTTCACACCTCCCCATGTGTGTCTCATCACGTCTCACCAACGCCGCACCGCGATCAGCCCTGCGTGGCTCCCCTTCCTGGAGAAGACTCACCCGTCTCCTTCCACCATACAACCTGTCCCTTTGTTTCACTCTTTTGCAATTTAGGCTTTTTTCTGGCACCAGTTCCTCATGCTCCTGGATTAGGAGGCTGACGGCGAGATGTTTCATCACTGCTTTCCTTCCCATCTCTTCGAAGCCTTAACAGCTAGCATGGGCTTTTTGCTGTGCCAGTCCCAACAAGCACGGACTTGGGGTGAAGGGCTTGGGCATCCTGGGGTACAGGCTCCTCACCAGCCCCACCAGACTGTCTTTCCCCCAAGACACACAGGGTTTAGCAGCCCATGCCAGACGCTGGGAACACCATGGGATCTCCCGTAAGTGGCAGCGTCCCCCCAACACTGGGAACAGGCAGCGATTGCCAATGCCCTCGGTTATCATCAGGCAGCAATTACAGCTGCCGGGAAATGCTACCTCCCAAGACTGGCTAGCAGGTTTCCGGCACGCTGGCATGCCTGGATTTGTAGCGTCTGTCTTGGCTTCCTGGATAGCTGTTAAGAAATGATTCAAGGAGGAATGCTGCTCATGATTTTGCAGAGGTGGCTGGGGGGTGGGATGCATTGGCCATCCCCCAGCACCCATGCAGCAACGTGCTGGGGGCAGACACCACACCTCCAGCCAAATTCAACAGCATCAGGGCAGATACAGGAACGATGAACCACATCCCCCATTGGGAAAAAACAGCATCATCCCACTGGAGACCCTCAACCCAGCAACTTTCCTGTGATCTGGAAAAATTCCTCTTCCGTCATCTCCGCAAAGACCCCCAAACTCTGCAGGAATGTCCCAGCTCCTGGTAAAGCCCCTGCACTGTCACTGACCCATGATGCCCGCTCCCTGCAAATGTTTCTTTTGGTGTTTCCGTGTTTTGCCCTAACGAGTTCGGTGCGTCCCCTCCCTCATTAATAGTGGGAGCAGCCAGTTCCTGGAGCCAAGCAAGAAATTGCCGCCTGGGCGTGCTGCATAGCCTTGCACAATTCCTGGGGTTATTGCCCCGAAGGAAATTTGAGGGTGTCACAAATCGTAGCTCAGGGAGAGTATAAAAGACACCTTGCCTCTACCGCACCATCACTGCTCCTGCCCGTTCCTCCGCTCCCGCGCACCGCCGTCTGCAGAAGTCAGCCCCAGCACTGCTCGTAGGTAAGGAGGTCCTTGCCAAATGGTGGCTTCGGGCTTCGTGCTGCTGGAAGTGCCACTGGCATGACCCCGACCCTGCCGGCCGGCCAGCGCCTGGCTGGGTCTCCTGGACCTCCCATTGGTCTCCTCAATGGGGTTTAATGTTTCGCTGTCTGTCCCTTTCTAGCAAGATGAAAACCGACCTGGAGCTCGCCTTGGAGTGCGTCGTCAACATCTACCACCAGTATGCCATTAAGTACCCCATAGACGACTACCTGAGCAAGACTGAGTTCTCGGAGCTGCTGAAGGAGACCGCCAAGCCCTTCCTCCACAACACCATGCCGGTAAGAGCCAAGTGTGGCCCAACTCTCCTAATGCTGGTGAGAGCTTGCAGGAGTGGTGGCCTCCTGGAGCTTGGGGGTGGCCGAGAGCCTCCCAAAGGGGACGGAAGGTTTTTCTGGGGTTTTCCTGAAACCGCGCAACCCTTGCTGGGCGAGCCTCATGCTGTAGCTGCGGGCTGGCAGGGTGACCCTGAACCCCGCTCTGCTTCAGGCTGACTCTTTTTTGTGTTTGTTCTGCTGCAGCCTAACACGTCCGTCGACGACTACATAAGCAAGCTCTTCGCCAGAGCAGACCGCAACCACGATGGTCGCCTGAAGTTCACCGAGTTCCTGACCACCCTGAATCTCGTGGCCATTGATGCCCACAATAGGTCACACCAGCATCACCAGAGCCACGACCACCATCCAGATGCTGGTCATGGCCATGACCACGGCCATGGTCCCAAGTGAAGCAGTTCCCAGGGTGACTGTGCCCATGGGATTATGCTCTTCCAGCAGCATCATCCCTTCTGTTTGCCCACAAACACAAAGCTGTAACCAAAGCTTTGTCATCTGCTTCTGCCTATGGCATTGAAATAAAATTTCTTTCTTCAAGCACCAAATCCATCTGTATTATGTGTCCTGTTGTCTGCAGGGAGGATGAAATATGCACCCAGCCTGCGGCTGTGGGGGGTTAAACGCAGATTGAACTGGAGACGCAATGGGAAAGGGAAGGCGGCACGGGGGGACCCTGCTCCCTGCAGAGTTGGGAGCCAGAACAACAGTGTTGCTGGGCTCCCCGTCCTGAAGCATGTCAGACCCCAGCATGCTCCCACTGCCTTCCTGAGGCTCAGCACGTTCCCTGCACAGGGTGGTTGGCCCCAGCACCCTTCGCCTCAGCAGACGGTGGGGTGTGTAGCACCCCATCACGCTGGGGAGGTTCCTACGTAGGGGCAGCTGGTGGCTGCACAAGAGCGTCCTCAGCCCTGGTTCTCCCAGCCCCTCTTTGCACCAGCTCCAGGACGTGCTGGGGTGAAGCACAGCCAAGGGCTGCTTCCTCAGATCACTGCCAAGACCCAGCTCTGGCGCTGGGGGTGCAACATCCCGGGGGTGCGTGCAATGCTTTTGTAACCCGCAAAGCAACCAGCGCTTATCTTGCAAGCCCCGACACAACAAAGAACGAGGCTGAGGGGCTCCAGAGAGCTGGTGGTAACTCTGCACAATAAAGTTGGATGTTTTTGTTAGCATGGGGCAACAAACCCCAGGTCACAGCACATTTACAAGCCACCACGGGCTCCTGGGGAACAGATAGGTGAACAGAAAAGAGCTCCTATATCTGCCGGTGACCGTGCACTGAATGGGAAACGCTCAGGCTCAGGAGGCTCTGACATTTCCAATATCAGCTGAAACCAGAAGCCTGTCCCATGTGAAACCGAGCCCCAAAAGGAAGCATGGGGCTTTTGCAGGGTTATTTGCACTCATTGATACAGGTGATCTCTCTCTGGCTCCACAATTTTGCCGTTGGGGAGCAGCCTCTGTCCCCCAGAGGCAGATGTTATTCACCATCCTGCCAGGGCACCCAGGTGTCACTTGGGCATCGCTCCCCTTGTGGGGCTGGGCATTGCGAGCTTGCCTCCCCCACAGGTTTTGGGGGAAACGGCTGGGGAAGATGGGAATTCAGGGCCCACAGGTCTATCTGCGTGGGGACTATGGAAGTGCACAGGGCAAAACCCAGCCTCAGCCAGTGCTTTACAAGGCCAGCTGGGGAATGAGGATGCAATTTCGGATTGTCAACAGTCCCTAATGAGAATGACAGGAAAACAAAAAAAGCAATCAAGTGAGTCAGGGATACCAGAATAAATCTCATGCAACAGTTCTTGATACTGGCCCCGGGACACACAAGAAATCCTCAAACAGGAATGGTTACCCTTTTGTTTTTCTGTTCCTACCCTCTTCCTGGAATCTATTGTCTTATTTTTACACCTTTTTGTAGTCTCCTCATTCTTCTAGTACCTGTTCTGCTAACGCAAGATGGGTGGCAGAGGGGACTGTTGCAAAACACTTGCTAGTTAATGCTCCAACCAATAAAGACCCTGACCTCAGATTTTCTTCTCGTTTTATGGCCAGTTTCCTCCACAAAGTTTCTGGAGCAAGACGAAAGGTCTGGTACAAGTGATGCGAAAGTAGAAAGTAATGGAAAATATCCTGGAAAGCAATTTATTAAAAGGCGTACACTGCCTTCCTCTTTGCTAGTGTTCAACCAGTTAGTATTGTAGAAAACGGAGGTAAAAAACAACCAAGGGACAAAGTTATCCACATCTCTCTGAAACAACCCATCTTTCTTCTACGCCAGCATAAGAGCGTGCAAAATTTTCAGCACATTGCAAAACTCGCAAAGTTTTGGCAAGTTCTGCCAAGATGGACTTGCCCTTTATGCTCACGTCGAGGTGTGACAATACTTCCAGTGTTTTTCCCATTCTTTGTCCGTCACATGAACAGCTCAGCCCTGTCGGAGGTGACGGTGGGGTGGAAGGACAGCATTTCCAAAGCCTGGTGGGTGCAACCAGGAACTATGCACAGAGTTATGAGATGGGGAGGGGTTCAGAAGTTCCCACCTTGCAATTTCCAGGTATGGGAAATGTTAACTCAAGCTGCTGCTTGCAACAGGTGTGTCACCATCTCTGATGAAAGAGGACCTCAAACATATATAAAAGGGCTGCCCAGGCTCTTGGATCACTGCGACAGACCCGTCCTCTGCAAACCCTTCTTGGAGACAAGGGTAAGTAACACTGCGATGGTTCTTGCAGGAAATAAGATGAAGGAGAAGCGATTTTGAATGTCACTCCATGCCGTGCCTGTTTTATTCCAGGGTGATGCTTTCTACTTGGGCCAGGGTGGGAGGCTGGTTTTGGCTACAGCAAGACAAGTATAAATTAATAGCATTTCTGTGCCATCTTTAGTGGAGGTGTAATTGCTTCTGCTGGCAAGGAGAGTGCCCTTCAGGAGTGTCACCTGTGCGGTGTCACCCATCGGAGAGCAGGGTCTCTCTGCTCAGTGTCTGCGGTGAAAAGGGTTTGCAGCCCAAAGAGGAGAGGGAGATTCAGAGAGAGGAGGAGGTCAGGCAAAGCCTGCAATGGAACCCTTACCTGAACCGTGCTCCCTGCCTTAAAGTCATCCTTGCTGTCAGTGGCATGGTACAGATACGCGACTACAGCCTGATGGCTTTGTCCAATTTGCCTGACAAATGCCTCCAGGTCAGCAAGAACAAGCTGCTTCTTGGACGAAGCTAAAATTAGAGGCGGTTGGGCGATGCTGTAAAACAGCGATATTCCTAAAACCACTTATTACCCGCTCAGTGCCGAGGAGCCGCCGAGGAGCCGCCGACCGCCCCTGGGGCACGCTGGGCGCTGCTGGCTTGCTCAGCCCCGGCGAGACAGGGTTCCTGGTGCAGATCTGCTGCTATGCTGGGGAGGTGCAGCACAGCCCCCCCTTGGGGTGCCTGGGGTGGGGGCCAAAAGCACGGCATGGGGTGCCTGAGTTTTGATGCATCTCATGGCTTTGATGTTTCTCCACACAGTTTCTGTGGGTACCTCAAGTCCTCAGCCATGTCTGCAAGCACCCAGCCCAGAACCACCCTTCCCGAGACTCGGCAGTTCCCTGGAAACTGCACGCTGGAGATGGCCCTGGAAACCGTGGTGAAGGTCTACCACCGTTACAGCATCCGGGAGGGCCAGCTCGACCTCCTCAGCTTCAACGACTTCCAGAAGCTGCTGACTGAGCAGGCACCAACCTTCCTGCAAGCTTGTGTGAGTGCCACATGAGCCGTGTTGTGCTCCCTGGAGGGATGCTCTCCTTGGGGGGGCGTGGGGGGATGAGGCTGAGGTTGCCTTTGAGGATGCTCCTGGGGGAGTGAGGTGCAGTCCCCACCATGGCTGTGGTCCACAGAGTGGTTTTCTGTGATCAGACCCAGCTTGTCCATGTGCTGTGGGGCCACCTGTGCTCATCCCTCCTGCCACTGCAGGGGTATGGAGCAGCCAAAGGGGCTTGGGACAAGAGCCTGTCCATCTGGGGTTTTAACTAGGGGATAACTGCAAGGTAGGAGAGGGTCACAATGATCCTGCAGCTTCCAAACACTTCCCAGGGCATGCAAGAATAAAGCTGGCTCAGTTTCCACCAGTGGGTGTGCAGCCCAGGGAGGGGGCATGCTAACACATGTCCTGTCCCCCAATTTCAGGACAGGAACCGTCATGACTACCTGAACAAGCTCTTCAAAGAGACAGACTTAAACAAGGACAAAGAGCTGACTTTCGAGGAGTTCACCATCATCTTGGCCAAGCTGACCGATGATGCCCATCGCATCAGCCACAGGGATGATCGCTGTACACCAGACAAGGACTGAGTCTCAATGCATGACCCATGAAAAACTCGGAGGGGGTTGCTTATAGGAATTGTGCTCTGGCTGCTTTCTGTCTGCTTGGATCACTCATGCTTGTGAGACAATAAAGCATCACTTGAAGTTCACTGAGTCCTTCCTACCTCAGCACTCCTTCTCGCATCCATCTCATGGATGGGGAGGGTGGGTGCTAGCTGCAGCGAATGCATGGTCCTGCTGGAGCTGTGCGATAAAGGCTTGCCTAAATGAGGCACCCCAAAACCCCATAAGAGGCTTATTATCGAGATGTGAGTGGGCGAGAGCTGTACTGCTCAGTGTCTGGTCTAAGCTGAGAGGGCTGGACTGCTGGCCTATGAGGGTACTAATGGCCAGAAGACCAGCACAAGACACCGCCTAAGCTCTGCAAGGGTTTTAACCATCAGTTGCAACATATAAGAGTCATATTAGAGGTTTTTCTCCTGGCAGAGGAAGTTTTCTGCATAGACTAGGAAGAGCAGAGCCAGCCTAGGTAGGGGAAACACCTCCTGTTTTGCCCATCCTCATCCAGCTCTTTCCCCTTGGCCATGCCAAGTGCATCTTCTGGATGCAGAATCACCCACGAGCAGGGAAAATGCATTAAAACCCATGACAACAGCAGTTCACAACAGAACACAGCCTTTACCACAAGAACAAGCCAGGGTGCTCTTAGGAAAAAAAGAAATACACACAGAAGTTATTATCTGTATATATAGCTTCTGGCCTGCAGGAAATTCTGAGATTTAAAATTTTCTCCCTAAATCCCAATGAAAACTCAAATTTCAGAATTTTCCCACACAGACAAGTCATCCGGAGTACTCCCTCCCAACCCTGCTGAATCACTTGCTACCCAGCCAAGATGAAACACCCAGATGGTTTCCACCTTGGAGTTTTCCACCAATAAAATGTTCCCACCAAAACCCTGACGGGCTCCAGGAGGGCACGAGGATCTTGTCCCTGGCTGAGCCATGTGGGAGATGTCTTGCAGCACCAACAAACCATTTCTGGCTACTAAATACATTGTAGTCCATCTCTTTCTCAACGAATGCTCGGGTACCACCACCCCGTGGGGCTGAGCCGACAGCTGCCCCAGCACAAGCGAGAGCAACACTCTGCATGTTGTAGCACAGGCAGGAAGGGCAAACGCAATGGCCAGATCCAGCCCAGCAATCTGCCAGAGCTCCAGGAGGGCTTGGAGGGGGTCAAGCACCCTACAGCAGTTGTGCCTTGCCTGTGTCCAGCTCCCTTTGGGCTGGACCAAGGCAGTGCCTCCCAAGCAGCTGAGTTAGTAGCTGTTTGATATGGCTGAGACATATGTGAACGCCTTTTGGCTCAAGCTAAAGGACTGGGAAATCCTTCCCCCTGTGGCTCCAGGATGGGAAACCCTCTAGGCTGCCCCAGCTCCCATGGTGGCTGCTCATGCCAGGCTGGAGCATCGCTGGTCTGAGCATTCAAAGGTGCTCAGCAGCCAGGGCTCAGAGTGCGACCCCTGGCTTCCCCAAGCTAAAAGCACATCTAGCAACCAGAACATATGTCCTGTTCTGATCCTGTGCTAAAACCTGCTGTGAAATACAGCAAACCACATAGTGACAAACCCTGCCATGCCCTCTTCCCGCATCAGCCAGCCACTTGCCTGTAAACGTGTATTTTGAAAGATGTTGCAATGTTTTGCAATGATTGTCAAGCATGGGGTGCCCTGCCAGGGCTCAGGCCCTCAGGGTACAACCAACTCCAGTCACCTCGAACCAGATCGTTCACTTGCCATGGCTATTGGGCTGCTGGCACGCTGCCTGACTCTTATTTCCTACTTCTTCCCGTCTGCAGCTCCAGCAAGTGGATGCTTACTCAACCCTGGTGGCCTTGGGGCCAGGATCACAGCTTGCTGCAGCCACTTTGGCATGGCTTACAGGCACAGCTGGGCAGGGGGGCTCCCCCTGCAAGGAGACCTGCAGAGCCAGGCAAAAAGTTGTGCTAGCTCATGTTCCTGTGACCCCAAGTGATACCCAGGCTCCCTGGTCACCTTAGTAACTGCAGTGGCATTTAAAGAACAGATACCTGGGGTCTCACCCCTGCTGCCTGGTGGGCACATCTGAGGGTCTAGCCACCATCCCCCTTTGGAAATCCCTGGCCCATCCCATACCCTGTAATCCATCTTTGCCCATCCCTACCTCTGGGATGATAAAATGACCAGAAGTAGGGTTTCCTGAAATTGCTGCAAAATTCTGCAACTGAGCGGATGGTCCCCGACACCCTGTTGTGAAACGCCCTGGCCTTTCTCCAGCAGTTTTGTGCATCAAAGCACTCCTGTTGTGAAATGCGGTGCACCCCCGCTAGTGAGGGCTGGGGTCCGGGTGGCCACTGCGTGTGGACCAGGGCTGCATCCCTGAGCAGCTCCCTGCGTGATTCTGCCCCGTGTCAGCTCATCTGGAGCTCCTGGAGCTTGCCCCAGGCCTGTCCCTGGCCCTGTTTTGGCCTCCGCTTTGTGTCTGAGATTAGCTTCGTGTTTGGCAGGTTAAACAAACCCCCAAACAAGTCAGCTGAATCAGCAGGCAGACCATTTTAATGAAGAAGCACTGGAAAATCTCGTTTTGCTCCTGATCTTAGCCACTCTGAGCCAAAGCACCTGTGCTGCGTCTCTGAAACACTGAGAAACAACAAAAAAAAGAAGCCACAAAGTGAGGACACAGACCTAAAAAGTAAAATTACACCTCCCAGCCACACCTTGTCTCCACAGCTCAGAGCATACCTTGGGTGGGGAGAAACCACCCTTGACACAGGCTGTGGCTAACCTGAGGAGGTGAAATGAAGTTCCACCAGGTTGGGAACCCACCCTGTATTGTTTGTCTTTCATAAAGAGCTGCTTGCTGCAGGCAGGGGATGGTCCCCAGAGCTGGGGCACTGCCCTCAGCACCAGCTCTGTCCCTGTGTCACACAGGCAACCCTGACCAGGCTGTCAGTGCTGGGCTGCATGAAGCAATGGGACAGCAGGATGCTTTTGGGTGCACCAGGGCTGCAAGGGTGGGGATGCTACGGGGCCAAGTGGTGCTCGCTCATTGGAGAAGTGCAGGCATGATGCTGTGGGTTCCCTTTGCCTCATGGCATCAAAAGACGCCCCTACAGAGGAGAGCAAAGCAGGTGAAACTGAAGAAGCCAAGGGGAATGGACTTCTGTTGAGAGTTGATGGAGAATTGCAGCCCCAATGGCCAGGTGGAAGGGGTGAAGGGGACATGGTCATGTCCTGGCCACCTCCCTGCCACCCAGCCAGAGTACATGACACACCAACCTTGCGGAAAAAGCCACAGAGACCCCTTTTAAGGAACTACCCCGGAGCCTTAAGCAATGTACAAGTGTGTCATTGGATGGAAATGGATGAAACAGACATTTCACAACCGGTGGAGTGGCGCAGGCGGATGGCCAGGCTATAAGAGATGCCACGCTTGGGACCGGACCAGCCCTGCTCCAGCCCGAGTGGATCTCGCTACTTTGTCAAGATGAGCAAGGCAAGTCCAATGGTGACTCGGGCATTTAAGGTCTCCATGCTCTTTTCCAGGTGCCAGCTGGGCCATCGGAGGCGCGAGGACCCTCGGGGAGCCTTTCCTCGCTGTGTGAGCTGCCAGCACTTGCTGGCGGAGGATAACAATCTCGGCTCAGGCTCATCCGAGCGCAACCCACAAGGAGAGATGTCTCCTCCTGGAAGAAGCTCCCTACAGCACAGTCCGATCACCGAAGGGGCTCCTGGACATCAGATCTCATACTCTGTATCCCTACAGAGGTTTTTGCAGTGCCACCAGCTATTTTGGGAGCCTTGCTCCAACAGCGCTCGACTTACAGAAGGCACATTTTGGGGGGAAATCAGCTCGCAGCTATTATCTGTAGTTGCACATCCCAGAGCAGAAGCAGGCAAAGGCTGCAATCCCCTTCAGTCTCCTTTGGCTTGTAGATAAGAGCAAACTCAAAACAAATAGCTCAAATTTATCCACCCCAAAATAACGACTGAACAAAGCCAGGCTGCGTCCTCATCTGGTGTGAAGCAGGTGGCTGTACCGGAGCCTCACTGGTTTACATCAGACTTTCCCATCTATTGTGGTTCCTGACATTATTCAGTGTAATCATTTCTCTTCCAGACCTCCCAGATCCAGGAACCGCTCTCCGAGCTGGAGAAGGCCATGGATGTCATCATTGATGTCTTCCACCAGTACTCGAGACGGGAGGGGGACAGAGACACCCTGACCAAGAGGGAGCTGAAGCTCCTGATTGAGAAGCAGCTTGTGAACTACCTGAGGGTGAGTGGAGTTTCTCATGACCCACGTGGGGAGGGAGCCGGGCTGGACCCCATTGCCTGAATACCCCCAGGGACTGGATTCACTCCCTTCCCACTCTACTGTCCTGCCCCAACACCTTCTGCCCAGACCCTCCCTGTCCGACTGCTGCTTTCCAAACATGCTCCACAAAGACAGATAAAGGAAACCCACCCAGGTCTGGGTGAAACCCACAGCCAGATATTTACCTTCATCACTTTATCTGCAAAAAAATCAGGATCATATTGCCCAAGAGCTCCTCTGCCATCTAGGAGCAATGATGTCAGAAATATCAGCCAAAAAGCCCGTTTTTTTGTAACTCACTCTGCTAAAGTGCTGCCTTCATCAGTCTCCACGTTGCGTGGTGTCCTTGCAGCGATGCTAGCCTGTTGCTCTGATTGCTTCATCGCCACGGGTGAATTATTGCTGTACCCAAAGCAATGGGTGATGATGGCACAAGGATGGAGCCACACACAGCACCGGAATATTGGGGACCCAGCACCTGTGAGGGTCCCAGCAAGGCCGGGGGGGGAGGTTTGAGCTGTGGATGACAGTACTTTGCCCTCAGCCTGTCCCTTCCTTTGCAGCACGTGAAAAACAAGGCCACCATTGACGAAATCATGAAGGACCTCGATATCAACAAGGATGCGCAGATCAGCTTCTGCGAGGTGATGCTGCTGGTCACCCGTGTGACCATTGCCACCCACGAACACCTCCATGACGTTGAGGACCAGCAGCAGCAGCAGCAACAGCAGCAACAGCAGCACAAACACCACCACTGAGGCAGGCTGTGGTCCCTGGCCGAAGGCACCCGCGCAGGGCTTGCAGCCCCTGGCTTTCTCCCCTCCATCCCTCTCTGCCCACCTCCCTCCTTTCCTTCCTTCAAGTTTGATGGTTTTGCTGCCAAATAAAGATTTGCCCTGAGACTGTCAAAGCTCTCGTGTGTGTCTGCGTGGGTTTTCCTCCAGGCAAGTCCTGTACCTTGCTCTCTCCCAGCATGGCTTTAAACCAGGCAAATCCATCTTGGAGACAAGGCTGCAGGTTCTCAGGGGCGAGGTGGACGCCTGGGGAGAGCAGGGTTCATTGCAGCGGGTACTCACAATACTCCTTACATTATAATTTGACAGATCTTTGCATTTCCAACTAGAAAAAAGTCTGCTTTGGCCTGAAAACATTCTGCCTGTCTCCTAGGACTGAGATGTGGTGGTAAGCAAGAGCTGGAAGGAAGGAAGAGGATGGATGAGCACCCTTTTCTGGAGGATCACCCTTTTTAGGGTACTTTTGCTCTGCAGGGCCCTGTCATGGGGCTGGAAGGGAACTGGGGGGTGGTTGCATTCAGTTTTAGTGCTACAGCCAGCAGCAAGGTCCGACTGCTGGGTTTTGTGTGGACAAGAACAACCCCAGCTCCTCACTGAGAGCATCCCAAGTTTGCACCGAGTACGTGTCCCTTATTAATAGCTGCTTTCCAGAGTGGGTTGCTGGAAATGCCTACCATGTTGCTGAGCAGCCTCCCGCTGTGCATGCTTAGAGCCCAGCTACTGATTTGCAAATGCCTTTTACAGGGGAAAAAGGAACAGTTGTGATTTCCTAAGGGTGAGTCAAAGCCCTGCAATCGCCCGGCTCTGGGAAGGAACCTGCCACAAGCTTCCCCAAACCAGCAGCACTGAAGCAAGCCCCCTGGTTAGCACAAGACTGCCACAAGTTTGCTTCACCACTGCTGGCCACGTTGCTTCAGCTTCCTTCGGAGTCAATTTTGACATCTGAAGCATCAAACACCTTCTTACAAGGTAAAATCTGCCGCAGGGACCAGCGTCCACTCAGCTCTGCCTGAGCCTGCACAGGGTGGTGGGTTCCCTCTGGAGTCGGATCCTGCACCCAACACTCAATCCTGCACCCCAACACGAGTCATGCACCCAGTCCTACAGTACCTGAGGGTCTCTGGAGCCAGTAAGAGCTCCACAGCCAGGGGAGAGTGGAGCTGGTTCATTGCCACCACCCTGCCAGGGCAGAAGCACATCTCCTCCAAGAACCGAGCTGTCCTCAGGGCTGACCCATAAGGGGATGCCCAGCTTTTGGGACAAGGGTGGGTCAGGTCCCATATGCAGCAGATCAGCTTTTCAGGAGCTCAGCACCCTGCCAGTGGGTGGTCAGCCCTTCTCTTCTCTGCAGCAGAGGGGACTCCCTGTGCAAGGGCCAAGCACACAAATCTGGGTGCTGGGGGCACCCACAAGCCATCCTGGGACCTTCCCCCAGGATCCAGGCAGGAACCAGCCTCGAAGCTCGCGGTGCTGATGCAACAGGATATTTGCCAACACAGTGGGACTTTACGCTCCCCTGAAACCTGGGCTGTGGGACTCCTGTTGCGTCACCCGACGGGGCTGTTGGACCATCACACCAGAGGTGGCAAAGAACGAGCCACCACACACCCTGGGCACAGCAGGACCAGGACACCGACGCAGGGCAGAGAGCAAGCAGAGGCAATTGCCGGGTCCTCCCTTAATAGCAGAGTGATCCCCAAATCCATACACATCCTTTCACCCCAACAGAGCTCACAGCTCCCAGAGACACCAAAGCAATGCAAGGAAGGTGTTGGATACACCCCAACCCTGCTGTATCCCACACTGCAGAGGGATGCTCAGTCAGGCTGATGGGCAAGGTGCTCCGCTGCCCATGGCCACGCTGCCTGTTTGGGGATGGGGGTGGCACCTGGGTTCCTCCAGCCTTGCTGTCCCAAGAGCAGCTCTCCAGTAGCACAAAGCAGGAGGTGTGCAGCCCCCAGCCCCACCTGCCTTCACCCCCGGCTTGTAAGGCAGGATTCGACCTTCGCAAGCTGAAGACCAGGCAGCCTGCGACAGATTCCTGCTGCCACCTGGTGGCATGTGCCACCGAGTCTGCTGGGGCGGCCACCAGCCCCGGGGCAGCCTGGGGAACCCCACAGTCCTGCCCTGCTCCCCAGGGTTGCACCCTGGCCCATCGGTCACAGCCAGAGCCCTGTCCTGTGACCCCCTATTCATCACGTCCCCTATTCCCACACCACCAGTGTTGTTTGCGATAAGTAGGATTATTCTGATTTGTGCACCAGAAACAAAAACTTAATTTTGGGGTTAAGATGGCAGCATCAGCACATGCACCAATTTGCAAACACCCAAAACTCCTCTCTCGTAGCCCCCCTGCTCAAGCCACCACACAGTTTTGCTCCTTTCTTTCTCAACACTACCGCATCAGCTCTTCTTACCTGTGTCCTGTGGAGAGCAGGAGAAGGGAGAAGCACCACAGTTCCTCCAGGATACAGCTCAAAGGAGCAGGCAAATGGTGGATGCAGATAAATGCTGAATCCTCCTCTCTTTTCCCTGCTTGGGGGAGGGGGTTGTATCCCAGATCCTTCTCCCTGAGCTTTGCCCCAGTGCTATCAGCTTGCATTCAGACCCTGCCAAGGGTCCCAGCCTGGCCCCTGCCTAAGGACTGTGTCTCCCCTAATTGCCACCCTACCTTGTCCCATCAACGCAGCCTTGGGGTGGCCCTGCCAGCTCCTCACACTGCTGACCCCCTCCCAAAGCTCCCAGGCTGGAGAAAAGGGGCTGAAACCTCCAGGGCTGGGTTTTATGAACAATTCTGCAACGAGGGGATGTGATCCAGCTGGGGCCGAGCTGTGCCTCCCAGCTGGGACCGAGCCCAATCCCAGCATCTTCATCCTGCCTGGTTCCCCTGCCCACCACAGACCCCCGCTACCCACTGTTGACCTCCTCCACCTGCTGCAGACCCCCTTCACCCCCCCCAGACCCCTCCACGCGGGGTCAGCAGCCCAGTGGCTGACACAGGAAGGGTTGCACAACGCCCAGCGCTGTGGCAACTGGGGACTTTGATGCACCGTGCGCGTCGCATTCGTTAGCAGTCTAGACATGCCGATAGGGATGAGCCACAGTGGGGTAAAACTGGTCGGTCCTGGGGTGCCGGTGAGGCCTGTGGCCAGGAGCCGACCCGCTGTCGTGGGCAAACCCGCGCCCAGAGCCCAGCAAAGCCAGCCTGACGCTGCTGTGGATGGCGACGTGCTGCCGCGGGATGGCACCGTGGTGGCAGCAGTCTCGGAGGGAGTAGCTGGCGGAAGGGACTGGCTCAGAGTGATTCAGAGCAATTTTCCTCCTAATTCCCCTCATTCCCTGGGTGGATGTGTGCTAATCGGGGCGGCAGTGGTAGAAGGAGGAGTATGGTGGTTGTAGGTGCCATTGCCATGTGTTGCCCTCCCATCCTCCTCCGCAAGCACTTCCTGCCTGGCGCGGTGGCTTCCGTACCACCATGCCTGGCCACTCCCCAGCATCCACGGTCCTGGGGTCCTTCCTGTGCCTGGATATGCACCATCCCCATGGCAGAGTGATGCTCTTCCAAGACAGTTTGTACAGAGATAGGGGCCCGCCAACATAAAGCCTTAAACCCTGAGCACTTGGCCATTGGGATGGCTCCAGCCCATGAGAAAACACCCCTTTGCCTGCGTCTCCATCAAGGGCAAGCAGCAGGCGCTCCAGCTCATGGGAGAGACATCATGGGGATGTTGGTCTCTCTGTGGGGTTTGTGCTAAGCAACCCGGTAAGGCTGTACCCCAAAAGGCTGCGGGGTAAATTGTGCTGCTGTCCATGCCCAGTTGCCTGGCCATACCAAATACAGCCCTGAAGAGAGTCGCCCATGGCTGGGGCTCTCCTGAAAGCTCCAGCTCCCAGGGACCGTAAGCTGCGAGAGCAGTCCCTGGGCTGATCTGGCTTCCACTGAAAGCACCCGTGTGCCAGGCAGCCCTTGCTGTAGAGGGCCTGCAGTGACTTGCTGCCTGTCGCCTCACTGCGCCAGGGTAAAATTTAGCTCCAGACCACGGTCTGCATCTCATTTACAACCCACTTAATTGCAGAGATGTCTTGTGCCGCACTGGCAGTGTCAGCAGCTGTGCGTGGGTGGCACAGGTTGGCTCCAGCAACCCCTCCTCTCCCAAACACGTTGTTACGAACCCGGCCCTGCAAACGCCGCCTGGGAAGATTGATGCAGAGCATGATCTCATCTGGCTTTGTACCGTATCTGGCAATCTTGGGACGGTGCCTGAGCCCTTAATGAAAGCTGGCACACCCTTCATAGCAGGGAGGGTTTGTTACACCCCCTTTCCAGGTGAGCAAACCTGGGGTCATTGACTTCTCTGAGACCACACAGAGAATCGGCTGAGCGCCAGGCGTCCTGCCCTGGCTGCCTCGCTGCAGCATCCCCGCAGCCCCTGTGCCTCGTTCTTTCCCTGGGAGCCCTGGGGCAGCCTGGCCCCATGCACGGCTCGGTTTGCTCCATCGGGGCTAAACGCAGCCTGGCCCCGTGCACGGCTCGGTTTGCTCCATCGGGCTTGAAATGCAGCCTGGCACCCAGGCCACGCTGCTGGGATGGGTGGTGGCTGTCCCTGTTCCATCGAGGTGTGTAGTAAGTGACTTTCCCACGGGAGGGAGCTCATAACCCCGCTGGCCACGGCCGCCCGGGGCTGGATCACCCAGCGTCCCTACGCTGCTGTCACTCTTGGGAGCAGGCTACCCTTTTCGAAAAGCAGCTCAGTGCTCTTCCTGCTTTCTCGCAGAAGAAACCACAGCTCTGCTGCCATTGTCCAAGCTGAGCAAATGTGAATGCAGTCTGGGCCCAGTAGCAGCCCATACGAGACGTGGGACAGCCTCAAAATTAAGATTAAAACCATCTTTTCTGTAGGAAGTTAGTTTGTCTATGACATTTTCTAAGCTTTGGCATTGCAAAGCCCCATGAACTCACAAATTGCCTTGGCTGTAAAGGAAAAAAATCCTTTTTGGAGAAGCTAAATGCAAACTTCCGTGTATGAAGAGAACTTCTGGTTAGCTTTTTTTTTTGATCGAAGGTATCTCCAGTGCAAATCCCTGCGCAAACCCCTGCGCTCCCTGCTCGGGTCCCTGAGCAACGCCGGCGGAGAGCAGAGCTGCACGCTGACCTACATACGTCTTTCCCAGGTGTGCTGGTAAACATCCTTCCCGGGGAAGGATAATGAGGGAGGCTCCCTGGGAAGTGCAGCAATGCGGAGAGGCAGCCAGAGAACAGGACTGACCGGAAGAAATCCTCATCCTCCACCCACTCCCCGGCAGCCTGCAAGGAGCTTGCACAGAGCTGCTCCCACCAGTCCGATCTGCGCCAGTCGGCTGGTTGATGCAGGTGAGCCGGGTGAGTCTCTGCTCTTTCTTTTTGTACTTGAAATGAGCTTTTATGTTTTCAGGGTCATTTTGCAACCGGTCCGTCCCAGCAGGGCTCGGGGCAGCAGGGACTAAAGACACAAGCACAGGATTAGCTGCCCGGACTCCCTCCGCCCAGCCCCGAGCGTGGCGGGTGTGTAGACACGGCACTTTCCTTAGCTGCAAGAGCTGATTCATTCAACCCGACAACTGCCTGAGATGGCTACAGGGAGATTCGTCCTTTTAATTTAAGCAGGGAGTGGGAAAGTGGAGAAATGAAGTGAATTAAGGTGAAAGTCCCGAGAGCAGCCAGGGCAGTGGGCAGCTCAGCTTTCAGCATCCAGCAAAGGGAGGTTTCTTTTCACCTCTAGCAAAGAGATTTAGAAAGACTGAAACTGAACTGAATATGTTTTGAGTTATTGGAAGGGAACGTGGGGGTTTTCCTGTGGGCAGAGCTGCCCCTGCCACCTTGCTGTGTCCTCAACTTTTGCTCCCCTCCAGGACTGGAGACATGTCTAAGCTCATTAAAGCCATCACTGACATGATGGAGAGTTACCAGGGCAATGCCAGGAAGGGGAAGAAATCCGAACCGTTCAGTAGAAGTGAGTTCAAGAAGCTGATCCAGCAGGAGTTTGCTCCTGTCAAGGTAACTGTATGGGCTCGAGGGTGCAAAGATGGATGGGAAAGGTGCTGGGGTGACATTTAGGGGTGACCAGAGGTGATGAGGGGTCCTGCAACACCCACCCCACATCCAGGGTTGGAATCACATCTCTCCAATCTTTGATTTTCCTGGGGTTGAGCATTGCGGGCAATTTCCTTGGGTTTGTATTGCAAGGCAGCAAAGCTCCTGTGTGCCCCTCCTGGTCCCGCTGTCCCCATTTTCCTGCAGGGAAGGGGAGGTCGAGGGTGAGGAAGGGGTGCCTGGTCCCGCTGTGCCTCCATTTCCTCCCTGGGAAAATCCAGGTGTAATACCACGCTATGAAACCTTAGTGTTGGACTCTCTGCAGCCTCCGCTGCCTGCTGCGACTATCCTTTTTGTTGCATTGCCCTTGCGATAAGGGGACCCAGCCCTCACTTCATCACCTTGCGCCTTTGGGAAGGTCTGATGGGCTCCTGTCCTCGCAGAGGTCACCCACCAGCAAGTACAGATACATCACCAGCCTGCCGGATTCGGACACGGAGCCCATGAACAAGGAGAGGGGCTCTGCCAAAACCTGTGTGTACTGAAGGGCGGCTGCCACTGCTCCTGGGGCACAGAGGCAAGGAGGTAAGGAAGAGCTGAAGGAGCGCAGCAAGCAGGTGAAGCTCCCAGACAGCATTTGCATTGCCTCATTAGGTGGGGACAGATCCTTCCTTGGGACCGGTGTCACCCCAAGGTGGTGCATGGCTCCCCAGGTCTGCTTTACCCCTTGCAGTTGTCCCAGCAAGCCTGATCCATTGGGGAGGATGGGATGGAGCCAGGAGCTGAGCTCCAGCTCCACAGGGACCCAGAGAGTATTTAATCAGCTCTAATATCTCCAATAAAAATTGCACAAGCTTGTTGGGCACAAGCTTAGTGTGAAGCAGAGGTATTTCAGGGTGGGTGGTGGAGAAACGGGGGCTGGCAGGGAGGGATGCCAGCCTCAGCAGGGCTTTGGGGTGGTCACAGGTGAATTCCCCCATGGAATTTTCTTCCCTCTCCTGCAGGATTCCTGAATTGCCCCGTGGGCAAAGGACCGAAGCACCAGCAATGTGTGGGCATGGTATGATCACACCCCCTGCCCTTTCGGGCTCTCTCTGCTCCTCTGGTGCAGGCAACACCTGCCCTTGCGCCGGTGGTGGCAGGGGAGATGTGAAGACCATGCCCCGCTCCACGTATTACCTCCATGAGGCAAAAATAACCTCGGGTCTCTTGTTTTGTCCCGATGCTCCGTGGGTGTCTCTTTGGGGTGCTTTGCAAATGCAGCTTGAAGGCTGGGGGGGTGGGTGGGGGCAGACTTGCTGTTTTCTTCTCAAAACCACGACGGCAGAGAAATGCTGACATATCAACCCATTCCTCCGTGAGCTCCTTTTGTTTTTAATGGGTAGAAAGTGAAAAATCACTAGTCAATAGGGCTGGAATGAGCCATACAATTAGTTGACTCAGGCTGTACAGTAATAATGAATAAAGAGTGGCAATTCTTCAGGGAAAATGAAAGGTCTGTGGCTGGGAGTTCATCTCCAGCTCATCTGAAGTCAACAGCAAAATTCCCACGGGTTTGGGGGGGACCAAAAATGCACCTCAACCCTTATGTGGATGTTTCAGTCTAATAAATGCAACTGGGGCAGCATGCTGGCTTTCTTTTCCATTAACAAAAGGGAAGCCCAGCCCTCATTTTTTTTTTATTTTATAGAAAGCTTTTACCTATGTCTTTACATAATTAACCTGCACAGAGTTGTGCAAAGAAATACTGCCAACAGTGAGTGGCCAGAGGATGAGGAAACAGGACTGCTTTCCTTGGCCATGCTTGGTTAAAGCATTGCTCATGATATATAAACCAATAAAACAAGGCTGTTTTAATAGCAAGGAGGGGATGGTAGAAACCCTGAGTTTCACTGGAAAAAAATATTGCAGATAGTTATCAGGTTTGTAATATTTATATCCCCATCTGCAAGTTTTTGGAAAGTCAGGGGAAGACATGTAGTTTCTGACAAGGATTCACTTTATGATCACTTTACTACATGGATGGATGTTTTCTGTAGTATTTTATTCCTCTCAAGCTAATGAGTGCAGGATCCAGTCCTTCAGCTGTTACCTGTCTGAATGGGTTAATACATCAGCCATCTTAACTGTGATGTTTCTGCATTGTAAATATCCAAAAGGAATTTTTTGGGGGCTTACTTTTCTCCTTCTTACATAAATGGTTGTAATGTCATAAAAAAAGCAATAAAAACTCTACACCACAATGCCTGCTTGATTTTTGTGAGCCACCCGGTGATCACCAGGAGCCTCTCCGGGTAGGAGGTTGCTCGAAGCTGTGGAAAAAAAGCTGTCGTGGTGGGGAAACCCCAAGGGGATGGGGCAAGGATGCAAAGCCCTGGAGGTCTGGGGGCACCAGGGGCACCCAGGACCAGTGCTGCACCCTGGGTGTAGGGCCCAGGCAGGACACACTGTGGGATGGGGAGATGTTTTTATGTTTTCCCCATCACCTGGGACCTGTTTGTCCCAGCTGGTGGCAGAGAGCAGAGCTGGAGAGCGCTCAGGGATGATCCACACTGACTGTGGCCGGTTACCAGAGCATCATGAAGGTTCAGAAAGAAACCAGCTCTGCACAAACGGCATGAGCACGTTTGCTAACCCAGCTGCACCCCTATAGCGTGCATGGAAAATAAGGACAAGGAGTTCAAGGAAATGCCAACACAAGAGAGAGTCTCAGGAACTTAATGCTTTATTGGCTCATGGATGCCTCATGGGGCCAACGCACAGCCTGGTGCAGCAGGTGGAGGCAGCAGGGAAGCACAAGTGATGCCCCTTCCGCAGGGAGCGATGGTCCTGGAGGCAGAGGAGAGGGTCTGCAGCCAGGCAGCCCCAGGGCTTGCAAAGCTTTGGGGAGGCCAGAGGGATCTGGTCGATGCGTGGCCTTTGCTGCCGGAGCCAGGGCGTGTGGGACACCCCATCACTTCATCTTCTGCGAGGGCAGCTGGTGGACCTGCTGCTGCTGCTGCTGCTGCTGGTACTGGACCTGTGGCTTCCCATGGCAGCCGGAGCCACCGCTGCTGTGGCAGCCACCACCGCCGGAGCTGTGACAGCCACCACCGCCGGAGCTGTGGCAGCCACCGCCGCTGCCACCGCTGCTATGACAGCCTCCACCACCGCTGCTGTGACAGCCGCCACCACCGCTGCTGTGACAGCCGCCGCCACTCCCGTGGCAGCCACTGCTCTGGCGGGTGTAGCGCTCCTGCCTGTGGCACTGGTCCTTGTCTTGGCGGGAGCACATTGTTGTGTGTCGGGGTCACCTGCGGGGAGAGAGGAGCTGTCAGGAGCTGCTGCTTGTCCCACCGCCCCGACTGCCCCAGCGCCCCGATCCTGGGGCCCCTGTGCCTGCCCTGTTTGCAATCCCACCCCCAGCACTGCAGTGCAGGATCCTTGGAGACCCCCCAGCTCTGCAGCAGTGCCCTGCTTCCACCGACGGAGGATTTCAACAGCTGGGTGTAGCAGCACGGCATGGCCCAGCCATGAGACAGGTCCTCGCCTCCCTCCATGCGTCCCAGCACCCTGCGAGCTTCCCCGCACCCCAGCAGCAGGGTTTGCATTAAACCCATGCTCTGCATCCCTTGTCGGGAAACAAGTCCCCAAAGAAGGAAAATCCATTCATGCTGCCAGACTTACCCGAGCTTGAGAGGAAAGCAAGAGGATGGAATGAAGATCCCTGGGACAGGAGCAGTTTTATAGAGATCTAGATCCCTTTCGCCGGAAATGAGACAGCTCTCTGTCATATCGATCCATTAATTTAATACCCAATCCCCATCAGACCGCCCTCTGTTTACATCGCTCACCTGACTCATTCGTGATGGGTATCATTCCTTTTTTATCTGTTTCCTGTGCCACATAAGTATCTAATTGCCAGCCTCACCTGCCCTTAATAGAAAAACCCGTGGGTGCCTGGGTTTCCAAAGGCTCGTCTGTTTGGGGTTTGTTTTGTTAAATTAAATCCAGGCATAATTATAACCCCATCCCATGAGGCTCGGCTCTCAGAGTCTAATCCCTGCTATTGAGCTGGTGCCAGATAAAGCCAAAAATAATCCAGGTAAAAAGGAGTGGAAAGTTGCCCTCTCTTCTCCCTTAGATGCTCAGTCCAAAAGAGCTGCCACGACCATGGGGATAGCCAGTGGGGCGAGGACAAAATCCTCCTGGGCTTCCTCTAGAGAAGGGTCTCAGGTCTTCAGCAGGGGTTTTCTAGTTCCCCTCTGTGACCTAAAGAGTGTGAATTCCCCCCAAAAGGCACCTGAGCAGCCAGAAGACGGTCTTGGGCACTGATGAAAGCCTTGTAAGCCCTGCTTGCATATGTCTGAGGAAGGCCCCTGAGCGCTTGATTGACAAAGACTAGCTATTTCCATCCTCTTAATGACAAAGATTGGGAAATGAAGACGGAGGAATTAAAAGAAAGACCCATCTAGTGCTGCCTGCTTCATTGGCCCGTCTTCTGGAGCAAAGCTGGAGCTCTGGAGATGGCCCTTCCGCACAGCCCTCTCCTGGTTGAAAAGCTGCCCAGGACTTTCATCACCCCACAAAGTACCTCTAAAGGCTCCTTATTTATGGATAAAGGCAAGAAAAAGTCTGACACATAGAAGATAACGGCAGGAGCTACGCAAACAGACACGAAGATCCACCTTGTTGTCAAAGAGAAATGCTTTGGCAGCTCTCTGAGAGAGGAGGGGATAGCACCAGGGCTTGGACTGTTTGAGCTGAAAGTCAATGTCTTTCCCAAGACACACGTCAAATAGTGCTATTTCGTTATGCTCAGCATCGCTAGTGGCACTGAAAATTAGCTCCTTCCTACTTCTCCTGGAAGCCGTTGGCTTCTGTATGACTTCAGACAAACACCCATTGGCAGGAGGTTGAGCTGGCCCCGGGGTCCCTGCGTCCAGCACAGGGCCCAGCTTGAGCAGAGGGGGATGTGGTGACAACGGGATGAAACCTCCCCCGGGGCTGCAGGTGTTCCCAGGGCGTGAGCAACTCACGCTGCTCACATATGAAATTTTGGATACTTGAAGTGTTCATCACGAGCCTCCCACCTGGTGGCGATGGCTATCTGTCTTATCCGAGGGGTCAGCGACTGGGAAGATTGCAAAGCTCTCCTTCAGCCTTGCAGACCCGTGGCTCACCCAGCACGAAATGCAGTCGGCATTTACCGTGCTGATTGCCACTGATGTCATAAAATTTCATATAGAAACCGGTGGCTGCAACTGTAATTAGCAGAGGAACTGGGCAGACACCCACTTAGAGCTGTGTGTGCTTCAGGCAAAATCCATGCGGCTGTTGGAGCAAGTGCACACATGCACAGAAGGGGCTGGTTCCTCTGCGGGCGGAGCGCAGCCTCCGTGGGGCTTCTTGCATCCCTCCTACCACCCCGAATAATAACCAGGGACTAAAGTCTCAAGGACAAATGCATTTCTGTGCATGACTCTTGTGCAATCTGTTTTTGTCTTTTCTAGAGGATATCAGAAGTTGTGTCTTGCGCAGGTCAGGGGTGATGTTCTGCACAGGAGAGTTTAATGCCGATTTACTTTTCAGGTGATGATCTCATTCATTCAATGAGAAAGGACATATGAGTATTTTCGTGTAACCAACCACGTACCAAGTTTCATAACGGCTCGTGTTTTTCTTGCAGTCCCCAGCCTCTCAGACATGAAAGTTCAGCTTTCAGTTAAAAGCAGAAACCACATCAAAACGGAAGCAGAGAAGCCTCTGTCCTTTTTTATTGTGGTTACAGGAAAAAAAAAATCTTTAAACAGTCAAAAACCTAAGAGGCAAAGGAAAGGAACCTCAAAACCTATGACTAGTAATCACTTCTAGGGTTTTCTTGGCGTGACTGGGGTTGGCAGCAGGGCATGGCTGCACCGCCCGGCTCCCCTCACCCAGCCTTTGCGCAGGGCTGTAACACATCTGGGCCAGGCTGCTCCTGGCTCCCAGCTGCAAAACCCCTTCCCTGGTTGCCTCCCTGCCTTTCCAGCAGCATCTCTGCCAGCTCCTGGCTGTGCAGGGAGATGGATTTGGCTTCTCTCTCTGCCAGCTCTTCCCTTGACTCTTTGCATCCCTTAGTCCAGCTCACAGAGGCAGATATCTGCTGAGTTCATCTGCCGTTGGCACGTGCACGACAAGCTTCAGAAAACACAAGCAGTAAAGACTTTGTTGAGTTCAGTTGCACTGTTTAACACAGCAATATCATTCTCCCTAAAATGCAAAGCTAAATGGTCTCCTTGTGCACACGTGCTGAAGGGCTGGGCGCTTTCTCAGGGGCAACTTCCCCTGGTTAAGATATATGACCTGCTAGTAACTGTGTAGACCCTGTATTCCTCTACACCCAGCTGCACCCCTATAGCGTGCATGGAAAATAAGGACAAGGAGTTCAAGGAAATGCCAACACAAGAGAGAGTCTCAGGAACTTAATGCTTTATTGGCTCATGGATGCCTCATGGGGCCAAAGCACAGCCTGGTGCAGCAGGTGGAGGCAGCAGGGAAGCACAAGTGATGCCCCTTCCGCAGGGAGCGATGGTCCTGGAGGCAGAGGAGAGGGTCTGCAGCCAGGCAGCCCCAGGGCTTGCAAAGCTTTGGGGAGGCCAGAGGGATCTGGTCGATGCGTGGCCTTTGCTGCCGGAGCCAGGGCGTGCGGGACACCCCATCACTTCATCTTCTGCGAGGGCAGCTGGTGGACCTGCTGCTGCTGCTGCTGCTGCTGGTACTGGACCTGTGGCTTCCCATGGCAGCCGGAGCCACCGCTGCTGTGGCAGCCACCACCGCCGGAGCTGTGACAGCCACCACCGCCGGAGCTGTGGCAGCCACCACCGCCGGAGCTGTGGCAGCCACCGCCGCTGCCACTGCTGCTATGACAGCCTCCACCACTGCTGCTGTGACAGCCGCCACCACCGCTGCTGTGACAGCCGCCGCCACTCCCGTGGCAGCCACTGCTCTGGCGGGTGTAGCGCTCCTGCCTGTGGCACTGGTCCTTGTCTTGGCGGGAGCACATTGTTGTGTGTCGGGGTCACCTGCGGGGAGAGAGGAGCTGTCAGGGGCTTTCCTTTCCTGCTTCTGCTCTTCCAGGGA
Source organism: Platalea leucorodia (assembly GCF_965183815.1). Classification (NCBI taxonomy): domain Eukaryota; kingdom Metazoa; phylum Chordata; class Aves; order Pelecaniformes; family Threskiornithidae; genus Platalea; species Platalea leucorodia. The sequence continues at coordinate 2,027,196 of NC_138846.1, read as the reverse complement.
AGAGAAGTCTGGATGTACATTTATCCAATCTTAGCCAGATCCCACAATTGTCTTTAAACCTTGCAGCAGCTTCTTATACCACCTGCAGGATTGTCCCACCAAAGCCATGGCCAAAGATGCTGGGAGCTTCCAGAGCAGCCAGGCAGACTGAGCACGGCTGGCTTTCCAGAGCGGAGCTATCTCACTCCCAGAGGGAGCAGAGCAACACCCCAGAGCCTCCCTCCAAGTCCAAATCTCTCTGCTCTTTTGGCATTCCCTGCGCTCCCTCCTCACCCCACATCCCTGCTCATAGGCCCCCATAGACTAATCCCCAATCCAGTACAAGGCACGGGGCTCAGCCCGCTCCAAACCCATCCGCCTCTCAGAGAGTTTCGAATGCCGTGCCAAGCCCCAAAGCCCTGCAGCATCGCTGCTCTTACCTGAGATGCTCGTGCAGTGAAGGGGCGAGGAAGGAATGAGGCTTTCCGGGACAGGAGCGCTTTTATACCCTCTCCGTGCGCCCCGTCTGGAAATGAAGCACCTCCCTGTTGCAGAGGTCTGCCTGTTCATTTAATTTGTCGATGGCTTTTTTTTTTTTGCCTCCCCACTCTTCAGGTTGCTTGCATGATTCACCTCATATGCATTGGGTATCACCTCTTGTTATGGTCGTCTTTCCTGTGCCTCAGAAATATTTAATTGCCGGCTCTACCTGTGCTTAGCTCCAATGGGGGAGTAGTGTGGGTGGCCTTAGTTTCCACAGCTTTGCCAGTTTGTTTTTGGTATTGATCACAGCTGGGGAGTGCTTTGTGTTTAGACGGGGGAATAATGTCATGTATGTAAATCACACCAACCTTTTCAAAGGTCTTGAGGTGCCCTAGTCCTGCAAATGCCCATAAACCCAGAGATGTGCCTATAAGTACCAATAACACCTTTGGCACAGCAGACAACTCTTCCTGAGCAATTTCACTGGTACCACTGTTGGCTCGTTTCTCTTAAAACCAGCTGAAATATGGTGGAGTGGTGAAGAGAGAGAAAAAACAGTCCCTATAAAACTTTTTAGTCCATCAAAAGTTTCCTGCTGTTGCGAGAAGGACAAAAAGCAGTTGGGATTCTTATTTTTGGAAGGGGAAAGACCTGCCCTAGGTAGCGATCCAGGATTAGCAAGGTGCATAATTATGTGGTTAACCTTCAGCCCGTGAGTAATGCTGGAGCGGCAGCACTGATGGTTTTTTTCCAGGTTGTGAGTGGCTTCGATGCTGCCACGCGGAGGAGAAGGGCTCACATGGGTGCTGCCTTCGGTGACGCACAGCGGCCTGGGGTGGCTGCTGCATTGCGGGGAGCTGGCAGACCCCCGGGACTTTCTCCAAACTTGTAGGAACATCCTTTTTGGAGTACTTTTCCCTGCTCCCAAACTGGCTTGTAACTGGCCAACAAATCCGAGTGTTATTTGGACGAATGCGCAGACCCACACGAGCCTTCAGGCCAGGCCCGGTACCACGTTTGCAGTGAGAGCTAATTGCAAGCAATAATTTGAGATACTCCCTGTACCTTTCCTGTACCTCTGCTGCGCGGGCTAGGAAGTGCTCAGGACCATGGATCTTGTTTTGCTCTTTTCTGCCACAACTTGTGGAAGACATTTTAGTAATTAAACAGGCAGCAAATAAAAGACTAAAATCAGTATTGCTAGCTGAAATAGGGAACTGCTATGATTTTGTCAGTGCAAAAGTGCTTGGAAAACACTGGCTGAAAAATATTTCACTTGCTGGCAGAGATGCTCAAGCATTTGGTATTATTGGTCCACCTCTCCTACTTTTTATTTTTCTTTCTCCATGCTGGTTAAGTTTTTATGATATTCCCAGACACTGACCACAGTGAGATGGAGGCTTAGCCCCATCCCGCCTTTGCTAATGCTGTTTGAGAGACCCAGCATCCTTTGGGAAGCAGCTGGAAAACTAAGCAAGCTGCCAGGCACCGAGGTGCCTCTCCAGCCTCTTGTGAGCTCCTGCTTTGAACGCAGGTGCCTGAACCTTCGTTGAGGCATTGCAAACCCGGAGCCGTTCCCACAACCCGAAAAACTTTTTGCCACATTTGCTGTTACTGAAACACGGAGGATTTTTGGAAAGGCGGGTGGACAGGGCAGGGTTAATGAATCAGGTACGCAACCTAAATCCTTCTTTTGTATTGCTTAATTGCTATTATGAACTAGAAAAGTGTCAGGGCAAACTGTACCCGGGTTTGATCACTTCTGTTTAATTATGTTTTGTTCTGGCAGCAGAAGAAATATGGTAAATACTCTCCGTGAAAAAAGACTCAAAGTAATTTTTGGCTCTCACATTGTATTCGGTTCCTCATGTTTTAATTGTTCTGAGTTTGTTAAAGATCAGCAGCACCCAGCCAGCAGTCCTGGGCACCTCTAGATTTTGTGGCTGTCCACCTTAATAAATGGGGTTTGCAATGGGGGCTTAAGGCAAATGCCAGACTCGCGCAACCAGCCTTTTCAAATGATTCCTACACCGAAAGCAGGCAGCCTGTTCAGGGAGTTAGCTGCTCTCTGCACCCTTTTCAGCAATGCCAGATATTTCTGATCATCGTGACACACTTGAGAATAATCTTATCAGGGCAACATCCATTTCATGAATGGCAATACCAAACCAATAAATTACACAATTCATTTTAATTACAAGCTGAGAAGAAATTTATCGGTTCATTGTGTAACGCTAGCGTCTTGCAATGGCTCTGGCTCGACCCAGGGCTCTTGAAGAAAGGCTTGCTGGGGGGGTTGTCACAAGCATGTGGAGATACCTGCCCCAAAAATGGCACCTTGGGGCCAGACGGCAAATAAAAGGGGTTTCTGCCCCCTCGGGGTGCCTTTGCCTATAGGACTTTTTCTGCCCCATGGTTGTGCACAGAGCTGGCCCCGAGGGCTTGTGCAATGCAGCCTGTGGGGTCTTGGTGGGGGGTTTTGGGTCTCCAGCTCTGTGGGAAGGCGGCGTGGAGGAGAGCTGCCTGCACTGCAGAGGCCTGAGATGGCTTCTCAAAATGTCAGCATTTAAAAATCTTTATTCTCTCTCTTTTCCTTTGGAGTCCATAGGGCCGAGTGTGGCAGTGCCTGCCCCTGTTACTTGTGTCTGGGCAGGGTAACTTCTGGGCCATTAAACGAGCACAAGGTGTCTTGTATTGTGATATGAAATACACGGTGAAAGAAAAATCACGAACACACAACTCTCATGAAGTCTGAATTGTCATGGCTTGTATATAGTTACAGACTAACACAGAGAAAACCGCACCACCGTGAACGTACGCAGTTTATTTTAACACCCACAGATAAACTCATGAGAGGTACAGGATTCACCAGGGGAGGGAGAGGAGACATTTTCTTTGAAGACTGCTAGGAGACATGTAAAACTTTCTGAACTCAGCACAAGATCAAGGACATGCATGCATATAACATGCAGATAATGACCTGATCACTTCATCTTTGAGGATACTTGGTAAATTTGCTGCTGGCAATCCTGTGGCTTTCCATAGCAGGATCCCCCACTGTTCCCATGGCACCCAGATCCACCGCTGCTCCTGTGGCATCCAGATCCACCACTGCTCCCATGGCATCCGGATCCTCTGGTCCCGTGGCAACTGAATCTGCCGCTGCTCCCGTGGCACCCAGATCCACTGCTGCTCCTGTGGCATCCAGATCCACCACTGCTCCTGTGGCATCCAGATCCACCACTGCTCCCGTGGCATCCGGATCCTCTGGTCCCATGGCAACTGGATCCGCTGCTGCTCCCGTGGCATCCAGATCCACCGCTGCTCCTGTGGCATCCTTCACTGCTGTGGCATGAGGATCGTTCTTGCCGGTGGCACTGGTCTTTGTCCTGGCAGGAGCACATCTTTGCAGACCTGCTGGAAAGACTATAGTCTTTGAGTGGGTGCAAAGGCAAGAGACACTGTGATGTCTGTCAGCCAGCAGTAGCAGATGTCTAGGTAGATGGGATTATATATCAAGAATAAATTCTCATTATAAGCCAGGTTCTTGAAGAAGAGAGAAAAATTAGCAATGCATGTCTGCCCGTAGTGGTCCCTGACCTGTAGAGAGGACTCTGTGCTACCTTCCTTTGAGCAACTCTTTCCTTTTGCTTCTACGTTTAGCAAATATGTAAGATAGAAGTTAAAGCACTTAGTGATTAGTAAGAAGTGGTGGCCAGATAGAGTCCAGAGCTAGACCTGAAGAGTCCTGTCCTCAGCTGTCTGAATTAAGAACATTTAAGTTTTCTAGTTGCTTTCTATTATTTATGTAGAGATATGAACGGAGAAGACAACCTAGGCAGGACTGAGCAACTGGGACCAGAGGGAGCCACAGAGATGAGACATGTAAGAGAAGTGGTCAAGACCTCAGGATCAGGACAAAGCTAGTGATCATTAAAAGTGCAAAAGTTTGGTCAAGCCGGACTTACCCCGTTCAGCAGGAATTCGAGAGGAGATGTGAAGCTGAGACAATGAGGAAAAATGGGGTGCGAGATCTTTTATAGGGCACCCAGTGTTTTTCCTCCGGAAACAAGATGAGCTCCCACCGGAGGGACCTGATTGCTCACCAACCCGAACACTTTGCTAATTGGAGAGTTTTTACACTGCTGTTTTGACTCATGGTATTATGAGCAGATCAATATCCCGCCTTTGGGATCGCTATTCTTCTTGTTACTCCATAAAAATGTTAATTGCCCACCACGCCTGGTGTGGTTCACGTGCAGGGATGGGGAGGTTTCTGGATAGTTTTGCTGCCTGTGACTAAAGCATTTACCTGCTTCTTGCGCTTAATGCAAAGCAGCCGTGAGCCCAAGTCGGCAATGCAAAGAAGTTCACAGATAGGAAGGTGGGATAGTGGGGTGGGCTGGTGGACTGGGTTGCAAAGGGATCCAGAAAATAAAAGGGGCTTGAAAGAGAACAACTGAGGCCATGGTGGTGCATAGGAAAAATGAGTGCATTTGGGCAGTTTGGGAAAAAAAACTAGGTTGCAAGTGGGCGAAGGAGACAAAGGGAATTAAGGAGGCAGCTATGAGCACGCGATGGGGCAATAGAAGGTGAGCACAGAGCCCAGGGCTGGTCTGTGTGTGGGGTGCCCTGAAAACAAGGAGTGTGAGCATCCTCTGCCGAGCCCCAGGGGTCAGAATTGGCCATCCACATCTGCTGGGGTGCTGGGGCTTGGCATTGGTGGGTTACAAAAGGAGTCGAGTTGCCTCTGGGCTCTAAAACTGTCTCTGGGGTTTGGGGTTTAGTGGTGGGAGATGGTGATGTGAGACTTTGAAGCAAACTCCTGCTGGCCGTGTCTGGTGGGAACGATGGGAGCGGGCAAAGGCAGGCGGTGGGACATGGCTGGGGAGCAGCATCAAAGAGAAACCTATTTCTGAGTAAAACAGCAATGAAGCACTAAAAGGAGTGTTGCAATATTTCAAGTCAGTCCTTTCTTTGCTGAAGGAGAGACTTTTAACTCAAACAGAAGGAATTTAAAACCCCACAGGAGACAGAGAACATCCAGGCAGGAGGCTCGGAAAGACAAAAGGTCTCCAACAGTGTCCCATTCCCATGATACTTGTTCCAAATATCTGCTATGGGTTACCTTTTTTACACTTTGATTGGAGAAAAAAGTAGGGAGGAAGGTGCTGTGACTCTTTGAGCTCTTTCCTCCCTCTTTGCCTCCATCCTCAAGTGTGCATTGGGGAGGGCATCAGGATCCACGGCTCCGCTGACATAACGCTCTGCTTTGGGGAGAAAAGCGTCTTTCTGCCTACGGAGCGCACCAGGCCTGATCTCATCCAGGACTCTAGAGGCCACTGTAATATTAATAATAGCACAGACTGAATTAAAATAAAATACAGAGTCAAGGAGATTCGTTGCTAACCAATGGAGCTGAATCACTTGAACAAATTGATACATGAGGAAATCAGAACGTGTCTGGGGATATTTCACAAACGTCTGAAGAATGAAAATCCTTGTGAAACTATTATTCGCGATTCATTAATTACACCCCAGATCACGTGGATGGTGACAAACATGTTTATCATTTCTCTCGGCAATAGAGACATCCACCTGAGCATGGCCTGGTGGGGAGGATGCTCACATGCATCAGAGACCTGGACCCGCGTACAAGACAGGAACATATTGACCTGGTCTTTGAGCCCCACATATCTCCTGCAAAGCTCCTTGTCTTTGGGAGAGGCTTCCCTGTTTCCCTTGATCCTATTCTGAGTGGATGGCAGTTTTTTTCTTTGGGTAATTTGTTGGTTTTATGGACGGAATTTCCTTTGCAGTTGTCCTAATACAAGTATCAGAAGATGGTTTGTTCCCCACTTTGGATCATGGTTTCTGGGTGGCTTATATGTGGTCATGATTCTTCCACATGTCAGTTATTGGTTTTCTATTTATGAAGGAGATAAATGAAGTACAGAAAAAACCCAAGATCTTAGAAGGATCTGGGGGACATCCCAGGTAGAAATTCAAACCTCCAAATCCCTGAGAAGTGATTAAACACAAAGAAGATGTCTCTCTTGTTTTGAGATTGCTCATGTGAAATCCCTCTCATTAGAGGTTAGACAAATCTATGTCAAAATAGCTTAAGCAGAGCAACTCCTGCCTTGGTGTGTGGGAAGCGGGAGCTGCCCTCTTGAGGTATCCTCCATCCCCCTCTTCCACAGCCCAGCAAGCTTCAGAGGGGATCTGAAAGTAGATTTGGATGCCTTTGCCACAGCCCCATCCTTTGCTTTGATACTTTTGCTGGCGTCTTTCTTCCCACAGAGGTCCCCGCGGCTTGCACAAGCAGTGTTGCATGCACTGGGGTAGCTGAGCCATTGCAGTCCACCGCACAGCCCATGGGGTGGGCACTTGGGCTGCCCCAGGGCTGGGCCACCCCACCAAGCCATGCCTGGGATGGGGACTCTGTGCTCTGTAGTGCACGTTGGCATCAGCCTCTGCACATGCGTGAGGAAGAGGTTGGCAAGGAAGGCTTGCTGCAGTGTCAGGGCAGAGCATGTTGGCAGCCCCCCTGCATCCGCCTATAAAACCTCCATCCCAGGAAGGTGTGCCCTGTGCCTCTTTTTACTTCTTTTCCTTATCGAGATTGTGCTGCAGGAGAAATCTCCATGAATGTTGCGAAGCAGCTGAGTCTGTGATGTGTCACATCCTGCAGGCTGGGCCAGGCAGGACACCGGGAGACGGAGACGATGGAGGCTCGGGGCTGGGTGAGGTACAAGGAGCCACCTGGGACATGATGCTGTGAGTCACTGACTCCAGATCCCTGCTTTGCTGTAACAATCCTCCCAGGTGATTCCTCTTCTAACCTTACAAGGATTCCTCTTCCTACCTTAAATCTTACAAAGAGTTTGGGACCTTTCGTTCCATTAGAGAGAGCGGGTCCAGCCAAGTGCCCCCTGATGTCTACAAACCCATTTCTAATTTCCATTCGACATTTGACATTTCCATTCCTCGTTCTTCTCAATGAGGAATTTGTCTGGAGTAGGAATAAAAAGACACCAGGTTGAATCAACCAGGAACCTTGATGTGAGGGTGAACGGGGATGCTGCAAACACCAGCTTTGGCCACAAGAAGGAACAGAAGCAATTCAAAGGGATGAAGTGGAAAACACTGATGCAAGGGGGTTATGAACCATAATTTTTTATTGCCTCCACAACTGCTGTGAAATAAGGAGGTGAATAGCACATAATATTTCACAGAGACAGTGGGTTACACCTTCAAAGCACGTTACAAGCAAAATTACAGGAAGAGTGGAGATCTGCGGTAGCACGGGACATGCTGACCATCAAGGCAATGTTGTAGGAGTGAGAAGTTTCTCTCATTCATCCCCACTCCTCATGTCCTCTACTTCATCTTCTGGGCTGGCACTTTGCAGACCTGCTTTTGCTGCTGGCTTGGGATGCATTTTGCCACAGGCACGCAGCCTTGCTGCACTGGAGGGGGACAGGTCTGCACTGGGCAGCACTGTGGGACGTGCTGCACTGGGTCACTGTAGCATGGCTTCCCCCCTTGGTACCCCGATCCATGGCACGTCTCGGAGCAGACTGACCTCCCGTAGCTGTGGCATCCTCCCGATGACCCATAGCTGTACGTGGGTCTCCTGACACAGCTTGAACCACCTCCGTGGTACGAACCTGAGGAGCCGTGGCATCTCTCGGAGCAGACCGACCTCCCATAGCTGTGGCATCCCCCCGATGACCCATAGCTGTACGTGGGTCTCCTGACACAGCTCGAACCACCTCCGTGGTACGAACCTGAGGAGCCGTGGCATCTCTCGGAGCAGACCGACCTCCCATAGCTGTGGCATCCCCCCGATGACCCATAGCTGTACGTTGGCCTCCTGACACAGCTCGAGCCCCCGTCTCCGTGGCACGAATCAGCCGCAGCATAGCCGTGGCATCTCTCGGAGCAGACTGGCTGCCGATAGCCGTAATGCCGGTAGTTGTGCCCTCTCATGCCTTCAATGCCTTCGCCGTCGCACCCTGAGGAGCAGGTGTTGTAGCCGTAGCGGAAGGGTGTGCGCCGGGTGTCCAGCCAGGACCCCGAGGGGTCATACCAGGTTGAGTTCAAGTTGAAGTATGATTCTCTTCCAGAAGAGTATATCATGTTTGAATTGTAGAGAAAAACCTGAAAAACAAATGGCCAGGTAGGCTTGCATTTCCATCTCCTCTGTTTTCATTTAATTTCCCATAAAGCTGCTTTAGTGAGCCATTCATAGGTCAGCCTTGCTTATTCTGAAAACCTGGATCTAAAGGAAATTCTTGCAGTTGCCCAATACTGGTCATATTTTGTCCAAACCCCCTTTCTGACCTTACCCTTGATTTTTTTCCCCTCCAAGAACAGAAGCAACCATAAGGCACTGCAGCACATAGTGGCATTGCTATTAAATCCCATACCCAAGTCCCCCAATAACTTCTTTCTTGGCTTAGCCCACCGTCCTCCAGCACTTGTGTGTAGGGTATGGTCTGAAGGACAGTGCAAGCGTGCCAGGTCTGTGACCTCCTGAATTCAGACACCCATCCAAAAATGAACCCAGCTACTCCGGGATGTGTCTTACCCAATTCACGAGGGAAGACAGATGCTGACCAGGAGTTCAGATTGTGAGAGGCAACGGGATGGAGGCCTTTTATATGGTTCCAAGTCTTCCCCTTGTAAATGAAACATGCTGCAGGAACGAGGACTAAATTATTTATTAACAAAACATCTCCTCCATTTGGATGCTGTTCCCAGTGCTTGGCATGTTCTGCTTGACTCATGATTCCTGATAAGCATCTCTTAATTACGATGTAGTTACCGAGTGGTGCACATAAAGGACTGACATTGTTTAAGCCACACATCGTCTATGTGAGGCAGGTAATAATGTACTTATTCACCATCTCCAGGGGACCGAGACACTGAGTGGAGGCTGACGGGTGACCTGTGAGTCAGGAGCCATGATGTGCACAGTGCTAATGTCCCGGCCTTCCCCTTCTGCTACCCATGAGGAGCATTTCCAGGTGCCTGAAGCACAAACAGGTGACTGGGAAGAGCCAGCGCAGAGTCACTGAAAGCAAATTGTGCTGATGGGTTTTGGTGATGAAGAGGCTGGCTCCGTGGATGGTGGAGTGTGATGGATGGTGCTACCTCAACTTTTGCAAGGCTTTTGGCACAGTCTCCCATGGCAGCCTTGCAGTTAAACTGGTGGAGGTATGAACTGGATAGGTAAACTACATGGTGGGTGAAAAACTGGCTGATACTGGTGCTGTCGCTGTTTAACATCTTCATTAATGCCCTGGATAATGGGGTGAACTTGGCAAATCTACAGGTGGCACCAAATTGGGACGAGCGGCTGAAACTGCTGGAGGATGAGACCTGGGCAGGCTGGAGAAATGGTCCTGCGGCTGGGATGGACTAACTGGGATGGCAGGGCTTGGGCGGCTGGCGAAAAGCCGCTCGGAAGAAAAGATGGACCAAAGCTGCCCTGGAAGCGCCGGTCTGAGGGCTAAGCTGGCCCTTTGTCCGTGGGCTCTGAGTCAGCCCTTTGGGCACTGCGCTGGGACAGAGCCTGGGAAGTGGCTTCAGTCAGAAGAGGCTGGGAAGAAATTAGCTACTAAAATAAGGGATTTCTGAAGTTAAAGTTCATATGTAAAATAAGGGATTTCCGAAGTTAAAGTTCATATGTAAAATAAGGGATTTCTGAAGTTAAAGTTCATATGTAAAATAAGGGATTTCTGAAGTTAAAGTTCATATGTAAGTGGTTTTTCATTTGGTTAAAATTAGACATGAGAAAAATAAATTGTTGTGGTTTTCTGCATTAAGAAAACAAGAATGAATTTCTTTTTTTCTTTCTGGTTTTCCTTGGTGGTTGTTAGTGGCTGTGAAGACACACTGGGGCTATGATTAGGCAATACAAAGAAACAACAATATATATTTCAATGGACCTAGTGGAAGGCTTTTTCTGGCAAAAAGAGAGAAACAGTGTGTTACCAGTGTACCAGGGGAGCTGTGGGGGAAGAGCCTGGTCTGCATCTTTCTGCACCGAGTGAAAGGCATTCCTGGCATGCACAGACACACCTAACGTGCTGGGGCACGCGCTTATTATCATGATTAAGATATATATGATGGATGGCCTCCCAGTGCAGCGTTACTATCTAGCTAATGAAGGTGATGGCACACATTATAGAGCAAACTGTTTGTACCTAGATCACTTGCTGATGAACCATAGTGAAGTCCATCTATTGGTCCCGCGGTGGGTAACCACAGGGGAGAAGGTTTTACAGCATGCAGATGGAGTTCAGCCTGGTGAAACCGCTACAGCCAGAGCTGAAATCCTCATGTGTGAACTCTAATTTTAATTTTAAATTTACAAGTTTCCTTGTGAGAAGTTTAATGACTTTTAACATCTTCTCATTGTAATGTTGGTGACATTTTTGGGGGTAAAAAAAGAGGAACCAAGTGTCAACTAAATTTTTTCAACTTTATTCTTGAATACACGGGGAGAAAATAAAATTGCAGGAGTCCTTGATGCTCCTGCAGTCACCGTGTGTACTTTTTTCCCAGTACAGTCCTGTCTCTGTTTTCGAACAACCTTGAAATCCCAGTCCGCTGAACACATGGGCGAAGGTGAATCCATGGCACACTGTTTTCCCGTGCTCGCCCAGGCTCTTTCCATTCTGTTCTCCATCCCCAGGCTGCTCACCTTCTCAAAAGAGGGGAGAAACAGCTGCTCTGCCCTGAGGAAGAGCAAAATGGGGTTTGGATGATTAAAGCCTATTCCCTGGCAGGGGAGGACCCTGGGAATTTAAAGTGTCAGTGCTGGGGTCAAGCAGGGGACTGCAGACCCTGAATCCAGTGTATAAAGAGCAGCAACTGTAGAGGCGGCACTACAGGGAGCCTGATAGAAAGAAACTGTGATGGGTTGACTTTGGCTGGCTGCCAGGTGCCCACCAAGCCGCTCTGTCACTCCCCCTCCTCAACAAGACAGGGGGAGAAAATACAACAAAAAAGTTTATAGGTCAAGATAAGGACAAAGAGGTCACTTGCCAATTACTGTCACAGGCAAAACAGACTCAACTTGGGGAAATTAATTTAATTTATTGTCAGTCAAAATCAAGAGTAGGATAATATGAGAGAAGGACAAATCTTCACTCTTGACTTCTCTACATCCTACCCCTAAGCAATTCAGGGGACCAGGGAGCAGGGGTTGCGGTCAGTTCATCACGTGTTGTCTCTTCTGCTCCTTCCTCCTCACGCTCTTCTTCTTCAGTGTGGGCTCCTCTCCACGGGGCCACAGGTGCTGCCAAGAGCCTGCTCCAGCGCAAGCTCTCCGTGGGGTCACAGCTTCCTTCAGGCACATCCCCCTGCTGCGGCATGGGGTCCTTCACGGGCTGCAGGTGCATGTCTGCTCCACCGCGGACCTCCACGGGCTGCAGCGGGACGACCTGCATCACCATGGTTTTCACCACAGGCTGCACGGGAATCTCTGGTCCAGGGCCTGGAGCACCTCTTCCCCCTCCTTCTTCACTGACCTTAGTGTCTGCGGGGCTGTTTCACACTCACATTTTCTCTATCACAGCTTCTGCACAGCATTTTTTACCCCTTCTTAAATGTCCATCACAGAGGCCTGACCAGCATTGCTGATGGGCTCACCTTTGACCAGAGTCAGATCCGTCTTGGAGCTGGAACTGGCTGTGCCCAACATGTGAGAAGACACCAGGAGTTGCCCCCATGTTGGGCACAGCTGGTTCCTGGTGTTGCATGGTGCCGAAAGTGGAGGTGGCAGCACCGGCAGCTTGAGTGAGGAGCGAAGCATCTCCCACGCTGAGCGGCGTGCGGGCACGTGCTGGGGAGGAGTCCCAGCGCCTCGCTGGCCCCATGCTCATTTCTTCTGCAGACAGGGTGGCAAGAGAGGGACCTGCTTTTGCTGCTGCTGGCTGGGATGTAGTGGCAGCGGCACGGTGGCCGGGCAGCAGCGCTGGACGGGTGGGCGGCAGCACGGGATGCAGGGGCAGCGATGCTGCAGCGGCCGGGGATGCAGTATCACGGGGGGACAGGTATCCTCCATGGGGCACTGCTCCACTCGCCTCCGGGGCTTGCCGCAGCAACCCGGCTCCTCGCAGTGCAGGGGTGGGCGGTACTGCTGCAGTGGCCGGCGATGGATTTTCACGGGTGGGGGGCAGATGGGTTGCACATGGCTCACCTCCACCCGCCGCCGGGGCTTGCCGAAATTGCAGCTTTGCTGTGGCGGGCAGCAGCTCTGGGGCGGGCATGGCTCCATGGGCTGGCAGCCTTGCGGCTCGCTCTGGCAGGACCCCTCGATGTCACGGCTGAGGCTGCCGGGGTCATGGCAAGGGGACAGGTCCGTGGTGCCCATGGGGCTTTCATGGCAGCACCCCGTGGAACCATGCCATGTCCATCCCTTCTCGCCACAGACCGAGCCGTCGTGGCACAAGTCCTGGTTGCTGTCACCTTTACAGTAGTGCATCCTGTGGCAGAGGTGGCCAAGCCCTCGGGGATAAACAGTCTGGGAAAAAGAAAAAAACCCACGTACTTCTTTTTTTTTGTTGTTTCTATGAAAAAAAAAAAGAGGAATCCGAGAGAGCTGAGAGAATCCAACTCACCCTGTGACCGGTGATGGATGGGCTGAGCAGGGAGTCTGAGTCCTTAGGACAGTGCTGGGGCTGAAAGCTTTTATATGCGGTCAAGCTGTCTTGGAAATGAGGCATGCCATGGGAATTAATAGCTGAGCAGTGAGTGCCACTTCTGTACGTATATTTTTTCTGGCACTTGCTATTGGATTAATCAGCTGCAATTAGCATCTCCCTTGATGTAATGTCAGCTTAGCTCTTTGCATATGCAGTGGCCATCATCTAATTAGTTCTCCCATCGGTCATGTTCAAATACGCTGTTACCTAATGTTAGTCAGATGGGATCCTGGGATAAGGATACCTGGAATACCGTGATGCTGAGTGATGTGCCCAAAAGGAGTCTTTTGTGGCAGTGGGAAAACCACAAGAAGGCCCAAGAGTCCTGGTGTCCAGTCCGATGTCCAGGTGCCCAATGGCTCCTGCCTAGAAACAGGGTGTTGGAGCAGAGGTATGCAAACGGCAATGGTTTTTCACAGGGCTGAAAGAAAACAGAGAAAAATCTATCCTTCAAAACAAGCAAGCTTCCTGCCAAAATAAAGAGCAATTTTTTTAAAAAAGGAAAAATTGGAAAAACAGTGAAATTCTGTTTTCAATAAGAAGTGATTGATTTTTCAATGCTATTCCAGCTTAACACCACCCTGACCAACCCCCAACCAGGAATCGTTGTGTTGGTGGTGTGCTCCACGGAGCTGGGGTTTTTCCCCAAGCTGCTCTCTGGGTGTGTTACCCACAGCTGGAAATCCAGCTCAGCAGAGATAAGATGATTTTACTGCCTCTTCATGCCCCGCTCCATGCTTTGTGCCATGGTACCACGGTCTGTGCCTGGAAGCGCCCTGTGATGGAACAGGGGCTACCCTCAGTTATCATTTCTACTGGAATATAATTAGAAGTGGGAAAACCTCTTTTTGTTATGCTAATTTTGTGAAACTGTGATTTTATTTTGTAAAGCCAGACTCCAAGTGGACTTTTGTTTATTACGTATAAAAAATTCTCAATTCTGGATTAGCAAGATTCAGAAAAAACACAATTTGAAACTTATATTTTAATGCTTCTGTTCTTTAAAAGCAGACATCAGTTTTTAATTACCAACACTTTCCTGATACAATGACATTTCTTCATGGAGTACCCTAGCACTGAAGTTGCAGAAGGCATGTAAAAAAGCATGAAGAGTACAATTAGTTCTTTAAAAACTGCAATTTCTACCAACCAACCCATCTTCTGACACTGAAAATGTTATCAATCAATAGGGATTTTTTTTTTTTCCTTTCATAAGCTTCCATCTGAAAAATCTTTGGCTTTTGATTTGTTAGTGGAAAGCTGAAAATTTCTGTGAGAAAACATGGGATGTTTTCCCGCTGGATTTATGGATAGGGCTGCGGGCTGGACCTTGTTTGTCAGAGACGGTCTGTGATATCTGGACATGATGCTCATCAGCACAGAGAAACCTGACAGCTGGAGAGATGGTGAGGGAATCAAGGGTGACATCAGGACCACGGTGAACGGCAGCTGTTGTTGCCCTGTGTGTAGTATGGATGACTGGAAGACGTGAGCTCTGAATACGGGATCCCTGCGGACACCAGCATGCCAGGGCGCAGGGGTGGGCTACGTCAGGCTGCGGATGGGATGTATATTCTCCTATTTAAATGAATTAATTCCCTTCCAAGTGAGGAGCACCTCAGTCAAGTGAGTGGATACAACACTGAAAGCCCTTTTATGCGCTGCAAATCTGGAATGAGGATGCCACAGAGGAGTGCTGACCTCATGAACTAGGAATTTCAGGCTCTGTCAAGCGCCGTATCCACCTTTCTGACCTTTCTGCTTTGACTCATTTTCTGTATAGCTGCTCCACTTTGCATTTCTGTGGATGCACGAGGCATTTTTTAAGTACCAGCGAAGTATCTCTCACAGCAGCCCCAGGCTGTCAGTGCAAAAGGTATTTCCATTCACTCACTCCATGGCAGAGCCTCCGTAAAAGATGCTCAGAGGTTTGTCCAGAGGCATTTGGGTTTGAATCACTGGGAAAAGCATGTGCAGAATTCAGGGGTGTGACTCTGGGGCACGTGCTTGGACCTGACCACTTTGCTGCCGCTGAGATAATTTATTCTTTAGCTACAGGAAAAATGTAATTGCCTTGCAGGAAGCCACGGGACTTGCATGTAAGGACGGAAAAGACCTGGGTATTTGTTAAGGGCCAATGAGGATTTTAGATTTATGACTCATTACCGCAGTCCCAATATTTTGCTGGTTTTGGAGTTTTTCATGTTAGAAGAGATGTTTTGGAGTCATTTCCCTTCCTGAGGATTCTACAAATCACAAAGTGCAAATACTTCATATCTGAGTCTCATCTCTTAAAATTTGCTACATTTTCATAGAATACCAGATGAAATTAGACAGTATTTCTGAATCCTTCAGGCTAGACTTATATTTCCACATCTTTCAATGAGTCTCTCCCTCCCTGCACCATGCAGACCATGCTTGCTGGTCTATTTAATCTTATTGACAAGATATCAAGCCTTTTAAGCAGCCTACTTTAAAGCTCAGCAAATTCACTGGGGAGGTTTCCATTAACAAAAAAGACCTTTAGCTCTGGCTTTAGGACCATACAGATGCTTTGATTGCAGACTGTGTATCTTCAAAGTCATAAGCAGGGGAAAGATAGCATGGAACTGCATGGCCAAGAGGATACTCCTGTAGCTTAGATAACATACTGACACTAGCAAGCATTATTTTTTCCCCAGATGAGAGACTGACCCAAGATGTTTGCTGCATATGCTGGGGTGCTGTCATCAGTAGCATGACAAAGAGTTGAAAAATTCATTATATTCAGAAACTAAGCAAACGCTAAAAAAGTCCCAGACCAGAGCTATAGTTTAAAAGACAAAGATAAATGAATAAACATGTACCAGAATTTTGCAGTGTCATAACTCACAGATTTTATTGTCTTTCATGACTAATTGGAGATTAATGGAAGAAAAGGGAGTACGATACATCAACAGCATTAAACATCCCACACACCAAGAGGAAAATTAACAGCAGGACTAGTGCTTACAAAGGAAAGTCACACTGATCAGTGGGTAGCAACTTCAAAGTACATTGCAAGCATTTGGTGATTAAAGGCAGACAAAGAAGAGCAGAGATGACCTACAGTCTCTAAGCAAATAAGCAAGAGAGTTCAGGGCCGTATCCATATTCATATCCATATCCGACACCAAGTGAGGCAGGAGGGAAGCAGCAGGCAGCGCAGCCCTGCCTGCCCTTTGCCGAGTGGCTTTAGTTGCCACAGCAGCCGCTGCCACCGCCGCAGCAGCCTCGGTTGTTGCTCATGGTGTAGCAGCAGGTCTGCATGGGCATGCAGCAGCTGCTGGGGCAGCAGCACTGCATGGGCGAGCAGCACATCGGCGTCTTGCAGCACTTGGGGCTGCTGTAGCAGCACACGGTGCAGTTATTTCCACCGCAGCATCCACAGCCTCCGTTGGACATGTTGTTGGTAGTAGTGTAGGCAAAGCTGGAAGGAACAGAGAGAGTCTGTCTGTGACTGGGAGCAGGATATTTGGAAATACAGAATTAATTCAAAGCTCTGTTTATGCTAGATACGGAGAGTCAAGGAGCTGAAACCTAGTGCTGTCTCATTTGTAGTAAAACTTGCTCATAACTCTTCTCTCCGTCTTTTTCCTGCAATGTAGATACCCACCTACTCATACCAGGGCATCCCTAATGTCTTAGCAAGAATCACCCAGCACAGTGCACACCGTCCTCCGTCTGGGCCCTCCTGAAATGTTCTCGGTCCCCTTGCTCTGCATGGCCCTGCTGATACTCCTGTAGCCTCTCCATCCTTTAACACTTCTAGCTTGTCCCCATAATTCCTAGTATGCAGTTCATAAAAGCTCAACTTCAGCCAAAGTCCCAGTCCAGATACCCAGTTATATTTGGATACTGTTATAAGATATCCATAGTATTTTCCTTTTGTGAAAAGGGAGGAAGAATTAGATGTTCTCACTTACCCTGTTGAAGAGTGAGAAGAGGTGAAGGGAAGAGAAGATGAGCGAATGAAGTGAGCTGGGCCAGGAGACCTTTTATAGTCCTCGACGCCTTCCTCCTGGAAGTGAGACAGCCATTGACCATTTGAACTTCCCTGTTTACCAACCCAAACCCATACTTTTTAGCTATACGTGTCTTCTGGTATTTACTCTTTGCCTTATTATTTGTGATCACTACCTTTGTTTTGCCTCATAATTGTTTAGCCTGCAGATAATCAGAGGGCTTCTATGAATACTAATGAATTAGTCCTCTCTGCAGCCTTGCAAGGGAGCCAAAAAATGTGTCCTCGTATCTGTTTGACAAATGCAGACAGTGACGGCCAAAGATGCTAAGGGACTTACTCAGCAGAGCTGGTGCTGAATCAGTGTAAGAGCCGAAACTGAACCCCTGGGTTGCGTCTTTCAGGCACGTGATGGGCTATTTCATCGGACTAGTGTTTGAAACAAATATTTGGAAAATTTCATGAAAATAAGTATGTTTGTTCCTGGTCACAGGACATGCACGTGAGGAGGGAGGAAGAAGACCATGTCTTTGGAATGTGTCGGGAGTCATGCTGGCTCCTGCGTCTCAGTCACCTGCACGTGACGCCATGCAAGATCATCTTGCCCTCACGCATGCTAAGAGCATCTTTGCAATGCCAAAACCATCTTTGTCTTTTCGTTTGCCTAAACTTTTGCAAATCCTCCAATCTGGAGGGTTTAGGTTTGCATGCAGGCATCACTGACACAGGAGTGCTTCAGTTCCTGCTCTGCTTTGCTGGGACTGCTTTCCTAGAAACGTTTTTGAAAACCCTGAATTGAATATTCACTTCAGAACATTTTGCATTTTAATTAAAAAGCTAAGGGGCAGCACTGCCTGTGCAAGTAGCAACGCAAGGAGCTATGGCTCTGGGACTGGGCATGATGCATTGCAAGTCAACATGTCCCTCCTGCAACCTCCCCTTGCATCCAGCTGCAATCCCCTTGTGTGCTGGAGCCCTGGCACCAAACAGGACCCCCCCTGCCCAGCTCCTCAGCAGGGAAAGAGAGGGGTTTAGAGTTGGAGGTTGTGCAGGACTCTTTGTGGATGTTGGAAGTGGTAAATGAAGGACCCCAGCATGGACCGAGAGGGTGAGAGGAAGATGAAGGTGGAAGAGACATGACAAGCACAGAAAACTGGTCCTAACTGGGGTCATGGAACTAAGTGGGAGGCAGGGACTCAGAAGTGATGCAGGAAGAGAGGTTATTGAGGTGGAACCATTTTCTGGGAGGGAGAGAGGAAGGGAGGAAGGTCAAGGTAAGGCAGAGCCTTGGGCAACTGAGACAGGCTGGATGAATGCTTCTTTAATGCCAGCCACTGCCTCCAATACACTTTGCTGTGGGGCTGAATGCTGGCAGGTACACAGGGTATTTGGGAGGAATTTTTTCCATGGCCTAAAATTGCAGCTCTCATTTGAAGACCTCGCCACATTATCCTGAGAGGAGTGCTGCCTAATGAGAGGATGGTGGAGCCTGCCTGGCGAGTTCCCTGCCTGCTGCCTGACATCCTCCGGGATCCCCGGGGTGCTCCGAAGAGGGCTGCTCCTAGATGAGCTGCTACCAGCCCCAAGGATGCTAGCAGGAGCCTTGGTTTACTTTCTGCACAGTGCAAGGGGGCGCAGATTGCGATTTTAGTGCTGCTTCGCCCCTGCAGTAAATGCAGCCAGCTCCTTTCCAGACTTTCCTGGAATGAGAGTAATTCTTTGAGCGAAATGCTGGAGAAGCAACACGTGTAATTGCAACTTCTCCAGACAGAGTAGAAGAGCATGCATGGCATTTCCCTTCCAGCAGGTCCCCTCTGAGGAGGCAAGCGCTTGCCTCCCCATGAGAACTGATTAATTTACAAGGAATTAAAGAGGCAGAAGCAGAGGGGCACACTTCACTTGTGCCTCCAGAGGGAAAGTTCTCATTGGCAAATCCTGCAACTGCAAGAAGGAGTGATGATCTAGGTGGGCATTTCCCACCTACGATAGTCACATCCAGCCATTCGTGTAGCCTGGATACTCGAATGGTCTTTGGTGAGTGGGCTACGGATCCTAACGCAAAGAAGGGACTGAAGCAGTGCGGAAGCAGAGTCAGTAAAGGGCATTAGACACAGACTGAGGACTATGGTGCAGATCTTGCATGCTATGTTTTGATACAACTCTTACTGACCCAGTCATTCTTTGAAGATGGTTGAAGCTTCTCACCGTTTACTCTAACACCTCAGCTCAAAATCTGGTAACCCAGCCATTTTAGCATAGGCAAGACCTCCTTCTCGTAAATGCTAAAGTATTTATAGAGGCTGTCTGTAGGTTCTGAAGTAGACCTCTAGCTGGCTGAAGTACATGGAGCTTTCCTAGTTGAGATGTGCCTGTGTCAAACCGTTTCAGTAGAAATTCACATCCTTTACAAGTTTATGTATTATTTGCTTCTTGTTTCTTTCTAGTTTTACAGTGAGAGGAGAAATAGTTCTCGCAGAGATGTGAGACTCTCAGCTTGTCTTTGAATAGACCCAGGTAGAAGCTCAGAACTGCATCAGGGATGTGTTGATTTTCTTTGTGTAGGCAAACCCCCCCACTTAGCACCTTTTAGACAGGAGCATCCCAGCACTGGAAGAAAATGCAAAGGAAACGCGATAGGTGTGGTGATGCACTCTGGATGGACCAACTAGCAAGCAGATAACCAGCAGGAGTTTTGCAGGGTTATGAACTACAGATTTTATTGTTTTTTTCAGACAGGTTGAAGCAAAACAGTGATGAAAAGAATTAAACATCCCACACACCAAGAGGAAAATTAACAGCAGGACTAGTGCTTACAAAGGAAAGTCACACTGATCAGTGGGTAGCAACTTCAAAGTACATTGCAAGCATTTGGTGATTAAAGGCAGACAAAGAAGAGCAGAGATGACCTACAGTCTCTAAGCAAATAAGCAAGAGAGTTCAGGGCCGTATCCATATTCATATCCATATCCGACACCAAGTGAGGCAGGAGAGAAGCAGCAGGCAGCGCAGCCCTGCCTGCCCTTTGCCGAGTGGCTTTAGTTGCCACAGCAGCCGCTGCCACCGCCGCAGCAGCCTCGGTTGTTGTTCATGGTGTAGCAGCAGGTCTGCATGGGCATGCAGCAGCACTGCATGGGCATGCAGCAGCTGCTGGGGCAGCAGCACTGCATGGGTGAGCAGCACATCGGCGTCTTGCAGCATGACCTCTTGGTGCTGTAGCAGCACACGGTGCAGTTATTTCCACCGCAGCATCCACAGCCTCCGTTGGACATGTTGTTGGTAGTGGTGTAGGCAAAGCTGGAAGGAACAGAGAGAGGCTGTTTTTCTCTGCCTGAATTTCCTGGTTGTTTATGCAGCTTAAAGCATGCTTATCCCAAAGTCCATCCCAGACTGGCTGGGGAAGTCCCTACTGTCCAGAATCCCATGACAGCCTGTCCCCAAAATCTCCACATTTTTGCATTGGACACCAGTGCATTTGGCATATTGTCCAGCACTGGTTCCATCAGAAAGAAGGCACCCAGGTGGATCCCAAAACCAATCTCTCAAAATTGGTCCCAAACGAGACAGTACAGGAAATGTTGGGTGGCTTCCTGCAAAAGCACACAGAAGTATGTTAGAGTGCGAATGAAAAGGCAAGTAGTAAGCTCTGACTTACCCTGTTGACCAGTGAGGACAAGTGAGGAGAAGTCAAGATAAGCGAATGAAGACCACTGTGATGGGGAGCCTTTTATATGCTCCAAAGCCATGCCCTGGAAATGAGGCATTCTTTGGCAATTCTGACTTCACTCTGTATCACCCAGAATATGCCTCTCACATGTCTTCCGGTATTTAATCTTTACCTCTTTCTGTTTGCTCACTGCCTCAATTGCGCATCGTAATTAGTCGTACATATAAACAACAGGTGCAAATTTTCTAATGAATTTGCATTAATGGGAAACGGAGGCAGCTGTAAGGTATTCCCATCCACTTCCCAAGGAATGACCTTGAGACACAGAGACACTTAACAATGTGCCCAGGGGAGGCAGGTGCTGAAGGAGCGGGAGAACCATGCCTGGAACTTGGAAATGTCACTGCTCACGTGTCCCCTCTGCGCTTGGCTGGGATTTTGGGGGACCAGTGGAAACTATTGGTCAATGTGAATCCTTTTTTCCTGCCTCTGAGAGGTGGCTGTGTGGTCAGAGATAAGACTGAAGAGTTTCTCCTTTCTCAGTCTTGTTCTTGGGTCTCCCTCCATGGTGCTTGGTCCTCACACCCCCTGCTTTTTATTTCTGCTAAACTATTAAGATTTTTTTTCATTTTCATCCATGGAAGGGGTAGATTAAGTTTAAATTAAGCAGCTTTCAAAGCAGTAGTGCACACATGTTAACTTTTTTCTGTGTTGTTTCCGTACACTCCATTTTCTGAGATTATTTCTAAGGTCTGTGATACTGAGACAGCTTGTATTTAATGGTATTCGCGTTGATCACATTTGAGTGTTTCACACTAACAGTTTGATTCTGTGTCACTGTAGGCAAGCATGAGGTTCAAGACTGGAAATCCAATCTTGAGTGCATTTCTCCATGCCGTTCCCCTGTACCTCGGGAGCCCAGCTAGTATCTCACAGATGCTCTGAGCTCAGGCACATGGCTGGATGTTTCCAGCAATTCCTTACAGTTGTTTTGGCTGCAGTGTGCTAAGACGAAGGCTGCTGTGTATGCAAAGCTTGACTGAACCGTCAGGAGGGAATGGATAAGATGGTAGGAGTCAAGTCAGATATTATGAAACAGGCTTGGGGATGGGGGAAGAAATTGTGGCCATGTGCAGAGCCAGGACAGCTCCACGTGAGAAGAAGGAGGTGTTGATGACTCCATCATCTGATGAGAGGGGACACCAATATAAGATGAGAGTCCCAAGATGCTGAGGCAGCATCTATTCATGGCAAATAAAGGCTGCCGTCATCTTCAGCAGACTCTGAATGTGAGGCTGGAGTGGTGGCAGGTGATCCCTTGTGGCTGGGACACGTAGTTTCTTCCCAAGATGTGAACACGGCCTCCTATGACTTTGGGTGTCTCTTCTGGAATTGCCCGTAGGGGATCATTGCTTTGGTCACGCGATAATAGCCAGACACCTGCCTGCAGGAAGTAATGCCCTCTTTGTGTAAACCCTCCAACATGTCGTCCACTAAATAAGTCATTCATAGCCTTTTAATCAGGCTTTATTGTCGCCATATTGGCCAAGATGATCCCTGTGTTACAATTATAAAATCATAGAACGGTTTGGGTCGGAAGAGAACTTTAAAGGTCATCTAGTCCAACCCCCCTGCAATGACCAGGGACATCTTCAACAAGATGAGGTTGCTCAGAGCCCCATCCAACCTGACCTTGAATGTTTCCAGGGATGCAGCATCTACCACCTTTCTGGGCAACCTGTGCCAGTGTTTTACCATCCTCATCATAAAAAATGTTTCCTTCTATCTAGTCTGAATCTACCCTCCTTTAGTATAAAACCATTACCACTTGTCCTATTGCTACAGGCCCTATTAAAAAGTCTGTCCCCGTCTTTCTTATAAGCCTCCTTTAAGTACTGAAAGGCTGCAATAAGGTCTCCCCCGCGCCTTCTCTTCTCCAGACTGAACAACCCCAACAACATTCTCAGCCTGTACTCATAGAGCAGGTGTGCCATGCCTCTGATAGTTTTTGTGGCCCTCCTCAGGCCAGGTCCATGTCTATCTTAGAAATGGATGTGAACCCTGCAAGGCTGTTGCTAATCAGGGTCTTATACAGATATTGAGGAGATATTGTCATTTAGTGTATAGTTGGGTCAGAAATAACTTCTTCTGCACTAAATCCCTTTTACATGCCATGCCATGCCATATGTCTTTGTAAACTTCCATGGTGGTTACGCAAATTTGAGAGAAAATTTGAGAGTTTGTGAACGGGGAGGAATCTGTCATGGCAGCTTTTCCAGCATATGATGAAATTAATATTCACAAGATATCCTTAACAGAATGCACTTCTGATACGGTATGGTATGGTATGGTATGGTATGGTATAGGATATCCTTCTGCCAGTGTATTGTACTTGATTTACCTATTAATCAAAAACTCCTAAAGACCTGAATAATGTTTCCAGGAGAGTCTAAAGTGGTAGAGAAGATTATTCTAATGCAGACTTTGTGTATGCTCTGAAGATTTGGTTGGGGGAAGCAATCAAGACAGCGCTCAAGGCATTTTCCTGAGACGTGCAATTCAGAGCTGAGTCCTGAATTTTAATAGTAAAGGAAGTCCCAGCCAGGTAGAAAGGGTACTGTTGACTCATGTGTGCATTATTTTAGGAATGAAGCTTTTAAGTTGTATGCTAACACCTGGGTTTCATTCCAGCGCTTGTAATCCAGGAACACTGCATATGAAAATCTCTGCTCACATAAAAATAATTCACCGATTTAAGGTGTTTTCTGAAATTTTATTTTCGAAGATGGTAGTGGAAGAAGATGGTGCCTGCTATTCAGTGAGTAGTGAATTCCTCTCAGTACCTGCTGAAATACCTATTCCAGTATCAGGGATGAGTTCCTATACCTCTTATGGAGTGCTGTGTTTTCAGATGGTGGAATTACGCATGCTTCATTCAGTCTGTGTCCTTTGAGCTTTATTTACTGTAACCATTTAGTTTTATAGTAAAAATTTTGCTGAGGCAAAATCAGCAGGTGATCAGTAGGTGCAAGAATGGATCCTACTGCTCTGCTTGCTGTCTTTGGACATGACCTGATTCGTACCAATGGGAGGTATGGCTGAGCAGCTCTTTGCTTCCTAAATGTCCTGCTGTGCCCAAGGAGCATGTCTGTAGCCAGCAGAACCCTGGCTGCAGGCACAGAAAATGGCACCAGAATGAGGACACATTCTGGGGAAAGCGATGGAAGAACAACCAAAAGAGAAGATTTTGCGTTTTGCTTAATGCTAAGTTTTATTGTCTACAAGTCAAGAGAGAAAATGAAGAATGATCACATTAACAGCAAAGGTATCCCAAGTTCCATACACCAAGAAGAGAATTAACAGCCCCACTAATATCTAATAGCTCTTTGCCTTATACAATGGGTGATATATTCAAATGCATTGTAGATGTTCAATAATTAAAGGACAGAAAGAAGAAGACAGCTTAAGTTTGAAAACAGGAAGAAAATTGCTGAACGTTTACTCTATCATCATGTGAACCAGAAACAAATGAGCAGGTTTTCATCTCCTTGCGTCTGTTCTTGTACGCCAGAGATGGGAGCTGGCAGAGCTGCTTTTTCTACCCAGAGCTGGCTCAGCAAATCTTCTTGATTGTGGTGCAGCACTTCTGGATGGGTATGCAACACTTCCTCACGGGGGAGCAGCATGGCAGGGGGCTGTAACACACCATAACTGGCTTCTTCTTCACCACGTAGGAGCAGCAAGACTGACATCCAGAGCAGCAGCAGGGACAGCAGCCACAGCAGCAGCAGGGTCGCTGGGAGCAGCAGCAGCAGGGCTTCTGGCACACCTTGGTATAGCAGATGGACTTCTGGCATGGGTTGCAGCAGACGGACTGCTGGCACGGGTCACAGCAGGACTGCTGGCAGGGGTCGCAGCAGGGCTTCTGGCATGGGTCACAGCAGGACTGCTGGCACGGGTCACAGCAGGGCTTCTGGCACGGGTCACAGCAGGACTGCTGGCACGGGTCGCAGCATGGCTTCTGGCATGGGTCACAGCAGGACTGCTGGCACGGGTCGCAGCAGGGCTTCTGGCACGGGTCACAGCAGGACTGCTGGCACGGGTCACAGCAGGGCTTCTGGCACGGGTCACAGCAGGACTGCTGGCACGGGTCGCAGCATGGCTTCTGGCATGGGTCACAGCAGGACTGCTGGCATGGGTCGCAGCAGGGCTTCTGGCACGGGTCACAGCAGGACTGCTGGCATGGGTCACAGCAGGGCTTCTGGCATGGGTCACAGCAGGACTGCTGGCACGGGTCGCAGCATGGCTTCTGGCACGGGTCGCAGCAGGGCTTCTGGCACGGGTCACAGCAGGGCTTCTGGCATGGGTCACAGCAGACGGACTGCTGGCATGGGTCACAGCAGGGCTTCTGGCATGGGTCACAGCAGACGGACTGCTGGCACGGGTCACAGCAGGGCTTCTGGCATGGGTCACAGCAGACAGACTGCTGGCACGGGTCACAGCAGGGCTTCTGGCATGGGTCGCAGCAGCATGGGTCACAGCAGGGCTTCTGGCATGGGTCGCAGCAGATGGTCTTCTGGCACGGCTCGCTGGAGCACACTGTTTTGCTCCTCATGACGACGCAGCATCCGGTAGAGCAACACCCGGTAGAGCAACACCCAGTAGAGCACATGTTTTTTGTAGTGTAGTCAAAGCTGGAAGGAGCGAGGACCTGAAACACAACGTACTTTCAGATACAACCCATCTTTCCAAGTATATAGATATGTTTTATTTTGGCATACAAATGCTGCTGTCTAGGCCCATGGCTGACAGCCATATCACACACTACTTCCTATTTATCTGTCTTGAGTTGCAAAAAAAGATCCTTACAGAAATCAAGCCACTTGTCACTATTGCAGTGATACTTGTGCATCTTTTGAACTGTCCTGGGAACTTTCCTGTGCTCATCGATGAAGATCACTCCCTGAATTTCCATCCCAAGAAGCTTATTTTCCACTGTGCTCTCCCTACTAACTGTCTTTTTCAATAAGCAATAGACAAACAGGCTAGGAAAGTCTGGACTTCGGAGAGAGCTGTAGATCATAGAATCATAGAATCATAGAATAGTTTGGGTTGGAAGGGACCTTTAAAGGCCATCTAGTCCAACACCCTACAAAGATCAGATACAAAGACACATTTCAATTCATTGCTTGACCAAAACCAAGTGAGAACCATTGCTATCAAGAAACACTGCTAATAGGTAACACTTACCGTGCTAACTGAGCGGTGCAGTTGAGTGAGGAGCAAAGGGACTGGGAGACCTTTTATTTAGCTCGAAATTGTCCTGTCGGAAATGAGGTACCCCACAGCAATTTGTGATTTACGCACTAAGCCTATACTTATTTGTTGAATGTGCCTTCATCTATTTAGTCTTTGCCTCATTGTTTTTGACCAACCCCTCAATTTTGTGTTATTATCAATTTGTTCTGTAAATTTTTTACAATTTTTTAATGTCAAGTTAATTCTTGTGTGATGATTGTGAACTGCTTAAAAGGAATGTTTCTGCTCATTTTGCATATGGTAACGCTGTTACATTGAGATGCTACGTTGCTTGTTCAGAGCTAGCGAGTGCACAATTAACATAAAAATCATAATTAAGATTGAGGAGCAATGGATTCCAGAGGCATGCAGAGGCCTTCTGGACGTCAGTCACTCCTCGGTATGATTTTTTAAAACAGAATTCCAGCAAGTGTAATTCCATGGCCCCGTGTTTTGTTTTTGAATGCAGAAATGGTGAAGCCCAATGTCTTTCTTTAGGGTCTCTGGTCATCAGAAGGGCAAATATGTAACAGAAAGTTCTTGACATCTCATCCTTTGCTGCCTTATCCCATCCATGCATGGGAAAACACATGCCCTTGGCTTTGCCAATATCAGAAATTTTAGGTGCAAAGGACTATGCAAATTCATCATGGAAATTTGGAATAGAGTTTGGGTCAAATCGGAGACCATATTTTTCCAATTCCTTTTTGATGTCTTTAAATAAAAGCAAAACACAAAACTTTTCTGGAAGTTTTACATCCTGTTTCTGCTTAGCATAGCTTGATCTGCAAAATTCCTAATCCATTTTTTTAAGTTCTAGTATGCCCTCGAGTAATGAAAGATCCACCTACGGATGTTATTTTGGGAATAACTCTATGCTCAGTTCTCAGTCACCCATTGGCAGTCATTAGTGCTGATGTTAATGATCATGTTGCAATTATTCATTAACGATGTTAATATTTATTTTGCATAAAAGCCTGAAGGCCTCACATGATGCCCTGAGCATCTTTAGGATTTCAAATTAAACTACGTATTTTTAAAAAATTATCTCTCTCCGGTCAGAGGGAATTCACGGGACCCGGGACCGTGACTGACGTGATTAAATGTTTCATTTCTGAGATCACCCTGAGGAGGAGGGCTGCTCCTGCGGCTGTGCGTCTGTGGGAGCAGAGCACCGAAGGACCCTTGACCACCCTCCTCTACAGCGTACAGCTTCACTGCAGATATCCTGATTTCTGCTGAGGTGAAGAAGAGAAGATTCAGGCTGTTTCTGTTCATACAGAAACACAGTGTGATCCAGATCACAAACGCTGAGGACAGGATAGGTCATCGTGAACCTTCAGTTTGACTTCTGGTGACATAAAGCATCCATTTCTGCTCAGTTTCTGTTGGGTAGCTACTGTTTTTATTTGGCTACATCCCAGCTTTTAGAAAGCTACCCAGTCTTGCTTTGAAGAATTCAAAGGACCATGAAGTCACCACTTCTCCAGGCAAGCTCTTTCCAAGGTCAATGCTCCTGTCCACTAAAACATAGGCTTCATTTCCTATTGAGTTTGGCTTCACGCTAATGACCGGGTTAGGCTAGGTCACTGACCCACATTATAATCTAATTAGTGATGGAGATTTACACCAGCTGAGTACCTGCATCTCAGCTAATAAAGGAGGCTCATGGCAACCTGGGAGATAGCCAGGAGGGGGTTTCTGAGCCTGCAGAGAAATGACAGGAGACTCTGACATTAGAAATGTGGAGGATCCCGAGCAGTGAGGTAAAGTAAGAGATGTTGGTCAAAATGAGGCAGTTTTCTGCGTGACTTTGTACAGATCTGGTGCATTGCTTCACCCAGTGTCCCGCTCAGTTAAAAAAAACAAAACACTGCTGCTGTTAGAGCTGGGTGTGAACATCAGAGATGTCTAAAGCCATGTGAGACAGATCCATAGGCAGCTGGGACACCCATAACTGATTTTACAAGAAGAGTTTTACAAAAGAGAAGATTCAAATTAGATCAAAAAAAAAAAATCCCAATTAAATTTTGCTTTGAGTGAATGAACTTAGCAGGCTCCCTAAGATGCCTAGAGTAACACCACTCTGTTTGTTTGGATTTGAGAATTACGGACGCAGTGAAGCAATCTTTGCTGTGAAATAGCTAAGGCAAATTCCTCCTCATTAATCTTTAGGGGTTTGCTCACTGTTTAAGCTGGTTGTGGAAATCCGCTGTTACGTTATTTAACACACACTCAGCAGAGCAGAAATGTTCCTCGAAGCTATCTAGAGCGTTAGGTACAGAGGACTTCTCTTGCCAAATGTCTATGGTCTCTGATTTAAAAAAAAAATATTCTAACGAGGTAAAGCATTCATAAAGGCATTGGTCCTTGATGTTCCAGGTGTCAAACCTCTCCAGGGCTGACAAAAGCTTGGAATGGAATGGAATAGAAAAGAAACAAGCTTTGTTCTTGTTCCACTGTTATTGCTGCCATTTCTCATCCTCAAGTTAATGGAAACTTCAAGCTTGAGCACAGCAGAAAGTGTAACCAGTTCAGAGGTTTTGTGCCTTTCATGGGACTTGGAAAAGGAAGAGGAAATAAAATGTGCTGTGATTAGTCACAGAATAGAAAGTTGGAGGCCTGGGGCAGCAAGGGAAAGTGAACGTATATACTTGCAGACAAAACCACTCCTATGGACAGAAAGACTTCCTGACTCAATACCCAACGGCGAGAGGTGAAGAATGAATAAGGAGAAGAGCTCTTAACGTAGCTGCCGAGGGTCGCATGAAAATGACCCATCTCTTAGCAGTGGCAACGACTTGAATGTCAGTGAGTAATTAATTGCTCTCTGCATCCCGTTTGCAACTTTTCCTTTTTAGCAGGCTGTTCCTCTATAATGACAATTTTCTCCATAACTTATAAATAACTAATTCCAATTACTTGTGTACCAACTGGTCATTTACTAGGTACTTGCAGTGCCCAGCTCATCCAGTCTATTTCCCATGCCTGCCTTGGGATGGATGAATCACGCTGGGGAAACCTTCTCTCATTTTATACTGTAGAAATTTTTTAATTGAGGGTGTTCCAAGGCAGGTTCCAAACCCCGCAGGATTTGCTTTGTTTTGTTTCCAAATATAGCAGCGGCTTTTAGAGATCACGTCTGCAGTAAAAACAGGAACATGCAGGCCAGGCCCCCAGCTGTAGCTCTGAAACGCCCATTGTGTATGCTGAGCTCAGTGCAAATATTTGGTCTCAACAGGCATTAACCCAACGTGTTTCTCCTAGCCCTCTGCGTGCGGTGCAGCGGTCCTGGCATCACTGCTGGGTGCCGCGGGCATTTTCCTTGACTTTCATGGTTCCTTGATGTTCCTCCTACTTTAGCTTTTTTCACCAGTGATTAAAACATGGCTTTAAAACCATGAGAAAAACCAGATGCCGCCACACAAGCAGATATGACAAAGTGGCAACTAAAAACATCCAGAACTGTTAGGTAGGCTTGAAACATAATTTTTATTGTCTTGCTGGAGAATGAAGCCGCAAAGCAAGAAAGAAATTATTCCCAGTGGACAGTGTGCTTTGCATTGGCAGAAAGAAGATAAACAGCTCAAAGCTCATTAAACTGGGAGACTTCATCGTAATACTGTGCTACCCTCCAACCGTTTTAAAAGTGGTTGCTTGCAGAGAAGTGGCATGGCTGGCAAGCGATGAGCAAGGAGATGAGCTCCAGGCTTTGGGCGAGGAGCGAGCCGGTGTGTCCAGGTGCCGGGGCCAATCCTGCTGCTAGTACTTGGGGCATTTAGGTGGCAGCTTGCAGATGTTCTTGGTGTACTGGGGGCAGTAGGGGACCGGGGGGCAGTAGCGCTGCACGGGGGGGCAGCAGGGCTGCACAGGAGGGCAGTAGCGCTGCACAGGGGGGCAGCAGGGCTGCACGGGAGGGCAGTAGCGTTGCACAGGGGGGCAACAGGGCTGCACGGGAGGGCAGCAGGGCGTCACGTAGGTGTACTTCTGCACAGGCTGCCTCTGGATGGTGTAATGGCAGGAGGGCCCCGAGTCGTGGCAGGAGGAGCGGGATTCGTGGCAGGAGGTTTCATGGCTGTGGCAAGGCCTGCGGGAGCACATCTTTCTGGAGTATCGGCAAAGCTGTCAAGAGCAAGAGATCAACATGGTGAGAGGAGCCCCAGATTCACTTCTTATATTCCCTCCTCTTTTTTTTTAAATAATATTTTTCTTGAGCTCCCCAGTGAACTGCTTCTGTCTTTCTTTTTGCCTGCCTAATCCAGACCAAATGCACCCATGTTCCTGCCTAATCTACAGGGCTTGCTGTGGCAATTGCAGTGTGAAGCTAGGTCTCTGCAAGCCGATGCAATGAGCCCCATGAACCACTCCCAAACCCCATCTCCCTTGTGAAACAGCATGGAGCTTGTCTCATCTGAGGATCCCTCCGTGTGCCCTCGCTGCATCTTTCCTGGTGATCCCCGTCTCTCCGTCTGCTGCTCACCATGCCTGCCTCAGAGCACCTCAAGGGTGCAAGCAGAAGGCATTTAGGTAAGTCCCAGCTCCCAGGAGGTCCATAAAAACCTTTAGTGGAGGTTTCTTCTCTCTCAGCATGAACAGAAATAGTAAAATTGGTCTTACCCTCTTCAGCTACAGGGAGAAGTGTCTGGAAGCAAAGGCAAGCAACTGAGGAGGACTGGGTTGAGCGGTCTTTTATACAGCTCCAAAAGGTTATCTCGGATATGAGACACCTCTTTGCAATGACAATTTAATTATTTCCGCACTCAATCCTGCAGATGTTTGCGCTATCCTATTTTTAGTGTTTCCTCTTTGACGCACTGTATTTTGTCCCGTATGTAATTCCTAATGCATTTCCTATAAGGATTTTGGAAGGCGCTTCTTTCCCATTTCCTGGAGACTGACACTAATCTCATAGGTGTTAATTAGCTTGCCAATGGGCAACCGGGATTGCATCAGTGACAGAAAGGTCTTTATGTTTCAGAAGTGCTGACTCCTGGGATAGGTCTACCGTTTTGTGCAGGTGACAGCTCAGGATTTTAATTTACGTGTTGTTGAATGCCAAGAGGAAATGGGATTATCAGCTGCAACTCATGTGTATGGCATGATGCTGGGAAGGCTGGCATGATGCTGGGAAGGCTGGCATGATGCTGGGAAGGCTGGCATGATCTCTTCAGTTTCCTGGTACGGCAAAAAATAAAATATTTCTGGTTCTTCACATGTTCCTTGACTTGCCAGATGACTTGGCTGACCCCATCAGATTGTTCCACATGTATCAAAAGTTATTTAGTGCTTAAGATCACAGAAAAACCTCTGGGGATGAGCTCTGTACAAGGTATGAGTATGTTAAGTTTTCCCATTCCTTCGTTTATCTTTCTCTTCACTGAGTTCTTACACTTTTTTCACCTGACCTCACCTGCAGAGATGTCTGGAAAGCAAAGGATTCAGAGAAAGGGAGCATTTGAGCTGAAGTTTGAGCAAATATTGGGTTCTATCACTAGTGGAGAAATTACGGGCACTAAAGCCGGATTAAGAATCCCGTTTGACTCAGTCTTTGAAGCATAAGAAAATGAAGTCCGTAAGTCATCGGCTTTGGAAAATGTTACCCATTAGAGTAATTCGCTAACTGCTAACGAGAAGCTTTCTCTAAAGTATGGGTGTCCTACAGCTTTTCTTCAGGCTAGAGGCAATACAATTGTTTGTGGTGAGTTTTGTGTAGCAAGGGAGGATTGCACGAGTTCCTCAGGGCCCTTTTGTGACTCAGTTGTGGGTCCAAAACCAAGAGAGGCTGCAGCCGCCCAGTCGGCGAAGCTGGTGCTTGTGTGACAGTTCTCCCTTCCTCCGTGCTTTGGCCTGGAGCATCACGCCAATGTTCCTCTGAAATCTTTCTACATCCTCAACAGCCTTCCAAAACTGAGGTGTCCTAGGTTACACCCACTCAAAAAATGTTTCTGAATCTTTCAAATTCAGATCCTGCTAAGGAAAACATGATCTCTGAAGAGTTATCATCCATTGCTTGCAGTTCTTTTAGGGGAGTATGTAAGGGAAGCCCAATCTGCAGTGATGAAATGTCATTTTTAGAGCAATGTGGGGGTTGATACTGGCTCGGTTACATTCAGCAGTGTTTGGTATACGAGCTCTCTGTAATGGCATATTGCAGTGTTCAGATCTGTGCCATGCGAGTGCACAAGAGTCTTACATGAGATGGATCTTCTCTGGGCTAACCCATTTCTCTGCTCCAAAGTATACACTAGTGACAAACAACACTGGGATACGAAAAAGCAGTTTGTGACTTCTGTTTTCAGAGGCTCAGAGGTATTAAGATATTTGAAAATATTTATATGCCCAAGTTCTGAAGTTGAGCTTGGAGTAAATTATTGCATGTATTGAGTAAGAATATTAGCAACTCTGAACTACTTTCTCCTCTTTCATTTAATGAGCTATGCTTGTCTCCAAAACAAAAGAGTTTGCATTCAATTGTCTTTGATCTTGTTTTCAAAATGATGGGACAAAAATCTGTGTAGACCAGCTCATCGTCTGGTATAAGCAGGGGAAGCTTTGTTTGCTCAGCCCTTTAGGTTCATGTAGATTCTTGGTAGTTGAGAACTTTTTCATCTACTAATGTGTCTGTTTTCTTCCCAAATGAACGTAGGAATTGTTGTTCTTGGCCACCAACTATTGGAGCACTTTGAGAATATGAGGAAATTTGACAAAGAATCCAGGAAAAAAAAAAAATTGTAAAGGAAAAAGTGAATAAAGAAATTGAAAGACAATACAGGTCTCATGAATTGTAAGATTTATTGTTTCCCACACCCAGATGAGTCTGAAACAGGAGTGCATGGCACAGAAAGATTCTCAACAGTAATTATGCACTGAATAATTAGAAAGGACATTTCCTGAATAATTAGAAAGAATGACACCTTGAATGATAATTAGGGGAACATTTCATCCAGACCAGCGGTGCGGCACATGGCAGAGACCCAGGGATTTCAGTAAGGATGAGACGATCCATGGCCACAGTGTCCAAGGGAGGAGAGAGCTGGTGGGTCCAGGTGCCGGGGCCAATCCTGCTGCTAGTACTTGGGGCATTTAGGTGGCAGCTTGCAGATGTTCTTGGTGTACTGGGGGCAGTAGGGGACCGGGGGGCAGTAGCGCTGCACGGGGGGGCAGCAGGGCTGCACAGGAGGGCAGTAGCGCTGCACAGGGGGGCAGCAGGGCTGCACGGGAGGGCAGTAGCGCTGCACAGGGGGGCAGCAGGGCTGCACGGGAGGGCAGCAGGGCGTCATGTAGGTGTACTTCTGCACAGGCTGCCTCTGGATGGTGTAATGGCAGGAGGGCCCCGAGTCGTGGCAGGAGGAGCGGGATTCATGGCAGGAGGAGCGGGATTCATGGCAGGAGGTTTCATGGCTGTGGCAAGGCCTGCGGGAGCACATCTTTCTGGAGTATTGGCAAAGCTGTAGGGAAGAGAGAGAGAGAGGCCATCAAGCTGGCACGACTGCCCCACTGTGACCTTCTGCATTTTCCTTGGCTCTTTTTCTGTAGTGGTCTGGGAAATTTTGTTTTCCTCTGTTTTGTAATACATGGGATATCTCAACCCTGAAATTGATACTGCCTTGTCTTTTGGGGGATACTCTACAATGGTCCAGCTCTGATGGGAATTTCCCTACCAAGATGCTACTGTTGGCTTTTTAAGGTAAAATTTACTTCCAAAACTGCACTGACTTCTCTGAGAGATCTCTTCCTCCATCAGGAGCTAGTTTGGGAATGAATTCTTTGCTGGGTCCCAAAGACTCTCTCTTTGGAGATCTGGTCCTTCAATTACTCCTATTTTTCTGTCATCCCATCTGCTGTGAGTAAACCACGAGCACCCTTTGCGTAGCTTACATGTTTAGGCACCCAGTCACTAAAAATAAGAAATTTCTAGGACAAAGGCAAGGTCTAAACACAGAACTAGCCAGCTAGAATCCCTGTGTGAGCTTCTGCTGCTCAATAGTCGATAAATCAATATAATCCAACTTACCCTGTGTTGGAGCAAGCAAGTGGAAGAGCACTGAGAGCTGATGCTGAATGAAGAAGGAACAGGGGATGGCGAACTTTTATACCTTCCAAAGGGTTGTCCGAGGAATTATGCATCTCTTGGCAATGCTGACAATTAAGTAGTCACGTTCATATTTATCTTCTGTGACTAGTTTTTAGCATTTCCGATTTGACAAGTCAGGAAAAACAATTATGACTTTTTCCTTAACGTGTTAATAGGCAATGAATTTCCCAATCTGCTTTATAAGGGAATTTTGAAGGCAGTTGCATATTTACATATTAAAAATGAACCTAACCCTAGAGTTATTAAGTGATTTGTCATTGGGCAACCAGTATTGCATCAACATACAATTCAAAAGTGTTGACTCCTAGCCTGCCTGCTGCCCCTTGGTCTGCATGGAAGACTCACATTTTGATTGATATGTTTTTTTCGTGACACAAGGGACTGTAATTAACAGCCACAGCTCACATGGACTCTACTTAGAGGGAAGTCCTGTTGAGTAGCTCAAACGCACCTGACGCCTCAACACCGGAGATGACGTTAGAAAGACGTCCCCAATTCCATTTTTTTTCATTCTGTTTGTGAGTCCACCAGCCATCAGCTGTTTTTTCCTTGTGCCACAATATTATCCTGTTCACATTCCTCCTAGAAGAGGATTTCAAATCGTGAGTAGGAAGGATTTGGGCTGGGAAGCGACCAAAATTGGCATCCTGTTTTCAGATCCCAATTTGTTTCAGGCTCTCGTCTTTCCTACTTAAGCAGTTTTGTAATTTTTACTCATTGCAGTGTTTTGCTATTTACTAGGAAGTTTCTCTCACAGTGGCCCAAGACTTTACTTTAGGACACCGAAACCGGTAATTGTTCCTTTCCTGTGACTTTTATCCAGGCGGGTGCTGCAGGAACTCCTCGGGAGCATCCCATGGGTCAGTCCTGATGCAACTAGAACAAGTTGCTGAAAGGTGCTTACCGAGTTCAGAAGGGAGCAGCTATCCCTATTGAGATGGTCTTCATAACTTTCAGGGTTTATTTTCATGTCAAATTTGGGAAAAAAGATTTGCTACTCTGCCAACAGTTTTGTGAGATGCTAATTCATTCTGAATTTGCAAATACATCCCAAGAAAGCATGGTTTCATGTTCTGGTTGGGGTACTTTTTATTTATTTTATAAATCTCACCTGCAGTCTTCTGAAAAGCATTGTGAGTTATAAGTAATGTAGAAATGGTTCATCGAGGTTGATAAAGTGGTATTTTTGGGGAAGACCCTTGTGTCAATTCTCTATCATGCAGGGTGCATTCATCTCACCCTTTTCTAGATGCTCAGAGTTAATAATTTAAGCTGAAGCTAGGCGAGCTCTTTGTGAAACCAGTGCAGAGAAACAGGCACTGGCAGAAGGAAGCAAGCGATCCTGTTCTAGAATAGATGTCTCAGCTAGATGGGCTGGTGACTGGGGAGATAAGGATAGTCTTAGGTTGTAAAAAGTAGAGAGAGATTTAGCATTTATTTTTAAGTGTGTGCAATTTTCATTGAAAACAGTAACTTGAAGCTCAGTGAAAGAAGGAGGGTTAGAGGAGACCTCTAGGTGCCAGTCTCTTCTCCCCAGTAACAAGTGATAGGACGAGAGGAAACTGCCTCAAGCTGCACCAGGGGAAGTTTAGGTTGGATATTAGAAAAAACTTCTTCACCGAAAGGGCTGTCAGGCATTGGAACAGGCTGCCCAGGGAAGTGGTTGAGTCTCCATCCCTGGAGGTATTTAAAAGAAGGGTAGACGTGGTGCTCGAGGACATGGTTTAGTGGTGGACTTGGCAGTTAACGGTTGGACTCAATGATCTTAAGGGTCTTTTCCAACTTTAACGATTCTGTGATTCTATGATTCTATTTGTGTTTATTAGACACCTCAAAATATTTGTAATTCTGAGTCAGAGCGACGAATGAAGAATGAGGTGCTGCTGAAGCAGGGAACTGAGACAGACAGTCCTAGGCTAAATAGGGAACAGATGAGCTCCCTGTATGCTGTCCATTAATGCATTCCTCTGCCACAGAAATGCATCTGGAATGAGTGGCTTTCATTCATTTTGAAACTTTGGGATGTGAGCATTTTGTGACAAGTTTGAGAAGAAAAGAATGAGAAGCGCTGACTAAGTCAGAGGTAAAGATAATTCTCAAGCAAAGAGGTCAAAGAATGAACAAATCATAAACTTTTTCTATTTTTGGAAATGAAATTTTATTGTCTCATCTGCATGTTTTGGAAGTTCACACAAATCATTCCCAGTCTTTTGGAAAAGACCATAAGCTGGGTCTTGTATGCTAAATAAATTAAACCAGATCTGATTTACATTTTGAAGAAAATTCTAATCATAGATGAGGTACTCGAGGATTCACCCAAACCAAACAGGGGAAAAGAGAACCAGAGATTCAAGCTTTAGGCATTGAGAGCATCCAAGGGAGGAGTGAGCCAGTGGGTCCAGGTGCCGGGGCCGGATCCTGCTGCTAGTACTTGGGGCACGGTGGTGGCAGCTTGCAGATGTTCTTGGTGTACTGGGGACAGTAGGGGACCGGGGGGCAGTAGCGCTGCACAGGGGGGCAGCAGGGCTGCACGGGAGGGCAGTAGCGCTGCACAGGGGGGCAGCAGGGCTGCACGGGAGGGCAGCAGGGCGTCACGTAGGTGTACTTCTGCACAGGCTGCCTCTGGATGGTGTAATGGCAGGAGGGCCCCGACTCGTGGCAGGAGGAGTGGGATTCGTGGCAGGAGGTTTCATGGCTGTGGCAAGGCCTGCGGGAGCACATCTTTCTGGAGTATCGGCAAAGCTGTAGGGAAGAGAGAAACGGTCATGCTAGTACAGTGGCCCCAATGTACATGAGCATACCTGCATTCTCTAATTTGCTCTGAAATTCCCTGTTTTCTTCCTAATCTCTAGTTCTTCAAGGATAAGAAAGCGATTTCAATGCTGATTAGGTATTGGGAGATGATTTATATCCCCCACTAAAAATATGACCTTTTATGGATGCAATATGCTTTTCAGAGAAAAATTACACAAAACATCCATTGCCCATATCAACCCCAGACCCTCCAGTGTGTCATACTCGAAAACTTTGAAGCCTCTTTCCCATAAAGTCCTCTGACTCTCCTCTCTCTATATTTTCCAGTCTTTCTGTTGTTTTGGTTCAGCTTGAGCGTTTGCCTGCTAAGCCTATATCCCACTTGTCATTTGCGTTAATAGAACAGCTCTTGTGGGTAACAAGAACTTGGCATGACGGAGGTCCAGAGGTGAGGAGTGAATATCGTACTCCAACTCTACCAAAGCTTGTATGAAAGCAGCTGGTTTCATAAAGAAACTCAAGAGAAATAGAAAAACTGGACTTACCCCTTCAGCAACAGGAATGAAAGTGTGTAGGAGCAGAGAAGCGAATGAAGGAAACGGGGATGAGAGACCTTTTATACTCTTCCAAAGGTTTATCTGGGACATGAGACATTTCTTGGCAAGTGTAACCTAATTACATATCCCAGCCCATTTCTATCCGCTGTATTCAGCTTCCGACATTTACCCTTTGATGCACTGTGCTTTTAGCATTGTAATTGTCCCATAAGTTATTAATAGCACTTTAATTCCTTTGCCTCGCTATGAAAGAGATCGGAAAGTATTTCACGCAAAGTGACGCCAATACCAAAGAAACTAATGGATCTGGTCATGGACAACAAGTATCAAGCGGAAGAGATGTTTGTAATTCAGAAGTACCGATTCCTCAAGCTGTGCTGGGATGTCACATGGACCAAGAGCTAAATGTGATCACACCTCCATGTGAACAAAAAGCGATTACTAACGTTAACTCATGCGGGTTATTTTTAGGGCAGGAATAGTCTAGCTGAATTACTCAATGGTACCGGATATTTTAATGAGACATTCGACATTAGCCCAAAGATGTTCTTCATTGGTAATTTCAACCTGTCTGCATGGTGTGTCCTCTCAAGGTTTTCTTTCATTCTTGCTATAGATGCTGTTTTATTCTAATTCTGTGATATGGTTTTGATGACAGTGATATCAAATCCCAGAGCAGAATGGTTTGAGGTGAACCCACCAGCCTAAGTCCTGCTCACAGTCCCAGAGGTGTAGTTATTTTCTGTTCCTATTTTCCTCTGTCCTCCTTTAATGTACTTCTATTTTTTTTCCCAACATTTTAAATAAAACTGGTCTTTAGTTTACTCTCTGGAAATTTTTAGCAGTTGAGGTTGTGAGAAGGTGGGCCATGTGCCTGCCTCCGGAGTAAGGTTTAAGATCTTTAATTTCACAATAATATGATATTTGGACTATTAGCTGAGACAGAGTGCTAGTATTGCTGTCCTGCTTTCAGTACTCAGCCACGGCATCTCTGGAGCTCTTACAGAAATATGCATTAGACAGGGCTGTAGCTCAAGAAAAAATAAACAAAAGAACGTAATGTGGTGGAGGTAGATGCTTCTGAGCCTGGATTTTCCCGTGAATCACAGACGAATTTCTGTCTTCCTTTCCGTGTCTACGTACAGGTCATGCCCATCTAACCCAGCAATTACGTTTTCTTGTCCCATAAAAGGCAAGAATGTGTCAGCAGCGGGATGACATTGTGGATCAGACGTCAGGCAGAATTGATTTTGGGTGATGCTCTACTGACTCACGGGGATCCCTCAAACAGGTCCATTCACAGCTGTGCTTCAGTATCACAATGTACGGAACGAACGTATAAATACTTTGCTGCGAAGTTTTATTTAGGCCGTAGTTAGGCAGCGCCTTTAGAAATCTTTGATCATGTATGGGAGTACATCTGCTGTCATATAAAAGAGAGAAGGTGGGAAAAATAAAAAAAGTGCATCAGGTGCAAATATTAGGAACCAAGGGCAGCAAAAAAACCCGACTGTGTTCAGGGGAGAGCAAAGCCCCCATTCTCCAGGGGTGTCTCACTGCTGAAGCCTCCCGCTCTATAAAGTTCCCCTGTTTCTGGCCATTCCCTTCAGTTTGACTTTACTTCTCCTGTCGCTCCCCTGTTGTTGACTAAGGTATGTGATTTGGCTGATGATCTGGAACATTTATGGAAACTTATTTGTAGACTGTAGCTTTGTGTTTACCCACTTGACTTGGCCCTGCCTAAAACCAAACTGCTTGTTTATTGTAAATAATGCAAGAGACAGCTGCTTTCTATGGAATGTTTCTTGTATTTCATTGATAAATGATATCTAATTATTGAAAATAACAACAAAAATCAGATTTTTTGAATAAATATCTCACTTGCAGGAAAAATATTACAGTATCTAATATGTCATCCAGAAGATATCTTATACATGGTGATAAAACAGGGCTGTGTGTGGAAAGTCCAAATTTGCTGTAGCTAAGTCCTCTATTTCTGGTTGGCCCTGCTTATGTTGAAGTGCAGTAGATAAAAAAAATTGCATAAAAAGATATTGTCTTGCTTCCATCACTGAGCTACCTTTTCTTTAGGCGTACTCCATGGCCCGAAATGGCGTGCTCTTCTGGAAGGGAATCCTTCTTCAACTTGAACTCAACCTGGTATGACCCGGCAGGTTCCTGGTTGGACACCCGGCGCACACCCCTCCTCTACGCCTACAGCCCCAGCTGTGCCCGTGGCAGAGACTCATGCCGGGGTGGCCACGACTATCGACACCACGGCTACCACTGCTCAGTCTGCTCTGAGCCGGCACCGTGCCAGGGAAGCAGGTCTTTTCCCTGTGCCAGGGAGCTGGTGAGCAGCTACGAGGCGTGTGGGGCATGCCATAGCTATGAGGTATGCTCGGAGGGGTGTTACGGGGGACGCTACAATTAATGTGAGACCAGGTTGTGT
The DNA here is from genome assembly GCF_965183815.1 of Platalea leucorodia. NCBI lineage: Eukaryota > Metazoa > Chordata > Aves > Pelecaniformes > Threskiornithidae > Platalea > Platalea leucorodia. The sequence goes on along the minus strand of NC_138846.1, from coordinate 1,987,210 downwards.
GGGGCCCTCACCCTGGTGTGGTCCGGGACTCTCATGTTGCAGCATCGCTGTATGCAACCACAACGGTACAGCCAGAAGCGCTGTATAGGAGCCCAACACTTGCCCAACACTTGTTTAGTGCTGAGAAACGTGGTCTGCCTGAGGGCCCCCTTGCCTCTCGCTTTTCTAATGTTTCCCTTGGGTTTATCATGCTTTTTGCGGTCTGTTTCTTGCCCGCTCTTCTGCTGACTTGATTGAGGCACTGTCCAGAAAATGTCCTCTGCAGAGGTTGTCCTCAGCACTGGCATCATTGCTGCTGTGGCCTTCGTGGCAGGGGGAAGGTGGGGACAATTTCCTGCTGAATTTATGCAATCCACTTTCCTGCTTCACTTCCCAGATGTGTGTGCTGAGATAACAAAACTCTGGCTAAGGAGAGATTTGCTGTCTCTGTTCCTCATGCTCTTCCTAAGTCTCTCCTTAAATGAATGACACAACCTGCAGCGCTTCAGCTTAACTGGGAGCCAGAGCGTAGGTGAAAACTTGGAATGCTTAGAAAGAATTAAGATAGGAGATTTTATCTCCCTTTCCTGCAAACGCTTTCAGTCAGACTCAAACCCAGCCCAAAGCCTCCAGTCTGGCTTAGTTTCATCCTCCCATTTGGCACAGGATGGGTTTGGCACTGGCAGAGGGGTACCTGGGTGTCTGGGGGGACAGGGACCATCGGTGGCACCATGCAACACCTTCGTGCACAGTCAGAGCTGCATGTCTCTGACCCTGACGTTCATTCCTTGCACCTGCAATCATGTATCTTGCATATGGGAATGATGCTCCTCATTATTTTAATTAACAGTAATAATAAAACAAGTGCTAATAATAAGTTTCTTGTTCCTTTCAAAGGTTCAGTGCAAACCCTTTGCTAATTAAATATCTAGCGCATTACACACAATACTGCTCTCATCCCACAGAGGCACAAATTCCTGCAGCAATCTGCCTCTGTGCTGGTGGACACTGGAGGAGAACCTGGGGATGAATCTAGTGCAATGGGAAATCCAGCTGCTGATTTTTAGGGCCATCTGTCCGTTTGATATTCCTTTTTTCTATATCTACAAGAGAAGCCCAGAACTTTTATGACTTCTGCTGCAAAAAGTTAGCTTAAACCTTGGTAGGAACTGGGAACATTTTTTTCTTTTGCAATCTTTCTCTTGTTTTCCAGACATGGATGGTGTTTACAGGACTAGAGTTCACAGTGGGAGTCAATGCTGCAGTGCATGGCCTGACTTAAACCCAGTTTTATTTTGCATCAGCCAGTGTTTCATCTAGGCAATATGGATTCTTGCGGGGATTTTCAAAGAAGGTAGAGTTACCTTGCACAAAATATCTATCTAACCCCATATTCTCCATTTAGAACAGGTCAGAAGGAAGATTAAGTATAACATAGTCCTTCCTCTGCTTATACCCTCTTGTTTATGGTGATCAGTGATTTTCAGACTTCCTAGACAGAGTCTGCTTTTGTGCTCACCAGCCATGTACGAATTACAAAGCCGAAGCTTTGCTTTTAGCTCCTTCAAAATGTGCCTGTAAGGGTCTGAGGCTCAGGGCCAGCTGTCGCAGAGCCAAGGGCTGGGATTAACGAGAGATGCTGATCTGCACCTTCAACTCCAGACAGCTTTTCCAAACCCAGCATCTGGATTTATCAGGCAGACGCGCAAGGTGTGGGGACTGGAGAGCTGAGCTTTGACTCATCGCTGCCGCTGAAGTGCAATGGGAAGGGGGGGAAGCTGTGAAAAGCAGCTCTCGTTACTAAAGGTGGGCTTGGGAATGATGCTAAAGGTAAGGAGGAGGGTAATGGTAGAAAAACACCAGGACACCAGCACGTTTTGTGAGCTTTAGGTTTTAATATCACATCTTTGCTACTGGAGACAGAAGCAGGAAATTAACGGATTCAAATTCTTGCGCGCGCGAGGGCAAATCACATTTCTGCCATGCTAATGCCACTTTGCGTTATCAGGAGCAGGGAGAGGTAATACGTGCTGGGGGGAAGGGGCAGGACCTGCCCAAGCTCAGGGCTGCATCTTGCGGAGGAGAGGGGAGAGGCGCAGCCCCGCGGTGTGCGCTGACTGTTGGCTCATCCTCGCCCCTTCACTTCTGCTGCTGCGGGGGCCACTGCACCGGCTGCTTGATCTGCTGCTGCTGCTGGCAGGGAGCGGGGGCCACCGGCACCTGCCCGGGCACGGTGACCACGGGGCACTGGGGAGGGAGGACCACCACCGGCGTCACATCCTGCACGGCGCTCACTTCGTGGCAGATGACCTCCTCGGAGCCATGGCAGGACCTCTCGCTGTCGTGGCAGGAGGAGCCTCCGCTGTGGCAGGAGGAGCTCTCGGTGCTGTGGCAGCCTCTGTCTCCACGGGAGCACATTTTTCAGTTGGTGTGGTGAACCCTGGGAAGGAGAGACCTTTGTTGTTAGATGCTTGAAGGGCAGCATGCTTTCCCCACTCTGCTTTGGGTTCAGATTTCCTTGATGTATTTATGAGCCTGCCTGGGCTCGGCAGGATTTGCCTGTCTGCCTGTCCCATTTCCCCAGCTTGGGGCTTTGTTCCCGCGGTGCTGGATCAGCCCGCACCATCTGAATGCCCTCATGAGCCCCCCAGCAGCCCTGATCTCCATTTCTGCTGGGCTCTGTGAGCCGTTTCCCTGCTCTCGCTTGCTGCACCCCACGAGCACTCATGCAGGTCACCCTGGGATTATCTCAGGGCTGTGTAACAGAGGAGCAGATGTGCTGTGGGCTGCCAGTTTATGCTGTACCGGCAAGAGGCATCTTGGCAAGGGTCTGAAAAACTTGCAGCCTAGAGGGGCCCTGGCACAGCCGGTGAATTTACAGCCACAGTGGTGTTATTAGAGACCCAGCAAAATACACTTTCAAAGCCAGTTGCTCAAAATGAAGAGACTCCTGTGCCTTCCTCCCTCCTCATGTCCTCTGCTCCCTTGGTGCCCTGCGGACCCTTGGCTGGCCAGTGCCCAATTTTCTGAGGCATGAGGAAAATCCTATGTGCACATCTAAACCTCCTTCTGAGGAGAGCTGAGATTTCAAGAAGGCAGAAGGCATCCAGGATGGGGCCAGCTGAGCTGAAGGCTCTTCATGCTACTCCTTCCTCTCATAGTTTAAATCTGCCTTCTCAAATCTTTCTTAAATCTGCCTTCTCAAATCTTTCTTAAATCTGCCTTCTCAAATCTTTCCTAAATTTCTTCAACAACAGCTTAATCCTTTCAGCTCCTGAAGATTTACATTTTCCAAAGGAGCTTAGTAAAGCAGTCAGGCTCATAACTGCAATTAAAATTCCCAGCTTAAACCCAAGGTTTCTTGTGAAACATCAGCCTGCTGTCCCCCATTCATTCCCAAATCCCATTCTTTACTTTTTTATTTCCCGTTTCTCCTTTGGAGTCTAGGAAACCTGAGCACTGAAGTAATCCAAATATATCTACATGTGATAAGAGCAATAAATTTTGCTTCTTAGCATAGGCAGTCTTGAGATCAATTTTGATAGTGCAAAATTGCCCTAGCCACCAAGGCAAGAACTTGGCTCTCAATAATCCCAGCACCTGCAGACAGACCTGTCTTTGTAAGAGCATAGTTCAGCTCGGTTCCGAAAATGTTCATAGGAATGAAATGTTAGCGGTGTAGTAGCAACTTACCTTGGCTATGAAGGCTCTGAAGAAGGAGCGGAGCTGAGTGAATGAGGTGCTCTCCCATCCGAGAACTTTTATATGGTTCCTAACTCTCTTCCTGAAAATGCAATAAACCCCTGGGGAAAAATGACCAATGTATTTACAAAACAGCCACACCTCTAATTATCCACCACCTTCAAAAGCTTATTCAACCCGATTTCTTTGATTGACTTGTCATACAGTAGATTGTCTTCCTTGTGTTACACAGCTTTAATTGCCACCCTGCCCCTGCAGGTTGTAATGCACGAAGAGTGAAAACCGTGTGGGTGGCTTGACTGTCTCACCGTCATGCCAGGATGAGTTTTATATTGCAAAATGGATGGCAAAGGTGGTGCTTTTTTGCATTTCTATTCTGCTGAAACCTCTCACCCAAGTCTGGCAGGGACGAGAGGTCACGATGCCCGGTCACCTCTAACTGCTCTTGGCAGGACCAGGGTCTTGCGCAGTGGGCAAGAGCCACCACTTTCAGGTCTGCGCCATAAAAATTGGCAAGTTTTTAGAAAGTCCTCATCACGTGTCCTCTGAAAGCATCTTTAAAGTTGTCTTCACTCTGTAAGACACCTGCAGGTGCCAGAAGCCTAGCAGCCCCTCTCGATCTCCTCTCTCTGACTGTGTCATTTCCCAGAGCAATAAAACCAGGATAATGAAACCTGTGGCCACTGTGGCAGGCTCCGAGGGCTACAACTGGAAAGTGACCTGACAAAGCCAGGTAGCCGTATAGGCCACTTTTGGAAGTGTTGGCTTATACCCGTGAATACCCCAAAAATGTAGTGCGATTTCTCTACCCATGTCCGTCTACTTCATGTCTGATGTTATAGTCATTTCACTGATATTGGCATAGTTACCACTAATTTTAATTGCTGACATTTTTCCTGGCCAATACCAAAAAGCCCTGAATAGAATTGCTCTTTTAAAATGTCTGTTTTTCTAATATTTTAATTTTTTTTTTGTCTGTCTCTGAAGCAGCCGTTGTCCGTGATGGGAAATGCGTGCCTACAGAAGCCGCTTGGGCAAACCTTGCATTCATGAGTAAGCAGTGAGTAAAGCGCTAGCTCAGAGACCACGTACCCAAGCTCACCACGCATCTTGAGCTCACCCAGCTCTTCCTTGGGGCGGGACAGGTGCACCCTGGGTGCAAAGCAGCGGACTGCTGCAAGCCTGGGGCACTTGCCTGGCCCTGGTGCAATCAGCTGTGCAACCATGGCTTTGCAATAGCCCCGGTTTCTCCTTTTCCCTCCCATTAGCAGTTTGACCGTGCAACCTCAGCAGGGCTCGCTCTGTGTTTTTACTCATTTTGCATCTTAGCTCCCTCTGCAAACATGGGAGTCACAATGTTTTGTTGGGCAGAGATCGACTGAACATCTGAAGCAGAGGGGTGGCTCCCACTTGCTATCTCTAAAACAATTTCTTTAGTTTCTATCCAGAGGCGCCAGTTAGTGACTTTCATCAAGAAGCCAGATTTGTGTTTACCGTTCAGCCTGCCTGTTTACAAACAGCCGAAGCAGAGGGGCTACGGCTTTTGCAAGCACTGACACGCTCACGGATGAGAGTCCTGCATTATCACTGTTGTCAGCCATGAAGGATGACTCGCTCCTCCCCCGTTGCGCAACGGGTGGGGAGGAAATCTGCATGTGCCAGTGCGCATGTACGCGCCCATGTGTAAAACCCAGCCTCCGCCTGCTCCCAGCCTCGTGCTGGAGGTGAGCTGCAGCCGCTCCAGGGTGCAGAGAAAGGCAGTGGGATGCAGCCCCAGGTCCTCGTGTTCAAGCTCTGGATGCAAGAGCATCCTCCTTCTCCCCTGGGTCTATGATACTCTTATATCATCTAGCTCGGTTAACATCTAAGCTTGTGGAGTGCTTTTTGATACAAGCCTCAAAGAACCAGCCAGGTGGGACAGTGAATAAGAAATGTACTTTTAAAGTGCTTTCTATTTTCTTTTTTTTTGGGGGGGACTGAAATTTTGGGATGGTTTTTGGTCAGTTAGTTGAATAGACAAGAAGTTTTTGAATACTCCAGACACTGATTGGTTTTCTGGAAGTCTCTTGGAAGTTGTTTGAGCTTTCTGAGTTCTTTTGCTACCTTTGATGCTATCAGATGAAGTAGGGAAAATAACAGAAATCAATAATGAAGTGGTAGATTTTAGAAATATAAGTTGATGCAAATGAATGATAACACTGTCTAATTTTAGAATGGAATTTAATATGGCTGGCAACAAAACCTTATGCAATGTTCCCTGCACCACAGTCTTACAACATTTTACAGCGTGAAAGATACCCGTTGTGGCACCGAACACGGGGCTAGAGCTCAGAGGATTTTGGTTTTTGTAAGCTGTGGTGTTTTACAAACATCAGGGCAAAGTTTTCTGGATTTTTATTGAGCTGAAAGGGTCAAAATCCCCACAGGGGGGTGAAAGCAGCAATAGTAAAAAATATTTTACAATGTAATTCTATGCCCTTTTGTCTCCTTTTAAACGGGCACAGATCTGTGGTCATTACCAATATTTGGAGGAGTCAAAAAAACCCAGAGAATAGTCCCAAAACACTAAACGTTTGGCAAATACCACGTAACAACCGGCACTGGAAGTTCAATCCTCCCCCATGCTGTCCCATCAGCCCAGCACAGAGGAACCATCTTCTCCCTGTGCCTAATTTAGGGCCTGATCCTATCAAAAAATGTCATGAAGCAGGTTACTGCAAAGAAGTGAACGAGCTTGTTCGAGTTGCCTCATGCTACTGGTGCAAGCATCAGGTTTACGTGCTCTGGCTTACAACATCACCTGCAATCTCTCTGGGACAGGAGCCTGGCGTGTAATTGTTTCCAAATAAACAACCTTGCACTCCCAAGGTCACGCTGTAAATAATAATCTGTCGGAAATCACCTGGGAGTTTTGCATATCTCCTTAACGTAGCTCGCAGAGTCTGGCCTGCGTACCCATGCAGAGGGTCTCGGCAGGGCACAGCGTTTCCATTTGATGGGAACAGCATGGGGGAAGTTCTGATTTCAGCAAGAGCAAAATTAAGAACCTTCTCTTGCTGTTGAAAACGATGTATTTTAATTCTACTAAAATAGATATTACATTTGAGTATAGCTGTAAAATATATATAAAAAATGGTGAAAGATAAATCTTGTGTTGTGAAGTAGACTCCTTGGCTATCTATCTGTATTTTGAGTGAAGGATCCAGAGACTAAAGAAATCATTCAGATACTGGAATTTCCCGTAGACTATGAAGTTTTATTTTCCAACCCATGAGCAAAAGGAGATGGAGAGAAGAATCTTTTCCCGTCACCAAAGCACAAATCACTTTTCCCAGCAGTGCTTGCAGCAACGTTGCTAGCACAGCCCAATGCAAGGAATGCAAAGCTCCCTGACCGTAATGACACCGTTGGGGAAAAGCCGCATTGTGGCACATCCAGGGCACTTTTGCTTGAGCAGGGGTGGCTGCTGGGTCAGTCACTTCTTCTGGCTGGGGGGCCAGTGGCTGGTCTGCTTGCTCTGGTTGGCCTCGATGTTGGGAACGACCACGGGACATTTCTGCTGCGTGGCCTGGGAGGATCCACCGCCTCCACAGCTGAGCTCTGGGCCTGAGCATCCCCCAATGCCATAGCCCAATCCTCCGCTATAGTACCCTGATCCACCGCTGCCCCCACTTGTTAAGACCATTTCTCTCGGTGATGCATCGTATCCGTATCCTGAGCCTCTTCCCGCAGTGATGCCCAAATTCCCACTGTGGCAGCTGGATCCTCCACCACCCCCTGAGATGCCAGGGATGTTCTCGCCTGAGTCCTCACTGCTGCACCCTGTTCCCCTTCCAGTGCCGTAGACTGAGACTGTTCCCCTTGCAGTGCCCCAGCCAGACATCCCCTCTCTGTCATCGCCGGTTATTACAACAGATCCATCACCGCCACATCTGTACCACCCTGCAGCGTCGTAGGTGGATGATGCTGGCATGGGCTGGCAGGACGAAGCTCCCCGGTTGTAGATGACTGAGCCTTCTCCACCACAGAAGAAGGAGCCGTGTCCCTGGAGGCTCGACAAGCCCCCGCTGCTGCTGTAGCCTCCTCTGTGGTGCGAGATCTCATTGTTGTAGCCCCTGTTCCGGTGGGCACATCTCCCTCGGAGATAGCGATAAATCTGAAAGAGGAAAAAAACCCTAAAACCTGCACTGTTTTGCTTAATTTTTGCACCATGGGAGGTGGGGTGGCTGCAGGTGGTGTGGTCAGAAATGCAATGCCAGGCTTCAAAACAGGGCACTGCACAGCTGTTCTTCAAATGCAAGAGTATTTTGACTCTTACTGGGATAGCTTTTCTCTTTCTTATCTCCAGAGTGTATTTCCAGAGAATCAAAATCTGAAATATATTCTTTTAACATCTAATAACTGCCAAGGTTTTCCCCACTCATCTTCATGACCATCACCACAGAGCTGTAAAAATAGCAAGGATTATCTTTGCTTCTGTTTTTAAACTGCTGCAAGAGCGGTGGATCAAAATTTCCATGCAAGACGACACTGCTGGCTGTATCATTGCCATCATTGCGTAGCATCCCCAAAGGTCTTTTACATAAGGGAATCGGCACAGCCATAGAGGTATATAACCATTATGAGTACGGCATAGACTTGTTATTAAATAATATAAAAAATGTGTCCCACACGTTGCAAAGATGTTCAAAACTGCAAAGACTATGCAGTCACCACGTCCTGGTCCCACTACAGACTCATCCGGGTTTTTAGCATGCTCAGTCTTACGGCTCCCAGTCTGGTGACCTGACTTTACCTTGCTTCCTAGTGATCTGATCCGCACCATAGCAAGAAACCGTACAGAGCCTGAGAACTTTGCTATGGATGCTCAGGCAGCGTGGGTACTGCTGCAAGGACATCTCAAGATCTTAAATTAAGCTCTCTCTCATGAATATGAAATAATAAAGTCTCAGAAAAGAGCAGACTTACCCTCCTCATCCATTGGAAACACATTTAGAAGATAAAAGGCAACTGAATGAGGCGCTTTAACAGACAGGAACTTTTATATGGCGTTTAGCATATATGGGAAGTGAGACACCCTAAGGAATGGCAAGGATTTATTTACCAATCAAACTCTGATTTCAGTGCTTGCTTTGACTCATGAGATCTGATTGATATCTTTCCTTCACGCTGCTTGTTGTGTTGCATGCGGCAGTAATTGATACTTCTGCTTAATGATCCTATTCCTGTGCTCCTGCCCTGAGCTACAGAGGACCGCTTCGGCCTCCAGTGAGGTGGCAATGCTGGGGGAGACTGGGGGAGGTGGGTAGGAATGTGGGTGTAGGGAAATGCTGAGCAAGAGTGTTAGTGAGTGTGGGGCAGAGGGTGTTGGTGACTGGGTCCTGCTCAGGGAAGGGGCAGGGAGGCTGAGGTTCAGCGGTGTGGCAGTGCTCATGGCTTGGGGCATTGCTGTAAGAGTGGGTGTGATCAGCGGGTACCCAGGAGAGGGGACGGCAAACGCTCAGAAAGCATCTGGTGGTCACACAACACGTTGATCCCTCCAGCATCTTACTGGTGGCTCCAGTAGGAGATTTTCTGAGGAAGACATTTGCATCCGAACCAAAAGCTTGTCAAAAGTGAAGTGCCTGGCTCAAGTATTTTGCAAGGGTGCTAGAGATGCGCTGAGAAAGCTTAGAGACCCTGGAGAGAATTGTGAACGTGTAAATGTCCTAACATTTAAATCCACTGTGGCTGGATTACTCCTCTAATGAAGGATTATGCCTCCAAATGCCTTCCTTCTGCATTTTCATATGCTGTGTCCTTCCTCTGGCTTGGAAAGAGCACCAAGCACCAGGGACTCCAGGGACACCGGTCTGGAGGGCTGCAGGGGATATGTGCTGTGGCCATGCCAGCAGTGCTGCCTGTCACGATGTCCACGCTGCAGCCTGTGATGATCCAGCTTGGCCCCATAGCATGGCTCTTGCAGGCTGGACTAGGTCCAGCCTAAGCAATTTTGCCATGGGGACAATGAGTCCCAGCTTTGGCAAGAGGCCACGTCTACCAGGAAGAAAGCAGTGCACAGGGGTGGTGGTGTTGCCCTCGGCATTTCAAAGCAGATTTCAAAAGGTTGGCCAAGGAGGGATTAAGGCCTGGAGGCATAATTTTGAGTGTGTTGAGCTGCCTGAGGGACTTGCTGCTGGTTTTATGTCCTTCTGCCTGGCCCAGGGCTGATTCAGCTGACCAGCACGTGAGATTTACCCTCTGGGTAGAGCTGCTGTGAAGTTTGCAAAGCTGGGAGAGAAGTGGAAGGATGGCGGGGACGTGGATGTTGGCATGGTGTTATCAGCCACCCCGGGGCAGCAACAGCTGCTATTGAGGGTCAGCCCCAATCCCAGATCTTCAGGACTGAGCCTCATGGGTTTGGTCATGCCTCCCAGCAGCACTTCATTGCTCGACAGACATGGTCATTGGGTGCTGGTGCCTCAGAGGACTTAGAGCCATGAGCTGGGATGGCTGCACCATGCACCAGCACCTAAGGAAGTGGGGTGCCATGGGTGCTTGATATTTTAGGCTGTGCTGTTACTCTATCACGGAGCCCAGGGGGAAAATGAAGGTGTAAATTCTTTGGGGCTATAAACTGGGTGGCTTTAGAGCTGCATCTACAGCAATGCACTATTGAACCCATCGTCTTCTTTACAGAGAGGAGTGAGATTGACTTCTCAGCGCTCGGTTAACACTTGGACTCGAAGATCTTAAAGGTCTTTTCCAACCTAAACGTATCTATGATTCTATGAAATGTCTCATCAGATAGACTACTAACTTCCAAGACCATAAGATGCTGGTTGAGAATACAAGAAAAAACAAATACCCCCAAAAGGCAGCTTTGAGATATTATTATATTTATTAGAATTTTCTTTGGAAAAGCAGCAGAGCCTTATCAGAGGTATCTCAACACCAGCAGCAGGGCACAAGGCTGATGATCCTGGAGTTCTCCGCAGAGGGATGAAGCATCAAGGGAAGAGAAGAGAAGAGGACACACTAGGAAGAAACAGTGAAACAGCTGCGTCTGGAGAGAGAAAGGTGACGTGGCAGAAGCAGCACTGTTCTCGCTGAGTGCCATGGCCTCCTGTGGCTGTTACTTCTGGTGGCTGGGGGGCCAGTGGCAGGCCACCTTGGTCTGATGGGACTCGATGTTGGGGATGACAACAGGGCACTTCTGCTGCGTGGACTGGCAGGACCCTCCACTGCCCCCTCCAGAGCTGATGATGATTGTGTGGCCCGAGGAACCGCCACTGCCACCACTGGATCCCCCACTGCAGCATCCAGAGGATCCCCCACTACCTCCACCTCCAATGATGATCTTGCCTCCTGAAGACCCACCACTCCATCCTCCTCCCATGCCACCACTGGATCCCCCACTGCAGCATCCAGAGGATCCCCCACTGCCTCCACCTCCAATGATGCTCTTTGATCCTGAAGACCCACCACTCCATCCTCCTCCCATGCCACCACTGGATCCCCCACTGCAGCATCCAGAGGATCCCCCACTACCTCCACCTCCAATGATGCTCTTTGATCCTGAAGACCCACCACTCCATCCTCCTCCCATGCCACCACTGGATCCCCCACTGCAGCATCCAGAGGATCCCCCACTACCTCCACCTCCAATGATGCTCTTTGACCCTGAAGACCCACCACTCCATCCTCCTCCCATGCCACCACTGGATCCCCCAATGCAGCCTCCAGAGGATCCCCCACTACCTCCACCTACAATGATGATCTTGCCTCCTGAAGACCCACCACTGGATCCCCCACTGCAGCATCCGGATGACCCTCCACTACCTCCACCTCCAATGATGCTCTTTGACCCTGAAGACCCACCACTCCATCCTCCTCCCATGCCACCACTGGATCCCCCACTGCAGCCTCCAGAGGATCCCCCACTACCTCCACCTACAATGATGATCTTGCCTCCTGAAGACCCACCGCTGGATCCCCCACTGCAGCATCCGGATGACCCTCCACTACCTCCACCTCCAATGATGCTCTTTGATCCTGAAGACCCACCACTCCATCCTCCTCCCATGCCACCACTGGATCCCCCACTGCAGCATCCAGAGGATCCCCCACTACCTCCACCTCCAATGATGCTCTTTGATCCTGAAGACCCACCACTCCATCCTCCTCCCATGCCACCACTGGATCCCCCACTGCAGCATCCAGATGACCCTCCACTACCTCCACCTCCAATGATGCTCTTTGATCCTGAAGACCCACCACTCCATCCTCCTCCCATGCCACCACTGGATCCCCCACTGCAGCATCCAGATGACCCTCCACTACCTCCACCTCCAATGATGCTCTTTGACCCTGAAGACCCACCACTCCATCCTCCTCCCATGCCACCACTGGATCCTCCACTGCAGCATCCAGAGGATCCCCCACTACCTCCACCTACAATGATGATCTTGCCTCCTGAAGACCCACCACTGGATCCCCCACTGCAGCATCCAGATGACCCTCCACTACCTCCACCTCCAATGATGCTCTTTGATCCTGAAGACCCACCACTCCATCCTCCTCCCATGCCACCACTGGATCCCCCACTGCAGCCTCCAGAGGATCCCCCACTACCTCCACCTCCAATGATGCTCTTTGATCCTGAAGACCCACCACTCCATCCTCCTCCCATGCCACCACTGAATCCCCCACTGCAGCATCCAGAGGATCCCCCACTACCTCCACCTACAATGATGATCTTGCCTCCTGAAGACCCACCACTGGATCCCCCACTGCAGCATCCGGATGACCCTCCACTACCTCCGCCTCCAATGATGCTCTTTGACCCTGAAGACCCACCACTCCATCCTCCTCCCATGCCACCACTGGATCCCCCACTGCAGCATCCAGAGGATCCCCCACTCCCACTGCAGCAGGATCCACCTCCTCCACCGCCGGAGCTGACAATGATCTTGCCATAGCCCCCACTGCCCCCGCCGTAGCTGCCCGAGCCTGAGCCGCCACAGCAGGAGGAGCCCTGTGCCTGGTAGCTGGAGGAGCTGCCCCCGTGGCAGCAGGAGCCCCCGCTGTGGCATCCGCTGGACTGGGAGGATGATTCATGGCAGCCTCCGGAGGTCTGTCTGGAGCACATCTTTGAGCGGTCAACCTACAAGAAACAGTGTCATCAGAAAGGAGCCCCTTGGAGCTGCTGTTGAACTTCAGTCCCACTGTAGGTCCTTATGGATTTATAGACTCCTGAAACTCACAGCAGCTGAAAACTCAGCTGTATTTGTGTGGCCTTAGAATATCAGCTACAACTCCATTCTGTAAGGAAAGCAGTCCCGTTGGCACGCCAAATTGGTTTTCAGAGAACCCCATCCGATGTTGAGCCGGCATGTTTCTCTTGTTCAAAGCATGCTCAAAGACCAACTGGTGGAGCGACCTCTCAGCATAGGGGTTCAAAAAGTTTCCATATCAATGGGCTTACCTTCAGTGCAACTGGAAATGTGTTCAAGGCTCGGTGGCAGGTGAATGAGGAGCCTTGGGATAGGTGAGCTTTTATATTGTATGCATTGTGCTCTTAGGGGAAGTGAGACACCCTAAGGAATGCTGATAGATTTATTTACTGAGCCTGGCTCTAGCTGCCTCCTTCTTTGACTCACTTGCAGCAGGTAGGTGATAAGGAGGAGATGTATCAATTATGTTCTGCATTGCAGTTGCTAATTCTACTTAATGATTCATTTCCGGCAGTCTTGCTCTGAAATGTTGGGGGCAAACGGCTTCTGGGGGTCTACCTTGGGGGTTCCCCAATGCATTTCTGCTAGGCTGCAGCTTTTTGGGTGCTCAGCAGAGAGTGGAGACACAGCAGATGGAGGCTCGAGCAAGGTAGTGTTAGAGCATGATGGAAGGACAATGGTAAAGGATGTGCTGGAGTGGAGTCTCAGGTTTTTGGGGGGAAAGAGGGTTTCCTCAAGGACTGGTGAGACGGGGAGCTGGATGGGGAGCAGGAGTACGTCCAGCCTGCTGGGAGAGGCAGCCATGTGCTCAACAGGCCAGAGGTACCACCTCTGATGGGGCAGTGCACCGCTTTGGAGCGCCTCGGCCCAGATTCATTTCAGAAGGCCCCGTGAAGATGGCAGAGATGTGGAGGCCATTTCCCCTGACCCTTTTGGGAGCTCAGGGTGGACGCTGCTGTTGGATTGAGCAGAGAGGTCTGTGCTCAGCTCCAGCTTCGCAGGGGTCCCTATCACCAGGTTGGAGTGGGTAAAGTCTTGAAACGTTTCTGTTTGCAAAGGTGCATTTGAAGGCCATCAAGACCCTACCCTTGAACTCTGGGGCATTAAACATTTCCTCTGCCTCAGCAGGACCCATTTTCTGAGGGTCCTGCTTCACTGGCCAGCCCACCCATACCTGAGGCTGGGGAGGCATCTGGGTATTTTGCTTGCTGGAGAATGACAGTTTGTCAGCACAGTTATTGCAGCGCTGGCTGCTGTGTTTTGCAGCAGCTTCATCCTGTCACTGCGTCATGCATGCTTGGAGGCTGACAACAGCTTCCACCCTCGTGGGAGACTGAGTAGAGGAAAGCATAATTGGGGGGTTTTAGCTGAGAGGATGCATGACAGCAGCAGGAGGCTGCCCAGCCCTGTCACGATGAACATAGTTTTGAGCATGCACGCAACTCCGTTGGTATGGGGACAGCACCATCAGCACCAGGAACGTGGGTGAAGGGGGCTTCCTTCATTTTGCTTTGGACTCCCTCCAGTGGCCTAAGTTCCACTCTCATCACCAAAGGGAAATCTAAGGTCTCACTGTGATTCTGGCTCTCACCTGTGCAACACCTTGATCCCTTCCGTGCATTTAACCTGTAGGGACTTGCACAAAGGGGCAGCTAGAATTTGCATCTCATCAGGACCCAGGGTGCGAGGAAAGGCTGTGGAGGCTTTCGGCAGGGGTGGTGGTGAGGGGTGCTCCTGCAAGTGCTGGTGTGCAGAGACCCCAAGGCTGGACCCTTCAGGGACTGGAAATGCTGAACCTATAGCACACACATGTGTGGTACTTGCCACACGGAGAAGAAGAGCGTGGCTGGAACCACAGCTGCTGGAGGGGTCTGCATTGCCACGCTCCCCCCTGCCTCGAGGTTGAAGAGCAGCTTTAATACCTATGTTGGGTAAAAGCAAAGATGGATGCAAAGGGCTTCATGGTGGAGGCTGCCCCAACTTTGGGCTACATTGCCTGTTTTCTGATGTTCTGTCTGGGCCCTTTTCTGCCCGGCAGTCCCGTCACCCTCAGGACGGGCTGGCAGGTCACAGTATCTTTCGGTATTATCACTGCAAACACCCCAGTGGATGATGCCTTGGTGTGCATTGTTATGAGAGAGAGAAAAACCTTCGCTAGATCCTACAATACTTTTTCCCAGCAGCTTCCTTCATGCACAGCAATGCTAATGTTGATAGCATGGGACATGATGAAGATACTGGTGGTGTAAGAAGAACTCTTCAATTTTTCTGAAAAAGGCAGAAGGTGGTCAGTCATGATCCCTCAAGCGTTTGCATGGCCGATGATCCCTTTTATTCCTAATTTTGTTTCCTGCCTACCCGTTGTGTGTGCGACGTGGACAAAAAACCCTCTTAGCTTAAAATTTAGTGAACGCAAGACTGTAATCCCACCTGTCCCAAAGAGGACTTGCTGCTGACTTCAGCACAAATGCTACTGAATATTTCCTACTATAATTAATGGCTTTCTTGTGATAAATCTAGAGAAATGGAGTACATAAAAACCCAACTGCATTTCCAAGGGATACTGCTGTCTGCACTGGAAATCCCTGCAGTGAAACCCAGAGCTTGTGGTCTGCTTCCTTCTCTGGGAAGGGGAAACCGAGGTGGAGATATTTCCAGGTTAAAGTTGCAGCCTTGGTGGACATTATTTGCAAGAGGGACAATGACCAGCTGCTTAAGAAACAAGGTTTCTCTCAAGCAAAATCTGTTAATAACCGTCTGCTCCAGCACTGCAGACTGAAGATTTTGCAGCTGAATGTATTTGATGCATTATTCATTTTTTGAAAGTAAACAGGGAACTGACAAAGGATAAAAGCAACGTTGCAAAACCAGTTTTTTCTGTACGCAGTAGTCTTTATTTCCCATCATATTGGTGGGTGAGAAGAGCCATCTGGGAGTTCACAGCACAGGGGTGCAGCATCAAGGGAAGACAAGGGAAGAAGACATGCTGGGAGGAAACAGGCAAATGTAGAAGACAGGCAGGGCTGTTCTTAATGAGAACCGGGGCTACCTGTGTCAGCTATTTCTGTTGGCTGGGGGGCCAGTGGCAGGCCAGGTTGGTCTGATGGGACTCGATGTTGGGGATGACAACAGGGCATTTCTGCTGCGTGGACTGGCAGGACCCTCCACTGCCCCCTCCAGAGCTGATGATGATTGTGTGGCCCGAGGAACCACCACTGCCACCACTGGATCCTCCACTGCAGCATCCAGAGGATCCCCCACTACCTCCGCCTCCAATGATGATCTTGCCTCCTGAAGACCCACCACTCCATCCTCCTCCCATGCCACCACTGGATCCTCCACTGCAGCATCCAGAGGATCCCCCACTACCTCCACCTACAATGATGATCTTGCCCCCTGAAGACCCACCGCTGGATCCCCCACTGCAGCATCCAGATGACCCTCCACTACCTCCACCTCCAATGATGCTCTTTGATCCTGAAGACCCACCACTCCATCCTCCTCCCATGCCACCACTGGATCCCCCACTGCAGCATCCAGAGGATCCCCCACTACCTCCACCTCCAATGATGCTCTTTGACCCTGAAGACCCACCACTCCATCCTCCTCCCATGCCACCACTGGATCCTCCACTGCAGCCTCCAGAGGATCCCCCACTACCTCCACCTACAATGATGATCTTGCCCCCTGAAGACCCACCGCTGGATCCCCCACTGCAGCATCCAGATGACCCTCCACTACCTCCACCTCCAATGATGCTCTTTGATCCTGAAGACCCACCACTCCATCCTCCTCCCATGCCACCACTGGATCCCCCAATGCAGCCTCCAGAGGATCCCCCACTACCTCCACCTACAATGATGATCTTGCCCCCTGAAGACCCACCGCTGGATCCCCCACTGCAGCATCCGGATGACCCTCCACTACCTCCACCTCCAATGATGCTCTTTGACCCTGAAGACCCACCACTCCATCCTCCTCCCATGCCACCACTGGATCCCCCACTGCAGCATCCAGAGGATCCCCCACTCCCACTGCAGCAGGATCCACCTCCTCCACCGCCGGAGCTGACAATGATCTTGCCATAGCCCCCACTGCCCCCGCCGTAGCTGCCCGAGCCTGAGCCGCCACAGCAGGAGGAGCCCTGTGCCTGGTAGCTGGAGGAGCTGCCCCCGTGGCAGCAGGAGCCCCCGCTGTGGCATCCGCTGGACTGGGAGGATGATTCATGGCAGCCTCCGGAGGTCTGTCTGGAGCACATCTTTGAGCGGTCAACCTACAAGAAATAGTATGCTTTTTACTCAGGAGCAGCCATTGCTGTCACAAGAATTTCCCCAGCCAGAAGGATCAGAGTACAGCGCAACGACACTGGCAGACTCTCTCCAGAGCCAATGATCTTCCTTTCTTCTAAGCACTTTGTGCTCCATAGATCCCAGCCACCCATGGAGCCTTTTGCTAACAGGAAATTACCAGATTGCTGAAGTTAATCAACCCATCATTCAGAGTCTTTTATCCCGTAGCTGTTCCATCTCCATCTCTATACTGATGAAACACATGACCTACAGTAGCACGGGATGATCCTGCTCCTGCTGACATCCACAGCGGATTTAAATTCATCAAAGTAACCTTCCTGCCCTTCAACCCACCACCCATCAGACATACTTTACCAAAGCATTTGTGTTTTGCAAGCACGAAAGAGAAGAATCGCTCCCTTTGGCAGAAATGGACTTACCCTTCTCGGCTCCGACGACGTGTACCACAGAGCAAAGCTGAGCGAATGAAGCACTGTGAGATCCAGCAACTTTTATACCGTTTCTAGTTTTCCCAGGTGGGAAGTGAGGCATCCAAAGGAATGGTGATAGGTTTATTTACTAAACAAACTGTCCTCCTTCAGCCCACTTGTCCTGACTCATCGAATCAGATCAATGCCTCTCTAGTGCATCATTTCCTAGGCTACCTGCAGTTTGGCTGCAGGTATCACATGTGAGCTCAGCTCCCGCGGTGGAGTTTCAAGGTAGGATTGTGGGACTCCAGCTGGCACCCTCCACTCGAGCTGGGAGATGCTTCTGGGGTGGTGACTGACAGCAGAAGGGGCTGTGGAGACTCGTGTTTATTGTGTGCTACAGACTATGGAGATGCCCAGGGGAATGGAGCGGGCTGCACTGGGTAGGACTTCTGTTGCTGGGGCAGCAAAGGACTTCCCACTACACCAGTGAAGAACTGACCATGGTTTTTGTTTGAGTGCCCCACTACGGGCAGTACAGAGGTCAGGCAGGCTTTACACTGCCTCTGGGAGGTGGCGTGATGCCTATTGTAGAAAGGAGTTGAAGTGCTGCAGGTAGAGGGTACCAGATCCAGCATCCACCCTGTGTATCAGCATCTTGATGGATATTAACCAAAAGGATGAATTTATCCCAGTTTGGGAGATGGCTCTGGTGTTTCTGAAGAAGCAACAAGATCTGAGGATGCGCTGTGCTCCTGCTGTCTCCCTGAGAGCCTCTGAAATTTGGGTCCTGGCTTTCTTGGTCCTGGGCCATTTCTGGGTGCAGGGATGTTCAACAGCAACGCTCCCACCTCCTTGAAGTGGGACCCCAAGCTTTCTGCTAGCACCGGGCAGACAATGGCAGTGTTTGTGCAGTTCCCAGTCACTGGCATTTTAGCATCCTATGACTTTCCATAATAAAATCCCAGACAACTTAGCTGTTCCAGTGGCAGCACTGGCTGGAGGGGTTTGTCCGGACATGTTTTGAGAATGCTTGCATCCCTGGGGTCCCCAAGGGGAACAGGACAGAGGGTAGAGGGACACGTAAACGTGAAGCTCTTTTACCCGCTCTAGTGTGGGTCACTCCTGTCTCTTCTGGGACACTTCCAGGCATCTGTCATCTGCCTCATGTAGAACAGTTCAGGCAGAGAAGGTTTATTTGCCTTTCCCTGCTAATTGCCAGAATATACCACATCAAAGAGATCACTTCCCATAGGGAAACTCCCTCTGAAGACTCATACCTGGAGCTGTGTTTTGTTCCTGTGGGAATGAGGAGATCCCTAGTTACTCCAGGCTTAGCATCTCAGCCCTTGGAAGGGGCTTTCTGAAGTCCTGTCCCTGCCACTGGCTCCACCAGGTGTTCAGAGCATGAGTAAGGGTTGGAGAGACCCCTCATTCCTCTTCCACAGCTGCTTGGTGCAGCTGTGAGCACCAAGAGCTCCTGCACCAAGCACGTGCAAGGGCCTCTGCTTCACACCTGTAATAGTACCTTGTAATCCTTTGTGCTAGAGTTTTTGTGTCTTTTCTCTCCTAACACATTTAAGACTTGCTTGGGCATTGCGTGACATTTTGATGAGGTAGAGAGACTGCAATGTTTAACTTTGTGGTCCCTTATCTGATGGGCAAAAGTCAGGATCATGAGTAGCAACGGACATTAAAAGATGACCTAAGAATATTTAGTGAATCCAGCATCTCTTCTACAGGTGGATTTTCAATGCACTTGTGCTCTGGAGCTTTATTACAGCAGCATCAGCTCAGAATAAAAACATAATAATGGAAATAGTGCAAATGTTGTGGTGTAAAGCAAAATCCAACCATTCAGACACTGAAGCTCTCTAGTACTGCAAGTTTTATTGATTTGTGCAAGCACTAGAAAATTGAGGCAGATAACAGACATATGAAACAATCCTGGCTGGAAATTATTGATACACAGCACCAGAGGTTCTGGTCAACTGGAGAGCTGAACAGAAAAATCCCAGGGAAGAGGAGAAAGGAATAATACAAATATTCTTAAATTTAGTAGAGAAAGAAATGTGAGGCATGTTTGTATCTTGGGCTTCCTTGATCCAAGAGTCCCTTCTACAGACACTACTTGTGTTTAGTCTGTGGTGGCCAGGAGATTGGCTGGGTCTGCTGTTGAATTGCCATACCTCCAGAACTGGATGAACCACCTCCACCACCACCTCCTCCAAAAGAGGATGATCCCTGGCTCTGGTGGCCTGAGCCACCTCCTCCTCCACCACCACCACCAATGCAGATGGGTCCTTGGCTCTGGTGGCCTGAACCACCTCCTCCTCCTCCCATGCTACCACCACCAATGCAGATGGGTCCTTGGCTCTGGTGGCCTGAACCACCTCCTCCTCCACCACCACCAATGCAGATGGGTCCTTGACTCTGGTGGCCTGAACCACCTCCTCCTCCTCCTCCCCCCATGCTACCACCACCAATGCAGATGGGTCCTTGGCTCTGGTGGCCTGAACCACCTCCTCCTCCTCCACCACCTCCACCAATGCAGATAGGACCTTGGCTCTGGTGGCCTGAACCACCTCCTCCTCCTCCTATGCTGCCACCTCCAATGCAGATGGGACCTTGGCCTTGGTGGCCAGAACCACCACCTCCTCCACCACCACCTCCACCAATGCAGATGGGACCTTGGCCTTGGTGGCCAGAACCACCACCTCCTCCACCACCACCTCCACCAATGCAGATGGGACCTTGGCCTTGGTGGCCAGAACCACCACCTCCACCAATGCAGATGGGACCTTGGCCTTGGTGGCCGGAACCACCACCTCCTCCTCCTCCTCCTATGCTGCCACCTCCAATGCAGATGGGACCTTGGCCTTGGTGGCCAGAACCACCACCTCCTCCACCACCACCTCCACCAATGCAGATGGGACCTTGGCCTTGGTGGCCAGAACCACCACCTCCTCCACCACCACCTCCACCAATGCAGATGGGACCTTGGCCTTGGTGGCCGGAACCACCTCCTCCTCCTCCTATGCTGCCACCTCCTATGCAGATTGGGCCTTGGCTTTGATGACCTGAACCACCACCACCACCACCACCACTTCCTCCACCAATACAGATGGGGCCTTGGCTCTGCTGACCTGAACCACCACCTCCTCCCCCTCCCCCTCCTATGCTGCCACCTCCAATGCAGATGGGCACTTGGCCCTGGTAGCCTGAACCACCTTCTCCTCCTCCACCACCACCAATGCAGATGGGACCTTGGCTTTGGTGTCCTGAACCACCTCCACCTCCTCCTCCCATGCTACCACCTCCAATGCAGATGGGGCCTTGACTTTGGTGGCCTGAACCACCACTGCCTCCACCACCACCACCTCCTCCTCCTCCAATAATGCAGATGGGTCCTTGTCCCTGGTGGCCTGACCCACCACCTCCTCCTCCACCTCCACTGCCACCACTGATGGATCCTTGGCTCTGGTGGCCTGAACCTCCTCCTCCTCCAAAGGGGGACGATGATATGTGGGTCTGGTAAATAGCACCACCACCGCCGCTGCAGCCGCTGCTGCCTCCTCCTCCATGGCAGAACGATCCTTGGGTCTGGTATCCTATAGATCCTCCTTCACCACTACCGTGGCAGGAACCTCCTCCACCACCCCCGTGGCATGAACCTCCTCCACCACCGCTGCCATGGCATCCACCAGACTGCTCAGAGATCCCTTGGATGTCGCCCTTCTGCTGATGGGAACCCATCGTCCCAGGCGTTGGGGAGTCCTCCAAGAGAAAGAAAAAACAGACCTTAGCAAACTCAGGGGGAGGAAAGCTTGTGTTACTGTACCTCCCCATCCCCTTCCAAAGGCAGGCCGACATTTAAAAATGTCTTCTGTTCCCTCTCCCCCCTCCCCATCCACCTCTGATTGATAGCTAACACAAAAGGGTATTGTCAACCTCAGGAATTTATAAATTAAAATGATTAGCAGGAAGGACCTGGGAAGTTTTCAGCTCATTCCATATCCCTTGGTCAGGTCTTCTACAGGACCTCCTTTATCCATATATAACTGGTCTTTTTTTCCTAGGACAGGTGCAACCATAATCATTCCTTAATAATTCCTTCTTGCAGCAAGTTGTCAGAGTGGCCTGCCACTGCAAGAGGTACATAAGGCCATGGTACACCAGAATTACCCTTATCCAAATGTGGTTTGGGAATTTTGAAAGGGCTGTAATGCTAGGGGATAGGTATTAATATTGCATGTCATAAAAGAAACAAAGAACACGGGTCATCATTTGCATAACAATAACTCCATTGCACTTTGAAATTCTTCAATCTCGGTTTCAAAAGAGCACAGTGACTGTTTTATTTCTTGTTAAACTTAGAAGAAAGAGGAACAGACAGTGGAAAAGATATCAGCAATGCAAAAAAAACCCCAAAACCCAAAACTGCAGCTGCACAAAGCTTCAGCAGAATTCTCCAGGTCACAACTTGCAAGGGCTTGATGAGTGCCTGTACCCAAGGCTGAAGCCTACAGGGATGCTGTGAAGTTTGAGCACTTCTTTGGCACTTAAGTCCCCCCACAGCCTACATCCTTGTCTGCTGGCAGTCGTAATTTATATTCCTCTGACAGGCAAGTGACAGCTCTACTAACAAAAAGAATCTATAGGTCAGCAGGCTGAGGCGTCCAAACATGCCAGAGGAGAAAAGTGTTCCTCCAAGAAAAAAGGTGGTCAAAAGAGAACCCTTTCCAATTTAGATAAAAGGCTGGAAAATGAGAATAGTCTCCCATTTTGTATTTCAGTTCCTTAATTTCTTACTCTTTGCTAAGTCCCTGCAAAATCTCTTTTTCCTGCCCTTTTTCTTAAGATTTATATTCCAAGAGTATTTAGGAGTTGCCTGTATACAGTGGCACCACAAGGTGTTGGGCCCAGAGAAATCCAAGGGGCTCCAAAGACCATGTTTTCAATGTCCCAGCTCTCCTCCTTTTCTGTTTAAGTAATCCCACAGAATGAATCACTAGGAAAAAAAATTGCCTGTAAATAAGGAGGAATTTTTGGACTACAAGATCCAAAAGCCATATTTACTCCCACCTTTTCTAGTTTAGCCTTCCAAGGCTAATCAGCCAAGTTAGTTTTCATCAGTAGCATAAAATATCTTACCGTGTCCCACGGCACAAACCAGTGGAAAGAAGTCAAATGGAGTGAGCAAACCTGGTGTGTGAGAACTTTTATATAGTATCTAGTCCTCCTGTTGGAAAGAAACAATGATTGATTTATTTACCAGCCAAACCCAACCACAACTACCCACTTACTTGGCATAATCTTGGGCTCGTCATTTCTGATTGATATCTCCCCTCCACCACCTCTTTTGTTTTCAGCTGTATTAAAGTCATTGGATGGCTCCACCTACTACAAGTAAAGTGAAGAAGTGAGGAAAAGCAGACATGCTCTTGGATTTTCAGAAAAAACAAGTGATTTACTTCCACATGCCCCCTACAGAGGGGTCCAACATTCCAGAAAGGAAACGTGAGGGGGGAAAGAGGATCTTTTGTTATTATAGACATAGGCAATTTATCTCATTCTAGAAATTGTTTCTGAACACCCAGACGTGGCTCTGGCATGTCATTATATTGTGTTGTAACTGGCAGATTCGTAGGAGTGTATTATATGTTTCTAATGACACCCACATTATTGCCAAGGGCGGTAGGGACACACATTGGACTCTGGTCCAATGAGTTTAAGCTCCCCAAAAGACAACACATGCCTATAGAGCCAGAGGCTGAAGTGATGCAAATCTGGGAGGCTCTGGGTGATTTACAGCCTTGCAGGATTTGACCTACAGAGAAACAGAGGAAAGAAACCCAAACAGCCAAAGCAGCAGTGAAGTGGTCTTCATGTAGACTTGCAGTGGTGTAAGAGGACCTGAGTTAGGACTGTGACCTTTTTATTTTTAACCACGCTGGCCTGCAGAGACCTCAGCACAAAAGCAAAAAGGGGCTGGTTGTCCTCCCTGATAGTTATGGCAGTGAGCTGGGGGTGCTGCAAGAGCACGGCCACCACATCCCGTCACATCATGGGAGCCATCCACAGCTGTGCAGGCACTGGAAGAGTTGTCTTTGCCCTCAGGGTGGTGGACTGTCATAACTTCATTGGTACTTCCCAGTGTTTTTGCTTAGTCTGTGCCTGACATAGCCAGCTTATGTAATTTTAGCTTTAAAGAAAGTCCAAAAGCTATTTCATTGCTATGTTCACGGTAGTTATATACACAAGAGCAGTGAGAGATGCTTGGATGCTCTGAGCATTGACTGCATTGTCATAGGCAAAGGGAACATGACAGAAAAGGAGCAGTTTTGAAAAAAATCAGGACAATACTGGGAGTTTTATATCCAGTGGGCAGATAAATATGCAACAGGCTCTCTTTAAACCTCTCAGGAGCATATAAGAATAGGGAAAGCCCCTCTTGTTGAGAGAATGTCATTTATTGCAGGCTACACACAGTATTTTGCTACATTTGCTCATGGGTTAAGAGAGAAAAGGGGTCATCTTTGCTATTCTACTCTTGTAGCACCTCATCCCTTAACTGTAAGGGCTGCAGGGGAATTCACTCTGGATATAGAGTTTGCACACATTTTTCATGTCTTTCTTCTGCCAAACTGGAATTATTACGAACAGCAGCAGCACGTTCCTCCAATAAAACCATCCAGCTCCAGGCAAGCTCTTAAGTGGCAGTGCTGGAAGGATCTTTCACTCAGATATAGCTGATTGAGGCAACCGTAGCTTGCCTTATTATTTCAGAACCACGCTTCATGACAGAGAGCCTTAGGCTGTGCCACCTGTAGTCTCCAGTAAATGCCTCCTTCCTTGCTTTGCCCGTGTGCATTTCCTGCCCTGGAGCATGAGACCTGCTCAGCCTTATCTCATCTTCGCACTCGTGCCTCTCCGACTGTGCTCCATCAGCGGTGCCTGTCAGCCTCGCCGAACCCCCCGCTGCATGGCCACCCTCCCGGGAGGAAGGACGCATCGCCATTGGTGGCGGAGGACAAGGGACCCTCTCCCCAGCACATGGTGCTCTCTTGAAGGCTCTCATCTGAAAGGGATTTCATGGGACAGCTGCAGGGTTTTGTCTGTAAGAAGAGGCCCCAAAAGATGTTTCCATTGTCTATTAGAAAAACCTTTGGAAGTCTATGAGCCAGCCTGAGTTTTCAAACACTTGTAAAAACATGTAATTTGCAAAGCCATATTCTGGGTAGAAGAATATTCATATCATTAGTGTGTTTTCTTTTTCTTTTATCCCAGCAAGGAGACAGACGGTAACTGTATGATGTGTAAAATAACAAAATTGGACAGCAGGCTGCAACCTTGCCCAGGAACCAAGGAGAGTGACTGAGGCAAAATATCCCCCTATAATTATTGATTTTTATAAAAGGTTTGCGCAAAACACTGTTCATTCCTGCCCGTCAAGAGGAGCCCAGCAGATGCAGTACCTCAGTACCTGGTGTCCCTTTTGTCGCTCCCAAGTGATCCTGCAGAAAGTACTCATACATATCCGGCTGCTTGAGAGTATGTGGATGAGTATTCAGGCGGGTAGAGCCAAATAAAGTTAAATAAAAATTACCTCCCCTTCCTGCCTGGTCTTTCACTAAGGTTTGGTGCAGTATTTCCTACAATACGACTGCTATGTTTACATCTAGAAACACCCAGCTGAGACCATACAACTCCTAAGGTGATGGAGACACAATCCCAGGTAATGTCAAAGCCCCTCCATGGTGTACCTGGACCGGGGAGGTAAGTAGGGCAGGGAAGATAGATGTCAAGGGATTCACTGTTTGTCTGAAAACCAAATTAAGGGCTGCGGTTGTAGCATATACTTAGCATATCTAGAGCAGCTTGTTTATCTCTGCAATTAAGATCAAGGGCAGTTAGGATGCAGTAGTAAGAGGTTTAGCATGTTCTGGCACATAAAAGATGAGTCCTGGGATTTTAGGGCCGTGTGCTGGGGAGTGGGGCGTAACAAAGCTTGATTTGGTTGCGCTAAATGAGGCTTGTTAGCTTGGCTGGATAGGTCAGAGCGACATGGAAGTGCTGGCACATGCTGCCACTTTATTAAAGGACTCATTGCAAGCAGAAAAACAGTAGCATTTGCAAACTGTTGAGACAGCAAGAAAATCAGAATTTGACACCATATTTCTGCATTTCAACAGCAAAGTTAAATGCTCATATCAATTCAAATTAGCTTTACAGCTAGTCTCAGACCCAGCTGAGCTAACCGAAGTCTTTCATCTGTTAATTATAAGAGTGTTTTGCTTCCAACCAACCACTCCTTCGCACTACTGAAGGTCCCTTTTCCCAGCCCTATAAATGGGAGTTTTGGTACACAAGACTGGAAATCAGAGAAAGCAGAATTATGTTCCTGTAATCATGTCCCCACTCACGCAGGCGGGAGCGATTTGGGAAAGTCTGAAATCTGGGACTTAAACCAGAGCTTCAAAATTTCAGCCTAATGCCTCATCCCCAGACAAAGCCCTCCTTCTGAAGGAAAATGACATTGCAGAGGCAGAGCTCCCCAGCACTCGGGCGTCAGAGCTCTCTTTTCTTTAAGTGATTTAATGCAGAGACCCTGAAGAACACTGTGTGTACTGAGTGTTTTTGTTCACTATGAAGCACAGGTTGTAGCGACCAAAGCTGTATCAGTAGGGTGGAGTATAATTGCCACAGAGGCATATGTGTTCTCATGATGCCTTTGCTTGATACCTCCTGATTATATCCTCTGCGTGGGTTATGAAAGAAATGTGATCCTCGCATCCGTCCTGATTGTAGGAGACAGCCATGCTTCTGCTGGATACGGGTAGCA
This sequence comes from Platalea leucorodia, assembly GCF_965183815.1. Lineage (NCBI taxonomy): Eukaryota > Metazoa > Chordata > Aves > Pelecaniformes > Threskiornithidae > Platalea > Platalea leucorodia. Next base: position 1,960,749 of record NC_138846.1, on the reverse strand, counting down.
GATGGGCGGATGTCGGTGCGACCAAAACACACTGGAGATCTAGCCAGTTTCTGAAGCCCTCAGATTATTTTCTGTTTAATTCTCTACTCCAGCTGTGCTTTTTGCACATCACAGGCTGGTGGGTAAGGATGGGGAGGTAAAGGCAATGTGGCTGGTGGGACAGAGGATCATCTTCTGTTCCTTGATGTAAGCCATCTCTCCCTAAGACTTCAGTTTCTCCCTCAGTAGCTTATTATGGCAAAACATTTAATAAAATGGCCCAATGCACGAAACACTTGCCATGTCCAGCATCCCCATATGACATACATTGAGGCACTGTGGGACGCTTGTGCCAGGGAGGTGGACACAGATCTGGGCACACCCTGGGCAACTCTCAGGGCTACAGGAGCATGAGGTCTCCCTTGTGCCCCCATCTGCTCTGAGCCTTTAGGGACTGGGCTCAGCGGTCCTCGAGAAGGGCAGTGGTTCACGAAGAATATTCACAACAGCTTTATCTCTTCACCAGCTCACTGACACCAAAGCAAGACCTACCCACTCCCCCCACCAGGCAGCCTACCCTTGCTGCCAGACGACTTGGTGATGCAAGACTTGCTGCTGGGTATGACAGACACCCAGACAGCAAGCACAACATGTGTCGTTGATGGCTGACAGTCCCCGGCGGTGGCCAGGATTGATGCCATGCTTTGTTCAGGGTGGTGGCCTCTGCTCTGGTGCAGTCAGCACCCTCGTCCTGAAGACACAGATCCACCTCTACTGAGCAGAAATTGCTTTTCTCCTCCCCACAGTATCACTTCCTTTTCACAGCCGTTTCCTCACTCCCTATCTCTTCAGGCAAGGCACAGCCTGCCTCTCTACCCACTTAATCCTTGGTGTCAGATGGGTACAGGAACTGGAAGGGAAGGATTACTTTTAATCTGGAAGTGTTTCTGCCTCCACCCCTCGGGTTCTGCTTTTATTGTGGGGATCAGAGCTTTCAATCCTTTCCTCTCCTCAGTGCCAGCTCTTCCCCCAAGTCTATCCACTGAGAATTTGCCCTTATTATGATACTTAACCATCTTTGATCTTGGCTAGGGCTCTTTCTGTGAGTATTTCTTCTAATTTCAACATGTGGCATGATTTGTATGTCTCTGCCAAGGAATGTGGACACAGTGATGATGAGGTTTGTGTACCCCAACAAGAACAACTTTCCCCAATAATTGATATACAACGGCTTTGGCAGTTGAACAGTCAGTTGTCCAGCTGTGGCTTCCTTTCCTGGTTTCACTTTTATCTGGTCCCTGCAGTTTGTCACATACATTAAAGCCATGGGCACACCCTGTTTTCGATTTTCTTCCTTCCCCCATCTTAGTTCCTCATTCTTCCAAAGCTCATTGGGGAAATTATTGGTGCTACAGTGGGAATTTGAGAGATATGAAATAGGATGACTTGGGCCTGCCCTACCGGTAGCAGCAACATCTGCCCAGCACTGCGGCTTTGCGATGGCATGAAGCAAAGCTCAAGCTAACACGACTTTGTCTGGCTTTAAATCACAGCATATCACAGAGGCTACATCAAATGAAACATCCTTGAGATCAAAATGTTTCTAACTGCTCTGTTTAATACCTGACAAAATTTGGTGGTGGGCATCTTGGATGCTACACTGCACCTGGAGTCTGCTGGATACCAAAAAGCTGATCACCTCAAATGGTTTTTAGCTCTCTAGGTTACGTATGGAAGTGGTATACTTTGCCTCATACCTATATCAAACTTAGATCCCAGGATAAATGCTCTACCAAACAAAAGAGGGAAAATATTTTTCAGTTATTTCACTTTTTTCAACCAATGTTTGCTGAATGTGATATGAAATGGCAGCATGGGCAAACAGAAATGACTGCTTTTAAATACTGAAGTGTCTAACATTTCTGAAAAAGTGGAAGAACATTTTGAAAAAAAATTATACATGGGTTTTTGCTGTTTTCTCCGGCATACCTCAACCTAGAGAGAAGTCTTACCAAGTAAGATAGCACAGGCAGATAAAGCAAAAAGGAGGGTAACTCAAAATTGAGCAACAGCCCTGCTATATTAGACATGCAGATCTCTTATCACACCCACAGTCTCATCACTGAGAGATTTTGTAATGACAGCAAAGATTGGAGCACGAAGGGGAACATGATGAAAGGCACCGCAGTGCTGCAGGCATGGTGCCCACTGACACCACGGTTTCCTTCCCCTCCACATCCCTGGTGCCGGCAGCCATGGGGTGAGATGGACCCAGGCACGAGCTTCACGGCAGAGAATGATGAGGAAAGGCACGACGCATCCTGCACGAGAGCCTGCGTCACAGGAAGCACCTGGTTTCTGAAAGCTCATTCTTGGTTTGCTTGCACACGCACAGCACCCAGCAGAGCCTGGGCATAAAGCAACCTAAATCCCACAGTGAAAAGCCACTACCTTCCTTCAAACGTCAATCTTTGGCCCATATTGTTTGTGTAATTCCAGTTCCAGTCCAATGAGCCCATTATCTCTGGTATTGGACTTCCTACATGTTAGATGGTGACCAGAGAGAGAGCCCCAAGACCATCACCACCTCATTAGGTGGGAGAAGACCATTTCCTTTTGTTTACGGATGGGGAATGAGATACAGAAGGGACCACCAGCCCACATCCACCCCAGAGTCCTGCGGCATGGCTGAAGCCAGAGACATCACCTCTGAAGCCAGACTTCCTGCACTGACAATGGAAAGTGTGGTTTGCAAGGCAATTACGGGACATTCAGGCTGGAGATGACAAATTCATTCAGCTCAGGGCTGTGGCTCAAAAACATCCAAGTTTTTGGAAATGAGACACGTGACAGGACATTCATGGGAAGCATCTGGCATCTGCCTGCTGTCCACCCACTGGCGCTGGGTGCAAGCAATAAAGTCCTTTGGCTTTAAGGAAGCTATTCCTGGGTTGTAGCAGTGTGAGAAGAGCCAGGCCTTTCATTTGTTCACAGCTTATTTACTCAACAGGCTCTCCTCATAGAAGGTAATTCTGCTGTCTCCCAGTAAGCCCAAGCAGGCAGATCATGACCTCATTAATTCAACATTTCAAGATCTTCCAATAGGGAACAGCATCCACTGCAAGGGGGGCGGGAAGAAACCCATGTGTTTTGGTCTTGTTTCACTGTCTGCAGCACTAAATATTGGAACAAACCTTTATTTTATCCTGCTTTGCGCCAAGCCTTTTACCTTCACATGCAGGAGTTTTACAGAGCCCACGCGCAGCACCCCATGGGATTGGGTTACAGAGAAGACTGGGGTGGCGATGAGGTGATGGCCACTGCCTCAGCACCTTGTTCCCCAGCAGAACCTTTTCAGCAGTGGGCATTTTTCTCATTCTCTCCTCTCCAACAGGGAATAGGAACATTTCTGAGCTGCCAAGAGAGCTTGCTTGAAGAACATGCCATTTGTCACCTAGGCATCAGCAGCACTCAAAATGCGTCATGGCCAACCTCATTTTAGTGTCCAGTATGGATCCATGGTGACAAGGGCTGTGCACAGGACAAACTCCTTGGGAATATAGCTGGAGCTGCTCATCACCTGGCAAGTTTAACTGCATAGCTTCCTATTTTTATGATCCACCCAGCTGTTTAGTGGGTCATCTGCCCAGTTTTTACCTATGACACTGATGCAGCTTCCTTCCCATATTATTCAGCTGGTTTGCACCAGCCCATTAAAATTACAGTCATCAAATGGAAAGTCTTAATTACTCCATTCATTATCATCAGTGGTCATATCCGACAGTTAATTTATTTGCCTGGGAACTCCCTACAGGCTTCACAAGAGAGCTTTTAGACTAAATCAAGAGTAGCTGGTCTGACAGTAAGGTGAGGACGGTTGGAGTAAGGAATGCCACCAACACAGGGGACCCCTTCCAGTAACCCCAGCTCATGGCATCATTTTGGCATTTACTGACTATGCAGCTACCCTGAATTAGGACACAGGGTCCATCAGAACCAACACTGATTTTAAGCTGACAGCTTTGGAGCAGGGGGAAGCCTCATGGCTCCAGGGCATAATGATTTTTAAGGATTATGGAGAATTTCCCCTTCACCAACAGTTGATTCTTAGTTACTTACATGAAGATGTCAGTAGAAGACAGCAAAACCATGACCTGTTTTATAGGACACATCAGAAACATGATGTTCCACATGGGGTAGGGATACCTGAAGGTCTCCTTATGATTTCAGGGGGAGAGTCCCCCCAGATTTTCCTCCTAGAATTACACACACAGCACAGCTGTATGGCAACACAGGTCAGCCCTCCTCACTCTTCTCAACCTCATCCTATGAGCACCACCCAGAGAAAGCTAAAGGGAGTTGGGGTGGAGAGGGAGAAATGCAGTCTCTTCAGCCTGCAGTAAACCAGCAATAAAATAGGATTTTCTCCTGTCAAAGCCACATCTCCTGGTAACATCCCCATAGGATATGAGCAAGGCAATGATAAGACAGGAACATGCATGGACAGCCGTGTATAAACTCAAGTCAAATAGTAAGTCCATCATGAGGGGAAAGGAGTTGGCACATTTGGAGCACAGATCTTGCAAGGTCTGTGACCTCCACAGCCGAGGAAGATTTAGAATTTGGCCTTTGCAGCTGAAACCCTTTGTTTCTCACAGTAATCTGATATTAACATTTACTACTACTTTCATTTTAAAGCTGGCCCATTTCTCTATCAGTTTGCTTAGTCATAGGCAAGCCAGTACCACCACACAGGAGTCCCTAGCATCATATACCTGCTTTTCTACATCTCCACTGCTGGCCAGCATTGCATCACTTTAACGCCGACTTTACAGCCAGAAGTTTGTCATCGGTGCAGCAACTTGCAATTTCAACAGGAAGGCACACCATTCCTGCGCTGCTTTGCCTTCCCACACCCACATCCATTCTTTAACTGCCAAAATCACCTTATGCAACACCTCAGACTCTCCCTTCAAAGTGAAGAACAAAAACTGACAAAGCTGCAGGTGAAACACTGCCTCTTTTACTGCTACAAGTCAGGCGCTGAGCCCTACAGAGGTCCCTGGAAAACACCAGACCTTCCACAAGCATTGTGCAAATAGCTCAGCTACCTGTCTCACCCCTCACTGGTTTGCATCCACAGCAGTATCTGGGCTGGGGATCAGCTGAGCTCTGGTTATGCATCAACTAATTACAGCAAGCACCTGCAGCTCTACCAGGAATGAGGGGTGGTGAGTCAGGAGGGAGCACATTCCTCCAGCTCAGCACCTGCACTGCCACAGGATGGTGCTCTAGGATCATCTAGCTCATTCCCTTTGCTTTGAAGAAGTCTTTATATCACTTTTCTCAAAAAGCAGGTCCTCTGCAATCCCAGAGTGAAGTTCTCACACCTGTGGAGTGATTAGGAATTTAAAAAAATTACATGAACACATGAAGAGACTTTCCCTAAAAGCTATTCTCAGCCAGCTTTTACCATTTCTCCCAAACCTATCAAAACCAATAGATGTCTTTCAAAGGACAGCAGCCCTGCTCAAAAACACCTGCCTTTTTTAGCATATGCATCACAACAGGAAAAACCCAAAGCCTACGGGTAACTCGGACAGCTTCTAGGATGCTCTGATTTCCCAAGGGTTTTGAGCAGAAAGGAGCCTCACAGTAAGATGTGGTTTTGGATTTGCACACAACTTCTGAAATAGTGGGAGCTGGGAACAGGTTTCTATGCTAGAGAGAAACGAACAACAGAACTCTCCCCAAACCCAGTGCATCAAAGATTGGGCAGGGCCTATTTCAATGCTAACCAACGTGCTCAATAAGCTACTAAAGCCAGACCACAACTCTCACTTCAACAACCAAACCAAAAACCTACCTAGAGCACCTGTCCACAAAAGAAAACACCCTCAAAAAGTAAATCCAACAGTAACAAATGATGCTGCTCCAGCACTCCCTACCTACAAACTGACACACAAAACCCAACTGCTGCTCTACCCCTTGCCCCTCTATGCCTGCTTGGAGCCAGATTGCCCTCAGCTGCTCCATGCTTGTTAGCCAATGACCCAGGCACCCTTGCACCAACGGCCCTTTTTAAGCCTCTACTCTTTTCTGATGCAGGAGGTCTTGTGAGGGAGCTATTGGTTAGGGGTTAGTTGCTGGTAGGGTGCTTTATTTAAGCTAGTCTTATGAAGCTCATAGAGGTACCTGAAGCTTAAGAACAGTAAAACCTGCTCGGAATACAGTAGAAAACTCTTTTCTGCTTCTCCGTTTCCTCCTATAACGGAGTGAGAGACTTCTGGCAATTGTACTGGCTGAATAGTGGAGAAAGCTCTGCTTTGGTTCCTTTTCCAGAAATGCCTTTATATTTGAATCCATTTATTTATCTGCAAGCTGCTTCTCTACTGAAACCCACCCAGGGCTGCATTTCTTAGTAAGGGGGAGACTTCTCCAAGCAAAACACTTATAAGCAAAGAAGAGCCTGCAAGTCTGTAGCCAGCTCTGCTCTGCAGCCCTGCTGTGAGACCACCACAGGTACTCATTTCCCATATCAAGAGCTGGGGTGAAAAAATGGTTTTGGATGGTTTTAACCTGTGTGCTATTATGGAGGACTGTGCTTTTCTGCTGTTATCTGTAGCTGGAATAGTCCTGGGGCTGCGCTGGCTCTTGTTTTTCTCTGCTGGCTGTTTCTGTAGTTTCCCAAGGAGTTAAAGCCTTGGCTTGCAGGATCCTGTCTTATACCTGGGCTATAGACTGCAGGGAGAAAGTCTGAGAGGCTTCTACCTGCTTTTCAACTCCTCTGTGGCATCAAACCATCTTCCTAACATTTTGGAGAACAATATCTTAAGCTTTTGCTTGCTCTCCCTTTCACCAGGATTTTTGGGTGCTGAGCAGCTGTGCACCATTGCTCTCTGCTGGGCAGCTGCTTGGTTCTGGGCTGTCAGCACTGAAGTGTGTCGTTGGCCTGGCCCATTTTTGAGGAGGGAAGGGGCTGCTATATGTGCTTCAGAAGAAAATGCAGCTTGGCTAATTGCAAGAGAGCGGTCGATGGCTCTGTTGTTGTTGGAGATCCTGTAAAAACCAGGAACTGCATAAGCTGGTAGTGCCCAGAGGAGGGCATGGCTAAGCTGCATTAACCAGGCTGTGATTGCAGATGTGCTGGGATAGCTGGGATGCTCTCCAGGCTGTTGGAAATCCCGAGTCTTATTTCTAGTGCATGTGGCTGAAGTACAGAAACACATCCACCAGGTGACAGCTGTGAGCATGTCAAGGAGATGCTCCAGGGCAAATCACTGTCTGCAGGAAGATGGGCTTTTAAAATAATGAACAGCCTGATAATGCACTGGAATAAATGCAGCAACTGTGCTTTGTAAGGTCAGATAACACAAAGTTGGCTTTAAATATATCATAAAAAAATGTTTGAAAAGTAGTAATAAATAATAATAAAAGTAGTAATAAATAATAATAAAAACTCCGAATGCTGCATGTGAAACAGCAGTAAATGAAAGGCTTTGAGCAGCAGGTGCTGGCTGATTTTGGTCAGGTGCTGGCAATGATGAGAGCAGATGGGCTGCAGCTGCAGAGCTGGTGCTGGTCTGGGGTCAGGGAATGCAGCTCTGGGGGACACGCAGGGAACTGCCTTTCCGTGGATGTCTCCTCTGATCCCTTCTGATGCAAAGGATGGTTTTGATCATGCATGGCAAGCACTTTCCATCACATCAGGGCTGGAAAAAGAGCCTGTGGGTCTGCTCTCCTATGAATTGTTGGCTGCTGCATGCTATAAGTGGCTTTGGATGCTTTACTGTTGACGTTTGAGGCAGGATGTTTTTTACTGTATGAGGGTAAAACCACCAACCACTATGCTTTTGAACTGCACCAGAAATAAGGAACTAAAGAGCAAATCCCTAGCTATGAAATGCTCTGGTGGCTTCAGCTCTCAGCTGGTAGAGATGATGCCACTATTCACTAAATCACACTTCTGTCCTTCTCTTGCTCTTCCTGCTCGGTTTTGACCTGTAGGTATGTGGTAAGCCAAAGCTGATCAGGAGAGAACAAAATCACCCTGTGAAGTCAGCTTCGGACTGCAAATGCTTGAGGTCCTGCTGGCTCCTGTTGAGAACTCGATGTGTTCTGAGAAGCCCCAGAGTTGTCAGGTGGCTCCCTCCTCCTGTGAGACAGTGGCTGGGGACAAGTACACTGAGTAAGATTTAAATCTGGGATGGGAAAAAGGTTTCTAATGTGTTCCTAAGCTCTCCCACCTGAAACCGGAAAGATTTTGGTCTTAATCACTTTTGCAATATTTTTATTGGAGTTTTCATTTGAATTATTCTTTGTGATGCTGCTGAGGTAAAACTACTGGTTATCAGCTACTGGTGAAAGCACTCTCATTTGGAAATATTATTTTAATTCTAAAATCTTTACTGATAGAGGACCTAATGTATCATTGTTAAGGGCAAATTTTGTGTTAGGTGACTGAGTTGCTGTTTACTTTCAGCCTACAAGCATCCGAGGGCAGGGTTGGGTGGCGGGTGCAGACCAGGCTGAGCTCCTTGGAGCGGCTGGCCTTGCTGCTGGACCGGTGGGCTGTGGCGCTTGCAGTGTAGCTCTGACCTGATGTTCCGTCTCCCTGGGCTGGGCTAACCTGACTGCATGACATATTGAATTTAACCACGTTGTCTACAGAGGCAGACAGAGGCAGACAGATGCATCAGTTCTGAAAGTGTGATAGAGGTTTCTGAATGGCAGAGACACTTTAAATGTCTTCCTAATTTCTCACCCTTTTTGTTTTTAATTACAAATAATAATAAAAATGTGGCAGTTGCCACCCAGCTTGTTGAAAGAACAAGCAGCTGTATTGCAAAGATGCATTTAAATACAAATCACATGCATTTTTGTTGCAATACTATTGTCCAGAAGTGGTGGAGCTCAGCAGAGTTGGGCAAATGGGAAATGTTTGCAGGCAAGTGATGTAGAGAGCATGATGAACTGAGGCAAGGGGCTCTTAAACAGGGAAGTTCCCCAGATGAACACACAGTACTGAAACCTCTGACTACCTAGGACCTCTTAAAGCTTGGCTGTAGTATGAAGGTATGGGTGAAAAATCATGAAAGGAGATGCAGAAAGGCTCCTTTGCTCATGTTGCTGCTGTAACCTCTGTCTGCTGATGTGCTGCATTCACAGGCTGGAGCGTGGCAGCCAGGAGAGGGAACGGGAGAGCGCTCCCCTTGCTGGGTACGGCCAAACAGCTTCGTCCTCCTTTGAATGTGACCACATTAGAGGTGTGCCCTTTGGCTACTTGGTGGAGAGCACAGCTTTATTATTTCTCTCATAGTAGGCAGATCTGGAGCAGGTGTAAGTCATCCTCACCTTTGCTGACTCCAGGGAAGTTGTGCCACTTCAGAGCTGCTGTGTCTGATTTTTTTTTTTTTGGCTCCAAGACAGTCTACTTGCTCTATCTTTGGCTTCAAACCTTTTGTTCTTTTAAAAGATGCTTCCTTGCTGTGCAAATCAAACTGAATTTGGAGTCCTGTAGCCTGCCTAACCTTGTCACAAGTGACATATTTGGGAGTATTAATATCAATGCATGTCATGGCTGATAGGAAAAAAAAAAATCACTGCAAATCTAACAATTTCTGCTATGCCTTGTCCTGATACTGATGCTTTACTCTGAATGACTGGGTGTTTGTGGCACTGTGGGTCCTTGATAGCTTGGGAGCTTTGTGCTGAGCCCTCGGCTGCCGTGCTGTGGAGGAGTGTGTGCCTGCCTGGGGCTTGCCTTGCTGTGGCTCCCTGAATCCCTTGGCCACAGGATGGAGCACAAGGGATTGCTGAGGTACAGCTTACAAATGCACAAGGAATGATTTGGGGTAAATTTAATTGGGATTTATTGGAGGATGGGGTCATAACACCTCATTTTGTGAATGGCTTAACGTCCTACCGCATACAGCAGTGTGGTCTAGAGGTTAGAGCACTGCCCTGACAATTCCAGTCTTTGCTGGTAGCTTATTGATTCACTGTGTTAATCATCTTACAGCTGTCTCAGCTTTTCTGCAAGTTGTTTTGAGATCCACTGTGGGGAGCTGAGTGTTTGTTACCAGCACAGGTGAAAGCATTGCTCGTCTTTCCATGGCTGCTGCACAACTGGGGATTTTCAGCTCTGAGTCAAGTGTGAATAGGGATGGAGGAAAAAAAAATATAGAAAGCAAGTAGTTTGATGCAGTAGAGGCTTTATTATGTGAGATGTTGGTTATATACCATAGAGAATAAAGTAATGCAGACTGTAGAGCAAGTACTCTCTGGCTTCCAGCTGGTACATCAGAGGTGGATATTTAAGTAGTAAGTGCTTCCAGACTGAGTTGCTTCGCACAGTAGACCCCCTTGACTTGAAAGTCGAGTCCTGTTTTCCACCACTTTACATTTACTTGTCTTATTTCTGTTGATTGCATATAGAACAAAGGACAGAATTAAAAACTGGTTTCTTCACAAAATCTCCTCTGGAACAAAGTTGAAAGCAGAAAGAAATATGTATTCTTAGCAGTATTAGCATGGAAGGACCTAGGGTTTTTTGGCACTGGGCTAGCTGAGGCCACCTTAACAATACAATGTAATCCATGTGAGTGATTATGCCCATGGTAAAACTCACATATCCTTTACACTGGCAGTCGTGAAAAAAACTGTCTTCATGCAGTCGAGATCTGAGCCCACTGTAGATGATAGGAGACGGTAGGTATGAAGCTATGAGACCTCCAGATCTAACGCAGAATATAACATGGAGAGCATTAAATAAGGGCTGGTTTGTAAGGGTGTCAGGCTGTCCACAAGCCCCAGTGATTGCAGCAGGAGAAGAGTCGTGCTTCTGAAAGCTGTGCTTGTGAACCCAGTTGTGGGTATGCATCTCGCTCTTCATCGCTTGGTTGTTCTGTGGACACCTCTATGGAGCTTACTGCTGCCCACAGTTGTAGTGGTAGCTATTGGACCACTGGTATGAATAAGGACACGAGCTGTGTTGGTACATGTGAGCTGGAGCACATATCTGAGGACACCCCATAATGCCTGGCTGTCCACAGTGCGGCACACAGAGATGCTGGGTGCCCTGCACATGGGGCTGAGGGAACACCATGGTGCATGGATCAGGAGACGCGGGGCTACAGGAGGAAGACTGGCCTTCCACAACGCGTGTCTCGACACACCGTGATGAACATGGGGCGGAGCACTTGGGGCTGCTCTGCATGGTCTTCCTCACAGAGCACACCTTGGCGCTTTTGGAAGCACATGGCGTGCATGACACGCACTGCACTGCACTGGGGTTGTGGCACTGCATGTAGACCGGTGTGGCGTGGTGCGCTCTGCCTGGAATATAGCACTGCTGCTTGTATTGGTACCCATAATAACCCATTGTTCTGGGATGGAGATGAACCTAAAAAACAAAGTAGGGAAGAAAGATAAATGAATTCCCTGCAGATCACTGCTTGTATCTGACAAGTTGCCTTTCTGCTGTTTGAGCTTGCTGCTCTGACTCTCAGCCCTCCTCTAAGTAGCAGAAACTGCACAGCATTGCATAACTTTCATAGCTTCAGATGTCAGGTGAAGCAGGTAGCTATTATTAGGGGAGTTTCAGGCATAGCTGCGAAATGACCTGCGTGCTTCAGCTAGTGAGGCAATGGCGTATCTGGGATTAGTGCTGAGGTTCCCATCTTTTTATGGCAAGGGCTATCATTTATTTGCTTTCCAGACGCTTCGGTTGAAACTGGAATTACTTTCTGCTGGCACTAGGGAAAGAAAAAGAAAGTATTGCCCTTCTTTATGCTAATTTAAATTGCAGACCAGAGGATTGTTATCTTTGTAATTGGCAGGGTCATGTGGCAGAGCTCTGTTTTTTAAAAGCCTAATGTTCATTAAGGACAGAGTGACTTTTGAAAGTCTGGCTCAAGCTGCCAGTGTCCCATATGAGTAGAAAAAGTCAAATGTAACTCTCTGCATCTCAGGATGCAGCTGTGTAGTTGCTTTACTGGCTACTCTGTCTCCTGCTCTCCTGCGTTTGCTCCAGTGGAACCTGGAGACCAAAGGGTTGCAAGAATCGCAGGAGGTGGCTGCTCACATCTGTACCTCAGCTGCCTGAATTAGCCTGTGGAGCACCCTGTACCGCCAGGGCTGAACTGCTTCTGGCGTGGAGATGGCCTGCCTGAAGGCAGGAGGGCGCAGGGTCTGTCCCAGCTGCTGGGAAGAGGCATTGCCTGGCTGCGGGATGTCAGCGCTCTCTCTGGCGTACTTGGAAGACAGGAGGTGTCCATTCCAAAGACGTGATTGAGCATGGAGAAGTGCTGAGATCTTGGTTTCCTAATTAAAATTTCAAATCTGACTGCAAATCAGCTTTGCTCAGCATTAGCAAATGGCACCTGGGCATCTGTACTTTGCAATTTAATGGCAGTTGCTTTTGCAGATATACAGGGCTACTCTAAGAACTACTCTAAGCTCTCAAGGGTCAGGTCCCAGCTACTGTAGATCAACATGATTTGTTTACAAAGATGTCAGCTGGCAATTAACTGCAGACACAGGAGAAATGCCAGGCAGGGTTGGATCAGGGTTTTCTTGCTATGTTTTGAAAGTGGGAAGGTAATACCAGCTCTTGTAAAGAAGAATCCCCACAAAAGCATGTATAAAAGGGGTCTCAAGTAAGCAGAAGCCAAACTTTCCTTCAGTTATTACAGATAAAAATTAGCCTCTGTGGTATAATAGAAGTAATCTGCACCAATCTCTAATTAGGATGGTAAAGGTCAGCTGCCAACAAACTAAACTAAACCACTAAAATAAGTGGCCTCTAATACAGGAGAAATCTAGAATTCATTTTTTTCAAAGCAAATTAAAGATATGGGTACCTAAATAGCCAGATCAAAGGGGAAACATTATGTCCCAAATTGGGTGAGGTTCTGTAAATCTCAGGCTCAACTTTAAAAGCCTGTATCTGTCTATACCTGTAAAAAAAACCCAAAAAACAAAACAAAACAAAAAAAACCAAAAAACCCCCAACAAAACAAAACAAAAAAACCCCAACAACCAAAAAACAAACAAGAAAGATCTTTTTAAAAGAAACAACCCCCCTAATTTGCAGTGTCAGAGTGTTTCTGCAGGATCTAGATTCAAGTTCAAAGTACCAACAAAAGGGTATTTTGCCAATGAGAAATAGAAATAAGCAAATAACTTACCGAGCTCACAGCGGAGAGTAAGAACTGGATTGAAAGCTTGGAAACGCGTGTTTTTATATGGTCTTTTAGACTGCATGGAAACCCTGAGCCACTGTGTATCAAATCCTAATTAGATACAGGAGAGAATTTGTTCATATGCAGCTTTTTCATTGGCTGTAATTATTTTACTCACTTGTGATTATTAGTATATTGTTATCCCCAAATACCATGAAATACACCTCACACCCTGTGGGTTTTTTCCATTTTAAATATTTATGGGAGAAGTAAAAGCTGCCTTTTAATCCATTGACCTCATTAGTTACGTAAAGAAATCTATCCCTCTTCTCTTAAAACTTCTTTTAGCAGATTGACAGTCAGGAAGCAGCAGAGGGGAGTGGGCAATGCTCATCCTCATCCAGTTTCCCTTTTGTTCATTTAAATGCAGGTAGGCAGCTGGGGGCACTGAGGAATCTGACTTTGCAAAGCAAGGCTTGGAGAGATGTACCTAAAGCTTGGCACTCAGCTACTCATTGTATGGCTGATCTGGTGCTCTTCAAACTTAATAAGAGTCATTCCCTGATTTTATTAGGCTTTGCATTTGGTTGCTTTTTATGGCTGGAAACAAGGCCAGTGGAAGGTGTCCAAGCAAGCCAACGCTGGCTTTTGGTGGGGTGTAAAACTCAGGGCTTGTCCTGTGACAAATTGAAATCTGCTTGGCAACTGGCATAGCTACGCTTGCAAGGAATCATAACTTTGCCAAGGATTTAGAAGCTGGCTATGGGGCCAGTGCTTTATACAGGCAGCTGTGGTCCTGTAGGCACTCTGATTTCATCAGACTTGATTAGCAATTGTGCTTGTGACATCTAGTTGGGTTTAATTGGGTGAGAAACAAGGAATTACCAGGTTGGACTTGTGATAGCAAATGGGGGGGGAGTGCTTTTCTAATGAGCCCATTATCTTACTCTGTGACCATCCCAACAGCTGCTGGTTTGCACCTAGACCTCAGCTGTGCCTGTGTGGATACTGCCTGTGTGTGTGTGCCTTCTGCTTGTCCATCAGAAGGTAAACTGCTCCCTACACGTGATGTAATTAAAGCCTTTGATGTCTTGAGACGCATCCTTTAAATTGGATATGTGCTGCTGTTCATTATAATGGAGTCCTGCTTGAAGAGCTTTGCTTGTGTCAAACATAATGAGCAATTGTAAGGAGTTTTAAGAGGTCCTGTTATGAAGGTGCCATTTAATAGCCTCTGTCAGTGCTATTCTTGCTTTATGTATGGATAAACATAGGTCTGCATAAGCATAGTATCTGGAAGGACCGTCTTAATTTATCAGTAAAGAAAAGCTGAGGTGTGGAGTAAGAATAGGCTCTGAGATGGGTCACGCCACGAGTCGTGACTGTGGCTCAATAAAGTTCAATGTTCTTGTTGTTTTTACCTTTTTCCAGCTCAGTGTCTCTTTAGAAAGAGGCCAGCTGATTTTAGTGGTTTTAGCTCTCTGATTTTACTGAACTATAAATATAATACAAGTTTGTATATTATAAAGGGGAATATAGTTATAACCCTGAATACTGACTCTTGTTGCAACCCCTTGTTTTCGGACAAAATGATGGATACAGGCAGTAAGGCCAGTGCTTCATCTTGCTATCACATGTTAAGCAATAGCCAATGCCATCTGCTGTAAGGGAAAATATTTTCCACAGTGGGCACGCAGATAAACTTAGCTAGTCGGGCATTGCATTAACTTGGAGGTAATGCTCAGAGGCAGGAGCCTTTATTAGCAATTCCATCTCTGCATTTCCCTTGGTGTAGTACTAGAGTGTAGCAGATCCTTGCTCTTCACCTTTCCATGACACAGTTCATAACACAGCATGGAGAGCCTCAACTGCTGGGTAATAACCCTTGGCAATGGAAAAATGGGTATTTCTTCACTGGTTCTCAACCTTCCTGGTGAATTTATGGCTCATGGCTTAATGTTAATGCGTGAGCTATCGCATGGAGCAATGAGAAGTATCGGGACCAGCTGGTAAGATTGAGAGCCCCTTGTAGTGGAGGATATGTCTGGGTGGGAAATTCCCCATTTCCCATTTGCTGGAAGCAGTTACAAATCTTCTTGTGATGCTGAGCCCAGCGCTAGCTTTCTTCCAAGCATGTTGCCTCTGTAGCTGTTCACATCTATAAAATTCAAAGCACATAATGGCAGACTAAATTATGGGAAAGTGTGTCATTCTCTGCAGAATAATGTAGTGATGCTGGGTGGTTTGAGGCTGGGCCAGTGGTAAGTGGTAGCTTTGGTTAAGTGTATAGGGCAACAGTTTTGGAGCTGCTCTGTGTAGCAGAGAGCTGTCTTTGGGATATTCGCAGCACGCCTCCAAGCCTGTCCTGTTTTTTTCATAAGCTGGGCATCAAGCTGCGTGGCAGGTCATTCAGAAGTAGAATAGCTCTGGACTTTTACTCCTGTGATATCTAAAGGCTTGTTCATAAGAAAGCTTTTTTCCTTTGAGAGAACCACAGCATGAAACACAACAGTAAAATGCAATCTCCTAATGCAAAGGAAGAGTGGAGTGCACAACTGCTGTCTGAAGTAAAGCAAATTAAGATAAGTATAATTCCAGGGTTTCGGTAGGTTTTATTTCTAAAAATTGCACACTATTAGTTCGACACTTTCATAGTCACAAACAAGTTCAGCTCTCCCTGCAACTGCTGTCTCTTCACAGCCTTTATGGTATTGCTCACTTTAAGACAAAGTGGGAAAAACCTCAGTGGCTTTTCATGTCTCTGTTCTTTGTTATGAAATTAAATGTGCTAAGCCTCTCAAGGTTACAGTCTATTTAGCTGTAGTATGGTAGTTATAAAGCAGTTGGGCTGATCACACATACCTGGTTTGAGGAGGAGAAACCAAGAGAAATGGATGAAGCGCTGAGCCTCAAATTACTTTTATATACTTTCCTAGTCAGCCTGGTGGCGCGAACACCTTTTTGGGCACAAAGTCCTTATTAGCCAAAGCCAACATGTAATTGATGTAATTATTTCTAAGGTTTCTGCCTCACCTGCTGTGGTGTGCACACTAAACCACATGCATTTCTGGAGTTTTAAACTTCATAAATCAGGTCTATTTGTTGTGGTGTTTCAGTGGTCTCAAGGATGGATTTGATTCTTGATGTCTGTCTGCTTTTTTGAACAGTATAATCAAATAGATGTCTTCAGAAAGCTCCCTGCTCTTGTGGTGAGCTCCAGCTTGGTCCTTTAAGGTTTTATACATCTTTCCTGCTTATTCTTACAGACAAAGGACTATTAAAGTCTTTTGAAGAATCTTAACGTTTCAGTTAAATACAGGCTAAATATGTGTCCTGTCAGCACTTTGAGTGCTTGAAGGTGTTGATGGCTTGTCTGCAGCTCAGATGTTTTTTGTGTCCTGACTGATACAAAGATGATGATTTTTGTGTCTAGTACCTTCAGTTTTTAAGGTGTAGGAATTTGATTCTTAAGCTTGTTTTAACCGGTAAATTGAGCTGACTGGTGCGCTGTTTTGCCGCATTGCGTCCTTATGGACGCACTCTTTAAGTACTGAGTTTTGGATGGTTCACCAGTTGACTCATCACTTTTATTTCCTTGTCTTCTCTGGTAGTGTTTGAGCTGGCAGTTGTAATACTCTTGTTAAAAAACAAAATGCATATGACAACATCAGCTGTGTAGAACGCTAATGCGCTTTTACGAGGCGCTCTGAAAATGTTTTTCGAGAGCATTAGCATGCCTACTGTCGGTGTTGTTAACCTTTATGTTCAGATAAATGGACCCTGCAGTGACATTAACCCCAAGCAGTCTGCAGCAGAGAAGGAAACAAGTCCCAGCAGCGTGGATTCCTCTCGCTTTGCATTGAAGATCTTGACTTTTCAAGACAATTATTAATACATTTCTAAAATAAGACTTAACATTTAGTTTTATCTTCAGTTGGCTAACTTGAAAATAGTAATTGGATAGCAATTCCGGTGTTTTTGAGGAATTACTTTAGGGATAAACTGCTACCCAATCTAAGCTGAGATAAAGACATATGTTGCAATTCACACGGTTATCTTCAATTATAGAAAAGGCAGAGCTGCCAATTTTCCAAAGGAGTTACAAATATCTTATGTCATCCTCAAACATTATGACACTATGAAGATAAATCTCAGTACACAATTAAAGTAGGAAAGCATCCCAGCCATTTCCCATTGTGGTGGAAATCTTGATTGAGGTTTCTACTCCACAGTAGCATATAACGCAATGAGGTCTAGTCCTGCCCTTCAAAGTTATTTTGGTGCCAGTCTGATGATGTATAAGATATTTTCCAGAGATTCCTTAAAAGGGGGGAACTTTGTTCTGCAGTGTTACCACATCCACCTCTAACTGTACCAAAAGGAGGCTTTTCCTTGCAAGAACATGCTGCTGCTGGGAGAAAGGGAGAAGGCTTTGAGGTGAGGCTTACTATAATAGAACAGCTCAAACAAGTCCTCTCTATTGCTACGGAAGTAGCAAAATATCTTTGTTTTTAATTGAAATGAAGTGTAAATCAGAATGGACAAGTTGCTACCCCTCTCTGGCCCGGTGGGAGTGTCCGTATGGCACACGCCATTGCCATCCTTGGCATCTGTTGCTGACTGCTGTTGTGTGTCAGAAAGTCGCCTCCTAATGCTGCTGTTTAACACGGATGATAACCCCACACTGGCAGTTGCAATTCGTCAGCAACTGGGATTCCAAAAGGCATCTTCCACTCGTTGTTCTATATGTGCAACATAGGTTGTTATTATAATGGCTTTAGGTGCCCTTTTATTGAAGAAGGGACTCACGGGAAAAAATGCCTGACAAGGTCTTGCTTAAGTCACACCCTATTTATTGTCTTTTTGCCATTCCCCTAATCAGGTCATGATTTACAGCTGCACAGCATGGGACATGTAATTTCACATAAAATATGGCCTTACCCTTTTTTCCTTTTTTTTTATTGTTAAGCTTGCATGTTTAAAGAAATGCACACTTGGAAGGTCTGCACTGACTGATTTGGATATATAACTCTCTAAAATTCAGGATTTCTACAGCGTGCCAGAGCTTTGACCAGACTTTGCATTAGTCTAATTTCATCACAGAACCATGACCCTGGCTGCCCCTAGGCCAAGAACACAGGTTATCCCTCACTTTTGCAACGCTTTCTGGGCTGAGTCAGTACATTTTCTTCCAAGCAAAAGGCTGTTTACCACCTGCCCAGGAACAAGTCCATTCATGGAGGACATCAAGCATGAGCCGTATAAACACTTTGTCTTTCTCCAACATGCAGAGGCAGAGTATCCCCTCTATATAAAGTTTTGAAATAGCAGAGGC
Source organism: Platalea leucorodia (assembly GCF_965183815.1). Classification (NCBI taxonomy): domain Eukaryota; kingdom Metazoa; phylum Chordata; class Aves; order Pelecaniformes; family Threskiornithidae; genus Platalea; species Platalea leucorodia. The sequence continues at coordinate 1,942,251 of NC_138846.1, read as the reverse complement.
TGGAAGGCAATAAAGTACAGGTCATATGAGGTAGATGGACAAGCTAATAATTACAAAGAGTGATTTATTTAAAACAATTGACATTCATTAACAAAGTTAAGTCTTGAAAGAAATGTGTTTAGTAATTGATTAGGATGTTATACGCGTAGGTGATTCATGCTTTGGGCGTCTAAGGGCGAGTATAAAAGTGCTCAACATCAGATCTTGTACGACCATTTCTCTTGTCTTATTTCTCTTGTGAAGTAGGTAAGTTTTATCTGAATTTATCTTTCTAACAAAGCCTGCGTTTGTAGTTTTAAGTCAGGGTGAATCATGTGCAAATATTCTGATATCAATTTGAAGTTTTCTTGATTGTAAATTAATAAATTTGTGACTGTTTAGCTATTGACTTTGGTAAATGCAGATCTGGATGATGAGCTCCAATTAATTTTTCATGAAAACTCATTTCTAGATGTTATTGTGTTCAATGCAAGGTTTGCAGGTGTCTTCTAGGAACTGAGCTATGAAAATTCTGCCTTTCCCTCTAGCCTGTTGGTAGTCTGTTATTATAATGTTTGATTGTGAAAATTATAAGAATTGTGCCTTATTTTTATACTATTGCCTTGTGCTTCAGATTAGCCATCCCTGAAAAATGGTGCACTCTTTAAGCCCATGCACTGATGGCAGTGCTTCCCTGTGTGGGGTGGCTGTGCCACAGCCCATTGCTGACAGCTGCAACGAGCCCTGTGTTCGGCAGTGTCCTGACTCCAGGGTGGTGATCTACCCTCCGCCAGTGGTTGTGACCATCCCTGGACCGATCCTCAGCACCTATCCACAGCAGAGCGTCGTGGGATCTGCAGGAGCCCCGGAAGTTGGAACTGGCTTTAGTGCTGCCCACGCTCCTGGGGCCTCACAGGTTTATGGTGGTGCCAGATGGGGACGGGGATACCCGATTGGAAGCTGTAAGCCATGCTAAACCTAGTGAGAGTTGCTGCTGAAAGAAGAATGTCCAGGAGATGACAAGCAGGAGGCAGATATGCGGCTGAGCTCCAGGGCACAGCCTTTAGGAAGGGTTGAGCATTTGGGCCTGCCATTAAATGCATCTGTAGATGCTCAGATCTTCTGAAAAATCCATTTACGTCCTTCTCAGATTACCCTGATTTTCTTTTTCCAATGTCTTCCTATCTTTCCAAGTGCTCTGATCTCAATGCTATGGACTATATTGCTAATTCCTTGGGGGGTTGTGGGTGTCATTGTGGCAATGTAAAGGGATCTGGCATGACATCCATTCTAGATCCCTTTGTAGGCTCTTTCTGTGGCTAATGATGTATAAAAAAGGATTGTGGAGTCAACCAGCTTATGCTCTGTTTCTGTGCTGTATGTGTCTTGCTACGATCAGGGCTGAATATCAACACAGAGCTGCAATAGGGAAGCAACATCGGTTATTACATGAATCATCTTGCATCAAACCACAGGTTGTGGACAATTTATAATCTGTACTATATAATCCTGCCGTTGCATGATCTGCTTGTTTCTCATTAAACGTGACGTTGCAACATGTTATTGGCCTCCACGTGTGTGTGCATCTCTGCACGTGTTCCCCTTTGCCTTCAGGTGCCTTTGTTCTGCTGCATCAAACTGATCCTATCAGTCTGCCTCAGAACAATGATGTTCTTGAGAGACTTGGCAGTGGGTTGTGTGTGCCTCTCCTTTCCACATAACCTCTATGCTGTAGCTCTCCCGTCGTGAAACTGCTGCCCACATCTTTGTTTTCATTGTTCCTGGTCTTGCTCAGCTCTGTGGAGCTCTTTCCTCAACATTTGCTTTTCTGGCACAGTGTGTGTTAGCTGTTACCTGCTGTCCCCAGGCTCAACCTCCCCATCTAGGCGGTGACACAATGCATCAGAGCAGAGGTGCATGAAGAGTTGGTATTACTAAGAAGAATCTGAAGCCAAGTGTTATGTAAGAGCAGCTTTTTTTTTAGTGTAAAAATTAGATTTCTGGCTTTACTGCTCTGCTCAATGTTTTACAATGTAACATATGCATGTGAAAATGGCTGGTGATGTTCATTCATGGAATTTTGAATTTCTTTAGGAATATATCAATAATAAAGCGTTTCACAAGCTTTCCGTGCTGCTGTATGTGTTTGAAATGTTATGTAGCATATTAATACGTTGTTACAGGAACAGTATAATTCAGTATTGCAAGCTGATGTGAGAATGCTGGATTATTTCACAGTAGTCACTCTTTGGAGAATTATTAGCCTTATGTGTAGGGAAAATGAGGCTGCCCAGGCATTGTAATAGTGTCTAATTGACTGTTGGTGAGCCTTAGATGAGGTGATTAAACCAGATTCTCAACAACCACATAAATCCTTCCGTACAAAAGAGAAATCCCCCAAACCTCAAAAGCCAGATGAAGGAATCCTCATTGTTGTGCTAATGGTGTATTTGGAAGCAAACTGAAGTTTATTATTGAGGCCTCTCAAGTTTCACTTTCCGTGTAATAAGCTGAGACTTGCAGTTACCACAAAACCACTAAGTGTCAGTAAAATTAGGAAATTTTTCAGGTGGATTTCTATGGAGCTATTTATAATACACCTTTTATTCATTTTAATATAAAAGCTACTCATGTGAAATGCTCTGAAGACTATAAAGATATCAGCTGTCTTACGAAGAAGCTACCAATGTCTTTTTAAGATAATAGAAGTATTTGCTAATGTCCCTTAGGTTCATTATCGGATTATGGGATAAGAATGTTCATCAAAATACGGGGGAATTTTGAAATGCTCCTTGTTTCCCTCCTTGCTTCCAGTAAGGCCATTTTTCCTATACCATGATCCACTTTCCCTTCTCTTGAAAGCTTTTGTTGTAATATTGCACTATTTAAGAAATATTTTGAAAAACCGTTCTAGTCCAGTTTGTGCAATAGTTGGGGGCCAGATTTCTCATTTGGGATAAATTTACTCTTTAAAAATGATTTTTGCTCTTGCAGTGAATCTTTGTGCTGGAGGCATGTCCTGCAGCATGCCTCATGTGTGGGCTGGTCATGAGGTGCATTTAAATTGGTAATTTCCCACATGCATGCAGTAAATACATCCTGCTTCATACTGACATTCAGAAGTTTAAATGAAGTTACAGGAGTTAGTCTTCTGTTAGCTAAATTAGCCATCTGCCATCATTATGATAATATCTCATAGGCAGGCACAAAGTTCCTCTAATCATCCAAGTTTTCTTAAGCCTTGGGGCATAAAACCTTATGACACAGGGAAAATGCTCTTCATACACCACTGCACAGGTACATGAGAAACTCTGTTTCCTGAGATGTTAGGATGGATGGATCCCTGGGAAATGAGCATCAGTGCTGTTGACTGATGCTTGGGGGGCCAGGGAATGGTCCGGACCCCAACTCTGCAATTATTTTAGACTTATTGAATCACCCTGATATTCTTGAGTAGGTAATAAAATGATCCGGTCCCTGTTTGGTAACTAAAGGCTGAGAGCCCTGTGGTAGGGGCAGCTGGGGTGAGAAATTGGTTTCCCCTCCCTGTGTGGTGGTTGGGCTCCAGTGTTTGCGTAATGCCGACCTGCAGCAGGGCAGGAGATCCTGGCTGTGCCCTGGATCCCTGGAGTGGGGGGAGAGCAAGGGGGGGGCTGAGGTTGCTTAGCTGGGAGGCAGCAGCGAGGTGCATCAGGGCCCCCCCCGTGCTGTGCACAGAGCTGGAGCCGCAACTAGAGCAGTGGCATCTTCAAAGCAAAAAGGGAAGCGAGGTGGTGCCCAGGCGGCTCTGAGGCAGTGCGGTGGAGGGAGGTGACAGGTCCGGGAAGGCTGAGGTTGGCAAGCAATTACAGCCTGTAGGCCATGTTCCCCAGGCATTGGGTGGTGGTTGCACCCGCTGTTGGAAGTGATAGTGCCTCTGGTAATGAACTGAGTGGAATGTGGTGAAGGGAAGAAACATAAAGACTGCTGCGTTGGCAAATGTGGACCTGATATTAAGTTGGGGCCAAAGGACCCTGGGCAGGCTGAGGATTTCACCCAAATCTTTGGCTCTGTGTGTTTTATTCTGTCTCTCTTCCTGTGCATATCTCTGTAAGCCTTTCTGCGCTGTACGTGCAGGTGGGAAGCGCCTTGTGTGCCTGAGGGCATCCAAGGGAGATAAGCTGAATTCATTGTGGTGGGAGACTCTGCCATTTCTTAATGTTTTCCCTGGGGAACCCATCCCTCTTTGCTGCTGACAGCAGGATTACAAAAAAAGTCTTAATAGCTTTGCCAGTTTCGAAGGGTTGTGCTGATTTACTGCCGACGTGCCCTGCTAGGAGGCTAGGGTAGAGGTTGCTGCCTTTACCCTCTTCCTGGGGCATCCTGATCTGACTTTGTCTTGCTCAAACTAGGACACAAAGAGGTGAGCTCCAAGCAATGAGGCAGCAGACCAGGCCCATCTCTTGACTGCGGCTGCTCCTTCCCAGACAAGGAAATGGATCTGTGGGTCTCATCGTCTGCTACGGTCCAGTTCAAGCTCAAATGGTTTAAGTGAAAGCAATGACATGGATGTAAAGAAACGGACTTTGGACTGGAGGAGTAGCGTTTACAGCTCGGGAACTATTCTGCTAACTATTGTTTTTTTTCTGCCCATGAAAGCGCTTCTCTAATCTGCTCTGCTAGTTATTTTCTTGACCCTCTCCTCCACTTTGATCTGTCAGCTGAGGAATGCAGGAATGCTTGTGAAGGTGGCCACCATATGAAGAGAAGGGGTAGCCACGTAGGGTATCTCTTGAAAATCAGCCCAGAGGTGCTCCCTCACAGTCACTTCTGCAACAAGACTTTTGACTTCTGGTGATGTCTTTGTCTAACTGGTCTTGCATGGGATCCATGCAGTTTTGTCTAGGCTATGCTTGTTGAACTGCCTTGTTCCGTGCCAGATTATAATCTTTAATAGTATAAATCTAAATCAAGACTACTCAATCTCCTAAGGTGACATGGTAGAGGCTGACAGGAACTCCCTGAATAACCTGGCTGTTCAGTTTGCAAAGGAGATGATGTCTCCAGCAGATCGTCATGACTTGGTTGCCTTTGGTCATTTCTCTTAGGTGTCTTTAACCTTGGCTGTCATTGCTATGTTTCCTTGGCAGACCATGAGACTTCCACTCAATCTTTTGCTTTTGAAAGTTATTTTTCAAGCACAAAACCCAGCTTGCTCCACGACTGTGTGTGGTAATACAGACAGCCAGGTGATGCCCTTTTCTGGAGAAGTATTTGTGTAAACCCAGGCTCACAGGTTAGTTGCAATAAAGTAGAACTTCTTCCTACTCTGGGAAACGAGTTGGGGCTGGAGCATTTCAGATGGAGATGTGGTGATACTCTCGCATCTGGAGTCTAGACTTCCCTCTTATTGTATGGTTGGTTAGAGTGGCAGTGCTGCTGGTCCCTTTACAGTGGTGTATGAGCACAGACAAAAGGAGAAGACTGGACACCTGATACTATTAAGCAGAGTAATTCTAATGAAAATGAGAAACTGAGTAACAGAAAGAATAAGTTTGCAGTTTTACAAAAGGGTCTTCGGCAAGCAGAGTGTGTCTGATGCTGGATGATGCTCTCTCTTTGTGGAAATGGTGGAGTTGGACAGTTCAGACATGTTTCTTGCTCGCAGAGTTGCTTTAAATAATGTTCACTGCCAGATGAGGCACAGCATGGATATATACCAGGAGCTTCTCTACTAGATGTCGTCTTTGGTGAAGTTTATAGCTGAGCAAAGTGGACTTGTTCATGGTGGTTGCAGAAACTCCTATTACGCTGGCAATACAAAGTGGCTGTGAATTAACTTAAAAGGCACTTTACTCACACCTGAAAGTCTTGCTTTAGTCCATCAACGTGCTGTAAAGATGCCTCAGTACCTGCTGTAATTCAAGTTGCCCTTTAGAGTAATAGTTGAAGAAACAGGAGACGTTAGAGAGGGTTGCGTATGGGGTAGTCTTACGCAGCCTGGCACCCACATGTCCCACCGAACTCAGCCAGAGGCATGGGTGCTTGGCATTTCTCAGCACCATAACCTTAGACATGAATCCATGTCCTGCATTTCATTTCTTGGTTGCTATTTCCACTGGTTCAGCATGGACAGCAGTTTCAACAGCCGTATCTGTTGCCAGAATGAGAATAGAAGGGGTAGCTGTACCCAAATCTATACAAGTCCCCATACCCATAACAGCCCCCATAACCAATCAAGCCTCTGTTCCCATACAGGCTCCCAAAGCTTCTGTAGCCATATGGGCTCCCATATCGGTACTGGTCCTGGTAGTAGCCATATGGGCTTCCAAATCGGTAGCCATTCAGGCCCCCAAAACCATAGAGGTCTTCATAGCCAAATGGTGAGTAGCACCCATCATCATAGAGGTCCCTGTAGAAAGTCATCGTTTGTTGATGCAGGTAAACCTGGAACACACACCCAGAAATGAGGTGAGTTTATGGGCTGCCGACAGCAGCAGGAAGGGCTCAAAGCTCGGACAGAGCTGAGGAAATGCAACTCGTTCCCTCCTGCTGGTATCTCTCATCCTCTTAACCGTCTTGTTTATTTTTCTAATCTCCTGAATCCCAAACAACTTTCTTAATTTTTTTCCTCCAACTTTTGAAACTGGCTGACTATACATAGAAAATATGGGTTTTTACCAACTGAGAACTGAACTTTCCCACCCCAGAAGTTAGAGGAATTTGAATAAATTAAATAAAAATATGTCAGTTCAGATACTGATGCTTATTCAGATGAGACCAACAGCCTATCACACGCATCCCCTTATCTCCCATAGTGCTGCACGCCACTCGATGTAGCGTAAACGCAAAGAATGCAATGAAATGGAGGATATTCCTTCCAGGATGTCTGCTTAAAGTAGTAAATGTTTCATAAAGTTTTCATCTAGGGATTTGAATTCCCAACACCTAATGAAAATAATCTGGAACTGGAAATTACTTATGACTCCAAAGTTGTGGCAGTAAACTTGAAATTGCCAGTGCTTTAAAGCCTACTACTAAATAAGCTCAGGAAGAGCAAAAAAGTTTCAGTGAAGGAATTCCCTGATGTTGCAGAGAATTCTATGTTTGCGATTAGCTCCAAAATGACAAAAAATTAGTTACAGAATGTCTGTATGTAAGCATAGACACACGTTACAGATGTCATATATATGTACAAACCAGTGCCTTTTTTATATATATGTTCATGCGCGCACACAAATATTTATACAGACAAACATATAGAAGTATATACACGCAAATATACGTATAACAGAAAGAGAGTAGAGTCAGCATTGACTTACCTCGTTCACCGAGGGGAGTAGCTCAAGAGAAGTGAATAAAATTTCGGCGTTTTTATACCTTCTTAAACTTGGGCGTTAGTTATACAACATATCTTATTGCATGCATTATTCCTTCAATTGATGTAATTTCGGTCAGTGGTTTTCATGTTTTCAGAGTCTGATGTTATGACACGCATGTAATACCTTTAGAATTGCTTTAATCTTAAAACAAGAAGAAATGGGCTCAGCACATTTCTAGTAAAATTGCATGGAAATCTTTGTAGTTGGATGGATTGGAATAATTTTGGGAGATGTTTAGACCATTACTGGTTGCGCAATCTGCTTGTAGGTACTCCATTTGCTTGGCTTTTGCATCTGTGGTGTAATGCATAGGGGAGAAAAGGAGTAGGCTTGTCTTTGGTGTGCCAAAACGTGGTAGTGCTTCTATTCAGCGTTCTCATGACCTGTACGTACTGCCCGGTGACATTGGTGGGGATCTCTTGCCAGCAGCTTGCTTTGATATTTTTTTTTTTTTTGTCTCAGGATCTACAACAGTGATTTTGAAGAAATTTTTCAGCTGCCTTAAGAATGTTCCCAAATATTTCTTCCTATTCTAGAAGAGTTTTTTTTTTGTAGTTTTTGACTTTCATAAAACACATAATGCATCACCTTATTAGGACTTAGAAACAAGAGACCTTGATGGGTCTTGTAAGTGACCATATTATTAAATCTGGGGGTGTCTTTTGGTGACAAGCTATTAATATTTAAATACTGCAACACTTTGCAAATTGAAAACGTTAATGAGTGTTTATGAAGTGCTTTGGTATTCAAAATTCTGAAGAAGCCTCAACATCCTGCTTGCTCATTACTGCCCTAATTTTCTATTCAAATTAATGCCAGAAATTAGGTGAAGGTCATACAAGGAGTTTTGCAGTAAACTCCAGTATTCTTCACTATTGTACTGTATTTGATACGTGGTTGATTCTTTGCAAAGAAAATAGCAACATGGTTCCTTGGAAAATAGCATTTAGTACATCTCACAAAATCCTTATCATTTATTATTTTCCAGATCAAATTCATACTTGTATTCTCCGCTTTGTTCTGCTGAACTCGCGATCAAGCCCTCTAGTGAACTAAACAGCAAACAATGTCGTAGTCGTATTGCTGTTGAAAACGTTCTTTCTGCTCATGCAGCAGCATGACTTTCATTCACCATGAACACTTTGGAGGAATGCAATTAAGATTTATTTGTAGTTCATGCTGGTCCCGTTTCCTGAAGTTGCTATGTAGTTTAATATAAAATACCTAAATATATGTCTATGTTTCCTTTAAGCAGGAAGCCTGTGCCACGGTGCATCAGAGTTTCTGGTGAACGACAGATATTTTCAAACATGTGGGAAGGTTTTACTCTTTTACTGAAAATTTCTCTCCCTCCAATGGCTTTGGGAACTTATAAATGCTTTTATATTATATAAAAATAAACTTCAGTTTTGACAGTGAAGACACTAAAATGGTATTAGGAATGCAGTTGGCCCAGAAAATTTTAAGATGAAAGAAACCTGTAATGTATGTGACATATGGGAGGCTGGGAATGCACTAATAATCCCAAACAATGAAGAAAATTACATTAATTGAAGATATGATGTGTACAGGCAAATTTGTTCTCCAACCAATAAGGCTACAAACCTTTTGAATACGCAGGGCGTCTTAGATAAGCCAGGCGGGCAAAGAAACAGTATAAAAGGGCTCAGAGCTCTAGGCTCCTCATCAGCTCTCTTGCCTTCCTCCTCCTGGTGAACTCGGTAAGCCTTTCCTCCATTTAGTCTCTCCATAAGGATTAGAAATTTTGGTTTAATAATTTGTTAGGATTGTGGCTTCTCTGAAATGTAAGATTTCTCTGTACCTTGTACCTGTGCTTAATGCGTTGCAGGAGCTGGCAAGTTTTGAAGCTGGGGCTGAAACTTTCTTGGTCCTGTTGATACCTGGGGTATCTGGCTCCCTGCTAAGGATCACTGGTTATTAGGTCTACGGAGCTGCCTCCAGCAGAGTTAGAGAAGGGTTTCCCCACCGTGGGACTCAGTGGGTTCTTCCATAAATCGTCTATTTTATTTTAAGGGAGGTCTTCAGGTCTGTTTGGCAGGACAGTAGATGCTCTCATGTGTGCTAACGCTCTGTAGTTTCTTGTGTGTGCTGTCAGCATTGCCAGATGCCAGTCAAAATTGGTGTAAGTTACTGAAATGGAACTTGGAGCAACGGACCCAAAAGTTGAAGTCTCTTATCGTGACAAACATCAGACACTTTAACCTTTCTTGAAGATTTTCTTGAAGGATTTGGGAATGTAGAGCTCTATGCAAAATGGATATCCTAAAAGAAATTTAGGACTGTTAACTCCTAACAATATTCTCTAAGAAAAATCCTGAAATAGCAGCAAGGAGGTTTTGATCTGTAACAGGAATATTGCATAGTCAGTGCTTTCACCAATCTCAGTAAGCAAGAAAAGAAATAAAATGGTTTAAAACCAGTGGGTAAATGAGAAAATGATAGAAATGGGATGTAACAAAGAGCTGAGGAATTTGGTCATAATTTTGCTTCTGTCCTTGTCTCATGGGGCCAGTGAAAAAGTCTTTGGGCTCTGAGACTGTTACTGCCACTGGAAGTATTTACTACTTTTGCTTTCCTCCCTGCTGCTGTGTTTCAGGTTTGCCTCCATTGCAGAAAGATGACTTTCCTCCAAAGCCAGTGCGAGGATGACTGCTATTCTCCCTGCAATTATGGGAGCCTGTACGGCTACCGGAGCTATGACTGCCGGAGCCCCTGTGGCTACCGGGGCTATGGGGGCCTCTATGGCTACCGGGGCCTCTATGGCTTTGGGGACCAGTATGGCTATGGCGGTCTGTACGGTTACCGGGGCATTTATGGCTCTGGGGACTGTTATGGCTATGGGGGTCTGTATGGTGGCTATAGGGGCTTCTATGGCTCTGGGGACTGCTGTGGCTACCCAGGCTTTTACTCTGGCCGCTACGGCTACCCCTTCAGTTCACGATATGGCCAAAGGTTCAGCTATGGGAGCTGCTACCCCTGCTAAACCCAGCGAGAACGTCCCTGAAATGAAGACCAACCCAGGCCTGACAAGTGTGGATTGACAGCGAGTCTTGGCAGCAGCGGTCCCTGACGTGCAGAGCCCTGGTGACAGCAGCCACCCTCCATGGAGGCTTTGAGTGCTCTGTGCTACTGCTGAAGTGCTTGCGATGATTTATCTTTATTCTGCTCTGTGTCTGCTTGCTGTCTTGCCACCCAAACTCTTCTCTTGATCAAAAGCCTGCTTCTCCTTGATACTACAGTTCTTTGTAAACTGGCTTTTATGTTTGTTGCACTGATGTACAAAATATTAACTCCGAACGGTATAGGTAGGGTGTAATGTGTCTTTGGGAATGTAGTCTTTCAGTTCTGGATGCCTTTAAAAGTATATCTGCCTTTCACTCCTATTAAAAATTATGCTGCATCAATACTGTATTTCTGGTTTTATTTTTCACTTGCATTTCTTAATACCTTGAAACCAATAGCATCACACAGATTGAGTGAGAAAATTATTAACTTTGTGTACTCAAGGACTTGCTTGTAGAGACTTGTCCTCCTCAAGCTGAGAAATGTGGACTTTTGTAGCTGCAAGAAACTTCAGCTGTAGCTTTGGTTTATGCATGTTTCTAAAACTCCAGGCTTTTGCTTGGTGTATTCCAAATAAATGGTTCATTTAAAATACTTCAGTGCTGCTGTTCAGCTAATGTGATGTGATTAGGACATGACCCATCACTGGCTGTGATCTGATATTGAAGAGGTCATAGGTAACTGCAAATGTGTGGACTCATCAGGTTTTTAATTTTGAAAGAAGTTTGTGCTTTATATATTACCATAGACTCATTAAACAGCCCAGGTTGGAGGGGACCTGGAAAGATCAGGATTTAAAGATTAGGGGTTCCCTGATGGAGAAGTGGGAGTAATTTTCCCTTTGCAGTGTAAATAGTTTGGCAGGAGAAATGGATATCGTGGCCAGCAGCTCGGAGGCATGGCAGCGGGGTGTTTTTGTCTGTCGGTTCAGGGACGCGGACTCAGAGTCCACATTTTGGAAGGAAGCAGAGTCACAACTGATTGTTACTGGCTTTTTCTTTTTTTCTCTCTCACTGAATGTTGTGGGCAGAGTCTGTAAAATCTCTTGGCTCTACAACCAAGAGGCTGTGGTGGTATGAAGAGGAAGATGATGGTACTTCCTCACTGTTTCCCTGGCCAGGGGCAGCTGGCAGACAGAAGCTACCAAAACACCCTGGGGAGACTGAGTACCGTTTCACTTATATATATATATATATTTTTTTTTTTTTAAATGACTATTAGCCTCTCTTTTTTTCCACTTTTCATTCTGTCTTCTCGCTTTTAGTCCCTGGATTTAGTGAATTATTGCAACAGCACCTGTAGAAATGGATTTTGTTCTACCCAGTGTCTGCGTGGAAGATCAAGGCAGTGTTTTGAGTTTTCGAGGCCAGCATCAAGACAGGAAAAGCCACCACTTCCTCCTTGCCACTTTTCCCATTGCTCTTAATATAAGTTTTATTTTTCCTTGTGTTCCACTGGCTGGTAATGAAATTTGTCTATTAAATTGGAATGTGATAGGAAATTGTGACTCTGGAACAAGAACATTTGAATTTGGTTTCCAGGAATAGGACAATATTCTGCTCACTTGAACATTTTTATACACACTTTATAGAGGGCTGGGACTAATTATTTTCCATTTTAAAACATTATTATAAACACTATTACAGCCCTGTTATGCTGAAATATATTGGCCTTAATTCCTGTAATAGTTTCAATTAAGTAAAGGAAAGGGAGAAATTGTGGCATTTCTTGAATTTCTGAGGGGTAGAAGGGAAGAAAAGAGTATATTTGCTGGGACCAGCTGCTCTGAACGTGGAGGGGTATGAAGTGCTTTGCCAGCACTAGGGGAAGAAAGTCCCTTCAAGATGCCGCCACTCTCAGTATATTCACGTCAACTAGAGACAGAGGAAAGAAGACGACTGGAACTCTTTTTTTTTTTTTTCCCCTTGCAGGAAAATTTTAATGCAATAAGAGAAGGTGTTGGCACAGATACAGAAAGATTATAGTTTTGGGATACTAGAAAGAGCTACAGAAGATGAGTCATTGCACTATGCTATACAGAACATTCCTTTTTGTTGAAGCTGTGTTGTTCATCTTTTAGGTACTTGTAAATCCAGATCAAAGGAGAGACAGCTGTAATACTTCTCCATTACACAGTACTGCAGCACCTTACTGGAAGTAGTTATTGAAAATGCAGATGACACAAAAGGTAATTTTGCAGAAGTCCTTTAACACCACTGCAGCAACTGTAAGAAGCTTCAAATGAACTGTAGATTGTTGTTCCCATTGCTGAAGGGGTGTAGAGGGGTTTAAATGCAGGAGAATATCAAGAGAGAGCTCATAGTTGAGAAGCAAGAAGCAGACAGAAAGAAAAACAAAAGTACAAATTCCAAGAAATTTTCGAGAGCAGCCAAGCTCCCTGTTCTCGGTAACTTCGGTTACTGTCACAGGAGCTCAGCGCTTCTGTAAACATCGCCTCCGAGATTAGCCATTCGTCTTCGCTTGCCGGGTCGGGGTTGATTCTTGTTGCAGGGATATTGCCGCTGGGTTTAGCAACAAGAGTAGCAGCACCTGTAACCGTAGTTGCAGCAGGAAGGGTAGTAGTATCGGGTCCTGTATGTCCTCCTGTAGCTACAGCAGTCTCCGCAGTTGTAGCTGTACAGACTCCGGTAGCTGCAGGGGTTGCAGCAGCTGTAGGTCCGGTAGCAGCACGTGGTCCTGTAGCAGGGGGAGCAGCACACGCTGTAGCACGGGTACCCGCAGCAGTACATCTTGGTGTGGTGGAGGGAGGCAGGCAAACCTGAAACAAAGCAGCAGGTAAAGGGTAGACTCAGCTTACAGGGAGCAGCAGCAGCGGTGGCTTGGTGGCATGAGTATGGTGGATTTGGAAAGAAATATTGAGGAAATGCCTCACTCTTTGGATGTGATTTTGGCTTTCATTTTATCCAGCCCCTTTCTGTGCTCCCTTCTTGCTAGATTTGACCATGAGAGACAGTTTCTGTACTTTAGCTTCTCCTCTTGAAAGTGAACATAATACCCTGTATTTTTGGACTTTGGATACAGGAGGTTCAGCTTGCAGACGCACATCCAAACGTATGCATTTGTGAGTGAGTGGTGTCCAAGCCCGCAGCGCAGGCAGCCGAGGCCAGCCCTGACAGCCAGCCTGCAGCTCAGGACGTGCACGTGTAGGTGTCCTGACGTCTGACCTGAATCCCACACAGCGTTTTCTAAAGTTTTCAGAAGCCTTCATACACACTGTGACAAGTTCATTAAAGTCAGCCTCCTCGTCTGGTTTTAATCTTGGCATGTAAACTATTCCTTTTCCTGTGTAACATTGGTTCACATGCTTTGTTAGTGCCAGTTCTAGCAAGGACACTGAAAACGCTCTGCTGCCCAGTGAAGAGCTAAGGTTTAAATCCTCTGCTGCTGCAGATCAGAGCTGCTCTAGTGACTCCAGAGAGACTAAAGCAATGCATGTGACCTGTCCATATTCATTATTGCAACATCTTTCCATCAAAAAGCCATTTCCACTTTGTGTAATATGCAATTCTGCCCATGAACCAAAATTTCAGTGTTAAGTATCACCAAGTAAAAAAGAAAATGTCTGTTCCATTTAAAAAGCCAAAGAAGTAGAGCTGTTGCTTCCTCTTATGTGAAGACAAAACTTCTTACTAGGCTTCACATCTTACCAATGATATTTGAATGTTCATTCATCAATGTTCCCACTTTTTTAACTATACAGATTAAAAGCATACAGGATAAAATACTTCTACCGTTGTTAAGAATCAGAGAATGCTAGTAAAGGACTTATTCCCAAGTTAAATGAATCTCTATGAGAACAGGATCTGCACTTACCAAGTTCACCGAGGAGAGTAAACCAAGAGGAGCGATGTGAGGAGTGTGGGGTTGTGAGCGCTTTTATACGGTTTCTTAGGCCTGCGGAAGTCAGTGGAATTCTCCATGTGCTTCCATTGCCTGCTAGTCACAAAACAAATTTCGGAAGTCCAATTGCTATAATTGTTTTCCTCCACATTTAGGACAATTTTCAAATTCCTCTGGTAGCACATTGTGATTACACCCTGTGAGATTCTTTCATCTTAAAACTTTCCAGGACAAATGGGTTTCTGGGAATTCACCCAAAGGACAACTGGGAATGAATGGAGGATACGCAGAACAGTTCCAGCTACGCTGCCTGCCTAGCTGGGGAGTCCACAGGCTGTTTCTTTATGTTATGCCCCTCTAAAGGACGTGGATACTGAACATTGTGGGGTAACATAAAATACCTGAGGAGGAAAGAGGCAATATACTGTGTCCTTAGGGCTTTTACCAACCATTTTGATTCATTTCCGTCGCAATTAATGACACGCATTCCATTGATTCCTTTATGTTCTTCTACTGTCTATAATTTGGCATCCACACTATGAGAAGTTCAGGTCAAGGCACGGGATCAATTAAATGAGCATCTAAGAAATGTGTCTAAGACTTAGGATCTGGTTTTTTTCTTTTTTCTCTCTCTTTTCTGTGGGAAATTATTAGAAAATCTTGCTTGAATCAATGTCTTGTGATATCGTACACACATATGCTATATTTATATGAGAAGTATATATATGAGATACATATATGCATATGTAATACCGGGGCAAGTATCGCTGCAGGATCCGGTAGTGCAGAACAAATCTGGGTTTTCTGTTGGTTTACTACAGGGACTGCAGCAGAGAAAAGGGGGAGAGCAGTCTTTTAGGAAGGCTGTGGAAGCCAGCAGGCTGGAGACCACGTGTTCCTGACTGGTGGGGAGCATTTGCTGGGGAGAGTAGCCAGAGACTCTGCCAGCAGTGAGGTGTCCTACGAAGTCCCTTGCTTTGCAATGGGCTTTAGTAGAATAAAAATTCCTGCTGCTGGGATGACGACTATAATGCCTTAGTTTTAATAAAGAGAAACATTGCTTAGCCCAGGGGTTTCCTTCCCCATTCTGTTGTTTATTATACAACACCGAGGCACCTTTCAGTAACAAACCATTAATATTTAAATAATACAAACATTGCTAAAGTAAGTCTTTAATGACTGTTTTGGAGGAGCATTGATACCATAAATTTTGATGAAGCTCAGCATTTCCAGAACGTCTGTTATTATCCTCATTTAATATGCAAATGAGGAATGGCTCACTGCAGTGAAGGTCATACAAGGAGGTATTTGTTGAGGGGGAAATAAAAAAGAAGTATCTTGACTTTGTGTGTTGTGCTCTGCTTCCTTGGGAAGCCAGTGTTAGATGAGATCGAAAACCAGCATCAACAAGATTTGCTGTAAAACAATATTTATAATTTTAACTTCTAAATATTCTGCTAACATCAGTGTTACAGAACTTAATTTACATTTGCTTTGGTGATATTCTGAAAGAATTTTTTTATGGTATGAGCAGGTGCAATGGTGGGGTATAGATAGTGATTAATTTTTGCCCCCTCTTTTGTATATGTATATGTATGTAATAGTTACCAAAATGAAAGCTGAACTTTTATAAATTTCCTGGTTTTCATCTGTGAACCAGACTGAAAGGGAATATTAAAGGTATAAAATAAAAATATTTTAGAAAAAGAGAAGAAAAAATATATTTTTTTTTTACAGGCAGAAGTAGGAGGCAAAGAAAAGTGGCACAAAATATTTTTGCCTCCTCTGTTACTCTAGCAGTAGGAATTTTTATTCTGTGAGGAAGATAAGGTGCACTAGGTTTTATTTTTAAATGTATATTAGGTATATGTAAGCGTACAGAACTTCTTTTTTTCCTCTAGGAAATGCTGACATAATTCAGACTACATACAAGTTTAATATGTTAAAAATATCCCAAATATATGAATTTTGATTCTCAGTCATCTCTAGTCTGAGTATCTGTTGTTGTCTTGTCCGTTCTGGTATCTTGATTTGATTTGCAAAACTGAGGATGACCCAAAAAGTTTTAAGACGAAAGAAGCCCGTAACCGTTGCACTGTCACGTGGAAATGAGAGCAGACTAGTGATCCTTGACGTTGAAGAAACCAATTATATTAATTGAAGCTGTGACGTGCGCAAAAAAATTTAGTTTTTTTCCTGTTTGCACAGGTCAGAAGATCGTAATTTCTGAGTGACCAAGCAACCTGTTGCATGGCGGCTGAAGCCAGGTCCCTCACAAACAGCTGAGGAGCACTGAAATGGCCATTAATTGTCCTGGAAAGTTAAGCACGTGCATGTGATTTTTCAAAGTTACCTAACTGCTCAAAATGAATAGAATATTTTGATGTGCCAAATATTGAAAATCAGAAATTGAGCTTGGGAAGTGTGAATTCACTAATGCCTGCAATTCTATACCTACTAACAACAGTAATACAGGGAAGTGCCCTAAACAGACTTCGAGACGCACAGCAGTGTTCAGTCAGTAACTGGAAATATAATTTATAAAAAATCTTGTTACTTGTAGAAAGATGGAGTCAAATTGACAGATGAAAATACATTGAGAAATTTAGTTAAGAGCCCTGACTCATGAGAACATTGCAGGTTTAAGCGTGTTAATCCCCATAAAATTTCAATTGCTTTTTATCGTCTTCATTTGTCAAATGATTTTTCCTACGTTCTTCCTTCACTTGATGTATTTTTCCAGCTGTACTATGGTAGAGTTTATGTCAGAACTAACAAATATTTTAAAAGTGTGTATTAAAAACAAGTTCTGAAAAAGTTAATGAAAAATGTTGATATTTGCTCTCAAGATGGATGTTTCCATTTTCTCTTTAACTTTTATTTTATCAAGTGCATAGTTGTTTCATCTCCTATCACGTCAGTAATATGATTATGCAGAAATAATACATGCAATTCTAAGTACATACAAAGAGAGTATCTTTGTGTGTGTTTGTGTACGTACATAAAAACCCCCATCATTTCTTGAGATGTGATCCACTTTTCCCTATTTCTTCTGACAACATGCTATGACTGACAATATTTATTGAAAAAATTCTAGTAATTTCATTTTTTTTGAAATAACGAAGAGTATTTCATATAGGTTTAAATATTTTTATTGTTTTTGCATTATATGCAAAATTTAAATCTGAACATTTTGAACAAGTGAAAAAATAGACTGTACTAACTGAAAGACAAACCATTTCCAATTTCTTTGTGTTACTCTGAAATAAGAAAGTCTATGATATACTGCATCAACTGATAACTTCTCTTAAACATTTAAAACAAATTTATGCATAAACCAGAGCTACTTTTAAATAAAAAATGAATACCTTCAGATGCTGAATTTGCACTTCATGACCAGGTGAGGGAAACATTGATTTGCATTTTTAGACTGTTAAATCAGATGAGAACATTTTCAGTAAAAGGAAATTAATACAACAATTCAGCGCAATGAACAGGAAAAGCCTTTGGTAGTAGGTAATTTGTCCAAAATAATTTTCCAGAAGTACCCCCTGTGTTACTGTAGACCAGAATGGTGAATTTTCAAAGCAGAGTTTGATGGATGTTTTTGGCAGTTCACCCAGGCACTCATGGGCTTGTTTTCTTCAGATTTCTCTTTTGCAGTCTCCTCTGCCAACTTCTTGAATAACCTGTTGAATAAGTGTCTAGCTTCTGCTTCATTTCTATGCTCCTGGCACTTACGGGATGAGGCAAGAAACCCTACAGCAATCCCTTCCCTGATGGTGTACCCACCAGGGAAACGTCAGCGCCAAAGTCCATAATTCTGCCTCCTACATGCGGATCGGCGTTTGCTGGAGAGCTGAAGCTCCTGCAGACTGGGAGGAGAAATATTTCCTGTTGGAAATCACTTCCAAAACTCAATCTTCTTGTGTCTCCGGATGGCTCCAGCCTGGGAGCTGTCCCAGTAGGTTCATTGCTTTGTCATCAAGCTGAGAGTCACTTTTACTTTAAGCAGCTCTTCTCCCTTCCTGTCACATGCCCTCCTGTTAATTACGGGGAGGAAGAGGCTTCCCCTTGAAGCCTCGCCTCATCTGGAATCTGCGTGCTTCTCATCTTCCTTTATAAAACAATTTTTCCTGATGGCGAGGGATGGCAGATGCTTGCAGGATGCATGCCCGAAAGCCAGCCCGGCCAGGGCAGCAATGGGAAGGACTAAGCTGAGCTCACACACAAGAGGTCAACTGCACAAAGTAATCCCTGGTGGAGAAATGGCAATATTTAAACGTTGATACACATTGGGAAGAGGTGAATGTGAGCTCCCATGTGTTCTCGTATCAGGTATCTATTTCAGAGCTGCAGAAAGTCTAGGGAGTCTGGCGTTTTGTGTCTCAGTGCATTTTGGAGCCTCAAATGTAGCATAACTTGGGCAGGAATGTAGTCAGCAAGTACTGATTTGATTTTCTTAAATCTTCACATTTCTAAGCTAGTATTTTGGAAATAAGCAGTGCTTTGGCATGTTTGGTGGCAGAGAGGCAGAGTTAAGACATGGCAGATGTGAGTTTTCAGGACTGTCTTGGAGGCGACAGAAATTGAAGTGTTCAATACGTCCTCAGTCACCTCAGACTCCACAGGATGCTTAAAATTGCAGAACTGAAAAGCTAGTGCCTCCTTTTTTGCCATGTGTCAGGTAAATAATTAGTAAAGTCAAATATAAAAGAAAAAAACCTTAAAAATATAACAGAAAGCAGTACTGTGATGCAAGATCTTTTAATGAGAGTGAGAAGCACTGTATACAGCAGTTACAGCTTGTAGAGGTACAGAATAGGAGTATTCAGAGATTCATACATTCTTTAAACAACGAGTTACTGCATTTCACAGCAGATGCTTTTGGGACTATGGTGGTGCTTAGTGAAGAGCAGAGCTGTCAGCGCAGCATACGGCGAGACGAAGTGTCTGCTCCGGTCTGCATCTCCTGTTGCAAAGCTACACATCAAAATACAGAGTACATCCACCAACAAAGGCTATGAAGGAAGAGTTGACACTAAAAGCAGATTATTTGAAAGAGCCGCAGACATTGCAGAGTGATGCCAAGCACTCAGGATCATTCTTGACCACAGTTGTCACAGGAGCTTAGCAAAGGTAAAATTCATATAGGAGCCATAAATCACTATTTTGCCTTCGTTTCCTATCTGGTTATTATACGGCTGGGTTTAGCAGGGGTAGCAGGGGTAGCAGCTCCCATAGCTGTATCTACGGGTGTAGCGAGAGGAGTAGGGGTAGCAGTAGCGGGAGCTGTAGTAGGGGTAGCAGTCCCGATAACCGCACAGACCCCCGTAGCCACGGTAGCCGCAAGGACTTCCGCAGTCGTAGGTCCGGTAGCTGTACACGGTCCCGTAGCTGCAGGGAGAGTAGCAGGAATCCTCACACTGGTTCTGGTAGTAGTAAGTCATCTTGGTGCGATGGAGGGAGGCAAGCCTAAAACACAGCAGAAGAGAAGAAGGTAAGGTCTGCCCCAGAGAGCCGGTGGCAGCTTGCTGCTTCTAGCATACCCTGCGTAAGCATGGGAAAGAGGGGAAGGAGAGAAGGGCGACCACAGGAACCAACCGAACATCTCCATTCAAGGCTATACCCTGGCTCTTGCTTGCCCAGCTCACTCCTTTCTGTTTTTCCACCTTCTTTTCTCCATTAAAATATTTTATGCTGCCTTTCTTCTTGCCATTGTTTAGAATTGGCAGTCTGGGTTCAGATAGTATTTTAAAGAGGATGTTTTTAGGATACGTTCTCTGTATCAGTGTCCGCTGTTTCTCTAAAGACCATAAGTGAACAGACACTAGTTCAGGAATCAATTCTGCCAGTTTTTGCTGTTGAGACAAGACACCACGCAGAAATCCTCCCCTTGTGCAAGTCAGCATTGCCCTACTGAAAAAAGCAGCTTGTATGTTTGGACCTCTGTCCGTGCCTTAATTGCCAGTTGAATATATACTTGCTTTTTGTTTGAAATTGAAAAAATGTAATGCGTTGTCTGCTTCAAAACAAAGAAGCCTGAAACGCTTCAGTATATCATAAAATAAGGTAATTTCTCATAGTGCATGGCTAGATGAGACGATCTTCTAAGCTTATGTGGGCATCTTAACATCGCATTTTTAACAAAAAAGAACTGTACTTGCATGGCTGCAAAATCACAGACTTTGCTTTTAAAGTATAACTGCCACCTGTATAGTAATATAGCAAAAAGACAGCGTCTACACAGTAATAAAGACATTGCAGTAAGTCTGACTTACCAAGTTCAGTGAGAATGTAAGTCCGGAGATGCGAGTAGAGAGCCCTGAATTTCTCTCCCTTTTATATGT
Organism: Platalea leucorodia; assembly: GCF_965183815.1. Classification (NCBI taxonomy): domain Eukaryota; kingdom Metazoa; phylum Chordata; class Aves; order Pelecaniformes; family Threskiornithidae; genus Platalea; species Platalea leucorodia. The sequence continues at coordinate 1,921,616 of NC_138846.1, read as the reverse complement.
TTTTCTGACCAAGCCTACTCTGCTTTAAACTCATATTCATCACAAAACAAATTTTCTTATGCACGTCATTTCTTCAGTTGATGTAATTGTTTTTCTTGGTTTGTGATTATTAGTCAGCTCTTGGCTTCCAAAAGCATGACATTGCATTGCAGTTTTCTTTCATGTTCAGACTTCCTGGGTCAATTATATTTGTGGAATTAGTGTGGTGAAATCTGAGTTATAACAGGAAAGGGAAGGAAGGATATTGAGAGCAGAATTGATTGACGTTCACAATCCCAGTTTTGAGGGAATGGACAAATTTCAGTATATGAAGCCTGCAATGACTCTGGATTGTTTTGAGGAAGAAAGAATTTCAAATTTTTTTCAGAAATAATAATCCCTAGAAAGCGTTTCTTGTTTGATTTTTGTTTTTATTTCAAAATTGCATTTTTAGGTCAGAATATTGGCATTATTTGTATTTATCATTTTGTTTGTACCATTTCCAGTTCAAAAGCAGCAGTACAAGGAAGGTGCTTGGATTAGAGGACAAATCTGGTCTGTACCTTGCTGCAATCAAATATGCATGGATGTGTTAATTGTATACTGTGACCTGCCACAGGAAAGCCATTCTATAGAAAATCCGATTTACTTCCTTGCTATGCTCTATCAATTACTTTTACCAAACTTCAACAGCCACCTCCTAAGTCTACATAGAAGGAAACTGGGGTCCTTTTTGGTGTAAGAGCAGTGGAAATATTTTTGAATAAGGTAAGGAGTTGGTGACAAGACTTTATGAGAATCGTAAAGCAGGTAGCAATCAATAACAAATCTAAAGGCTTTCAAGCAGGAAAAATTGAAATATTTGAAATTTCCAGGCTTTGCACCATATATGAAATAAACTTACAAACTCAGTCTTCTGCGGAGCCAGCCCAAACGAGTTAAATTTAATTGGATCCAAAAATATCTGCTTAGTGATTGTTTACACTTCGATCAGAAAATGATTCACTCAGGGGTTCATTACAAGGAACAAGATAAAACAAACAGGAACATATCTCTGTAATAACTGTTGTTTTCCTGAGAAGTCCCCCAAATGCTAAATATGATTTGATGTGACATCTTCTTAATGTTGTTGAGGTGTTTAATGTAATGCTGTTAATGACAGTGAATAATGCTGAGTGCTGTGAATGGGACCTGGTAAGCAGCAACATCGCAGTCTTCCCTGGTGACCTTCACCTCAAAACACTGCTGTTTACTCCCATCTAAAGGAAGGATAATAACAGGCATGTCAGATGTTCCGGGCCTTTCTCTAAATTTTGAATATCAAAGCCTTCATTAATACTTATTAAAGATTTACATGTACAAAGAGATTTATTATTTAAATATTAATACTATGTTACTGGAAAACACCCCAGTATTATGTAACGTGGTTTCTAAAAACATATATCAGGTTATCCTGTTTCTATGCTTTATTAAGGTTCTAATTTATAGCTCCAGAATTGGGTCTCTGAAAGTTTTTTTCTCTAAAAATACATCATTTACATACCATTTTAATGCTTATATGCCAATTTTCTAGCTGAATCAATCAGCACAGCAATATCCTATTGCATGACAATGTCAAATCAAAGAAATGGTGTTTCCCCCTTTGCTAGTTACAGGAAATGTTGGAAGGGAATGGTAAGAACGTGCTGTTTCATATGTCATTAAAGTTATGAAATACATGAAAAGGAGACGCTACCCTTTCCACAGGTATTTCAGAAAAAAAATGTACAACAAAGTACATGGGCCAACATGCATGGTGAGGCTGGTCTTCCAAAAATGAAATCTTTGGTAATTTGTACATCTTTGCATATTTTGTCAACTTGTTGCTGTACTGAAGAAGTGAATTCAGCACGATGATACCAAGGCTTAATTGCCCTATATAGTTTTGAGATGAAAGAAACCTGGAGGGTGTAGCCTGCATGTCCCAGTGCTGGACCAATAATCAGAAACCCTGGGGAGAACCGGTATATCAATGAGAAGGAGTCATGAGGGAAGCAAATTGTGTTTGGTAATTCTAGCCGACCGAGGGCACAGACATGCCTTTCACGCCGTGGGCGGGACTGGGTGCTCTATAAAAACCTGCGCTGCTGACAGTAATGCATTCGCTTCTCCTACCTTATCCTCCTTGCAGAAGTGGGTAAGTTGGAACAGATTTAGAAAACCTAGTGAATAATGAAGAGATGTATTTGATAGTATTTTCCTCCTTCCCTGCCCTCCCCCCCCCCCCCCAAGTTACTAATCTACTAGTGCAGTAGCTTAATGCATTGGGAATTAAGGTTGTGATTTGATGAGAATTATTTATATGTAAGATATTCTTTCCTCCCTGGATTTTCATTAATATTTGAGTGTTTGAAACTGTGTCAGTCCTGCGCGCATCCCTCTTTCCCTTAAAGTCTTCATCTCGGTACGGCTATGAAGGATTTTCCAGTTTATTTCCTGACAGTTCCCTTTTGACACAGGCGTCATGGTTCACAGTCCCATCTCCCAACATGATCCATGGGTGCAGCCAGTGGGGCTGTGCAGGGAAGCTCAGAAAGGCTGGTCAGGACGGAGGATTAGGGGGAAGACCGGCACTAAAAATCAGGATAGAATGATAGATGAGGACAGAGGGTGTCAGGCAGCATGCCTGGGTTTGCTGGCTCTCTCTTCCCTCCCTGCATGCTTACAGCATTTATTTGAGGTTTACTTGCTGTTGGGAGCATTGCCTTACAATCTTTTTCTTCCCTGCGGTGTTTTAGGCTTGCGTCCCTCCATCGCACCAAGATGACTTACTACTACCAGAACCAGTGTGAAGATTCCTGCTACTCTCCCTGCAGCTACGGGACCGTGTACAGCTACCGGACCTACGACTGCGGAAGTCCTTGCGGCTACCGTGGCTACGGGGGTCTGTGCGGTTCTCAGGACTGCTACCCCTACTACAGCTCCCGCTACTGCTACCCCTACTCCTCTCGCTACACCCGTAGATACAGCTATGGGAGCTGCTACCCCTGCTACCCCTGCTAAATCCAGAAGGATTTAATGGGAAACAAGGACTGAGACTTAATTACCGAATTTATGGCTGCTGTTAGGGGGACGGTTTGCAGAAGCTCTGAGTCCAGGCCTGCGACTGCATTTTGGAGAGCTCAGTGCTTCTGTAAAACTTCTTCAATGTTCTTCCAAAATGTTTTGTCTTCCTTTTTCCCTACCGACTTCTTAACCCTGCATGGGTTTGGTGGTGTAAAGGAAGCCAGGCTTAACATGGGTTAACATGAGTAAATAACTTCTTAACTCATTTATAGCTCTTTCCCAGCTAACATTAATGAAATCTAGAGTGTACCTGTACTAGCCTTCCTATAGATACGTTACGCTGTGTTTCTGCCTTAATTGCTTTTGAAGCTATACCAAAGAAACAGTAAATCATCTGTTTCATTGGACTTAAAGCAAGTGGAAAAGTTTGAAAATGGAAATTGATGGTCAAATGCTACAGCTGTAGCAGCAAAAGTGTTACCAATGAAACCTAGAGATTTTCTGCAGATATAAATTAATCTCTGTACGCATTCTTTCTGCTTCTGCTTTCTGTATTATTTTAGATTGTGATTGTGAGCTTTATTCTTATTAAAATGTTATAGCATCATTACATGTCCCTGTTTTTCTTTTTCTGACTTGGATGTGCACAGATTTTTGTCCCCTGCTTGATATGTTTTACGGAGACATACTCCATCCTGTAGCTTTTATGAATGTCAGCTGAACGTCAGCTGAACCTGAGCACGTATTTTGCAAACAGTAGTATCTCAGAAAATGAAGTCACCCATTCTGGAATTTCCTAGGAAGGATTTTGAAATATTCTTTTAAATTTGCCTTAGCATCACAGTGTGTGTGTAGACATTGGATATAACAGCACCACATCTTAGTCATTTGTAAATGCGCAGACTGCCTGCAGACAAACCCAATTTAACTGGGGAATAAGCCAAGAAGTTGGAAGCCCTTTCTCAAGTGCTTTTGTGCTGGCAGTGTCTAGGATGCTTTCTGGATTTAGAGATCTGATTTGTTACAGAGCAGAAGATCGCATACTTTCCATTCACCTTATTAAGTGTTGGTAAGGACAAGTGTTTGCAAGTGTTACTGCAAGGCTCCATTTGAATGACGATGAAATGGCGTGAAGTTCCCAGGCTGCACAATCACAGAATTGTTATTAGGGTGAGATCCCTTGACCCAGTCTGAAGTGACTCTATTATTCATGACTGAAGTACCTAACTGGCAGCAGTAGTAACCTCTTAATAGTACCATGCTGCAACACAGCCTAGGCATAAAACAGCCGGTGAAGTGCTTTGAAAGCCCTATTAAACCCTTATTGTGAATGTAATTGCTGTCCTTTGAACACACGCAGAGGCACTTGGAGGGCAATCTCACAAGAGGAACAGAGCTCAATTGTGCTACAATGCAAAATACGAGTACAAAATTCATCGAAAACCTTTGCAAGTAAAGCTGTGGGTTACACTTCCAGCAGCTTTCAGGGCGGAGCTTTCTCATGGCTTCTGAGGAGCTTTGTTCCTAGGAAAGCACTCACTGACTTCAGCGCCTGACATGTTCCCTGCAGAAGCACAGTGCAAGTTGCTGTTCGACCTGGATCTTGACATTAAGATCTAGAAATTTAGCTGGAATTGGTCATAATTTCAATTTTTCATTAGCTAAATCTATTAAATCAAATCTGGAAAGTTATGAATAAGTTACTAAGTAAAAACTGGAAAGTATTAGGTGTCTCAGAGTGCACAAGTAAGAGACAATGTTAGCTTAAAATAATTGCTAATATCTCAGTAGTTCTACAGACTGTTTATGGACTTAGCTGCTTTAACAAGGGACCTAGATAAAAGAAAGAGAAATTCGTGAAATGCCACACACATATGTTTCTTCCACTCCAGGAAATCTTAAGATAAGACCAGAAAGAAATCCAAATTTCTGGGATGAGAAGGCAAAGTAACTAATTATAGGGTCTATCACAGATGTTTGTATAGAGCATTTGAATGAAAAATTTGAAGGCTATAAAATAACATTCTGACTAAAGCATATATTGAAATGTCTCAACATATACTTTTGAAGTGACTATTATTCAACAATGAAGCACCTGACAAGAGCAGTAAGCTTTTAATATAGTACTAACCCACTATAAATGTATAAAATACTTACAAGCGTCTGAGAAGTGCTTTGAACTTCTCAGACAACCTACCGTGGAAAAATATGAAGACGTATATTTCTGCTTGAGAAAAGGACCACAAAGTAACAAATTCACTGATATTTTTTCTTCAAAAGGTGTCCCTTACAATGGGGCTAATAGCTCGTTTGTATCTGTTGTGTGCTACAACACAAGGGTATCTATCACAAGCTGTTGAACCTCTCACAAACCATGTTGGCTAACCCACGTGCCATCTGATATTTAACGCCATGGCTTGAGTTTCATTATCAACATATGCCAGGCCAACGTGGACAATCAGAAGAGCAAACTCATACGAATCAACCAAAAGCCAACTTATTGATGCAATGCAGATTTTTTAATGTGGATGGAAAATGCAATAGACAGTGACAGCAGGAAAGAAAACAACACAGAAGCAATGAATTGGAAACACAAAAATCATGAGGCTGCAGCAAGGCACAACCCAGGGCTTCACTCCAAACATTCCCCCCTCCTATTGCAGGTTGGGAGTCTCAGAGCTGTCAGAGCAGGGGAAACTCTCATCCTAGGATGAGTACAGCTTCGTTGTATCGCAGGTTGAGGGGAGCTTTTGGAGGCAGTGCTGGAAAGCCTAAAGCTGCCAGCTGAAGATCTGCAAGGTTACTCTGTGCAAATAAGCAAGGATCATAAAGGTCTAGTAGCTGTTTTCCCACAGCCTGAAGAGGGGCTGAAAGCTTTGTTCTGCCTCTGGTGGTAGAAGACAAGAGGTGCTACTTGTGGAAACCGAGGGTAAATGCAGCACTGAAGTCCATGGATATTTGGGGTTTAGCAAGGCCCGCAGTTGCCACTGAGGTACCTGTGGCCTCGGGCCCAGCCGCCGTAGCCGCAGCTCCCAAAGGCTCCGTAGCCCCCAGAAAGGCCATAGCCTCCATAGCCCCCAGAAAGACCACAGGTTCCGTAGCCCCCAGAAAGGCCATAGCCTCCATAGCCCCCACTAAGACCGTAGCCTCCATAGCCCCCAGAAAGGCCATAGCCTCCGTAGCCCCCAAGGCCTCCATGTGACCCAAAGCCCCCAAGGCCTCCAAAACCACCACGGCCTCCAAAAGTGCCACCGAAGCCACCTCCAACGCCAGGGGCTCCCACCGAGCCAACAACGCTGTACTGCGGGAAGGAGCTGAGGATGGGCCCGGGGAAGGTGATGGCTGAGGCCGGGGGCTGGATCACCACCACGGAGTCAGGGCACTGCCGCACGCAGGGCTCGTTGGTGGTGTCAGCCAGAGGGGCCGGGGCGGCCACCCCACAGGAAGGGATGCACAGGCTGGTGCAGGACATCTTTCAGGCAGGCAAGGGGTCCTGGAAAACGCAAGAGGGATTAGGCGAGGGTGCAGGGAAGGGGCTGTATCGAGGGAGGCAGGGAGAGATCCCCAGGAGGCTTCCAAGAGCTGGACTTACCCCGTTGATTGGGAGAGTCAAGTGGAGGAAGGTGGATGGAGCACTGCGAAGCCCTCAGCTCTTTTATACATGTACCACACTGCCTGGGGCATTGGCCAAGGGAGTGGTGGAGGAAACCCCAGGTAATCTGAAATCCAGCGTACAAGCTTCATGACAGAGATAGTGATGCGAGACAATTATATCCCTCCTCACTGGGGACACTGGCGTGCAAACGTGCCCTGGAGAAGAAAGAGGTGATGGGAGGGACAGACTGTGACACATAAATACATGAAAGACAAGGTGCTGCTGTAGCTGACCTGGCAGCACCAATAAATCCCGATCTGTCTCTAATCCCCCCACTTTGCTTATGTGTCAGAGTCCGGAGCATCTTGCAGAAGTGCTTTGCAATCCTGGGCACAGCCATGACGCCTGTCATTACCTTTCTTTTACAGGCTGGTAATCAGAGGCATCGGAAGCTTGTCAAAGTCAGAAGGCATCCCACCTGCTCGGGGTGGCTCCTAAGTGCCCACCATCTCCAAGTGCTGGCAAGGGCTGGGAGGCTCACAGGGGCTAGGGACATCCCTGAGCCTTGCCCATCTCCAGACCCTTGCTAGGTATTTGGGGCTTGCAGGTCCCCTTGACGAAAATGCAAGGAGCAGGCTGCCTGACATGCCTGTGCCTGCAGGGAATGTGGGCACGTGCAGCCTGCCTCACTGCCGCTGCTCGGGCAAGCAGGCAGTCCTGGCACAGCCCTTGCTGCCCTGCTGAAGAATCGAGTCCCTCCAGAGAGGGCTTGGGGAGGACCACGCTATGGCATGACCCACACTGATTCACTGAGGGTGAGGTCTGCTGCGTGGCACTGAGCACTGGTAATCCCAGGCTGTGAGGCACGTGCTGGTGGTGCAGAGGAAGTCAGGCATCACTCTGCAGCCTCAGGGCAGCTTTTTGTGCAAAAGCTCCTGCAGCAGGGCTGTGGTGAGGCATAAAAGCTGCCAAGGCCCCAGGCTTCCCTCACTTAACATCCCAACTGCCTTGACTCGCCAACCTCAGTAAGCTCCTGGCCCTCCTACTGTCACAGGACCACAGAGTGTGTAGCCCTGGTAGGAACCAGCCTGGGTGCTGTTGGCGTTACGAATTTGGGATGAGAAAGGTCCCTGCCGCTGCTGGGCTGAAAAAGGGCATTACTTGCATGCTGTGTGGCCAGGACCGCAAGGTAACACTGAGGACTTCCTTCGTGGGCACGGGGGTGACCCTAGTGTCAGAGCACTGCAGGATCGGTGGCTTTGCCTGGCCAGGTGCAAGTGGAGGGAGGGTGCAGTAGTGCAGGTCTGGTATGTAGCAATGAGCTGCAGGAGTCATGGAGATGGTGTGGGGAGGTAGCGAGGGGATGTGTCCCGTGGCCTCTACCTGGCAGGGAGGACTGTGGAGCCCTGTCCATGTCAGCGGGTACCCTTAAAATAAGTTCTGCCTTATTTTGCAGCTACATCTCCTGAACTGAAGGATGTCCTACGCCAGCCTGTGCATCCCTTCCTGTGGGGTGGCCGCCCCGGCCCCTCTGGCTGACACCGCCAACGAGCCCTGCGTGCGGCAGTGCCCTGACTCCGTGGTGGTGATCCAGCCCCCGGCCTCGGCCATCACCTTCCCCGGGCCCATCCTCAGCTCCTTCCCGCAGTACAGCGTTGTTGGCTCGGTGGGAGCCCCTGGCGTTGGAGGTGGCTTCGGCGGCACTTTTGGAGGCCGTGGTGGTTTTGGAGGCCTTGGGGGCTTTGGGTCGTATGGAGGCCTTGGGGGCTATGGAGGCTATGGCCTTTCTGGGGGCTATGGAGGCTATGGTCTTAGTGGGGGCTATGGAGGCTATGGCCTTTCTGGGGGCTACGGAAGCTGTGGTATTAGTGGGGGCTATGGAGGCTATGGCCTTTCTGGGGGCTACGGAGCCCAACAGCTCTTCTTGGGCTGCAGAGTGCAGGAGGCCAAAGTGGGGAGAAGACGGAGGGCAAAGAGGGAGAAGCTGTTGTTGAAGGAGATGAGCACGGCCCCCACTGCAGGCGACCGTCTGGTGGAGGGACACGCTGCCAAGGGCAGGCAGGAGGAAGGGGGGCATCTCCCACACGTCACGCTGGCAAGGCTCCAGGTGGGAGCTGGCTGGGATGGCCCAGGGAGCCAAGGCTGCCCCTCGGGGTATTGAGTATGGAGGAAGAATGAGGAAAAACCAGAGGTCAACATTGCAATGCAACACAGCTTTTATTGCAGTTCGAGGGGAGGAGGGAGTTGGGAGAAGAGCAGGGCCCTGGTCAGGGCCTTCCCCTGTCTCCTGGCAGTGGGCAGAGCCACAGTGAGCATCAGCCGTGCCACAGGAGTAGGCGCCCAGTGCGGGTCTCTGTCATCAGGGGCGATGAGTCTTGAAGGGTTGCTCAAGCAGGGCAGGCGGAAGGCAGAGTTGGGCCCCAAGCGGGCACGAGGCATCCGAGCTCTGGAGCCCAGCTATGCCGAAGGGATGTCCTTCCCTCGGGTGTCGTGTCGGGATGTGCCAGGGGCTTTTCCGGAGCTCTCCTTCATCTGTGGCCGCACCCAGTGTGGGGCTTAGCAGGGCCCACAGTTGCCACTGAGGTACCTGTGGCCTCGGCGCCAGCCGCCAGAGCCGCAGCTCCCAAGGCCTCCGTAGCCCCCAGAAAGGCCATAGCCTCCATAGCCCCCACTAAGACCATAGCCTCCGTAGCCCCCAGAAAGGCCATAGCCTCCATAGCCCCCAAGGCCTCCATATGACCCAAAGCCCCCAAGGCCTCCAAAACCACCACGGCCTCCAAAAGTGCCGCCGAAGCCACCTCCAACGCCAGGGGCTCCCACCGAGCCAACAACGCTGTACTGCGGGAAGGAGCTGAGGATGGGCCCGGGGAAGGTGATGGCCGAGGCCGGGGGCTGGATCACCACCACGGAGTCAGGGCACTGCCGCACGCAGGGCTCGTTGGCGGTGTCAGCCAGAGGGGCCGGGGCGGCCACCCCACAGGAAGGGATGCACAGGCTGGTGCAGGACATCTTTCAGGCAGGCAAGGGGTCCTGGAAAACGCAAGAGGGATTAGGTGAGGGTGCAGGGAAGGGGCTGTATCGAGGGAGGCAGGGAGAGATCCCCAGGAGGCCTCCAAGAGCTGGACTTACCCCGTTGATTGGGAGAGTCAAGTGGAGGAAGGTGGATGGAGCACTGCGAAGCCCTCAGCTCTTTTATACATGTACCACACTGCCTGGGGCATTGGCCAAGGGAGTGGTGGTGGAAAACCCAGGAAATTATGAAATCCGATGTACAAGCTTCATGACAAAGATAATGATACAAGAGAATTTTGTCCCTCTTTATTGGGGTTATTGGCATGCAAACGTGCCTTGGAGAGGATAGGGGTGATGGGAGGGGCAGATCGTGACACATCATTACATGAAAAACAAGGCACTGCTGTAGCTGACGTTGTAGCACCAATAAACCCCAATCTGTCTGTAATACCCCATTTTGCCTATGTGGAAGAGTTCCAGGGACCTTGTAGAAGATTCCTGTGCCCAACCATGTTGCGCCAGGCTGCTGCTCCTGCAGACATAGCACTCAGAAGCAGCCCGGCTGCATGCCCAGAGCCAGCACTTACCAGCGTGCCTGTGCCTGCAGGGAGCGTGGCCACGTGCAGCCTGGCTCTCTGTGGGTGCTCAGCCAGCCTCTCCTGGCACAGCCCTCAATGCCCACCTGAGTAATCGAGTCCTTCCAGAGAGGGCTCTGGGAGGACCACGCGCACAGACACGTGGCCAAGGAAGCTGAGAGTGTCCTGGTCCCCTTCCTGCCCTCCAGCTCCTCCGTGCATGTCCCCCCTCACACACGACCTAGCCGCCTGATCTCACTGCTCCCCACCCACGTTTGTGTTGCGCCCCCGCACGTATGGGTCTTTGCCCCACATGGCAAAGAGTGCTCCTATTCTTTGCATGGCTCTTAATCGAGGAGCCCCAAATACACCCTGTCAGCAGGGGCATGGAGATGGCCAAGGCTTAGGGATGCTCCTGACCTGTTGCCCCAAAAGGCCCCCACCCCTCACAGCACCGGGAGATGGTGGGCTTCTGGGAGTCACTCTGAGCATGTGGACTGGCTTCTCCCTTTGCCCAGCCTCCCGGTGCCTCTGTTTACCAGCTTGTAAAAGGGAGGTAATGACAGGCATGATGGCTGTGCGCAGGATTGCAAAGCACTTCTGCAAGATGCTCCGGACTCCTCTGCATAGGCAAAGTGGGGGATTAGGGACAGGTTGGGGTGTATTGGTGCTGCGACGTCACCTACATCAGCAGCGCCTTGTCTTTCATGTAATGATGTGTCACGATCTGTCCCTCCCATCGCCGCTTTCTTCTCCAGGGCATGTTTGCATGCCAATGTCCCCAATGAAGAGGGATATAATTGTCTTGAATCACATGAAATCAGTGTCATGAAGCTTGTAAGATGGGTTTCAGATTACCTGGGGTTTCTGCCACCACTCCCTTGGCCAATGCCCCAGGCAGTGTGGTACATGTATAAAAGAGCTGAGGGCTTCGCAGTGCTCCATCCACCTTCCTCCACTTGACTCTCCCAATCAACGGGGTAAGTCCAGCTCTTGGAAGCCTCCTGGGGATCTCTCCCTGCCTCCCTCGATACAGCCCCTTCCCTGCACCCTCGCCTGATCCCTCTTGCGTTTTCCAGGACCCCTTGCCTGCCTGAAAGATGTCCTGCACCAGCCTGTGCATCCCTTCCTGTGGGGTGGCCGCCCCGGCCCCTCTGGCTGACACCACCAACGAGCCCTGCGTGCGGCAGTGCCCTGACTCCGTGGTGGTGATCCAGCCCCCGGCCTCGGCCATCACCTTCCCCGGGCCCATCCTCAGCTCCTTCCCGCAGTACAGCGTTGTTGGCTCGGTGGGAGCCCCTGGCGTTGGAGGTGGCTTCGGCGGCACTTTTGGAGGCCGTGGTGGTTTTGGAGGCCTTGGGGGCTTTGGGTCACATGGAGGCCTTGGGGGCTATGGAGGCTATGGCCTTTCTGGGGGCTACGGAGGCTATGGTCTTAGTGGGGGCTATGGAGGCTATGGCCTTTCTGGGGGCTACGGAGGCCTTGGGAGCTGCGGCTCTGGCGGCTGGCGCCGAGGCCACAGGTACCTCAGTGGCAACTGTGGGCCCTGCTAAGCCCCACACTGGGTGCGGCCACAGATGAAGGAGAGCTCCGGAAAAGCCCCTGGCACATCCCGACACGACACCCGAGGGAAGGACATCCCTTCGGCATAGCTGGGCTCCAGAGCTCGGATGCCTCGTGCCCGCTTGGGGCCCAACTCTGCCTTCCGCCTGCCCTGCTTGAGCAACCCTTCAAGACTCATCGCCCCTGATGACAGAGACCCGCACTGGGCGCCTACTCCTGTGGCACGGCTGATGCTCACTGTGGCTCTGCCCACTGCCAGGAGACAGGGGAAGGCCCTGACCAGGGCCCTGCTCTTCTCCCAACTCCCTCCTCCCCTCGAACTGCAATAAAAGCTGTGTTGCATTGCAATGTTGACCTCTGGTTTTCCTTCATCCTTCCTTCTTCTGTCCTACTTCCCCCAAACCTCAGGGTGTGGCGGTCTGGGCTGCCTGAATCTCCCACGGAGCATTTGGCCAGTTTTCTCGGTCTGTTACAACTGACGACGACAGCCCCAGCTGGGTCTTGTAGAGCACATGCCACTGAGCTTCCTCTGGTCTCCCACCAGCGATAAACACAATACGTTCCCAAAGCCCTCTTTGAACACGGGACAGTGCCATAGGTGTCTTGCAGAAGCTCTTCCAAATGCTCTGCAAAACCAGCATGCCTGGCATTACCTCCTTTCATTGGCTTGTTATGGGTCGCATTTGGAGGTCCAGGGAAATGGAGAGAGGACCAGTGCACGTAGAGGGCTGCTTACCATGCCCCTGTGCCCAGCCAGAGGTGGGGGGCAGTGGGAAGGGGTGAGAGAGACACAGCCAAGTTTCCTCTCAGAGCCATGGAGTGGCCACGGGTATCCAGTCACACGAAGCACCAAGCTCTTTGAGCAGGAGGTTGGGCTGCCTACCCTCCAGAGGTCCCTCCCTTCCCCAAGTATCTTCTCATCTTGTGATCCCAGCACGGCAAGGTGGTCTTGGACAGAGACACTTCCGGCCAGAGCCATCAGGAAGGGCAGCGTGGCAGCACGTTGGGCACAGCCGGGGAGCTCAGGAGAAGGTGTCTCATCCGCAATTGTGAGCACAGAGGATGGGAAAAACGGCAGCAAAATGGCAGCAGCAGGCATTTGGATTTTTCCACCGCCTGACCTGAAGCTTGCGTTTCTCCTCTTCCCCGCGAGGATGTTTCTACCTCTGCCCGTCCTCACATCTGGCCAGGTCCCCCTGCACTGACTCTCGGCCATCCACAATGTCCTGGCTCATGTGGTGTCCCCTGTGTGTGTCCTGAGCGCAAAGTGGTGGAAAGGGGTTCTGGTGACGCCCATCATGGCTGCTGTGGGTGTGCTCGGAGCGAGCGTGGCAGCGTGCGCTACTTTATGGGCTGATGTGCGAGGAAGGGCAGCGAAGGACCAATGAAGCCTAGGTCCAGAGACCCGGGCGGTGGGAAGCTCTGCTGTCATTCCCGGGCAGAGCTGCGTCCCCAGGCGGTGGGTGGGTGGGTGACACAGGGAATGGCGGGAAGAGCTTCTGTCCCAGCAGTGGAGCAAGACGGGGCCAAAAGTGCTCCAAAGAGCAGCGGGAGACAGAGGCAAAACAGGACAAGGAAGTGGTGCAGGGGGGCAGGAATGTGGGGAGGTTCTGGGGGTTGCTCCCCCTCCCCCTATTGACCATGGCCTCCCAAGTGGCTCTGAGCTGGGCCTTTGCCCTTGGGGAGGCTCTGTTGGCATGCCAATCCCCGCAGCCCTGGGGCTGCAGGCAGCCCCTGGGGAATGGCCAGAGCGGGCAATAAACTCACTGTAGTGCCCAACAGCTCTTCTTGGGCTGCAGAGTGCAGGAGGCCAAAGTGGGGAGAAGACGGAGGGCAAAGAGGGAGAAGCTGTTGTTGAAGGAGATGAGCACGGCCCCCACTGCAGGCGACCGTCTGGTGGAGGGACACGCTGCCAAGGGCAGGCAGGAGGAAGGGGGGCATCTCCCACACGTCACGCTGGCAAGGCTCCAGGTGGGAGCTGGCTGGGATGGCCCAGGGAGCCAAGGCTGCCCCTCGGGGTATTGAGTATGGAGGAAGAATGAGGAAAAACCAGAGGTCAACATTGCAATGCAACACAGCTTTTATTGCAGTTCGAGGGGAGGAGGGAGTTGGGAGAAGAGCAGGGCCCTGGTCAGGGCCTTCCCCTGTCTCCTGGCAGTGGGCAGAGCCACAGTGAGCATCAGCCGTGCCACAGGAGTAGGCGCCCAGTGCGGGTCTCTGTCATCAGGGGCGATGAGTCTTGAAGGGTTGCTCAAGCAGGGCAGGCGGAAGGCAGAGTTGGGCCCCAAGCGGGCACGAGGCATCCGAGCTCTGGAGCCCAGCTATGCCGAAGGGATGTCCTTCCCTCGGGTGTCGTGTCGGGATGTGCCAGGGGCTTTTCCGGAGCTCTCCTTCATCTGTGGCCGCACCCAGTGTGGGGCTTAGCAGGGCCCATAGTTGGCACTGAGGTACCTGTGGCCTCGGCGCCAGCCGCCAGAGCCGCAGCTCCCAAGGCCTCCGTAGCCCCCAGAAAGGCCATAGCCTCCATAGCCCCCAGAAAGACCACAGCTTCCGTAGCCCCCAGAAAGGCCATAGCCTCCATAGCCCCCACTAAGACCATAGCCTCCATAGCCCCCAGAAAGGCCATAGCCTCCATAGCCCCCAAGGCCTCCATGTGACCCAAAGCCCCCAAGGCCTCCAAAACCACCACGGCCTCCAAAAGTGCCGCCGAAGCCACCTCCAACGCCAGGGGCTCCCACCGAGCCAACAACGCTGTACTGCGGGAAGGAGCTGAGGATGGGCCCGGGGAAGGTGATGGCCGAGGCCGGGGGCTGGATCACCACCACGGAGTCAGGGCACTGCCGCACGCAGGGCTCGTTGGTGGTGTCAGCCAGAGGGGCCGGGGCGGCCACCCCACAGGAAGGGATGCACAGGCTGGCGCAGGACATCTTTCAGGCAGGCAAGGGGTCCTGGAAAACGCAAGAGGGATCAGGCGAGGGTGCAGGGAAGGGGCTGTATTGAGGGAGGCAGGGAGAGATCCCCAGGAGGCTTCCAAGAGCTGGACTTACCCCGTTGATTGGGAGAGTCAAGTGGAGGAAGGTGGATGGAGCACTGCGAAGCCCTCAGCTCTTTTATACATGTACCACACTGCCTGGGGCATTGGCCAAGGGAGTGGTGGAGGAAATCCCAGGTAATCTGAAATCCAGCGTTCAAGCTTCGTGACACTGATTTCATGTGATTCAAGACAATTATATCCCTCTTCATTGGGGACATTGGCATGCAAACGTGCCCTGGAGAAGAAAGAGGTGATGGGAGGGACAGATCGTGACACATCATTACATGAAAGACAAGGCGCTGCTGATGTAGGTGACGTCGCAGCACCAATACACCCCAACCTGTCCCTAATCCCCCACTTTGCCCATGCAGAGGAGTCCGGAGCATCTTGCAGAAGTGCTTTGCAATCCTGCGCACAGCCATCATGCCTGTCATTACCTCCCTTTTACAAGCTGGTAAACAGAGGCACCGGGAGGCTGGGCAAAGGGAGAAGCCAGTCCACATGCTCAGAGTGACTCCCAGAAGCCCACCATCTCCCGGTGCTGTGAGGGGTGGGGGCCTTTTGGGGCAACAGGTCAGGAGCATCCCTAAGCCTTGGCCATCTCCATGCCCCTGCTGACAAGGGTGTATTTGGGGCTCCTCGATTAAGAGCCATGCAAAGAATAGGAGCACTCTTTGCCATGTGGGGCAAAGACCCATACGTGCGGGGGCGCAACACAAACGTGGGTGGGGAGCAGTGAGATCAGGCGGCTAGGTCGTGTGTGAGGGGGGACATGCACGGAGGAGCTGGAGGGCAGGAAGGGGACCAGGACACTCTCAGCTTCCTTGGCCACGTGTCTGTGCGCGTGGTCCTCCCAGAGCCCTCTCTGGAAGGACTCGATTACTCAGGTGGGCATTGAGGGCTGTGCCAGGAGAGGCTGGCTGAGCACCCACAGAGAGCCAGGCTGCACGTGGCCACGCTCCCTGCAGGCACAGGCACAGGCACTTTGAGCACCGCTGGGTCTTGGCACGCAGCTGGGCTGCTGCTGAGTGTGGCGTGGTAGGGCTCAGCAATTTTCTGCAAGATGCCCAGGATTCCTCCACGTAAGCAAAGTGGGGATTAGGGAAACATTTACGTTTGTTGGTGCTACAGCAGCGCCTTGTCTTTCATGTAATGATGTGTCACGATCTGTCCCTCCCATCGCCGCTTTCTTCTCCAGGGCACGTTTGCATGCCAATGTCCCCAATGAAGAGGGATATAATTGTCTTGAATCACATGAAATAAGGATCTTGAAGTCTGGATTTCATGATAACATGGGGTTTCTGCCACCACTCCCTTGGCCAATGCCCCAGGCAGTGTGGTACATGTATAAAAGAGCTGAGGGCTTCGCAGTGCTCCATCCACCTTCCTCCACTTGACTCTCCCAATCAACGGGGTAAGTCCAGCTCTTGGAAGCCTCCTGGGGATCTCTCCCTGCCTCCCTCGATACAGCCCCTTCCCTGCACCCTCACCTAATCCCTCTTGCGTTTTCCAGGACCCCTTGCCTGCCTGAAAGATGTCCTGCACCAGCCTGTGCATCCCTTCCTGTGGGGTGGCCGCCCCGGCCCCTCTGGCTGACACCGCCAACGAGCCCTGCGTGCGGCAGTGCCCTGACTCCGTGGTGGTGATCCAGCCCCCGGCCTCGGCCATCACCTTCCCCGGGCCCATCCTCAGCTCCTTCCCGCAGTACAGCGTTGTTGGCTCGGTGGGAGCCCCTGGCGTTGGAGGTGGCTTCGGTGGCACTTTTGGAGGCCGTGGTGGTTTTGGAGGCCTTGGGGGCTTTGGGTCACATGGAGGCCTTGGGGGCTATGGAGGCTATGGCCTTTCTGGGGGCTACGGAGGCTATGGTCTTAGTGGGGGCTATGGAGGCTATGGCCTTTCTGGGGGCTACGGAGGCCTTGGGAGCTGCGGCTCTGGCGGCTGGCGCCGAGGCCACAGGTACCTCAGTGGCAACTGTGGGCCCTGCTAAGCCCCACACTGGGTGCGGCCACAGATGAAGGAGAGCTCCGGAAAAGCCCCTGGCACATCCCGACACGACACCCGAGGGAAGGACATCCCTTCGGCATAGCTGGGCTCCAGAGCTCGGATGCCTCGTGCCCGCTTGGGGCCCAACTCTGCCTTCCGCCTGCCCTGCTTGAGCTTCACTCCAGGACTTGCTGCCCCGTGACGAACCAGCGCCATGTTGGGCACCTTCTCCTGTGGCACGGCTGATGCTCACTGTGGCTCTGCCCACTGCCAGGAGACAGGGGAAGGCCCTGACCAGGGCCCTGCTCTTCTCCCAACTCCCTCCTCCCCTCGAACTGCAATAAAAGCTGTATTGCATTGCAATGTTGACCTCTGGTTTTCCTTCATCCTTCCTTCTTCTGTCCTACTTCCCCCAAACCTCAGGGTGTGGCGGTCTGGGCTGCCTGAATCTCCCACGGAGCATTTGGCCAGTTTTCTCGGTCTGTTACAACTGACGACGACAGCCCCAGCTGGGTCTTGTAGAGCACATGCCACTGAGCTTCCTCTGGTCTCCCACCAGCGATAAACACAATACGTTCCCAAAGCCCTCTTTGAACACGGGACAGTGCCATAGGTGTCTTGCAGAAGCTCTTCCAAATGCTCTGCAAAACCAGCATGCCTGGCATTACCTCCTTTCATTGGCTTGTTATGGGTCGCATTTGGAGGTCCAGGGAAATGGAGAGAGGACCAGTGCACGTAGAGGGCTGCTTACCATGCCCCTGTGCCCAGCCAGAGGTGGGGGGCAGTGGGAAGGGGTGAGAGAGACACAGCCAAGTTTCCTCTCAGAGCCATGGAGTGGCCACGGGTATCCAGTCACACGAAGCACCAAGCTCTTTGAGCAGGAGGTTGGACTGCCTACCCTCCAGAGGTCCCTCCCTTCCCCAAGTATCTTCTCATCTTGTGATCCCAGCACGGCAAGGTGGTCTTGGACAGAGACACTTCCGGCCAGAGCCATCAGGAAGGGCAGCGTGGCAGCACGTTGGGCACAGCCGGGGAGCTCAGGAGAAGGTGTCTCATCCGCAATTGTGAGCACAGAGGATGGGAAAAACGGCAGCAAAATGGCAGCAGCAGGCATTTGGATTTTTCCACCGCCTGACCTGAAGCTTGCGTTTCTCCTCTTCCCCGCGAGGATGTTTCTACCTCTGCCCGTCCTCACATCTGGCCAGGTCCCCCTGCACTGACTCTCGGCCATCCACAATGTCCTGGCTCATGTGGTGTCCCCTGTGTGTGTCCTGAGCGCAAAGTGGTGGAAAGGGGTTCTGGTGACGCCCATCATGGCTGCTGTGGGTGTGCTCGGAGCGAGCGTGGCAGCGTGCGCTACTTTATGGGCTGATGTGCGAGGAAGGGCAGCGAAGGACCAATGAAGCCTAGGTCCAGAGACCCGGGCGGTGGGAAGCTCTGCTGTCATTCCCGGGCAGAGCTGCGTCCCCAGGCGGTGGGTGGGTGGGTGACACAGGGAATGGCGGGAAGAGCTTCTGTCCCAGCAGTGGAGCAAGACGGGGCCAAAAGTGCTCCAAAGAGCAGCGGGAGACAGAGGCAAAACAGGACAAGGAAGTGGTGCAGGGGGGCAGGAATGTGGGGAGGTTCTGGGGGTTGCTCCCCCTCCCCCTATTGACCATGGCCTCCCAAGTGGCTCTGAGCTGGGCCTTTGCCCTTGGGGAGGCTCTGTTGGCATGCCAATCCCCGCAGCCCTGGGGCTGCAGGCAGCCCCTGGGGAATGGCCAGAGCGGGCAATAAACTCACTGTAGTGCCCAACAGCTCTTCTTGGGCTGCAGAGTGCAGGAGGCCAAAGTGGGGAGAAGACGGAGGGCAAAGAGGGAGAAGCTGTTGTTGAAGGAGATGAGCACGGCCCCCACTGCAGGCGACCGTCTGGTGGAGGGACACGCTGCCAAGGGCAGGCAGGAGGAAGGGGGGCATCTCCCACACGTCACGCTGGCAAGGCTCCAGGTGGGAGCTGGCTGGGATGGCCCAGGGAGCCAAGGCTGCCCCTCGGGGTATTGAGTATGGAGGAAGAATGAGGAAAAACCAGAGGTCAACATTGCAATGCAACACAGCTTTTATTGCAGTTCGAGGGGAGGAGGGAGTTGGGAGAAGAGCAGGGCCCTGGTCAGGGCCTTCCCCTGTCTCCTGGCAGTGGGCAGAGCCACAGTGAGCATCAGCCGTGCCACAGGAGTAGGCGCCCAGTGCGGGTCTCTGTCATCAGGGGCGATGAGTCTTGAAGGGTTGCTCAAGCAGGGCAGGCGGAAGGCAGAGTTGGGCCCCAAGCGGGCACGAGGCATCCGAGCTCTGGAGCCCAGCTATGCCGAAGGGATGTCCTTCCTCGGGTGTCGTGTCGGGATGTGCCAGGGGCTTTTCCGGAGCTCTCCTTCATCTGTGGCCGCACCCAGTGTGGGGCTTAGCAGGGCCCACAGTTGGCACTGAGGTACCTGTGGCCTCGGCGCCAGCCGCCAGAGCCGCAGCTCCCAAGGCCTCCGTAGCCCCCAGAAAGGCCATAGCCTCCATAGCCCCCACTAAGACCATAGCCTCCGTAGCCCCCAGAAAGGCCATAGCCCTCCATAGCCCCCAAGGCCTCCATGTGACCCAAAGCCCCCAAGGCCTCCAAAACCACCACGGCCTCCAAAAGTGCCGCCGAAGCCACCTCCAACGCCAGGGGCTCCCACCGAGCCAACAACGCTGTACTGCGGGAAGGAGCTGAGGATGGGCCCGGGGAAGGTGATGGCCGAGGCCGGGGGCTGGATCACCACCACGGAGTCAGGGCACTGCCGCACGCAGGGCTCGTTGGTGGTGTCAGCCAGAGGGGCCGGGGCGGCCACCCCACAGGAAGGGATGCACAGGCTGGTGCAGGACATCTTTCAGGCAGGCAAGGGGTCCTGGAAAACGCAAGAGGGATCAGGCGAGGGTGCAGGGAAGGGGCTGTATCGAGGGAGGCAGGGAGAGATCCCAGGAGGCTTCCAAGAGCTGGACTTACCCCGTTGATTGGGAGAGTCAAGTGGAGGAAGGTGGATGGAGCACTGCAAAGCCCTCAGCTCTTTTATACATGTACCACACTGCCTGGGGCATTGGCCAAGGGAGTGGTGGCAGAAACACCCATGTTATCATGAAATCCAGACTTCAAGATCCTTATTTCATGTGATTCAAGACAATTATATCCCTCTTCATTGGGGACATTGGCATGCAAACGTGCCCTGGAGAAGAAAGCGGCGATGGGAGGGACAGATCGTGACACATCATTACATGAAAGACAAGGCGCTGCTGATGTAGGTGACGTCGCAGCACCAATACACCCCAACCTGTCCCCTAATCCCCCACTTTGCCTATGCAGAGGAGTCCGGAGCATCTTGCAGAAGTGCTTTGCAATCCTGCGCACAGCCATCATGCCTGTCATTACCTCCCTTTTACAAGCTGGTAAACAGAGGCACCGGGAGGCCTGGGCCAAAGGGAGAAGCCAGTCCACATGCTCAGAGTGACTCCCAGAAGCCCACCATCTCCCGGTGCTGTGAGGGGTGGGGGCCTTTTGGGGCAACAGGTCAGGAGCATCCCTAAGCCTTGGCCATCTCCATGCCCCTGCTGACAGGGTGTATTTGGGGCTCCTCGATTAAGAGCCATGCAAAGAATAGGAGCACTCTTTGCCATGTGGGGCAAAGACCCATACGTGCGGGGGCGCAACACAAACGTGGGTGGGGAGCAGTGAGATCAGGCGGCTAGGTCGTGTGTGAGGGGGGACATGCACGGAGGAGCTGGAGGGCAGGAAGGGACCAGGACACTCTCAGCTTCC